>NC_084759.1:75180564-75811502 GCF_028858725.1 Colius striatus
TTGCAGTTATACCTAATTAGATTAATAGAATAGAATAATATATAGCATGAAAAGAACTGTTGGGTACAGTCACTTTTAGTCTGAATACATATTAACAGAACTTAGAAAAACCTTAGGAAAGCATGTCATATTCAGATGACCTAAGCTTCGTGTTTCCAATTGACTAGTCTGAGGTGTTACCAGCTCAGCATTTTACCAAGGCCACTTGGTAAATCAGACCAAGGAGACTTTGTCTCCCCTTGGCTAGGGATTTATACAGAATTGGAATAATTCAGATAAAGTCTGTCTCCCAGTCTTGATTACAAAGCAGCCTAGTGTCCTAATTCAAGCATTAAAAGATGCCTTCAGAAAATTGGATAAATGCACTTTCTCCTTCCTTCCTGCTTTCTTTCTTCCCTCTTATTACCATAATGAACAGGAACACTTTAATGTTGCTCCATAAATAACTCAGATCTTTTCCTTCAAGAGTAATGACATAATAAAAAGACATAAAACATCAGCAGTTACTGAAATCATACGTAGCTGTCCGTAGGAGAGCTTACTGTGAAAGGTGTCACTGTAGCTAGCAATAACTAGTCAATATGAGCAGCTGAATAAGAAGAGCTACTGTGCTGGCCAGCTAAGATAGCCTCCCTGTTCAGAGGCCTATACATAGATGCCTAGCGTACATTCAGATGCCCTGGCAGAGACACTTCTCCAGAAAGACAATGTGTTCACAATGTTCTGTGTCATCTCTCAGCTCCACATGCATGTCTGAGGTACCTTAATCTACCTGTAATGGCATTAAATGCCTGTGTGGAGGTAGCTGGATTGAACCCTTGATTTCAGCTGTCTTTCAGGTGAATGATATGTAGACCTTTACACATAGATACTCAAATTTTAGTCTTCAGCTGGAATTGAATCCCACCCAAGTTGTGTTTTTCATGCTTCCGGCTTTCACTGTATGGTTTTCTCAGCATCTACTGACAGTGCAAAAACGTCTTTCTAGGCAATTTATTAAATCAGATTGCAAAAAGCTGTGTAGTACAGAAATAGCCTTGCTTATAAAAGGGATAGCACCCAGTGTAAAGTCTAACATTTGGCCTTGAAACTGCAAGAAGTGAAATCGCCATTGAGAGAACTTCTAATGGAGAAGTGATGTTTCCTTGTAGGATACTATGCTACTATTAACAGGGTATATTCATCTCTTTTTGGAAGAAAACAGGTCATAAATGGCAATCAGTAACTGCCTAAATCTGACACAGTTAAACGGAACAGAAAAAAACCCAGAAGTTTAAATTGTGATTCAAATCCTAGCAAAAGCCCTATCTCCACCAATGCACCTACTGGGACTAATTTTGGAAAGGTCCAGAGCCAGTAAAAATTCATTGTTCCTTCATTTGCTGCCTGAGAACACTCTGAAAACCCTTGGAGTTCCAAAGTGTCAGCTTACACCAGTTGTACAGCTGATTGCACTGGATAAGAAGGACCAGCACAGGGAAAAAAGTTTCGCACATTTTTGTAATGTAGATGAGTTTTGACTGACAGGTTGACCCTTAGCTTCCTTTATTTAGCAGTGAAGTATGATACTCTGGTTCATGGAAGTAAAAATAATCCATCTCTTTTCTGTCTGTATGCAGTCCAGAAAACTTCAAAGGTTCTTACAAATTTCCATAGATGTCACTAATAATGTACTGGGCTTGGACAGACTCAGGTGTGGTTGGAAGCTAATAGTTCTTTTCCCTTAGGAAATCACTAGTGATCTTTCCCAAAGTGTCAGCCAAAAGACCATTAACATTTCAGTCATTTTTAATTGGGTAAGACCACATGTCTCAATAATTTCATTCTGCATCAACTATGAGACCTTGACAGACAGCATCCTGCCCAGCCACACCATGTGGACTGAATTTTGACTTACAATGGATCACAAGTCAATCTCTTAAAAACTGAAAGTTTCTGATGGAAATGGATACTGCTGTTCCATAAGACAGGTTCAGAAGATGAAACATATCTACTACACCCAACTAGAAGGGACAACATGAATGTAAACATTATAGCTTTTCACAGATTAAGGGATATGGCCATACATCCTTGAAACATGCTCTGGGAAGACAATGAGGTGCTTCACAAACCCCAACCACATATTGTTACAGTGTCCCACAGGTCTTGCACTCAAACCATCCTACAGGTAGTCTCCTACCCAGCAGTTCAATTTCTGTCTGTTTACATTGGATTTAAAACCCAAGCAAATTCCACGCTATGGAACTCACTGCGCTTCTCAGGTGCTCGAGGATGTGCATAGCAGAAAGATGCATCAACAGTCATACAGAATTTCATAAAAAAGGTTTGAAAATTACACAGATGTATCTTGAAATTGTATGTATCATTTAAATATACAATACTACTGACAATACTACTCAGACTGTTCTATATTCTATTACTTCATGAGTAAAAATGAATGAATTGGTATCTAACTACTTTCACAGCAATTTAAAAAAAAAAATCCAACTCTCTTGTTCTTTCAGGCAGTCAAGTGGGAGCTGTATTCTTTAATTCCTCTCCTGTTCCACCAGACTGGACCTCCTGCTGCTTACTGTTTGTAAAATGTCAGCTTCCCATGAGAGCCCAGCTGTGTTTTCTTCCAGTTAAAGATAAGAAAAGTAGAACCCTTTTACACTGTGTTTAGCCTGATTTACAGTGACAGTCACTTCAGGTAGTTATTTCTGGGAAGATGGGTAGCCATGAGCTCTAAGTGGAGGCTTTGTGAATCCTCTGTGTAATAACGAACATAGAAAGTATTTAGTTAGAAGATGCAAGTCTTAACAGCCATGCAAGAAAGAGTATGAGGAAAAGAATACTAACAAAACCAGTTTGAAAATAATCTGCTGTATGACAACTGTATTTTAATAAATTGCCATTAATATTTATATATGAGAATATAAGTATGTAAAGAAAACACCTCTATTTTTTTGCTATATGGTCTTTACATTACGTCTGGACTAAGAAATGTGAAAAAGCTTGCAAAAAGTTCACTAAATTGTAGCACGGCATGAATATGGTAGATCCAACCTTACAATTTGTTTTACGGAATTGTGTATGTGTTTTGAGGAACAATATTATAGTTTGTATCTGCCTAAACCTTCCAGTTGTGACAAATAGCTCGTAGCTAATGACTGTTGGAATATGTTTAGATTGCTCTAATTTTATGAGTAAATGGCTGTTAAGTTTATTTATATGTGTTTCTCTCCACCTTTGGAATTAATTTTGTTCAGTTTTAACATAATAAAAGACATTTATAGCCAAGATTTACCTATTTATGTGCAAATGTGATATTTCATTTACAATTAGAGGCTTTTTTTTCCAACAATAATGGCCACATAAAGAATATGTATTTCTGGTTTATAAAAAATGATAGGATAGACATTTTTCTGTTTCAGGCAGTTAATTTTAGGGCTCTCGCACAATGTTAGCGGAGTTCCTTTACCATCCACACGTATAGATACAGTATCAGCTGTGAATTCTTTTAAGTTAAATGCTCATTTTTTCTTCAAAGTCACATTTGGAAATTCAGAATTCATGAAGACTAGGAAAGAAGTAGCAGCAAATACACCTCTCTATCTCTGTAAACTAAAGGATGCTGTTGAACAGCCTAGAAACACTGAGCCACAGTAATTTCTCAACTGGAGAACTAAGGAGCCTTAACTTGTATACAAATAACCAGGGAATGCATCCTATCTTGTTTGCTTGCAATGAAACCAAGTATGTGAAAGTAGTAAACACTACATGCTAGAGATACTGTACCTTCATCTACAGAAAACCAGGAGAAGCCTAACCTGAAATATAAGTTTGTTGTAATTTGCCAGAACTGACAGGTATTACTAGGAGTAGGGGTAAGCATGTGATTAAAAAAACACAATAAATTAACTTTTATTCTCACAGGGAGGAGTAACTCATAGTTGTGATATTTCAAAGGTCATGGCCATGTCTAGTGGTGCAGCACAAAGAGATGAATTACGTTTCCTGTGATTCTAAAACTCTTAATAAACTGAAGAGGGAGAACGTTTTTATCATTCTTCTTGAAATATCACTGTCAAGAGTCTAACACATTCTTATATTAAATGATTGAATTTGTCTATATCCTTGGATCCTTCTAAAATATCTCGTTAGTCATTGTTTTAATGGAGATTTTTGTTTTTAAGCCAAAAGAGAACCATAGTAACTGCACACTTCCTAAACCATTTCATTCATGAATGGGAAATGACTCTCCAAATCTTTACTCACATGAGTAACCACATTGATATCTTTGGGCCTTCCATTATTAAGAGCTAGAACTGCGAATACAAATTGTCAGGATTTGGATGTGGCACTTCATTACTTCATGAGAGTGAAATCTGTAGCTGAAATCAATAGCTAAGCATATGAGGCATATAAAAGACACAGGTTCTTTCATGGAGGTCTGATTGCAATGCATCTCTCAATTTTGTTTCAACGTCAACAAATAAGCATATCATTGTAAAGAGACGTACAGACTGTAGGCAGTAATTGCAAAGACACATTAGATCTAAATTCTAGCCTCGACAGGGGAGTTAGGAATAGTCCGCCAGAAAGGACAGAATAATAGTGAAAAAGGTCAACGCTTCTTGAAAAACTAACATACTAAGTCACGGACTAAGTTTTTGGTTCTCTGTCAATCAGTAGTGTAACTGTCGTCAATCATTCCCCCTTATCTTGTTTGTGAATTTTGAATAGCCACAAAAGAAACTTTTGTTGGTAATTATGGTCTTTACAATTCATCTGAGTCACAGGCAGGATTTTCATAGCCTGCCTGTGGCATAGACCTGGTATACCCCAAGCTGCGCTCATGTATGTCCAACTAATTCAAGCTAAAGTTTCCCACGATAATATGAAAGGAAGTAAAAGACTCTAACAAACACCAGTCACGATTCTAGAAATAACAAGAGGAAGAGAAAGGGACAGAATAATCAGGATCTGCTGATTTTCTTTTCTTTTTTTTCTCCTCTCAGAGGATAAATATGATAACTCTTTCTTTGGAAGGGTGCACTCACAGGTTAACGCACCTGTGCGTCTTGAACCTTCTGAAAGAGTATCTATATTCTCTGCCTCACCGTGCTTTCTATTATGCTGATCAGGAGCATTCTGCTAAAAAAATTTAGAGCCAAGAATTAATGCTCCCCCCTTTTTTTTTTTTTTTAATCCCAGAGTTCCTCTAGGACTTTTCCTTTCCCCAAGTATTTCCACCTTCCACAGATATGTTTTGGTTTTGTTTTCTTTGGTTATCAATTCAAGTGACATATCTGGCCCCTGCTGAAAATGTGAAGAAAAAATTTGTGAGAGAAGGTTCTCACATAAAACCCACATAAAATATAAGAACAGTTGTGGAGCTGATCTAACAGAGTTACAAATGTGATAACATCAAAGGAAAAACATCTGAAACTGGGATTTAGGCAGAACACCTTTTTCAATAAATTGCAGTCTCTATAAATTCCCCCCTTTCCTAAACAGCCATTTATTTGCTTATTTTCCTAGCTTTGCTGAAAGAAAGGCTGAAACAACTTTGGAAAAATAACAGCAAAGTTGTTTAACGGAAATCAGCCCCTCTACTGTAAACAGTGCCTCTCCCCAAACTATGCAGCTGCACAAAGCAGGGACAATGCAGGGGACCCTCAGCATCATTAACCAACTTCCTTTCCTCACCAAACACTCGCTTCCATAAAGCAATTACAATAGCATGGTGGAACAGTAGAACAAGGAAAAAAAAAATAACCTTACCAGCTTCTCCTACAGTATATAGCTGAAAGGAAAACAAAACCCCCAGCTGCCGTATCGCATGCAATTGGTCTCCCAGAATGAATTGACTGAAAGAACTATGAAAAGCTAAAGTCTTTCGGCCCCTCTGTTCAGCCTCTCTTCAGCTCCCTCTCTCCGAGCCTCCTCACAAAGCCATTCTCCTACTCCCTAATCCTCGCACAGGAAAAAGCAGCGCACACCAAATGACTTCAGCAGAAGTGATTCTCCTGGGGGGTGGGGGAAGAGATGCTGCTGCCACTCAGCCCCCCCGCCACTGCACAGCCATCCTCCAGGAGGGTATCCAAACAAGCTCGTCTGGCATTTGGGCAACATACCCTATACACAGACAGCATGTCAGGACAAGGCACAAAAAGTGCACATCTCCATTCATCACCCTCTCAGCTGCTAATTTCTGAAATGAGCACACCCTTGGGTACTTGCAAGAGTTCCCCGCGTGCATCTCGGCTAGCTCACATTGATGTAGTTTAAAATTAGCTGTGTGGTTTTCTAAAGCTGTTGTTGGGCCTGTGATTTTCATATTTTAACAAAGAACACACAAATAAACCTTAAATACTTCCAACAGTAAAACAACAACAAAGATGTTCCCCCAGAAAATCAATAATAGAAAGTATAAGAAGAAAGATCCCAAGAGACACGAAATCAATAGCGTTAGGAATCATCAAATTAAAAGCAAGATTAAAAACTCATCCGTGTCTCTCTGAAATGCTTTTGATAGTTAAAATCAGAACAAACAATTCAATTTTTCACAAAGAAAATAGATTTCTCTCTATATTCCCAGTAAAAAGAAACAGCATTTTTTTCATATAATTTGCCTTGAAAGCATGCCACAGATATTGAGATAACATCCCCTGCATATTCTCTGGTTTTCACAAAAGCATTAAACCTTTGTTAGAAATACTGTTGTCATATTAGTTTTTAATGCAAGTTTTACCTCTCTGTGAGATGCAGAAACTCAGAAACAGACAGCTGCCACAAAGTAAATCAAAGACCTAGAAAAGCAGATGGCATAATTTCACATCTTAAATGATGGCTGTGAGCTTTCCAGTAATAATTTATAAGGAGACTTCCTCCTGCTTGTTCCTCTGCTCAGCAGCATGCTGTTTGAGCCTTTCAAACAAAATAAATAGACTTCAAACCACCAGCTTCAGACACACTAACACTTACCAATGCTATTTCAACCTGACACAGGCTGACTTTGTTCCTCTGTGACCCTGGACAGAAAACTGAGGTGACAGCTTGATGGATGAGATCTTTTTTTCACAATATGGGTTGTGACTTCATGGCTCTGTCTCCTCATTATTGCTTAGCTGAAGGAGGAGATAGGAGCAGAGGAGGATCTTCTACAATACAGAGACATTTTAACAGTGAGCATGAACAAAATGTGTGCAATAAATACCTGGAACATCTTTTTCCTACCTCAAAATTAGGGAGTTGGAGGAATTCCTTTTCACTGTTGTTGGGAGTTAGGGCATAAGAGGATAAGGAAGAGGCTCCAAGAAGAGGAATTAGTCCCAATAGTTTACTTCAAATAATAAGTTTAAGAAAATGGCAACAGCATCAAAGAACAAAGGAAGGAAGGCAGGAAGGCAGGAAAGGAGTTCTGATTGTGTCATTTATGACCAAAGAACACTTGCACGGTGAATTTTGTGGTCTGTCTCTTATGTATGCTAATTTAATTACTCAGCTAGGAATCTTGGACAATTCTTTACCAGATGAAGTTCTCATTATGTAACCTGAGGCAAATTGCCATGCGAAGTCTTTCGTTGGTCACCTACAAAATATTGTATCAGAGGATTCACATACATTAAAAATGGTGTCTGCAAATTCAGTATTTGAATATAGATTCTCTGGTAAAATGAATTCAGAAATCTTTTTATGAGATAATCATATTTAACATAAAACCTGACAGATTTCACAGAACTCTATGAAGAAATTGCTTTTCCATGAAAAAGTTGAATGAGGAAGATAGTGAATGAGCTCTGAAGTATAAGGCTCCACCTCCATAGGCTTGAGCTCATTAACAGACATCGTCACATCTGAAGTCAGCCTCTTATTTCCTTAGAGAGGAACACAGGTTGCTAATATCTTTATGTCCTTGTTTCTGCTTGTTCATCTGATCACATGGGTTCATTATGATAGTACACTGGGTGTCAAATCTCTGATTTTATGGGTGGATACTGAGGCCAAATGACCTGGCCCAAGGAAGCTCTGAGCAGAAAGCCAAGTCTGCCGTTACGGACTATTGAACCCCATCTCCAGTGATCCTCATGCTCTGAAAGTTAATTTCTGAAAACAAGGACTAGTCTACCCTATGTTTGAGATTAAGTTATTATATATTATCACACAAACTATGTTGCTATTGTTTCTAGTTTTAGATCTGATATTTGTCATTCTGTCTAAAAATATGCACAAAGTCTCTCCAGCAGAAAAAAATTCTCATAAATATGAGACTCCATTCTTTCAAAAAATACTATTAAAAAAAAGTCACTTTGTTTCAGATTAAAGTATTTATGTGCTTTGATGTTTATGAATACTTTTCTCTCTGTAGAATTTCTGTGAGGTAATACCCAACTCGTGATAATACTGAAAGATAATCAGAGGCCAGAGATTGATTGATACCCAAAAAGCAAAGTTTGGTAGATTTAAACAGAGGAATATCTCTAGTTATCTTGTTTCATCACTTTAAATCTAATTTTTAAATTATTTTTCTGAGAACCACCTTAGAATTACACATTTGGTTAAGTTGACCCCATTCAGAGGGGACTCTAGCATGGTGACAGCCATGTGGTATGAATTTCACTTCTTACAAAGGGATTTTAAGAGATGCACTTGTGAACCATTTATATCCCAATTTCAACTTCTAAACTGAAGTCATTGTTTCTCTGTCTCTAACAATGAGAGCATTCCCATTGTACATTAAATCTTTTAGAAGCAATAAGAAATCTTTACAGACCACTTCATATAAAGAAATAACCTCCAAATAACAAAATTTCTTACCATCTAGCATGTAGTTAACTATGATACACACAAATGAAAAGAGCTCTACCTGTCAAAATAAAGAATGCAACATGAAAAGCATAGCCACCCTTATACTTGAAAGGCTGCTAAAATGAGTTTGCACAGGTGAAAAAATATCACACAATAGGGCATAATATGAAAAAAAAAGGGCACTAAAAAATTGGAAGAGTTAATTTTTCTTATTCTTGTAGCAGAATGTAACTTCCAGAATAACTTGTGATAAATACCTGAAGAAAGTCTGAGCTCTAAGAAACAGCAGCAGGTCTACAGACTCCATAGATTTGGGTTTTTTTTTTTTACTTGCTCATGATTATGTCCTCTTTCATGTGTATCAGCTATCAAAAGCACTTCTTTTGCAGAGCATTTTCTCCTTTCTATGTTTCATGGATTAACAAAAAGTGTAAGGCAAGGTCATTTGGATAATAGCCCTATGTTTCTAATAGCAATGGTAAGTGCATTTTCAATGATCTCTTGTACAAGCAGAGTGGTACAGGCAATTGCACTGAAAAAGACTCCAGCAAAACTCAACTTTAAGGGTTGCTTTGCTCTTTGAGACTTGCTGGTGTGACTGATTAGTGCAATCCACTGGAGTTCTTTGATTATTTTTTTTTCTGTTTACCTTCTCCTACAAAGAAACTCTCAGTAATTCTTAAAGGCAGTGTAGAAAATAGAGACAACGTATCTTTATAAACAGAAGGAAATGCACATTTTAGAGGTACAAGCACTGAATGTCTTTTAAGCATTTGATCAAGAAGTGTAAGTTCCATAAATAGTCAGTGAATGCTCTAGAGAGCACACCTTTTAACAGACTCCTTACCACATTCAATTAGTATTAAAACTTTACTATTCAATGGTAAGGCTGTTTAATGACCTATGCTCAGCCAGTCTATAACAGGTATATGTTGAATTTCACAGATATTCTTTAGCTGCTTCAAAGGATCTATCTTCTAAGAAAGCAAGGTGCTGACAATTCTGCAAACTGGAAGAGGAGTGACCTATTGAGAAGGAAGGGTACCTATTAGCAATGAGAGAAGAACACAGTAGAAAAAGACAGCTGGGTAAAAGGAAAATAAATTAGAAACTCAGATTATCAAGGAGAGTCACTCCAGCAAGAACATTACTCAAGTCAGTGTTTGATTTTGATAAGGGTTTTCTAATAGTGTTTTCTTTGGGCTTGATCTTCATGGGCTCAGTCTAAATCCACTCTCTCCACCTTTGTTTCTAAATTCTAATCCAGCCCATCCTCTGCAGCCCTCTGCACCAGCCTAGGGAGAAGTGGGCAGCATGTGTTCAGGAGACATACATGTTACAATATTCCCTGAAATTTTTTTAATAATCAGATATTGTAATTGCAATTGCACTACAGACAAACTGAGGCAGTCACACAGAACTAGGCACTGAGAAGACTGAAAGGCCTTTGAAAGCCCAATCATCAAGATTTTTGTAAGTCATTCATTATTTAAAGACAAACATCTGCATAAAAAATTCCTATGCTGGAAGCCTCAGGCCGTTAAGTTCTTCAGAGGAAACACATATTTTCTCTATAGTTCAAAGGTTTGCAACACTGTTGGAATTCCAACTTTTGGATATTAATACAATGCAAATATACACAAAGATTTATGTAGTGGTATTCTTCCCCATTTTTCCAAAACAAAGAAAAATTACTGTAGTTAGCTTGGATGTATTTGAGAAGAGGGAAGAGAAGTAAGGAATAAAGAGGCATACTGACATACGGTATAAATAGCTTATGGGAAACCATCCTGCAAACTACTATGAACACAAACATTTCAATGTCTTACAGTTAATTATACTCCATACAAGAAATCTACTTATACAAACAAGAATTTGTATTACTGAGGTGCAACTTCAGCCCCGTTGCAGATTTCTACCCTCATTAAAGAAAGTTGTAGTGAAGTGTGGGTCAGTCTCTTCTCCCAAGGAACAAGCAATAGAACAAGAGGAAATGACCTCAAGTTGTGTCAGGACAGGTTTAGATTGGATATCAGGAAAAATTTCTTCACTGAAAAAGGTTATCAAGCATTGGAACAGGTTTCCCAGTAAGGTGATGGAGTCATTGTCCCTGGAGGTATTTAAAAGACGTGTAGATGAGGTGCTTAGAAATATGGTTTAATGGTGAATGTGACAGTGCTGGGTTGGACTCTGTGATCTTTTAGGTCTTTTCCAACTTAAATGATTCTATGATTCCTACTAGGAATTATCATCACATTCATATGACAAGAAAAAATAGTGTATGACTTTATCTGGATAATATCCAATGACGTGTACAAGAAAAGTAGTAGAATATTAGGTGTGAGAAGTGCCTGAGTTAACACCATACACAGCTCTTGCTGTTAGAAAATGTGGGATTTTTTAAAATATGTGCAGAATAATGCAAAATAAACCTCTTGCTATACAGAATGGATTTCAAGATACACTTTGATTGGGCAAGGGATTCAGAAAGCAATAATATGACCCAGAATTAGAGTATCAAGGGGAGAAAATTGGAAAAGCAATTTTGTAAGGCTGGAGAAATAGGTTAGCCTAAGTGAGACTCCACTTTCTTGTTTGAATCTATTGTGAGCTCTCATTCCAGGCACTGCAAGCACATCTCAGCAACAATCACCATCTCTCTTTTAGAGGCCATTCCAGCCTCAGTGCCCCAGCTCAAACTTGTATGGTGAGGAAGAGATGTCAGGATGTCAGTCCTGATGGTTAAACCATCAGAGAAACATCTGCCAACTATGAAGATGGGACTCAAGCTGAATCACCAGATACAAGTAACCTGGGAAATAATTTCTGACCACATAAAAACTTTAAGGATAGCTTCATTTAGATCTCATTTATATAGACTGAAAAAAAAAGCGAAATATTAATTTAATTTGGGTATTAAGTTTTAATAATCAGTAATTTCATATTATTCTTTTGCTCAAGCTTCTCTGTTTTTTCCTCTCTAATGGTAACTTTCCCTTCTGCTTTTATTTTATGTTTTTTGATTGACCAAATTAATTTCTTTTTCTTTGTCATGGTAGTTTCTTGATCCAGTTCAATATAATAAATGTAATCGCAAACATATTTAAAAATACTCACACATTTCCTTTCACTTAATCAGCTTCATTGAAACATAGATTTCATTTTGAACTGCATAAACGTTGTGCAAACCTAACTTGATTGTAACAAATGGACAAAACAAAAAGATTAATTTCTCCAGAAACAATTGTCTGTAACAAAGACAGAAATGCCATGGAAAAGGCTTGAGTACCTGATGCTGCACAGGTGGTAAACAAGCACTCTTCCCTGCAGCAGCTCTAGTGATCCTGGCAGGTACCTATGGGACCCAGCTATTCTCTTAAAGACTGAATCCCATTTGTATTCAAGGATGAACACATTCTTGTAATCCATTGGGAGCAATGTTTGATAGTTTTTGCATAGATGTTTCCGGAACGAGCAGACTTGACTCCCATGTAATTGTACCTGCCTGCGAAACTGCAGTGGATCAGCCTTGCAGGAAAAAAAGAAACATTTACACTTCCAAGTGTAAACTGATAGGAAGATACCTCCAAAGGCCTATGTTTGCAGCTTCCCTCGGAACTTTTAAAAAGAGAAGAGGCTCCCTCCTATGGTTAAACCGTGTAAAACTGTAAGCACCATCTTGAGCATTGATTCTTCAGTTACAAAGTCACTTGGTAGATGCACTAGTCAACAAACCACCTTAAGAAAGAAAACAATTAAAATGCTTCTGTCTCATACACATGACATCTAGTAACTGGGCCAGAAATCCATAGTTTGCTTACATCAAAAGAATGGTATTATAATGATAATATAATATTATAATAATAATGACATTAATCTTAGTTTTCAAATGAAAGCTTAATGCCAGCCACACACTTTCACACCTTTCCCAGAAATTCTTTTAAAAACTTTTTGTTATTACTTTGCAATATTGTAACAGCTAAAATGGCATGCCAGTCAGAGAAGTGACACAGAATCATAGAATGGTAGGGGTTGGAAGGGACCTTTGAAGATCATCTAGTCCAACCCCTCTGCATAAGCAGGTCCACCTAGATCAGGTTGCAGAGGAACATGTCCAGGCGGGTCTTGCAGACCTCCAAGGAAGGAGACTCTACATCCTCCCTGGGCAGCCTGTGCCACTGCTCCATCCGCCTCACAGTAAAACAGTTTATTCTTACTTTTAAATGGATTTTTTTGTGTTCCAGCTTCATTCCATTACCCCTTGTCCTGTTGCTACATACCACTGAAAAAAGGGATGCCCCAACCTCCTGACACCCACTATTTAGAAATTTGTAAATATTAATCTTTCTGTAATAAATATTAGATAGGGAAAAATAATGAAGGTACATTGCATAATATAACCAAATGCATTTAACATTATATCAAACCCATTAGGCATATAATTTAAGTGGATCCCTAGAAACAAATAGATTATATTATTAAATCCCTACTTAAGATTTCTTCCTAGCTTGTATGTTTATTTTCTTACACTGTAAAGCAAAGACTCTGAAAGTACAAATGTTGAGTCAATGGACTGAAGAGCTCACAAACAAAACATTTACATATCTAAAAGAAAACAGCATTTGTGTCCTGAGTCTCAGTGTCACATGTCAAAAGAGGATAGGCATGCCAAGAATAGAGGAGAAATGTTTAAGACAATATTCAGTTGTTCATTTTTGACTTGGAACAGATTGTGGTTTTTAAGTTTCCTTTATTACAATTACAGCAAGTAAACTCTTTCACCCACTCTCTCTGGGCAGCTCAGTTTACATTCAAGCCTACTTGGTCTAAAATGAGTTGTCAAGAGTTTTTGGTTTCGATTGTTTTTATGGCAACAGTATTTACTATGAAAAAAAATAAGAGAGTCTGCTTGAAGGAATAATATTATTTCCTCAAAATTATCAGACACTGTTTTGCAACTAAAAAACAAAAGGCACAGTGGCTAAAAATGCTTTCATTTAACTTATTTCCCATTTTAAGAAACTCTAATCTCGGGTTTGCATTTATTCCATTCCAGTCTCAATACCTGGGAGCACAACACAATATGCGACTGAGTACAATAAACAGCCTCCTGACTGCTAAAATTTTATTGTGGTACACTCAACACCTGCACCAGCACACTTTTCATTAATGGGCTACAGTAAATGTTTATATTACTACCAAGAGAGTTTATTAATGAGAACAAAAAATTCTAACTGATAGATCATCCTTTGCAGCAATTAAGCTCTACAATAAAATGTAGCCCGACATGTACACAGTTCTCTGAGGCATCTTAGATTAGTGAAAAGGGGAATATAAAATCGAACTTGATCATGTGGTAAGAAATCCTGGTTATCCTGTGCATTAACTGTTTAAATATAGAGAGTTTAAACAATTACAGTTTTATGAAAACCAAAAAGGACAGCTTTCATTTTCAAATAAATATTCAATTCAGTTTTAAATATAAACATCCAATTCATCTGCAACTAAACTTTACGTTGAGTTGATGTGCCAATGCCAACAATCAGTAGGTTTTCTGAGGGATTTGAGGGTCTGCATGAATTCCTTCTGAAGCCAGAAGAATGATACTTACTGAGTTCCATGTCAGCTATACTGAATCATGACTAGGTGATCTCGTGTCTTCCCTGGGCCACTAACACGTTTTCTCATGTGGTCAGTGGTACTGGATCAGGATCTGGCCCCAGACTGGCACGTGAAGAGAAAGTTTAGCGAAAACACCTAACACGCATGTAATATCAGCTTGCTTTTGAGCAATTTTCACCATCTCAGTCTGTCACTGTGTCAAAAGTTGGCGTCTTTGAAAACTGTGGGAGAGCACTGTAACACCAGCTGAGATATCTGACAAGACCCTTCACAGACCACTGCAAGTTCTCAGGTAAATTTGAAAAAACCCTGATTATAACAGAATAATTATTCCCCTCTAGTCACCATTGTTGAGAGACAGGGACATACTGGAAACAATCCAGCGAAAGACCACAAAGATGATTAAGAGAATGAGGAAAAGCTGAAACAGCTGGGACTGTTCAACCTGGAGAAGAAAAGGCTGAGAGATCTCATTCGTATATATAAATATCTGAAGTGAAGGTGCAAATAAAATGGAGTCAGGCTTATTTCAGTGATCCTTGATGATGGGACCAGAGGAAATGGACATAATCTGAAACTCGGGAGGTTCTTTCTGAACATAAGGAAACACTTTTTCCCTGACAGTGACTGGGCACAGGTTGCCCAGAGATGTGTAGTCTCCATCTTTGGAGATATTCAAAATCTGTGGACACAGTGCAGGACAACCAGTTCTAGGCCACCTTGCTTGAACAGGGGAGGTTGGACCAGGTGATCTCTAGACATTTCTTCCAACCTCAACCACCTCATGATTCTACAAGAAAGACACAAAAAATAAAAACTGACACATTGTAAGAAACCCTCACAATTTCATAGTTTTACTATTTACACATGAGCAACTATGTCACGAGAATCATCACAAGACTGTAGCCTTAAAGAACATTAAAAAAATAAATTATAGAATCCTTGAGAGGAATGAGCTTTAAAAAGTAATTGCAACTAGGACACCTCATATTTCATATCTAGCACGTAAAACAGTTTTGCATCCCATCTCCATGGATTTACTCTGCCATTGCTGTGTTAAATTATCACGTGTCTTTCTTCAAGGCTAGGTATAAGATACAGTGTTATTAAAATAAAGGGTAAGATAAATACAGAAATCTAGCCAATTACCCTAGTCTCTGATACAAAAATATTCCCTTTGCAACCTCTTTGTCATCTCTTTTAGCGTTTTTCTTCTTCTTTTCTAAGGTGCTATATCTCTTTTTTTTTTCTTAATCTTGGTGAATAAAAAGATTCTCTCAGGCCCCTGCATGTAAATGGAGGTTGAAAAAGGGGTAGTTACACAGAACTGTCAAGGATCACATTAACTCCAAGAAGTAACCTGCTGGATAGAAGACTTCATATCCATAAGTACACTGCATCAGATTTTAAAGCTTTTCCATCCTTCTTCCATGCCCTCTCTTATTCAAGGATATGGAAGACAAACTAATCTAATCCTCAGACCATACATCTCCTCTGATATTCAACTGAAACTTAAGTATCATGCATACCATAACAGTAAGAAGTTAAAGCAATTTAAGCATTGTACTCTGGAAATGTCCAATTATCTATAACACAGCTAAATGACTTGTTTTCCCCATGATGGGGTAATGGAAACAATATCGGAGTGCTCAAAGCAAATTATGTGTTGGTTTTTAGTTGCGTATCATTTCAACTCACACAGTAACCACTTGGTGAGATTAACCCAAGGACAAGATGTGCTGTCTCTCATTTAATACAAATGGTTTCATTGAACTCAACAAGGTTACTTGAGTAAATCTAAATTAATCACACAAGAAACTTTCAAATTCCACACGTTACCTTTAAAAAATAATTTAGACATCCATTTTCTGATGAGGAACTATGGCAGTGTGTTTTTTTCTCTGCACACATGGACTTTTTATGCACACGTATATATGTGTATACACATCACTGGAATTATACACTCTAAATCACAGCAAAATAAAGGTCCCTTTATTTTACTTTTAATTGACAGAGAAGTTTGACAGCATGCTTCTGTTTTTTTCTCCTGTGAGATCTCACAGAGCTTTTAAAACAAGTGAAGTCTTGAATATGCACCCTATTTCAATAAGAATGGCAGTGAATACATTCTTTGGTGGTAGCTTCTAAAGACAAATGTTTTCTTCTATTACCATTTCTGCTTCAGAAAGCCCTGCTTTGAGCCTTACACTCTGGCTGGGAGTCCACTGAGCCAGTTTCAGCTGGGCTAGCAGGGGTCACTCTCCCCGAGGGAGGAGGTCAGCCCCATGGTCTGGGAGCAGGGGGTAGGGGAGCTGGAGGGGCTAGATGGTGACCCCACACACCATGCATTGTGCTGGGAGGCTGGAAGTCAGCCCTACTTATGTGGGATCACGCAGGGAACCAGCCCAATGTGTCTGACAGTCAGAGGTCACTTTCCATTGTGGGGATCAGACAGGCAAACCTTTTCTCTGCATGTTTCTATGATTTGAATAGCAACTGTGACAACAAGAATGGCTCACAGGCAACATTTTGAGGTACTGATGAGCACATTTTCAAAGAGCTTTGGGAGAAGAGCAATAATCATAGACGCCTTGCCATTAACACAAAACTAAATCACACAATATGTGATGATGCTCCTTATGAATAAGCAGTGTGTGGCAGTGGAAAGGATATTGTGGAGAGAGAGACTAGATATTAATACAGTGTTTTGAAGTTTGCACTCCACCTCTGTTTCTATTGTGTGCTTCCACCGTGACCTTGGGTAATCCTGAACTCACTGTTCTTTCCTTACAACGAAGATATTGTTCCCTCAAAAGATAAGCATTGTTAGGAAAAAGCCATTAAACTTTATGAGATACCCAGCTATACTGTAGAGGAGTATCATAAAAGAGCCTTTGAGTCTATAAATAAAAGATATATATGAGAGAATCTTATCCTACAGTTATACCTTGATTTTTTTTTGTTTGTTTGTTTTTTAATTATTGAAAGAAAATATTCATGAAGTCATCAATTCTGTTATTTGTATTATAAGAATTAAATGGGTGGTTAGGGCTGCTTCCAGTCTTTAGAATTATTTAGCATTTTTATTGTCCCACCAGGGAAATTAATAGTATCTTTCAGACATTATTTATACACTGCTATTCAAGGAAAATATCTAAAAAGCTGTTCATTGGTGTGTTCCTTTTACTGCTGATCTTTTCACAGAATGACTAGAAATAACCATAAATCAGAAGAGGGATTTATAGTATGTAGAAATTTCCTAGTCATTTTGCCTAAACAGAGTCTCATTTTTAAAGGATTCACTTTCAATTTAATAAGACATTCAAATCACATTCCACAAATCACATTGCCTGCAGTAACAGAGAAATGTGATGCGTTAAACACCAAAGAGCTGTACCAATATAGCAAACCAGCATTGCACAACCCCTCTCAATATGCCAGTTGCCCAAGAACCAGATGTGCCAGTTCAGTTTTTCGTATAGACTGGCCAATTACTGCCAACTTATTGACAAACATCACACACTCTTTGTAACACTACAAAGAAAAGTCTAGGAGGAGTGAACAGCCACACACACTCTAAGCACATGTCTAAGAGCCAACAGATAAAATCTGAGCCATGGGAAAAACAGCTGGAAGCCTTATTATTGCATTCAGTGGGGACAGCATCATATTCTGTGCCAAAGTAGGCATATGCTGCATTCACCAAAGCTGCTTCTGCACACACAGACAGCCTGAAGTGTCATGGGGTAGTTGATTGCTGCAGTCTTAGTGTTCAACCAATTGCTGAACTGCCTTGTGAAAATCTGCATAACTCACAGTTACCTAGTGTATGAGGATGTTGCTATTTCTCATTCCTATGCCAATGATCTCTAGATTTTTGTAGCCTTTGCTCCCTAACATATACCCAACTTTGCTGAGGGAAAAAAAAAAAAAACAAACTTCAAGTTCCTCTTTCCTTTCTTTCCCTTTCCCACTTTCCCTTAAGAGCCAACACCTCCACGGCCATAGAGTATGTGTTAGCTCAAAATTTCCAGTGAGTAGTCCTTTTAAGTCATATACTACAGCAGGGATTTGGGTTAAATACAGTAGGACTGTAAATTCTTATATCCTTATTTTTAGGCTGTGAAAAACAGTCATCTATTATGCTGGTACAACACTTAAAATAATGTACTTTTCAAGTACAATGTAGTATAAAAATAGTAGTGTATAACGCAGTATGAAATTATGAATAATGAAATGAAGCACTAAAATTAGAGCACAAATTGACATTTAGGTGGGTAAACAATAGGAAGTGGATATGGGTGTACACCCTTCTCATTTTTCAAAAAAGCACTGTGAGAGCAAATATATGCCTACTATTCCTATTAGATTTGTATTGCTGACAGTGACTACAAAAAAAACCAAGGACAGTAAGTTCCATCCATACTCTCAGAAGCTATCTTAAATAATATTATATGAATCATGGATGATATGAAGTGCTGAGAGTGAAATCATAGTGCCACGTCTGCTTTTCTCAAAGCCTTGTCAGTCACTGAAATGAAAAGAATACACTTTGCAACTAGGACTGATGAGCTATGTGCAAATATTGGCTCTGGAGCAAAGAAATAGTGAGAAATTTAGGACATGAAATGCTTTTCGTCAGGAAATTATCATGCCAAAAGATTTATTCAAAAAGATAAACATCTGAATGCCTTCTTTGTCTATACTTCTGGAGACTGTCCTCAGACTCCAGAGGAAGTCAGGTTAAAGGAGTTCTGTTTGGTTGATTAGAACTGGGTTAAGGATCAGTTGAGCAATCTGGATGTGCATAAATCCATGGGCCCCAATGGGATGCACCCTTGGTTGCTGAGGGAACTGGCAGAAGTCATTGCTAGACCACTCTCCATCATCTTCAGTAAGTCATGCAGAACAGGCGAGGTGCCTGAGGACTGGGGGAAAGCACATGTCACTCCAGTCTTCAAAAAGGGTAAGAAGGAGGAGCTGAGTAACTACAGACCAGTCAGCCTCACCCCCATCCCTGGAAATGTGATGGAACAAGTTATCCTGGGTGCTGTCTCCAGGCATTTAAAGGACAAGAGGGTCATTAGGAGCAGTCAGCATGGCTTTACCATGGGGAAGTCATGTTTGACCATCCTGATAGCCCTTTAGGAAGATGTAACCAGATGGTGATAGTGCAGTGGATGTGGTTTATCTTGATTTCAGCAAAGCATTTGACATCACTTCCCATAGCATCCTGGCTGAGAGTTGTGATCAATGGGGCAGAGTCTGGTTGGAGGCCTCTATCTAGTGGAGTCCCTCAGGGGTCAGTGCTGGGACTGGTGTTGTTGAATATATTCGTTAATGACCTTGAGGAAACAGAGGGCACTGTCAGCAAGTTTGCTGATGATACTAAACTGAGGGGAGTGGCTGACACACCAGAAGGCTGTGCTGGCATTCAACGAGACCTGGACAGGCTGGAGGGTTGGGCAGGGAGAAATCTACTGAAATTCAGCAAGGGCAATCTGGGAAAGAATATCCCCATGTACCTGTAGTACAGGTTGGGGAATGAACTCTTAGAGAGTAGTATAGGGGAAAGGGACCTGGGGATCCTGTTGGACAGCAGGATGAGCATAAGCCAGCAATGTGCCCTCGTGGCCGAGAAGGCCAATGGCATCCTGGGGTGTATTAGAAGTGTGGGCAGTAGGTTGAGAGAGGTTATTCTCTCCCTCTACTCTGCCCTTTTGAGACCACATCTGGAATATTGTGTCCAGTTCTGAGCCCCTCAGTTCAAGAAGGATGGGGAGCTGCTGGAGAGAGTTCAGCACAGGGCCACCAAGATGATTAGGGGAGTGGAGCATCTCCCTTATGTGAAAGGCTGAGGGAGCTGGGGCTCTTTAGCTTGGAGGAGATTGAAGAGTGATCTCATTAATGTTTACAAATATGTAAAGGGCAGGTGTCAGGAGGATGGAGCCAGGCTCTTCTCAGTGATATCCAGTGACAGGGCAAGGGGCAATGGGTACAAGCTGGAACATAAGAGGTTCCAAAGAAACATATGGAAAAACTTCCTCACTGTGAGGGAGACAGAGCACTGGAACAGGCTGCCCAGATGGGTTGTGGAGTCTCCTTTTCTGGAGACATTCAAAACTCACCTGGATGAGTTCCTGTGTGACCTACTCTAGGTGGTCCTGTTCTGGCAGGGAGGTTGGACTAGATGATCTTTTGAGGTCTCCTCCAACCCTTAGGATTTTGTGAATCAGAGTCTCCTCATCTGAAGTGACTGTTGTAAGGACAAGCTATTTTGGTGGTGAATCTTGGAGAGTTTTTCCCCCTTCTGGGGAACAGTTTTAAACTAATCTTCCTCTTTCCACCCACCACCCCATCTCTGAAAATTTTAATGAGATGGGAAAATTGTTTCTTGCCCAGCTCTCATGGTGAGTGGCTGGCAAACGATAGCAAGACACAAAATGCAAACAGCTGGATTCAATCACTGCACTTAGCAGATCCATGAAATGCCATTGTGGATGCACCAGATACTTTAATCACCAGTAAAAAGAGTTCTTCCAGACTCCAGGACAGACATCTGGCACTAATGGAGTTATAAGACTATCAAGGAACATGGCACATCATACACCCACTTAACAGATAGATTAATTAATCATACTGTAATTAACATAGATGTGTAATGATCTGTGCTTCGCTGTTTTTAGAGATAAATACAAGAGAACACAGCAGATCCCTAAACTGTCCTATTGACATACTATTACTTGACAAAAAATAAAACCGAAGGCACTAATACACATTTCTGAAAATACAAATTTATGTTTCAACAGGAAATCTATTTTTTAGGTAGAACACTACCTAACACGTTTCACCAGCAGCACAAT
Source organism: Colius striatus (assembly GCF_028858725.1). Taxonomy (NCBI): domain Eukaryota; kingdom Metazoa; phylum Chordata; class Aves; order Coliiformes; family Coliidae; genus Colius; species Colius striatus. The sequence continues at coordinate 75,201,846 of NC_084759.1, forward strand.
TCAATGGAAAATCATTACAGGTAAAAGAGAACACATCTTCTAAAGACATACACACACATTCTACCTCAAAAGAAATGACCCTCCAGTCATCTTGCCTTCTAAAATCCATTACTTTAAGTATAATTTATATACATCCCACCACATTACTGAAGTTAACGGTTAGGATAAGCATTTCCACAACATCATGTAATAGAACACTATTTTCCAAGTAATATTGTAGTGTTTTTTCTCTAATGGTATTATCAGAGAACCAAAAGATTCCAGTTTGAATGAAAGATCAAGCAGCAGATGAAACTTTAACGATGAACATATAACAAATCTGCAATTGTCAGCTTTGCTAAGTCACACACACACAAATTGAATTTTTATAGACATGGGAAAGGTTATGTTAGCTGAAGGGGTTTTGTAAGCTTACTTAAATAAGGTGATTTATATCATCAGTTAGGATCCAACAAAAATATGTACTTTAAAATAAAGACCCCTTAAATAACTGTTTTTTCATGTAAGCTTGTAGCTTTTAACTAAGTAAGGGATTGGTCTCTTCCAACCTGGAAAAAAAGCTCCTTCCAATTTGAACTGTCCTATGATCCTATGAACTGACTAAGTTTAAAGCCACTAGAAAGAATGAAAAGTAGTTTCACTACTAAGGTTATATGAAACAATAAAGAAAAGAAAAGGAAAAAAAAGAAGGGAAGGGGAAAGGGAAGGGGAAAGGGAAGGGGAAAGGGAAGGGGAAAGGGAAGGGGAAAGGGAAGGGGAAAGGGAAGGGGAAAGGGAAGGGGAAAGGGAAGGGGAAAGGGAAGGGGAAAGGGAAGGGGAAAGGGAAGGGGAAAGGGAAGGGGAAAGGGAAGGGGAAAGGGAAGGGGAAAGGGAAGGGGAAAGGGAAGGGGAAAGGGAAGGGGAAAGGGAAGGGGAAAGGGAAGGGGAAAGGGAAGGGGAAAGGGAAGGGGAAAGGGAAGGGGAAAGGGAAGGGGAAAGGGAAGGGGAAAGGGAAGGGGAAAGGGAAGGGGAAAGGGAAGGGGAAAGGGAAGGGGAAAGGGAAGGGGAAAGGGAAGGGGAAAGGGAAGGGGAAAGGGAAGGGGAAAGGGAAGGGGAAAGGGAAGGGGAAAGGGAAGGGGAAAGGGAAGGGGAAAGGGAAGGGGAAAGGGAGATCATTTCAACAGCACCAAAATGTAGCACTGGCCTTACAGTAGTCTTCAATGTTGCAGCTCTCAGATAACTGGGCAAATCAAGCAAGAGCTTGGTGTACTGCTGGTGAGCTCCACAGTGGCATCTTCACAGTCAGTCTTTCTGCCACAGTGAAAGACCACACAGTGATCCCAATTTCTTTTTAAAGAAAGGGGTAATAGGAGCAGGGGTAGAAACCTGTTTGTAAACTGGAGAATATGTGATCAAGACACAATACTGCAGGTCTGGATGACTCAAAATGACTTACAGATTTCTTACTGTAGGCAGGATTTTAGATTATTGGACTAGACTGGTCTTTTCTCACAGGTGACCATGAAGGAAGCCCCCCTTGAACATGAGGAGAAACTTCCTTCCCAGGGAGGGTGTGGAGTCTCCCTCTCTGGAGGTTTTCAAAACCCACTTGGACACATTCCTGTGTGACCTGATCTAGGTGGACCTGCTTTAGCAGGGGGTTGGACTACATGATCTCTAGAGGTCCCTTCCAACCCCTACCATTCTGTGATTCTATGACTGTGGAAAATTAATGTCTAAGAATAGGAATTAATAAACTAATGTAACAGTAACCACAAAACCTTTCCACTGAATGAGAAAACACTTTATAATGATGAAATTACAGTTTCCTGTTTGAATAATCCAAGTCTATAGAAAGGAATTTAATGAAGACTGAAGCTCAGATGCAGTAGCTTTTTGTCTGCAAATGTTACACTGGAAAGCTTTCTGAAGATGCTTTCCTGTACACCACACTGAAAAGGCAGAAAAATTATGTTTCAACCAGGGAGGCTTCTTCCAGCTTCTTTCTGTGAGCCTATCTTCTCAGCTTCTTTCCTACCCTCAGTTAAAGATATGACAAAATTTTTTTTAAAATAAATTGTTAACAGAATGATATCAGCCTTTGTTTGATCCTTGTGTGTGTGTAATAAAACAACATGATGCTACAATTACAGCAAGTTTTGTCAAATTAAACAAAAGTTGAATAAAGCATAAACAGTCCAAGCAGGCACAGAGACTATTGAACTGCTGTCCTGCACAATTTACATTCTTCTGTAATCCCCGCTGCAGGTCCTATACTTTGCATCTATAGCTTATCTGAAACATATTTTGCTTTTCTGCTCCTTTGTCACTCCTTTTGCTAAAGAGAATGAGAAAAACAAGCAAAAAAGTGAGAGTTATATCAGGGGTATGCTGGAGATTTGGGGATACAGAGCAATATCTCTGACAAATTTGCTCATAGAAAGGTGCAGTTCAAATGAATTATGGAGGTCATTTCCTCACAAGCACATTTTATTTATTTTCCACATTTCACATGAATCTACCCCAAATTTTTTTTCAGGGGGATTATTTTTTTCATGTTGATCTGTTCATGGTCACAAATTACATTTGACATTTTGCATTTAACTCCTTACTTTGAATAGCATGTATGTGTAAGAACAGATACATCATAGAAAATAATTAACCAATTCACTGCTTTCCACAGAATGAGCTGCTAAAAGTAAGCACATGCTACACTGCCTTGAGTGTGAAGTCTGAAAGTCCTCCCATTCTCTTAATTACTGGACAGTACCTGCCTAAAGCAGTGAGCATACCCCAGGAAGAGCTCTGATTATATACTCAATACCAGTGACCTATAAATATGACGAACTCATGTCTAAAAGTCAGTCACAATAGAAGCTGCATTTTGCTGAGCCTTAAGAATTCTATGCAGAGAGTAGAATCCCTGCCCCACACTCTAACATCATGCACATACATTACAGTTAATATGAGAAACAAGATAATTTTTCTAAACAGCTTAAGATGTCTATATTAGTACAGAGAGTCAATGACCTCCCTCTACCTCCAACACTCTAGCCATCTTTCACTTACTTCCTGGGTGTTGAGAGAACAATAATTCTGTACTTAACACAATTTCAAATATTTTATTTAGTGGCTATATTGCAAATGTTTAAGCACCCATATCTCCACTCACAAACGCAGCTGATTCCTCAAACATGTTCACATGTGAAAGCCTGCAGACACATTTCAGGTCAATCTTTTGGCATTTCTATGTAAATGGCCCAATAGAAACGAAAGGAAAAAACATTTTACATAATAGCAGATCAGAAAAGAGGGACCATATCGCTGATCATGAAATTTAAACTAGATATTTGTCAGTCTTGACTTGGGATCCTACTTACAGTGTTCCCTGCTTTGCTGATGTGCTGCTGTACTTGTCACAACAGTATTTAGTAGGCACTGAGAAGAGAGAATGTCACAGAACAGCAAAGTGCTGTTATTATTGCTCCAATTTTAGAACAAATTCCAGATATTATGGAGCATGACACTCCAAAAAAGAACATGCACAACCTGAAATCAGTGCTGAAATGCAAAACTAAAGGATATCTGCATACCTCTTTAACCCCCTTGAGTACTTAAATGCTTAACTGTAAATGAAGACTATCAGCTTCTTTAAGGTTCTATTTATTCTTCCACAGATGAACTGTACACTGAAACCAGACTGTAAAAATCCTTATGAAGGTTTGAGAGCATTTATATATTGAAAATATAGCATTTAGGACCTTAAGAACTTCAACTGAAGAACAGCGGTAAGCATCCAGAAAGACTATAATATTGAAGCACTTTCCTCCTAGTATTTCACCAAGAGAGGTGGAAGACATACCTTTAGTAACTATAATAGCCCAGAAGCATCATAGAATCTTCCTCAAAACAAAACAATCCAATTAAATTAAAGCCTTCTTGACCTACTGAGCTTTTTCACAGCTTTCATTGCTTACACAAGCATGTTAAAAGTCTAAATGGTAGCTGAAGGACCTCTTGTCATACTCAAACACCTCCATACCTTTAAAAAAGACACATACTTATGACTGTTGAAATGAAACAGCAATCATGTGTCTGATCTTATATAACTGTAGTCATTGCTTAAAAAACCCACAACATGTGAAGAAAGTTAAAATAGTCTCTTAATAGTCATATTGTTTATGCAATATGCAAACCAAACAAAAATTTGAAGGTTCTTTAAAAAAACAATGAAAAACACAATAATCAAGGATATAAGCCAGGATAAAATTGGATTTTCTGAGAAGCAAAAAGTTTGTGGTCAAAGTACATGACTTGTAGCCAGGAACTCTGACTTTTCTTCCCAGAACCATCACAGACTCCTTGCCTCTCATAAAAATGCCTTTCCAAAACTGTAAATGGAGAAATAAATTATCAAAAAAAAAAAAAAGGGGAGAAAAAGGAAAGAGATTATCTTAATCTTAATTCTTTGGTGCTCCAAGTATCATTATGCATACTTGGTTACAGTATGGCTTTCTGACCAACTGTCAGCCAATGTATAGCATCTGAACCCTGATGGCTTCATGCCACAAGCCCCTATACATATAGCAGGTACCCCAAAAACACAGACATAAGGAGTGTGTAAATATGCAGACAGATACATGGAGAAAAAGCTAACAATGGCACTACATATTCAAAGTTGTAAGTAAAGTTTTTCATTTCTCACCATCACTAAGGATGTAATTTGATTTTACACATCTGTGCAGCAGATCAGGCATAGCAATGACTCCAGACTATCTGCCACAACCCAGGTGTGAGACTAGCTACCGTGGGAAAGACTTCTGTTCAGTTTTGATCAGGAATCTTTTTTCAGCCTTAGTTTTTCCAAATAGAAACTTTTGTTAAACTAATACATTTTAGCAAATTATACTTTCATTGGTAGGCATTTAACAGCTGCCAACAGATGTGAGGCAAGATCTGAACTCCGTATCTACAAATGAAGTTTGTTCTAATTTTGTAGGTAATTAAATGGGTTAACACATGCTTTTATGAACCTGCATCTCATGGAGAAAATACAAAATGTTTAGTTCCAAATGTGATGTCAAGCCCTCAGCATGGAAGAAAATGCAAAGCTTTCACTCATCTGCTAGATGATCTCTTAATTCACTTAGTCTTAGAAATATTTCTAATTTTCAAAGCAGTTCTGGAAGTTATTAACTTTCACTTATTGCGCCTTTGAAAACTAAACTTTGCTAAAATTCTAATGGAATCATTTGCAGTTATGATAAATAGTATTTTCATTTAATCTACTGAATTTCCTTTCTCTCTATTTTTTGGCTGAGTTGAAAGTGTCATTTGGAAGACATATTCCTTTCAGTGTTTCCACCATGCATCAGTAAGAGTTGCCGAAGAGAAACACAAAGAAAGAGAATGCTGCTCCTCTCCAGCTTCCCAGCTGTCAGGACAATGAGTTTAGGATTACAGGGATAAGTAGTGTTATCTTATTCAAGAACCAAAGTCACTTTTGTAACCACTTCAGAAAAAAAAAAAATCTGCAAAGGAATGTGTTTAAGAGCATTTATGAGCTTAGATTTCAGTAAAATCAATTAGTAAATATTCTGTTTTAGAGATCAAACAATTGCACCAAAAATGTCAGTCCTGACTGTACTAAAATGAAATATGCACAAGTAATCTTGTATTTCAGTGAGCTGATCAGCTTCATTGTAAGGCTAAGCGCACAGATAAGAGCAAAACATCACTTGTCTGAAGATAAACAGGAAAGGTCTGTGGTTTACGTGGTTTATCAGACTTTGAAAATTAGGCAAAATAAATATCTTTTGTGGTGGGTTAATGAGATGCCAGTTGAGAAAGATTCCTTTGGCCAAAACAATGAAAAGTAGAAATTATGGAAAGTGGTCACTTTTCCCTCAAAAAAAAAAAAAAAAAAGAGAGGCATGAATATCTACAGATACAGCTGAGCATCTTTTTTTGCCCGAGACAAAAAAAAAAAAAAAAAAAATTGTTGTAATGCCAAAATTTCCAGTGTTGTCTTCTGTCACATAGGCTGTTATTCAGAGCGTGCACTGCTCTGAAATGATCTAATTAAAGCAAGAATGATACAATCCCAGAAAACTCTGAAGGAAAGTGTTAGGAGAAAGGAAAATACTTTAATATCTGTAAACATCTTTAATAACTAAAAATTAAAGATATGTGCCACAGAAATAGTCCAGAGTCCAGAGCGACCAGAGTATCACATTGGTTGAAGTAACAACTTATGCTTCAAAGAACCAAGCTTACTGAAACATGAAACAGATGAGTTCAGCATGAGATCATTGCTTCAGTTTAAATCAGGCAAGAGGGAATATATCCCTGGCACAAATGATCTTGATTTATAAGCATTATAATATACATCTGTGTATATTTTATCTGAAAACTAGAAGTCACAAGACACCTGTCACTGAAGAAGAGATTCCTTAAATTTTACTTTTTGTCCAAAAACACTGAGGAACAACAATGAAACAGTACAACTGTATGCAATTCCCAAACTTATTCATTAAGCCATTTCTACTGATCTCTTCTGATAATTAGCAGTAAGCTGGTAACCAATATTAGTGAATTCAAATTACATTCTTGAATTATCCAGACCAACAGCTATGCTCTTGGTTAATATTCAGGCAATATGTTGGATGCTTATATTTCTGAAAATCTTTTCCAGGCTGAATACTTCCTTTTCAGAAAGAAACCAACTGCCTTCTCTGTTGTGGTTTGGCCCAGCTAACACAGCAGCACCATGACAGTCCCTTGCTCGGTGGCCCCATTCCCCCCACCCTCGTTAGAATGGTGGAGGCCCCAGCAAAATGGGAGTAAAAAGATAAGCAAGGTTGTTGTGGATTAAGACAAGGGCAGGGAGGGCTTGCTGCCAATTATGGTTTCGGACAAAACAGACTCCAGTACTCGACTTAAAGAGGAAAGTAGGAAAGTTTATTCTACAAGAAACAGAACGGAATAAAAGCAAAAAGGGAACAGGATGTTGAGAAAATTACAACCAGCATTTTAAGATCTCCCTCCCCCATCCCTCCTTTCTTCCCGGGCCCAGCTCACTGCTCCCGATATCTCTACCTCCTTCCCCCTCAATGGCTCAGTGGGGCAGGGAGTGGGGGATGTGGTCAGTCTCTCACAGATGGGCTCTGCCACTTCTGTCTTCTCAGATGAAGAAGACTCCTGGCATTCTTCCCCTGCTCCAACACGGGGTTCCTGCCCCGGAACACAGTCCTTAACAAACTTCTCTGGTGTGGGTTGTTCCCAGCAGCTGCAGCTTCTGCCCATACAGGGTCCCTCACACGGGATGCAGTCCTTAGTGAATATCCCAGGCGTGGATTCTTTGCCATGGTTGCAGTTTCTACAGTTACAGAGTCCATCTCTCGGGACAAGGTCTCTTCTGGGCATAAGTTTAATGAGCTGCTTTGTTGTGGGTTCCTCCCCAGTTACAGCTGTGGATATTGGGTCCCTTCCTCGGGACACGGTCTGCTCTGGCCATAGTGATAAAGGGTCCCTCCTTTGGGACACGGCCTCTTCCGGCCATAGTTTTAAAGAAGAAAATCACTGCCTTTGGCTCAGGGTCTGCAGTGAAGAGGTTGGGTCCCCCCCACAGGGGACAGCCTCCTCCGGCCATAGTCAATCTCCCTGGCTTGGGGCCTTTAATGAAGTGAATCACTGCCCCTGGTCTGGGGCCAGCTTTAGCAAAATGAGTCTCTACCACTTTAAAGAAATGAAAATAAATCTCAGCTTCACCATTCCTCTCCATAGAATGCAGGGGAGTCTGCTACAGCACACCTCCTCCTCTCTTTCCTCACTGACCTTGGAGTACACATGGTTGTTTCTCTCACTGTTCCTACTCCTTGCACCACCACCAGCCAGAAGAAGGGACAGAAAAGAAGTAAGAAGACGGAGGAAGAAACCTCCTCTACCAGTTTCTTCTTAAAAAGTGATCATGGAGGCATCTAGTTGGCTCGGCCCCAGAAGTGGGTCTGGCTCAGAGCTGGGGAGAGTTGTGAGCAACTTCTTACAGAAGCCATCTTTACAGCCCCTTCCCCCTTACCAGAAAAGGCTGTCATGTCAAACCATGACACTCTCCCAGAGCTAGTAAAAGATCTATAGCCACTTAATGCTCACTATTTCGAAGGTTTATACACAGTTTAAGGACGAGCTTTTCGGCTCTACTCCCTACATCGTTCTCCAGAAATGTTTTTTTTATACTGTCAACTACTAGATGGTTTTTAAGAATATTTGGAGAAGAGATTCACAACAAAATGTGTATAAAAGTGCAATCAGTTTCATTTTAGGAAGATAGCTGAGATCGTTAAGGTTGACTGCAGCAAGCTGCAGCTCAACTCTTTTAAATCTATAGGAAGCATGCAGTGCTGAGAAGTTTGATGCATAGAAGCCGTTTGTCCAGTTGTGCAAGGCTGTTTTGTATTTTACCAGATAGTCACTATAGCAACGTGAAAGCAAGTGTCATTGTCTAAATGTATTTTTTTTTTTAAGATAATAAGTGTACAGAAAGACAAGTTTTTTGAGGTGTCCTGATACCTTCCTAGCTGTAATCATAGAGCAACACAACACTCATTGTTTCTGTGCACCAGCTGTGCCAAATAGAAGCATCACGGTTTTCAGCTACTGTTACAAACCATTTGGATTGATATTTTGGTGCTTCATAGTACATATGCAAAGAAAAATCACTATGTTCAATTTCATCCTAAATTCCCTCATGACAGGAAGTGTGGTCCATATACTCTTGATCGAATTTCAGATGTCAACTTCATAGAAGGGCTCAGCTGTCTCCCAGTAACAGGAATAAGAACTTTATCATTCCCCTTTCATGGAATCAAAAGTAAGATCCAGAATTGGGCAAGATCAGACAGGGCTGTAAGACATTATCTGTTTTGATGTCTGGATTCCAGGCTTCATCTTAGCTGAAGTCCTAGTGACTTGAGGGACATATGTATCAACTAGATGTTTCTTGTTTAATGTTGCTTTCTATTCCAAAGCACACAACAAACTTTCACAGATGTTAAAAATTTTGAAAATTTCATGTACTTCGTTCTCATCTGAATTCATTCTTGTGGAAGATCCTAGACACATTATTTAATATTTTTGGTTTTACTCTGCAGGAAATACAGACATAAAATGGAAAGAAGATATTTTTAAACATCTGCCTTTCCTGAGGCTTCACATGTCATTTACTCATTTCCTTAGCCAATAGCTTTGTACCCTCATTTTAAATTAAACACCAGTGCATATTTAGTCAAAGAATTTTCTCCTCTAAGTATTTTGTCTATTCCCCCCCATCTTCCATTGTTTAAAAACTGTATGTCAGTCTGCTTTAAATTGCAATGATACTCCAAATGGACAGGATACACTTTTAGTCCTAAAGTCTGCTCCAGTCCATAATGAAATAAACAGAAATATTAACAGAAATTCTAGTAGCAGCTGGATAGAGCCTGTGATATGCATACCAATGGCTTTCTAAAGAAAGTAGTACCATGGACAACTATTCATATGTTTCAGATTTGGTTATTTTTCTATTATTCATCATGATGCATTATTCTGAAAGTGTATACAAAAACAGATATAGTAAGAAACCTGAGAAATTATATTTCGAAAAGTAAAATATGTGATCAGTCTCTGCCTCTACCACAGACAGTCAGTGTGGCATTAGGCAACTTGCTTTAGTCCATTGTCACAGTCTATACCTTATATAAATACAAGAAGAGGCAGGGGAATCACTTCAATGGACATATAGCAGTGAAGGCACATGAGGATCCATCCAACTGATACCTTGCAGACACCATTACAATATTCCCATGTTCTTTTGTTGATTAAAAAAGCCAAAGCCTCTAGATAAACATATATGCAGAAAATAAAAACACAGAACCTAATTTTCAGCATCACAGTGGGCTGTATTAACCTCCAAGCATTGACCGGAGTGATGAAAAATTATCAGTATGAATCACTTCAGAATAATTCTAAATTTCATTAATCTTTCAAGTTTTAATGTATACTTATAGCTGTATGCTGTTGGCTGTATAAGTTGCTAGCAAGAAATATAATAAAAAACTGAAATAAAGGGAAACATCAGTTAAACACACTAAAGGAGAAGCGTGGACAAGATATAGTCATTGATATCATCTGTGAAATATCAGTCTTTTAGTATTGTGGGAAGAATAAGAACATTGTATGTAGTAAATAAAAATCAGTTTGGTTGAATACTGCATTATTCTATTAGAATAAAGATACAGACTTTCAAGTGAGGACCTCTGCAACTGGGCAAGGATAGGCCTTCAAGTCTAATTTTTCAGTTATTTTGTTCTTCTAGGAGGAAAACAAAAGGAGAAAGAGAATACCTATGAATAGTTATGCTTAAGTGCAGCTGATCCTCCACAAAAATATGTGAAAAATGCAGCAAGAAGTCCTTGGCCTAGCAGCTCTTTCACAACCTCCAAGGAAGCAAAATGTCTGAACTGCAAAAGCTGTTCAGTACTCAAATGTAAGGAGAAAGAAGGCAAAACAAAATGTTTCTCTGTTGTCCTGTAATCAATAAGCAGTATAGGCAATTTTCTTTGAGTCTTAAGTGGATTTTACAGTAGCATAAGCCATGTGAGTTCAGCCCTTCAATCCAATAAAACATCACTGCAGTTTAGCCCTCTGGGCATTTTCAATTGAGGAACCAACCACTGAAGTACTTACTGAGTTGAGGTTTTTCTTGAAGGAAAGAATTTCAAACTGAAAGGTGCTTCAAGTTTGAAGAAAAATGAGAAGCACTTGATTTGTCTACTTAGAAGTACTTTTGAAACTATATAAACAGGGATTCCCCACAGAATCAGCTTGTAACTACTTAGAAGTCCTGAAGACATCTGGGGCCTCTGCCCCTCTAAGAACAACCGAAGCAATTACCGAATCTATGCCTATCATTCCTGTTACTATTTGTGAAGTCAGATTTGGGAGATTTGGAGCTGGTCTAATTATTTTTAATATATTTCTATGGCCCTGTTACACTATCATAGCTCACAATTTTCAGTCTCCAAAGCATGTTTTCCTATTGGAGGTGAATATTAAAACCTGAAGATTTTTTGTGTGGAAGAAGCTGAAATCCCATCCTGCTTTATATATTTTTAAAACAAAAGAGACCGGAACTTACAATGTTTATAAACCATATTTTTTTAAATGACTCCATGTGTATTCTAGTTTTTCCCTCAAGAAAAATGCATACATGTATCATTTTTTTTCCCATGCTTACAAGTTACACTAGCTCCTTACTTTCTCTACCTCTGGCTGAAGTTTTCAAACCACCTACAAATTTCTTCTTTCAATGACTTGTCAGTGCCTGCCCACTTGTTAAAAAAAAATCAGCAGAACAGGCTCCTAGGTCAACAGCTAACAATGGCCATGCCTGTTTTCTACAATTCCTGTGCCTATCTTGCATTCCTAATATACAATGGGGATTTTAGATACCCAAATCTTCTTAGTTGCTAAAGCAGAACAGAAAAGCAACATGCTGTAAAGCATGTTTTCCTCTCTGTTTGAATTTAGTGATTCAATTGCTTTCAGGAAATTCCTCAAAGTGATGAGCTTAAAACCAGAGGGTTGATTCTCTTGTTTTTCCCTTACAGATTACTTTAATGGAGTGGAGATATTATTTGCATTAATGTATTGATTTTTCAAGTAAAGAACAAGTAGAATTTTCTTGGAAGAATGTTGCGTTCTGTCAGCAATTAAAAAGCTGGTTACCGAAGATGATTTTTCAGGGATTTCATTTTGTTCCCTTGATGTCCCTCCACACTGACAGGTGCACACATTGGGAGGGGATCCCTGTGCCAGAGCCCAGAGCCAACTGAGAGCTGCACATACAGAAGAAGGCAGCAGCCAGCATCAGCCTCTTGGCTGGGTCACTCTCCTCTACCTAGTACATTCTCCTCACAAACCCCCTAGAAATTAATCCAGTCAGAGGGTTGCACCTTTCTGACAAGCCTGGTTGAAGCAGGCTTGAAGATTTTTAAGTTAATCAAAAGGAAAATGGCAAAGAGTGAAATCAGGCACGCAATGTTTAATGAGGAAACCAGGCTAAAAACATCTTCTGATCCTTCCAAGATTGAAAGGGAAGAAAGAGAAAAATGATGGAAAGCCAAGCCCTTGCCCTGGATTTGGCAACACAAAGTCCCAACTCCTCATTTTCACAAATAACTGGTGAAGCACAAGGAATGAAGCATGGGTCAAATGAGTTAGGAGCAGATCCCAACAAAGATGATTGCTCTCTGGTACTTCACAGCCTGCTCAAAAAGTTCAGCTACTGCAGTGGTACTAAAGTAGCTTTCCCCAAAGCTACAAATCCCATCCCTCTGCTTTTTCCCCAGATAATGAGAAAAACATAAGAAGTTCTCCCAGTTGAAAGGGAAACATGGACACCATAATGAACTAGATACTGCACATTCCATTTTGGTTCCTGATCATCTCTGACTTAATTTTTGTGCTAAATGGGATTCATACGGTAGAAATACTTCTCCTTTCAAAACATAACCATTGACTGAGAAGATAAACATCACAAAACACTGTCAGGGGAGATGTAGGGGGTACATATTAACTTTGATGTAAGCCTTTTATGGCATACATAAAAATAAATGATCTTAAAAGTTAATATCAATCACTGAGCCCATATATGTGAAATCACAAGAGCCATTAGTGACTTATAGATTGGCATTTGAGCAACAGTTCTGTGCCCTACATATTCGGATAAATCATATTTACATAATCCAGATGTGCTTCCCTGCACTTATCTCTGCAAAGCACCATTTCATTATCGAGACCATTTCTCCCTGTGAAATGTAAATCTTGCAGAAAGGGCCTACTGAGATGCAGGGCTGAAGGCAATGCAACTCCACCACGCTAATTAAAAAAACAGGCAGGCTCAATCTCAAAGTAAATGTCGATCCTTGTTATTAAAGAAATTGCTGCACTGGCATTTTCTTTGCTATCTAAAGAGAACAATTTCAGAGTCATTCTTTTCTTTAAATGCCAAACTACAGCACACTTTCCAGCTTAGGCTACTATTTAAGTTTGCACCCCGTTCTTATTCACGTTATCATTACCTTGATTTCCTCATTTTCTTCTTTTTAGAAGAAAAATATCATAGGGTAATATTATAGTAGATATGTATCTATATGGGTATAACAGGTATATAATGTTAATAAGATGTATAATTTAACACAATTTTTTTTGAAAATAATTAAGAATAAAACAAATGATGACATTAAGACATAACAGATTAGAGATCAATCATACTGCAACAAAAATAGGCTTGGCGAAGGGAGAGAGCGCAGAATAAGTTAGAACTCTCCCTAGCTTAAAACAAGGGAAAAAACATGACCTAGCATAGAACAAAGGAAACCACTGTTATTATCCACCCCATGAATGATTTAGAAGGATAATTTTCTTGCAGTTCAAAGAATGGAAGTACATAGTTTTGAAACCATCAACATCCTTTTTTTTTCCTACTGTCTAAAAGCATTTTCCACAAACATTTTGTTGCCAGACCTTTCAAACAAAGCAGCTGCAACCCAAGAGGCTTGTTCTTTCTCTTCCCTGGACAGAGAGAACCAAGGCCAGTGCAATCTGTTTCATCACTGTAGGTAAATATATCCGGACCTGCTGCCTCCAAATTACCCTTCCAGATACTTTCTATACTAGCCCTGTCACTACATCTGTGGCAAGATATCCATTTCCATCAAGTTCCTCTAGGCACAGTGGATCAGGCACAGGAGCTATTGGTTAGCATTGGTACAAATTACTTCAGTTTAGTGATGGGCTTTTCCAACCGAAATGATCCTATCATTCTATTATGAAGAGAATAGTGACATTTAGTTTTGCCTGTAACTCTTAGGATGAGAGGCATCAATTCTCTTCCCCACACATATAGAGATATCCAGTGGAAAGCAAGTCAGGCATGTGGGCATGTAGTGCTGTGCACTCCTCTGGCTCACATCACCAGTGGCTGAGAACCACAAGTGAGACCTCAAAGTACAGCCTTGAGGTAGGTTCTATAATCTTGCACAAATTATTCAAATGCTTTTACCTAGTCAAGAATAGCTGAACATCTTCTGAGATGTGCCATTGACTCAGTGCCTTGTATAAGGACACTTTAAGATTGACTTGTATAAATATTCATTCCAAGTATTGTACCAAACTGTGAGCTTGCTTCTCCTGAAGATTTGCACTGTTCTTGCTTTAAAACAAAACTGTTCTTTACATATAACTTATAAATTTTACACAAAAATAGGAAACAGAGTAGGTTGTGACCATTTTTACTGATAAGATACTGTATTTTAAGGCTTCAGACCAGTCTCACATTTGTGTGCTTTCTTGTTTGGTGAATAGAAGTAGAAATAAATATCTACACAAGCTTCTCTCCAAAACTCCTATCCTGCATTCCCTCTTCCATGCTGAAATATTCTCCCACTTAAACCACAATCTCATGCTTTTCTCTTTCTTTACTCTTTATCAATGTCAGTCTCCCTTAGCCATGAAACATTTACTCAAATAACTCCTTAAACTGTGCCTCACCTGAAAGACTTTTCAGGAATGGTCTTTGAATCCTTCTCAAAAGACTCACATTTGGGTTATGTTGTATTCACTGGATAAGGATCTCTGTCTTCTTAACTTTTTTTCCTGAGGAAGGGAAATAGCTTTGCAGGCAAGGTCTTATTTCACATTCAATGACAAAATTGGTTGCACGTACATATTGGTCATAGCACACTGCATAAAATAGCAGCAGCTCTAATTAGAGGAGTGATGATTCACTCAAAATCTGTTTGACAAATAGTTACTAGAAAAAGAAACTTTCTAAATGTGTTTCTGACAGTTGATAGTTTCCATTTCAGTTCTTGATTCCAGACAGATAGAAATAAGTTTGTTTATGAAGTAAACGTACTCCCTTCCCCTTCTTTACTCCCAAAATATTAAAATTATATCCAGTTCATAGGCAAAAGACATAAGCACTTTCCCTCTCTTCTAATTAACTGGTATTAGTCTTGAAGACTCCTCTTGTCAAAACATATATAACTTGTAGCAGTTTGCTATTAGTGATGTTAACAATGACCTGTCAAAGTAACTAAAAACAAGTGAATTAGGATTGCTTGTGATACAGACATAAAGACTGATGGGAATGTCAAAACTAACAGAATAGTTTCCACTTTGGTGGTCTTCTAGGATTATATACGACATACTTTGAAAGGTCAGAAACAGTTAATCAGCTTAACACAGAAGAGTCAAATAGAATTGTCACTTCAGAAAGTTTTCTAAACAATATTCATGCTTTGATTTCTAAAAAATACAAAACCCAAAATCCAAAAGGTTTTTATGAAAAAATCTCTTTGGTGCATTCTGATATATTCTGTTATAGTCATATGTTCTTCACTACAGAGCCATCGAGACATGAAAATACTTCTGGAGTTTAGAAGGACCATGATTCATTACACTAATTCACCACCATACCAGAGTAAGTAGTGAATTAGTAGAAAGATATAGATAATAAAATATTTCTTGATCCTGGGGTTTTCTTTATGAATTAAAGGTTTTCCTGTACATATTGCCAGTAAAAAGAAATTAAATTCTCCAATAAGAAAAATATCCAAAGGCAGTTTTAGGAGTATATACGCAAAGATCTGAATTTAAATCTCTATTTGTTTTGAAAGCATAGCCCCACATCGCCTGCCTAGAAGAAATGCTCCTCTTTGTCCATCCTTGCTTGAGACACAGATATGATACAAAAAATCCAACCCAAAACCAAACCAACCTTCCAGATACTTTAAAATCTGCATCAGTGAAGCATTTAAACATTTTCTATATAACACTGCCAAATCTGCAGAAATTCCTATAAGCTGGCAGGGTTCTAATAATACACTTGTTATAAAATTAATGAATTAAGATCAACAACTTTATCTCCCGTTTCAAGACATGCAATATATTTGAAGGACATATTCCTGCACTACATAGTCTTCATACAAGTACCCCAAAACATTCCAGTTTTCACTGTCTTGGAAACAAAAATATGGGCTGAGGTTTACGTCTAAGACCTGCCTCTGGGTCACAAAAGGAGAATTCAAAAGAAAGAGACGGAGTTAGTTGCTAAGAGACCACAGCAACTGAGCGCATGCTGTTATCTAATGGCATGCAACAAAGGTTTTCCAGTGAGAGAATATGTAACGTATCTCTATGTACCAATAATGCCTGTCATTTACTGAGTGTAAAATACCATAATAGCTGTAGATAAGGCCTCTCTTTAAGTTGAAGTGTAAAAATGCCTAAATAGAATAAAATGTCCTGAAACCTCAAATCCTTTGAATTTATTAATTCCTCATATGCTTTTAAGTTATGCAAGCAAACTCATGTGGTAAGTTACATCTCTATTACTAATTTTCTGGCATTAATACTTATTTTACAATCAATGACAAACTTCTGTGACACTGAAGCATGGGAGAGAAACAGTACCAGCTTGATAATTCAAGAACTAAAAGGGCTGGATGGGATATTCAGATAGAACACCACTCTTGTCTACAAGCTTTTAACCGATAGGGTTCTTGTTAGAAAACAGCCAGCTTTGGGCTTCACCTTGGACAAAAGGCAACACTGAACATTACAAGCATCAAATAAGCAGGCTGTTTCAACATTTACGAGATTCAGACAACTGTAAAAGAAGCTATAAAAAAATAAATTTCCATTTAGAAGTCTATTTTCCGTATTTATTCTATTCATTGCACTTCAGGAATATTGTAAGGAGAATTGATGGCCCTGCTCCTGCAGCTCCTTTGCCCTAATATTTTCAGATATTTTAGATAATTAAAAATGTATTCCTTTTCTCTCTGTCCTCCCTTTCTTCTACCTGTTCCCCAAAATTTTAATCTCCCTAAACAAGCAGAAGAGTAGGCAGTCCAGGAGTTGTGAGTAGTGACCAACCATCCTAAATTAATACATTCCTGCTTAATCATCAGCATCTATAACTAGTTTCAGCATCCTCTAAAAGTATTTATCTGTTCTCTGGCTAGAATAGGTCACTACATGACTAGTTGAAACAAGTCACCAAAGTTGTACATTGCTACAGTTTGGTAAAATTAATTGCACTCATATAGTTGTATTCATAGAATGGTTTCCTTTGGAGGGGACCTTAAAGGTCCCTTTAGTCCAAAGCCCTACGATGAACAAGCACATCTTCAACTAGATCATGTTGCTCAGAGCCCTGTCCAACTTGACCTTGAATGTTTCCAAGGATGCGGCATCTATCACTTCTCTGGGCAACTCATTCCAGTGTTTCATCACTCTCATCGTGAAAAATTTCCTCCTCACATCTAGTCTGATTCTTAAAATCATTGACCCATGTCCTATCAAATATTAATCTGGATTAGGTAACATACGAGCTTACCCAGATCCAGTACACAGATGTACATTCTGTTACTTAAATTCATATAAGAAATGTATGCAACTTCACTCTAGAGAAAAAAAAACAGTAGATTCCTTACAATTAGAAACTAAAAATAACGCTACTTCCATTGTTTTCCCTTGCAACATCACACTGAAAGGTAACTTTAAAGTCATCTTACATGCTGCCTTTGCAGAAGGTCTTTTCCCAGCACTTCTCTATCCCATGCCAGTGGCTTTTTCCAGAATAGGCTATACAGAAGGACAGTGAAACTCTTGTTCCTGGACATTAGCTAACGTGAAAAATGATGTTCCCCTGAAGCTGTGAATCTGGTGCATGCTATTCATCCACTGTGCTACAATGGATATTTGCTTGCAGAAATCACTGAAGTAATAGTGTAATCGTTCTTTTGCAGCTATTGTGGTCAGTCACGTATCCAGCTGTCATGAATGCGCACTCTATTCTCCTGCCAAAAGTCTCAAAGAAACAAAATGTTGCAACATTATTCTCTTACTGTGTGTGTTTAATTACTGATAAAAAAGAATGAGAGATATGAACTAAAGAAAAATTCTTTGTATTCACCCAAATTAGATGAGTTGTTTCCCCCAAGAAATTCCAGAAGGCATTAATTTAATTGCAAGATTTTCCCCTAATGTCTAGAAATGGAAAAAGCAAAATTTTTAACCTGTTCAATTCTAGCATTTTTTGCTTATCCGAACAAGGTTAACTAAATCTTCAGAAAATAAACAGCCTTTATTACAAAGCATATGCCTGTAATTCAGATCAGTGTCCACAATGAAGGTAGAAAAGCGGTGAAGAAAGGCAGACACCTTCCCCAGTCTAACACCAAACTCCTAATGAAAAAGTCAACCAACCATGCATTTCATTTCCAGAACATTCAATCAGAATATTGAACTGCATTGTGATAAGATGCTGCTAAATAGACACATCTGCCTTATATCCATAAAGTCGTTAAGTGATTTAATAAGTCAGTAGGATTTCTACATAAAACCTACAGATACTTATACATCAACAAAATCACATGCATGTCTGTTTATTTGTTTGTGCATTTTAAGCAGAACTGGTTTTCTCTATGAATAAATACATTATGAATAATAGTCCTCCAAAAACAATCTTTGTAAGAGCAGAAATCTTAGTTCTGACTCCTCTGTAGTCATTTAAAATCATAAGAGGACCGTCTCTCTTCCAAGAGTACTAAATGTAAATACCTTTATAAGTATAATCTTAGATAAACATAAGACTAAGCCCAGTGCAAGTACAGGTATTTATATAAAACCTTAAGACTAGAACTTCCATTTCTATCCCAAAACAACTATCATTCTGAAAAGAGCAGATCATCACATGCATGAAATAAGCTCTGTAAATTACATTGGACTATTGTGAGGAAATAACTCCAGGTTACGTCTTCTGATAATGTTTTTGATAGCACTAAAGAGATACACTATAGAAAGTATCTGTTATTTTGCATTTCGGTAATCATTTATATCATGAAAAAACTGCATGTTTGCTCCAACAGAAGCAAATGGCTAAGCTAAAGTTTGGGGTTTGTTAGAAGTTTTTGGGTGAAAGAGAGGAGAGGAGCAGGATTTTCTTAACCTTACTGTACAGGTTGAGATTATAAGGGATAAAGACTCCTAAGTAGCACAGACCAAGCAAAACATACCTTTGAGAATTCAGCAGATTACACACAACCACATTATGTTCATAACATGCGTTATTTGTAATAAAGATCTATATTACAAATAAGCAGTTAAACCTTTCCTAAGCAGGTTACAAATCCCTCAAAATGTTGCACAAACTGAAGCCACTTTGAACTTTCTGTGATGGATTGCACATGGAAGGCTTTGCAAGGAAGTTGGTGGCCAACACCCGTTCCAATGAAAACATAGTAAGTTGCTCAAAGTTTCTGGCTCTGGAAACTCAATTTCATAAAGATTCTTTGACTTATGGCCTTGAATTTTCATTTTCCACAATTTGACACCAAAGAACACTTTTAACACAATAATCCAGACAGTTGAAAAAAACCTAATAGAATCTGCCCAGGATGCTATTGAGCATCCTACAAAAAAAGATTTGACTTTTATTCCCATGATATAGGATGGAAAAAAACCCACCAAAACTATTTTTATATATCTTTTTCATTTGTAATGAAGAGATTATATATTTACACTGTATTACTAATGGAATTTTATGTCCTGGAATCCTTATATCAGTTGTTAAACAGCTTAAAAATAGAAACAAATAAAATCTATTTTCAGTGTTTCATAATATACCCCTTCCTTTTGCCTAGGACATACAGTACAGAACATCATACACGATTAATTCTGACCTCTGAGAGGAAAGAATTGTTTTTTACCAATGCATCTAAATCTCTGTAATCAGTCTAAATTAAAAAAAAGTCTGTCACAGCACAGTTATGTAATTTTTAAAAGATTATTTATTAAAACAGGCAATTAATTTCAATAATCATTTGTTTATTAAGTATTTTTTGTCTTCTCAAAAATTATTCCTAGATATATACATTTGGTAGGGCCTCATGCTTTAGAAAAAATGTTGAAAATATACCAATACATGCTTCAGTCATCCTACTTCAGTTAAGGATAGGAATTACACCATTTAAAACACCAATGGACCTATAGCTTTATCATTCTCTTTGCTCCCAAGAACAGAGGATATAAAAATCCAGTAAACCACTGGGAAGCTCTGAAGTAGTGCTCAGCCAACTTCCTACACAGCTCTTGAGGTACTTCACAAAGGAAAGCATTCCCATTGTCCTTCACATTTTATAGTTATGGATATAAAGACGACCTGATCTCTTTTGGCCCAGGTTTCCCAGGGCTCCAGGTAGACATATTCTGCATGGTATCAAAAGGTAAAAACAACAGTTCCAGCAGAGATGATCTTCATGACATGCAGGACTGACAAGTAGCATATGCACAGCAGCATAAAAGTCCAGTGGCCCAGGACACTGCTTGTATTTGTGACTCATCACACGATCAGTAGAGAAAAGCTGCCAAGTAAATGTTAATGCTTTGAAAGCTATGTTCTTGCAGACGTCAAACAGCTATGACATCTGAGAGAAAATATCCGAGAGGACAGAGAATCAAGAAATGTTCCAGCTGTGATGATGCCCATTTACTTGAGAGTCTAGGGCAAAGTCAGATGCTGCTTACTCATATTTTGTTTTTCTATAACAAATTTCAAAATTAAAACTGAAAGCAATATGAATTCTGGGAGGCATTCGAAGGATTACCTGAGAGTACACTCTGAGGGGAGCTAATACCTGGACCAGAGCGTAAAACTTTTAAGTGCTAACACAAGAAAGACAAACAATAAGATACTGAAAACAGCAGCATTCAACCAATCTTAGTGACAGAAAGCACTCATCTTTAATGAACAAATAGCAGAGAGAAAAGGCTCAGGCACACACTAGTCATAACAGTTACATTTAGAGACTCTCTAGCTATCACAAAGACCAAAGAGGAATAGAGGAAATTTATTGCTGTGCTCTTGCAGAGGCTAATCACTAATTCTAGCTGAGAGTTTGAAATGTTTTGGATGGTTGACTTTGTCCTATTACCAGACACAAAGTCATCAGTCACTACAGAGAATACAAACACTCAGTGGCAGATACGATATTCCAGATCAATTACCAGGCAGCAAGAGAACCTAGCTCAGCTGCCCATAATTTCAGCTATTCACCAGCAGATGGGACTTAGAGCATATCAGGATTTCAGCTAATCATCACTCTTACATATAGTGCATGTGAAAGTTCATTAAATATACCCAGCAAAAAAAAAAATTATTCAAGAAAGCACACAGTAAAAAAAACTACAAATATACTCCTGAGTGACAGGTGGAGTTTGATTTCATACAGAACAGAAACTGATGGAGAGACAAAACACAGGCCAAACCAAAAGCTCAAATTCAATCACTGAAGAGCTATTGAATCAGTCTGCCATTCTCTTAGATGTTGTCGAAATCCACCAATGTTCAACACTTCAAAAACCATAAGGTGCTTTATTCTGACATTCTAAAAAACGGAAGCACCCAGGAAAAAGGCCAGAGACACAGCACAGTGAAGTTACTTCTCCCTTCAAGTCACATGGCCTGACAAGCAGAAACATGGGGTTGTTAACACCTTGCATCTACCATGGCTGAGACGCAGCTGAGGACAAGCACCTCAGCTCATTGCCTTTTCATTTCCATGACACTCTTCTTGAGAGCTTGCCAGATTATGGTGTGTAAAATGTTCATAACTACATATTGTACATGAGCCACCAAACAGGAATCAGTTTATTAGTGCTGTCAATCTACTTTGATAGGAACTAAAAATCCTACAGTGGAAGGTTTTGTTCTTAACTTCACGTAAGGCAACTGGTTGAGTTATTTTTTTTCCTGTCGGTACCTTCCAGTTTGATGTTGAATACAATCAAGTTCCAAATTCTATAAACTGATGAACATATGATCCCATACTCATACTATGCACAAATGACTGTTCAGTTTCAGATTACTGTTGAATTACAATGTAGATAAAGAGATCCAGGAAGGAGAACATGCAACACCAAGGTAGAGTACATTTATTCTATTTAAAGTGACTGTAGATACACTTAAATTGAGACAAGGATAGCTGTAAGATTTAGATTTAAAGAGAAGGAATCAATCATCTTGCTGCTCAAGGGAAAGAAGGATTTAAGAAAATGAAAGCAGCACAGCTGAAGACATCGTCTTTCACTGCAGTTAGCACAGGATTATAGGCAGAGAAAACAACACCGCAAAACAGCAGGAGAAAGAAATTGGAGTAAGGAGCAAGAAAGTATTTTAATGCCTGGAAAACAACGTGTTTGTTACCAGTGACCATAAGCTAAGAAAGTATTTTAAAAAAATAAAATATTTTTCTGCCCAGATACTTTTCCTATTTACCAAAATCTGTAATTTTTATGTGAATTATTTCTAAGTTAACTTCAGTTTAGGCATAGAAAGACCCTTTTGCACACACCCTTGACCTAGTACCCCAAGGCTTTTATTTTGCCTAATTTGACATCAGGGCCTACAGAAAACTTATATTTTGTAGCAAAAACAGATGCTCTACTTTTCTGGATGGACTACATACTTCTACACACAGTTTTGTTTACCATGCAGGGGGATTGAAGGATGCTTTTCCACTAATATTCTTCTGCATTTTTTATAACATTACCTAAAAGCCATGCAGTTAGGTCTTAACCTATATTGGTTCCCCTTTTCTCTTTTCACCAGGGACATATTAAAAAAATAAAGGGCAGGCAGATATAGCTATGCTAATGCCTATGCTATTGAATCTTGCACATAATTTAGGAAGATTTCAGGGCTATTTTTCCTCAAACTTTAGAAAAACTATAAAGGTTTCAGGAATGCAAAACACGCAATATGTCTGAACATAACAAAAAGGGAGTTAACAACTTAAAATCCATACACAGCTAATTAACTTACATGACAGACAAATGATTACAGATGTTTCCAAAAAAGATGTAACCTTCCTCCCAGTTCATGTTTAGAATTTGCACTGACAAAATTCCCACTTCAAGCACCATCTGCTTTGAAAAAGCTTCCCCAAATGGTAAGCACAGACATGGCATGTGTATGTTTAGATTATTTAATTAAGCAATGCGGTGTGGCTGAAATTGTGAGAATAATCAAATCATCAGTGTCTCAAGAGTAATGTGTGACATGCTGAGAATGCTTCCCACCACAGGCTTCACCCAGGAGTGTGATGTTTCCATTTGCCAGGAAAGTACTGCAACAATAATGCTGCCTCATCACACTAACATTTAACAACTGTAAATTCTGTAGCCTTATCTTTCATGCATCTTTATCTTATTGTTTCATGGTTTTGGTGAGAGTTTTTTGTTTCATCCCAACACCCACCATGGAATTACAGACCATAGGTGGATTTAGATCAGGAGGTCATCTGGGCCAGCCTCCTACTTGAAGCAGGGATTAATCAAACCCTTTCCAGGTTTTCACGTCAGAGGTCATAGATTCCAGAATATGGACTATGTCTCACCGAGGCACACAGAAGGCTCTCTTCTGCAAACAGTATCTCAGTGGCTGATACATTTTCTCCACCCCTGGAAAGCAACTTCAGGGTAGGATAAAGGAATGCTAATGTGAAGTACCACATCTAACGTGGGGGTGTGTCAGGGCTGATGGAGAAGAAGCAAAGCAGAATCCCATTCTGTTTCATCCCAATCCAGTGAAAAGAGAAGAGGAAAGCAGTAGCCACATGAAGGAGCAAGAAGAAGAGCAGACACCAAAAGTTTGTGCAAGGAAACAGATTCCAGCTCCCTGAATTCCATGCCATTCAGAGGACAAACATACTTCTACATAGTGCTGCTTGGCCTCCCCTCTTCTCTGCTGCATCAAAGAGCTACTCTTCAGCAGCATGTATACCCACATGCATCCCAAAAGTGTACAGAATCTTCAGAAGATTAACTACAGAGTCAGGACAGAGTGAATTTCAACTAAGAAACAAGACATTGCATGTAAGACAACAGAGACACTCTGACCACATGGGCTTTTCCTCCCACCTACTGTTTTATCCCCTTAAGTGAGTGGCTTCCCTCTCTTTTGTACTGAACAGAGAATTGCAATATTTGGCCTAATAATCCATAACTATTATTCATAGTCCTTACAAAGACATAAAAGATATTTTGCATATTTATCATGTTGGTCTTGATACTGGCCAATTTTTATTTTTCATTTACAAAACTAAGCATTGTCTGATGTAAAAAAAATAATACTCATTACTTCCTGTAATGAACAATTTCAGATGGAAAAAAAACCTCTCACTTTGGCAATAAATTATCTACAAGAGTAATTTTCTGGCCTCACACCACAACATTGCCATTTAAGAGAAAATACTCTATCAATGATTTATAAGATCAGTTCATTCTGCTTCGAAAAAGAGAAGCCTCAGCTTTCCAGTGATGTTTGACTTATTTATAAATGTTTCAGTATTTCTACTGATCACATGAGTAGTGATCAGTTATTTTATACAAAAGCTATTCTGACCTGGCACCGTCTTTTATGTTATACATAACCGTCAATAACAGGTTCTTCTAAAAATCACAATTTTGTGCAGTGTGCATTTAATACAGGCATTTCATCATGATAGCCTCCCAAATATTGAATTCCTAAAATGCAGCCAGCTTTGTCTACCTCTCATTCTGCAGGCAATCTGAACTACAAATTATTTTCATTATCAGTTGTCAAGTCTTCATACAGAAGAAAAATAATAATTAAAAGAAAACACTGGAAAGAAAGCTTGTGAATAAGAAAGACCATTATTTATTTTTGATAACAGGATGATTTTGACTCTAATGTGATGATGCCATCAGCCTCTATGCCTATCTCAAGGGTTCTATTTGGGTTCTCAATTAAGCTAGCTTAATAAAGAAAGGCAGAGAAATATCCTTGCAATAATAAAAAGGAAATGACAGCCCAAGCCCATAATACGTCTAGTCACCTTTTTAAAATATTATTTTCAAACATGTCAAAGTGTTTTATGATAAACAGAAGTTATATTGAGATGACAATAAAAAAAAAATCACAGAGCTCTCTTGAATATCCTTTCATGGTTGACTTCATTCTATTTGTGTTTACTTGACTGTAAATTGTAATGTAACACCTGTAATGTATTTAAGCTGAGGGTAGGCTGTGCAAATCCTGAGGCAGTATCATTGGCTTGAACATACAAAGCCAGCCCACTGTCCCTTCCCTGGGCAATAAGCTCCTTCCAGTCACTCTCACAAGAACGTTCCAAACAACAATCACAGCACTGTCATGGAAAACAAGGATTTTAGAGCTCCATAGCTCACTCTTCTGGCCAGGTCCTGCTTTTGTCACAGTGCTAGAGAAAAAGTTCTCTCCTGGTAGCATAGAAGAGGGGGAAAATTGTCCTTTTTTACAAGCCTGTATTGATCTTATTTGTATTTATAGGAAATATCAGATGTGGACATGGGATTTTACCAGCAAAAGGAGTCCTGCAAACACACACGGCTTAAGAGCACAGATTCAATGTGTACCCTGCATTCTAGGGGTTATAATAATGTGACAATATTTCACATTCTAAAGAAAGAAAAATCTCTCCTGTGATTTAAATCAGTATGTTTTAAGTTATTTCAGGAAAAAATTCTTAGTATTTTCAGTGTATATATGCTATAATATTTCAAAAGCTAGCCCCTGCTTGTTTTTACCTACAGAGAAATGTACAACTGCATCACTCAATTTCAGTTCTTGATGCCAGTGTTAAATATGTATCCATTCAAAGGAAATTAGTTTTGCAAATGATATATCGTTAGATGCCTTTGCATGAGAGCTAATAAAACTGGTTAGCAGGTAGAGCTCTGCACCTTCCAGCTATTGCGTGCTAGAGCCTTCTCATCCTATGCTGTTGCCTCTTGTCCTGGTCATCTGCTGACTACCTATTCATTTCTAAGTGGTTCTCCATGGATATACTCTGAATGACATTGTAGAACCTTCTCTCTTCCTATCCTTCTTGTAGATATGACCTTCACATTTTTCCGCCTGTCACTCCTCTCTTCACCACTGTCATCTGACATGCTCTTCATAGTCCTGCATTTCACTTGATTTCTACAGGTTTAAAGCAGGCTCCACTCTTTCATGAACTCATGGACAAAAATCAGATTCCTTTTGAAATCACTAGTAATCTTTAAGGATGCTGGACATGAAGGTTTGGTTTAATGAGTTAACTTTGAATACTGTTTTTCCTTTCTTTTCTTCCATATGCAAATCTATCTATTTGTCTTTGCTCCCGAGAGTAATTTCTCCAATTCTTTTTATCAAATAATGTTTCTATAGTACTATTTTCTACAGATTTTAGCAGTCACTGGCATCTGCAAGATATATATTTTAATTTTATAGTACATTTCATACTAAGTTCGGATGAGAAAAGCAAGCAAAGCATATAGAGAAAAATTTTATTGGGCTTATGTCATGCTGAGCTTCTTCCCTATCCCACATAAAGGAAAGAGAGGTAAATCCAGACAAAATTTCATTAAATTGTGTCAGGCTACTTTTTAGTCTGTCTCACATTGTATGGACATAACCTCCTTTTCTTTCACTACTTTCCCGTAATTCCTAATTTTGGTTTTCTGTTGTGAACAGAAGTTCCTAATTCACGTGAGG
The DNA here is from genome assembly GCF_028858725.1 of Colius striatus. NCBI lineage: Eukaryota > Metazoa > Chordata > Aves > Coliiformes > Coliidae > Colius > Colius striatus. Next base: position 75,228,475 of record NC_084759.1, read on the forward strand.
ATTTGGGAAAGACACTTATAGTGATAATGAAGCCAGCAAGTCTATGTTAACTTGGGAAAACTGATATTTTTCTATGGATACTGTTTTCCAGTTAAATATAATTTAGCACATAACTGCTACCTCACAGATGAAGTCTAGTATCAGAATCTCTCAAATTTCACTTTCTTTTCATGAGCAAAGAAATATCATATTTAGAAAAAAAATGCAAAATGTTATTTGGTGTTATAAGGCAACCACTGCTCTCAAAATGTTCTGTTTTTTACTCTTTGCATAGTTAGGTTTTTCAAGAAATTCAGTTTAAGGAAGAATGCAAGATCAGGCTCCAAACATGGAAGTGTGAGAAACGATATTTATAAAGATCATCTTAATTAGACCAATTGGCATTGCATCCAGACTCATAACAAGCAGTTGAATTTATCACCAAGTGCTACAGAAGACTAGACCAATTCTCTGGCTGAACTACCTTCCATCTAAACAAGCCAATGCAATAAGTCATTATGGTTTTAAGTATGACACTAGGGTAAAACAAAAATAGACATGCAATTTTGAAGTTTCCCAACAACAGGCTTTTAGTGTTGAAACTAAGTAGCCTGGAAATGCTAGCTAGTGGGCAGGTTAGGGCCACCCCTCCACCTCTTAATGCACTGGGTATCATGCAGGGTTCTCACTCATGTGATGTCTGGCAGTTACTATGCGTTGCAAAAGTGCATAACCACACTTGAATTCTAGCCAAGATCATAGAAAAATCACTTTTACTGATGGAAAAATCCAACAAAAAATTTAATCCTCGTCTGTTTAAAGTTTATCGTGGTTATTTTACGAAGAATTTTACTGGTGAGAAGTGTCTCATTTAAAAGTTGATTTCCAAAATTAATATTGCATCTGTATAGAGCTTACTTACTACTTTATAGTCTGAAGTTGTTTAATATGGTCTTGAAAAATTGCTTGCAATGATAATGTAAATTGAGCCCTAATTCAAGTTTTGGAAATTCAGTAGAAATTCAACAATAAGGAGTCTGTATTTTTATAGAATTTTTTTCTTTTAACCTATAATTTACCACACCTGCTTGAATTCCTTTCTAATCCTTTGTAAAAGCTGAACTGTTAACAGTTTATTGTTGTGTAAAGTGTATTATTAACATACATTTGTTTTTTTCATTGCTTATCAGAATCAAACTTTTTTTTTTCATTACTTGTATGTTGTTTTACATGCATAGGTTATAAAAATCAATGATGTTGTTAACATAAGTAATACTATTTTAAGGATAAGAAGTATACTATCAGCCAAACTGTGATGCAAGTGTGATTGTGAAATGATGTGTCAGATCATTACTCACTACCAGGAACATAGAGTAAGAAGCACTTCTACTTCAAGAAACTTTCATTACATTAGAAAAGACAGAAAAAGAATAGGGAAAAATGCTGTTATTATCTGTCCTATGTTATAGATTCAAACCTGAAAAAATTACAGGCTCAGCTGTATGGTAAGACACCATTTTAGGGACTGAATTATGACATGTGAGGAAGCATGCCCAGCTACCAGGAAAACACATTACTTGTTTCTGAAAACTGAAAAGGAAGTAGTTAGCTCAAAGTCACATCAAGAGTCAATATTGTAGCCAGGTAGTGATCCATGTCTCCCTTACCCCAATCTGGCCTAGAAGGTTGTACGATCTTCTCAGTTAAATACAACATGGAGCTCCAATCTCACTTGCTGTTATTTTTCTTAACTAGTTTTTGCAACCTTTTTTTTTTTTTTTTTTTTTTTTTTTTTTTTTTTTTTTTTTTTTTTTTTTTACACAAGCACTGTAAATGCAGCCAAAGCATTAGCACTTTCAAAAAACAGTTTAGTAAAATATCCATCAGGTACACCACTGCTATTCATTGCCTCTATAAGGCTGAAAAATCCAGAAAGGGTAAATTCCTCTGTTTGCTTAATGCTTTGTTGGGACATGGTGCCTACAATTATATGAGTTCATTAAACAAGCCTGGGACTGTTCTCCAGCACTGAGGCCAACAGGCATGGAATAACTCATATTCACGCTGTTAAATTCTACCACCCTCCAAAACAGGGTGGCCACAGGGAATAACCCTTTACAGGGGTTATCCCTGGCTCATCCTAGTGCCCAAACCATGCCTGGGAACAGAAAAGGCAGTCATGGTTTGCTAGGCCAAAATCATGCCTGAGACCTTTCCAGTCACACCCCAGCACCAAGGGACCTTACCTTTTAGCAGAGACCTGCCCTGGCTTCCTGCTGGCCTCTTGTTCAGAAGTAGATTTCTGTCCAAGCTAAAGAAAGACCATTTCCCTTGATCTCTCTCTTTTAATGACACAGATGGATCAAATAGCAGCTGTGTCGATGTAATATCTTGGTTCCAGCTCCATCACAAAGAAACCAGGTATTTATCCACACCTCTTTCATAGGTCTGGGAGCCATGGCCAGCTCTATAATTTTGTGTGCTTCCAAATTTAAGGAGAGAAGGTGGGGTTTTTTTGCTGTAACACAGCCATTAATAATGAATAAACTTTGTCCAGATGTTTGGTTTCTCAAGTCACATGTACTCAAATTAAATCACCTATATGAAAGTAAAATCCCTTTGGATTTCAGAGTGGGAAAAAAGAGGTGTATACAGTTTTTGTTCTCACCTGCATCCTCTATGGACACTCTGCTACTTTGTATTTCCAGTACTGCTATTCAAACAGGAAAAAAAGAAAAAAAAAGAAGAGAGGAAAAAAGTGTTTTCCTCAGTCTGTTTAGGACAAAGAACCAATACCCACATGGAGAGACTGCTTTTTATAACAAACACACCTCCTTAAAGTTAATTACTTTCAATTTAACATAGCGTGAGTGACTGAAACAAGCAGTGCCATCTAACCAATGAACCACCTTGTGTGATTTGAACATCTAAACAGCAAGAAAATGAGAAGTCCACATAGTATCTATGTCAAGCCACAACTGCAGCAGGAATTTTTCAATAACTGGAAGCCAACTCCTGTCAAGAAGAGTCTGTCCTCCAAGTCTAGACATTTTGAAAACCATCAATGGGCAACTGCAGCAAAACCAGGTGGCAAAAAGTACATTCTGCTCTTACAGGGTGCAAATTGGCTGTTGGTGACTCAATCCCAAAAGGACACAAGCCATGACCTACAGATAGGTAGAGGAAGAAAATTAAAGCTTCAGGGTTGTCCTCTCCACCCCCAAATCAGCCCTCCTGTGAGGCAGTGGTAGCACGTGGCATTTACCTACAGGCTGCTGCCGCTCATAGCTTTCACAGGCTTCACCACACACTATAACGATACATCAGGAAAACAGTGTTTTCTTCTATAAACAAGAGTTCCGGGGATGGAAAGTCTTTACATGATGACTTCTCAAGTCTAACGTCACAGCTGATGTCATATTTTGAGGAGAGGGCTTGGGGAAAAACACTCCAGTTCAACAGTTACTTTAAACTGAGGTTGGTTAAAAAAATAAAGAGAAAGAGAGTAGAAAAGAAAAAAGAAAGAGTGCCTATGTTTTTAATAGCTTAAACAAATTAAAATGGTATTTGTATTCCAAAATTCTCAAGGCTTAGAAAAATGTCTTGAGAAAGCAATACAAATTTAAGTTAATTATGCAAGTTAAAAGAATGTTGAAGTGTTATATGACAGGCACACAAAAAACCATGAGCAATAAACTTTTCTCAATGGAAGATTCATTAAAAATTCCTCTGTAATTTAATTAAAATCATGCCAGGAAACTAATTTTGGGACAATTTTAATCTTAGCATTAATTCTTTAATTGTTTTAGTGTTTAAGGATTTAAAGTACATCTGCATGGGGAAAAATAATTTGGCACTCTGGAAAGCAAAATAATGAATGCCCGAATTTTAGAAGTGCATAATATCCTCATGGCAGTTAGCACCATGTTTTGTGAGTTCATATAGCAAGATATATATAGTTATATTAGAATATACAGCTAATTTGTAATCCCCATCTAGGCTGGCACATCCTTGTAGAAATTTCAAGAAATCCTTTTTTCCTTCAAAGGGAACCTTGGTGTTCAGTAATAGTATATTTATATCCGACATTTTATTCAAGAGCTAATTAAATTCATATTTACATTCAAAAGCAAACTCAAAGCAACTACCAGTATACATAAAAAATTGTCTCACTTGTGTAGTTTCACATCTCCTGTTTATGACACACTGAAAGTACAAATCTAAATGTTTCATCACTCCTATTTCTCTTCCTTTTATACATAAGATTTTTGATTATGGGGTTCTTCATCAGCTGTATTGATGAGAGAGACGGTTTGGAGATAGTTCTATGTAAAAAATGTTATGTGTTTTATAAAAATATACTAGATAAGCATCACTGAATCATTAGTTTAAGTAAAGAAGAAAAAAGGGGGAGTTCTATAGATCTTATAAATATTTAAGGCCTAAAAATGGCAAGGCAGCTTGAGATCAACTAAAAACAAATGGCAAGGCAATTTGAGATAAACTAAAACCAAATGTACAAATACAAGTTCAGTGTAACTGTGAATTTAACAGCAAACTATATTATGCTTGACTGAAATAGAACTCTGTCTTTTTTACATTAGTAAAGACATATGTTCAACCATGGTAAAGAACTGTATGTTCCCATGTGTCTTTATGCATGTCTTTTTGTGTTACAAATAAGGTGACACTTAAGCAATTCAACCATTCTATGAGGCTTCAGCTTCTGTTTGCCTTAAGCCTCATCTTCCCACTTGGTCAACACAGGGGTGCTCAGGTAACCTTGCTGCCTCTATGAAGGATTTGTTTTCTTCCCACTGAGATATGGAATGAAATCACTTGAAACATTTGCATCATTGTTCGTATCAGCAGTTGACTCTATTTCTTTTAAATCCTTGCCAGTTTCATAGAATGGTAGGGGTTGGAAGGGACCTTTAGAAATCATCTAGTCCAACCCCCCTGCAGAAGCAGGTTCACCTAGATCAGGTCCCAGAGGAACATGTCCAGGCGGGTCTTGAAGACCTCCAAGGAAGAAGAATCCACAACCCCCTGGGCAGCCTGTGCCACTGCTCCCTCACCCTCACAGTGAAATAGTTTTTTCTTATGTTTAAGTGGAACTTTTTGTGTTCCAGCTTCATCCCATTACCCTTTGTCCTGTTACTAGTTTTGAAAAGCCTTTCTTCTCAATAATTCAGACTCAACAATATCATGTTGGGATTTTGCTGGGAGATTGTCAATGGAGGGACAAGAAATAAAAAATGTGACTATCTCAAGCTTCTCAACATTAACCTCCTTTTTCTCATCTCCTCTCTCCCATAGGGAACAATACCATATTTCAGTTGCTCTGGGCAGATTGGCTGATCTTATCAGAGGGAGCTTTCACAAGACAAGATGTATGAAACAGGATGCACCATACAATATCTCTGCCATAACTCTCCCCAGTACAGCTCAGTCATCATGCAGAGTTGTACAAGATGGGAAGGAGGTGCTGGAAGATGCCCCTGCATGAGTGATACCTGGTGATGCAGCGCTCTGGCATCCCTGTGCCATATGCTGCCTCAAAAGCATATCCACTCCTCTGCTCTGCAGAGCACTCCCTGATATTGGTGTCATCCTCACGTGATGCAGTCATGATCTAGGTGCCGTGGCAGCTCACAAAGGCACTGCTTATATAGTTGCTTCACATCTCTTAATAGCAGTTAGTTTTAACATGGTAATGTATTTACCAAGGGGGTGTTCAGCTTAGATGGAGGATCTAGTGGTCAGAGAAGACACATTTCTATTTACCAGTTTAATAACTAAGTTGGCTAAAAGGATCAAATTGTTTTCCCTAGGCTATTCTGTAAACCAGGGCTACACTTCTGATTAAAACTCAAAGTGTTTCTTTCTACCACCTTTAGCACTAAATAAAAAAGCTACCTTTTCAGAACAGAAACCGAAAAAGTTAAGAAACTAATTAAAAGATGCTTCAAATCTCAGTGAGGAAACAAATTGTGGACAGCGTGAAAGTACAGAGTATAACAGTTAAATTGTGGGAGAACAAAGGGTGCGAGTTGTTAAAAACAAGTAAATGAAAAAAAAAAATCATATCTACTTTAGGAAGGCACATATAAAACCGCCAAGATTAGAGATGAAAGAGATACATTGATCCACATTTATCCTCAATTGCTACTGGGAGATGAGGGTTCAGCTTCTTGTTTCATGTGCAGGATTCTTTTATGAAAAGCCAATTAAATTTTCTTTTGGTAGAAGCAGTGTGCCTCTTTGTAAAATCTCTGTCCCTTGGTCCTCTATTTCTCAAATTCTCCTCCGTAAAGTGAAGATAATGAATGTTTCCTTTTCTCTTACCCTTTGTCTGAAATGGCTTTTCAAGTTCCCAGGAACCACATCCATACAAAGTGGCTAACAGGAAAAACCCTCATTCTCAGCAATGCCTCTAGACACCTCTAGGGAGTTAGGTATCCAAAAGGTTGCAGAATAAAACAAAGGTTAACAAGAACATCCATAAACTTCTACCCATAAGTTCAAATGTTCTTTCAATATTATTGCAGTCACAAAGACAACATCCTCTGGCATTGAAGTTCCCATTATTTAGACCTTCCCTCTTGATGTTTGCAGTGTGTTTATAAACCTGAAAACTGTTCATAAATGAACCTCAAGTTCCAACTACTAATTCAATACCTTTTCCAGTAAACACAACATAAAAAGCCAAACTGTTTTAAACATACAAGACTATAAAGTTCTCTTTTCATTCATTATCTCTTCTGCACCTGTTCTAAATACTTCTTAGCTTAATTGACTGCTTCTAAACAATCAGTGTTTAAATTCACTTTGGAGCTGCTTTCGCAGGAAGATAATAGTTACTGTTTGCTTTCCTTATGTCCTAGCTGTCACTCACAGTCACACTGAATGGAAATTTATTTCCATTGCAGAGGCTAGCAGGAGACTCCTGCACCCACCGCAGTCATTTGTTGCCTGACTCTGGTTAACACTTCACACATTAACCATGCTGCTTCACCTACACTTTATGTTCAAGCACTAGCATTTTATTTCACTCCAGTAAAACAAACCACTTTCAGACAAGAACATGCCGGGTAGTAAACCTTGGCCCGAGGTCAACCACTCCTACAGCCAGGTCTCTGGGAAAGTCTCATGGGGAAGCAAACTGCTTGTCCCTGGGGTCTTACTCCATGAACTTCCCTGCAAGGCAGACCATAGGGTTGGTCCCACACCTCACAGATCCTAGGGGTAAATAACTCAGAGCACTGTATTTAGTGAGATATGGACCTGAACTCTGTTTCCTCACTCCTGGCATCATGCAGCCTCTGGGGAATTCCATCATCCTGTCCTCTACTGCCCAAGCTTCCTGGGTGGAGCCCAAGGTACAAAAATCTTATGCCTGAGATTTGAATGTACCCTAAACTTCAACCCTGAATCCACAGAAATTTCTCCATCAGGAGAAGAAAAATTAATGCTATGTAGGTGGATGACTCATACACTTCCATGAAGAGAAAAGGAAAATGAGAGAGGCCCTGTCTGGTGTTTTGACAGTTTCCATAGCAGTTTAATCTTTCACTTTTAAAGGAGAAAAAAAAACCCAAAGAAAAAAGATTATCTTTTTAGCCCATATGTGGCAGTCTCTAAAGAATAATGATGCTGCAAAACATAAAATATTACTGTTACTAATCACTCTGCCTCATCTGTACTTACAGACTCTCCTGTTACCCCAGTAGTTGTGCTCATCTGACATCCCAGTAAGTGCTGTGGAGGAGTTGCATTTTGAAGGATTTCAATCAGTTCTGAAGAGGAGCTAAGCAGGGAGGCTCCAACAAGCTCAGTGTTTGCATAGTTGTAGACTCTGACCCTATATGCACCCAGGAAGAGGATGGGTAGATTTTAACCCCAGGGCTGAGGGGTCATGTCACAGCCAGCACCATCAGCACAGGCAGGAATGATATCTCAGAACCATGTAACAGGCAAAGCTACATCATCAGAGCCTGGCAACAGCTCTCCTCTTCCAATTCTACAGCACTCCTCTGTCACTTCCTTAAGGCCAGACCTCACTTCTCCAGAGAAACTGGAGGAGGTCTTTCACATCGCACTTCTGTACATACATAATTCAGTAACTTTACTTCTGTTTTTTAAAACAGACACATATTCCTTCAGCAAACAACCCAAGACCCACAATATTTAAATTCACAAAGTGGAATTGCCTGGAAAGTTGCAATTTCCAGTGTTATATCACAGGTAAGGTAACTTTTTTATCACTGCAGAGTTACAGTTCCTCAGATAGTTTTTGAATGACAAATTTCCTAGCATTATCCAAGATAATTCAGTGATACCTAGCTAGTATACTGCAGTTAATGCCAGAATTCTCTCAAAGAAACACATTTCACTAAGTGTGATAGGTGTGTAGAATTCTTCCCAAGAGCTCCTTTAACTATCTATTAACTCTACCCTCTTGTAGTGGTTTTGTGTGGCCAGGTTTTGGTAGCAAAGGGCTGCAGGGATGGCCTCTTTGTAAACAAAGAGCTGTCAGGAGCTTCCCCCGTAACTGATAGGAACTGTGCCAGTCAATTCTAAGATGGACCCGCTGCTGACTAGGGCCAAGTCAATTAGTGATGAAGGTAAGGCCTCTGTGAATAATGTATTGGAGAAAGGGAAGAAGCTGCTGCATAGTTGCTGAACTACAGCAGCAACGGGGAGTGAGAATGTGTGAACACCTCCACAGACACCAAGGTCAGTGGAGAAGGAGAGGAAGGAAGTGCCTGGGTACTGAAAGAAAGACTCCCGTGACATGTGGTGCAGCCCATGATGAGGCAGCTGTCCTGCAGTCCATAGAGGTGCATAGTGGAGCAGAGATCCACTCACAGTTCATGGAGGACCCCATACTGGAGTGCATGGATGCCAGAAAAGGGCTGTTACTCCTCAGGAAGCCCACACTGGAGCAAGCTCCTGGGAACTCATGGAGAGAGGAGCCCATGCAGGTTTGCTGCCAGGATTTGTGACCCTGTGAGGGAGCCATGTTGGAGAAGTCTGTTCCTGAGGAACTGTTCTCCTGGGAGATGACCCATGTTGGAGCAGCGTGTGAAGAGCTGCACTCCGTGGGAAGTACCTATGTTGGTGCAGTTCATGAAGAGCTGTAGCCTGAGGGAAGGACCCACATTACAGAAGTTCATGGATTACTGTCTCCCATGTGAGAGATCCCACACTGCAGCAGTGGGAAGTGTAAGGAGGCCTCCCCCTGAAAGGAAGCAGCTGCAAAGTCCATCTGTAATGAACTGACCACAACTCCCATCCCCTGGCACTGCTGGTGGAGGAGGAGGGAGAGTCCCAGGAAGAAGGTGGGGTGGGGACAGGTGTTTTAAGAGTCAGTTTTATTTCTCATTTTCCCCTACTCTGTTTTGATTGTTCATTAATAAATCAAACCAATTCTTCCCAAGTTGAGTCTGTTTTGCCCATAACAGTAATTGCTGAGCCATCTCCCCATCCTTATCTCAAGTCATGAACATATCATTATATTTCTCTCTCCCCTATCCAGTTTAGGAGGAGGGTGATAGAACAACTTGATGAGTGCCTGGCACTCAGACAGGGTTAAACCACCACACCACCCCAAATTGGGGGGTAAATGACAGGCAGTACCAATGTAAGTGCCATCAGTTTTTAGAAAGTAGGCAGATGAAGGTATAGATATTGCCAAAAATATGCCTAAATAACAAATCTTTTCTAAGGAATGCAAAAACAAACCAAAAAGCTTCCTCCTAGAACTGTGTTTTAATATTTCTCTTGTGAACTGAGTGAAAACATGAGGAAATAGTGACTTCATATGTGAAGTTCTTGTATTTGAGAGAAACATTCTTTCTGTTATGGAATTGATACCTGACAAATTTCACCCAAGAATGCATCTAATTGCAAATTGTTATTTTTGCATTTACAGTACTATGATTGTACTAATCCTGTAGCCCACCATGATTACAACACCTGTGAAACTATGCCTGGAGGAAAACTACTGTACCACCATCTCCTTCCTATTAATGGAGTAATTCAATACATTTACCTTCCTGAACACTGTCATTTTGTACAACCAAAGCTACGTATTTCCTGCCAAAACACTGCAATAAATGTTCCTACATTTTTGCTTGCTTAACATGTTGGGTAATGCTCAGGGAAAAAATATTGAAAAAGAATAATTTTACTTTTTTTCAGAAATTTGTTTTTACAACTTACTGCATTTCTGTTTTCAATGTTGAAATCAAAACCACCACTTTCCACAATTTGAGGGAGATGTGGGAGTGTACATTAATAAAAAAGTTAACGATCAAATTTGTCAAGTTGATTAACATAAGATTTTCATATTGATTGTGTCATTTTATTTTTGGATAGTCAATCTATGGGAAAACACTTCCTGTAATGATTGTTATACAGAGCTTAGAAAAGACCAAAAAAAAGAGCAGAAATTTTGTTTTCTTCATTAAATAGAATTTGTAAAGAGGAAAATTCTGTATTTCATTACACATGCATGTCTTCTCTTTATACTCAGAGGAACGGCAGGCACATCCCTACTTAATTATTCTAAGATTTATTAAAGAAAAATTCAAAGCATATTTTTCCTCTACAACTCTATAAACCGTGAAAATAATTGTCTAGCTTGGTTTTCAAGCTTTAAAAGATACTGTTGATTTGACAGTGCTCAGAAAGAATGCTCACAAGACAACTAATACTGCAGCTCCAAAGAAAACATTTTCAGACTGTCCTTGCTGTCTTTATGACTCCACTGCAAAAAGGCTGAAATCAAATATGCCTACCCAGCAACAACTATTCCTCCTGAATCTACTTATCTAGTAATTTCCCCAAAAACTGTTACATTTAGCTCACTCTAGTTGACTGATCTCACTTAAAGAACGTAGATATAACCAAGATATATTTACTTTTACAAAATAATAGATAACAATTAGAAAAGGAAAAAGGAAAAATCATGGAAATAAATTTCTTGAAAATGTCCTACTTGCAATCTAGTAAGGCAAGACAGCTTCAGACTTTAAAGAGTCCAAAGTTACTTCCATAAATAAAGCAACATCTCATTTTCACTTTGTGATAAACCTCTACAGGGAATTTTCCCTTTGTTGAAGATAGTAAACAAGATTTTTATGTATGGAAAAGAATTGAAAATACTAAAAGATTGTTCGGTTGGGCTCTACTTCAGCAGTTGTTTTCCTTTTCTCACACAAACTTGCATATTTGCATTTGTACACATTTTTGAAAAAGAGCACAAATTAGTGAACATATAGATGCATCAAAACAATGATGCTGCCAGAATCCTTTAAGGATGCATAGCTCAGCCCTCATTGTTCTGGGTTAACTCTGGTGAGCAGGTAATCACCACACAGTTGCTTACTCACTCCTCCCTCACTACCCTCAGTGAGACAGGAGGAGGAAGGTCAAGATAAAACAAACAAAACCAAATAATTGTTTAATAAGTGAATGGTAAGTGGAAGAAGAAAGAAAACATGCAATGCAAAAGTAATCACTCTGCACCTCCCAGGGTGGACTGATGTCCAGCCGGTTCTGGAGCAGAAGATGGCTAATCCTCTAACACTCCCTCTATTTTCCTTTTTATTGTCAAGCATGAAGTTATAGATTTTGGAATAACACTTTGTAGATGTTCACATCATCTGCCCACTTACGTCCCCCCACCCTCAGTCTGTTCACTAGGGTAGCAGAGTAAGAAACAGAATACCTTGATGCTGTACAAACGCTGTTCAGTAAAAGCTAGAATATTAGTGTGTTATCTGTTTATTTCAGTCAAAATACAAAATCACTACACCCTATGAGCTGTTAACAACAACAAAAAATTTACTCTAGCCTAGCTGGGTCCAGTACAAAGGTGTTTTCACTATGATCAAAGCCAGATTATACTCAGGAGGACAGGAGAAAAAAGAAAATAATATCTCCTGAGGCATAACAAACGCTGACAAGCATCTGAGCTATTATGTTTCTTAGTTTTTTAACAGTGCACTCTATGAATTCAGAGGTACCAGGGTACCTAACAACCTCTGCAAAGGTTCAGCTTGGCTACACCATTCACACCAAGGTTTTAAAAGCAGCCTGAGCTCTTTCTAGAGCTATGATGCACATCAAAAGGAACTCAAAGAGGTCTTAGTCTGAAGTGACTTCATTTAGCTGCGAGGAAAAAAAATGATAAAACATATACCTGTACATGTGGTGTGTAATTTTGTAACTTTGTAATTGGCACAATCCATTCATGGCACTTGCAGGCAGGACACTTGTAGTGCTAACAGTACTGAAGACTGACCTTTTCTTTGCCAACTTGAGGACAAAAATCTGCATGTGTTAACAAAATTCACTTGTGGGGCAAGTTTGGAATGAAAAATTGCTTTGAGTTTAAATGTGACACACTTTCTAGCCATAGTTTTTCATATTTAACATCTGACACTTAGAGGATGTTCACTCAGTCTCTGATAGCATCTCTAGGATTGCTGTCTAAGCAAGGAGGATTAAGAAAGGTAAGCCAAACTGCTCTTCTTGAAGAAGCAGCTGTATTTAGATGGGAAATTTGGCAGGAGTCCTTCAAAGTCCAAAAAATACATGTTAATAAGAGACAATCTGAACACATGTTTCTTTGCTAACACGGAAACATTATTATTCTCTTCTCTTGTAGGAGGTCTTTCTCTGTGGAACTTCCTCCCCATTCTCATCATCAGCTAAGGAAGACCTGCACCTTTACCTTGGGAATACACCCAGCCCGCTTTTGTCCATCCTATCACCAGGACTGATCCTTTTCTCCTTTGATGAGGTATCTCCCAGCTGAATCCAATAGTGGAGATGTGTTAAGACACTTCATCTGCTACCACCATAGTTACAAGGAGGAACAAATACTTAATAGAAGGAATTAGAAGTGATCTCATTAGCTAAAAGGGAGAGAGAATAATGAAGGTCCAGAAGTTCTGGGCTGCAAAACCAAGGGAAGAAATGTGAAGGAGCAGAGAAATAGTGTGGGAACAGTGAAATAAGCCCTAGCAAGGAGACAGTAGATTTTGCCCAGATATGCTCACAGGAGTTGCTGCCTGTAGAAGAACATTACTGGGGAAGGTTTGACTTATTTTTCAGAATATCAAGGAACAAATTTCTGCTGGGAATAACACCATGGATGCAGGAATTTAGTCTTTCACTAAAGACAAAAAAACCCTCACATGATACCTTTGTCTTTTACGAATTAAAAAATATTTATTCCCTGACATTACAGATAATGTTGATTCAGAAGTGTTAAGTGCTTTTACCTGTCTTGCTTAGATGGGTAATAAGTTACAAGGAAATTTTGAGGGCTGGAGGAAAGAAAGCTTACCTTTAAATTTGTTACTTTGTGAACACTCACAATTCACATCTTCACAAATGTATTCCTAGGCAGCAGTGGGGGAGTCTTAACTCCTATAAGAGGCGGCGAGCCAACTTGCCGTTATTTTAAAGAATGCATCAGTTGTCTAAAAGTTTGTGCCCTAATACAGGTTCTGTTTGTCTGAAAAGGATCCAGGCCATGTAAAAATGGTCTGCTGGACAGAGTCCAGAAATTTGCAGACTAAAAGCATGTAACTTTACAACATTCCACCTCAAATCTTGCATGAAAATGCCAGTTAGTAAATCATGATGGGTAGAGAGTGGAATAGTTTTTCACACTGTCAAAACATTTTGAGGCCAATCTCAGAACAACTGTGGGAAGAGAAGAACAAAAAAGTAGCATCTATAAAATATTTCATATTCCACTCTTTCTGCATTCTCACAGTGAAACTTCACTCACTGCTACACTTACAGGGAGGTATTACTGATATTTTCAGTTTACAAGGTATAGGCTCCCTGCCATCTGTTCAAAATTCAGATGAAAAAAATCCTCTAGCTACCCATACAGTCCGTTAAGTCAGTCTACAAAATCCTTCACTGGTTTTCTGATGTATTGAGAATCAAATATGAGGCTTCAGTCCTAAGAATACTTTTACACATTTAGTTTTATTGCCATGAGCAGTCCTACTAACTTCCATGAGACCATGCCATGTAGTAAAGTTAAGCAAGTGTGTAACTGTTTGCAGGTTGAGGGCTTTAGATCCCTCTTGTAGTCCTAACATAGCAAGTAATATCTACAATAAATCCAATTCCTTCTACTTGCATTTCTGTTTCCCATTGGAATGATGCTTCAGTGCTTTTTAGAACTATATATACACACATCTGCTATGCTTTCATTAACCCCTTTAAATCATTTAAACATTGAAACATAGCAAGATGTGCAATTTCTTCACACCACTTAATTCTGATATAGAACAAATCCCTTACTGCTGTAGAAGTGGCCAGAGAGAAGAATTCCTCAGATAGCTTACATGGCTGGTATGGGAATGCTTCGTGTAGGCTATAGCACTCCGTTACAGTGGGAATGACAAGCTAGTTTTCTCAGTGTGACCATACAGTCACACAGTTGAAAAATAACAGGTAAAGCTGTTAGATTCAAAGCTCCTTGGTCCTAACAGGCTGCAAGTATTGCTTAGCCAGAGCTCAAGTTTAACAAATCAATGGGCTTTCAGCAAAGACTGATCAAGTTTCTGGGAAAAAGGGATCAAAGCTTGAGCAAGAATCACATCTGCAACAGTGTGGACAAATGCCCAGGGTCCCAGACAAGGAGACAGGCTGATGAAATTGTGGATGAATCAGGATAGCTATTTTCTTCAAGAGACAGGCCTCATGAGAAGTGTTGGTGTCCTATTATTAACCCAGTTGCATTTGAGTGGTACATTGTAAAAGTGAAGCTGGTAGCTCACATGGATAAATGTCCCCACACTAGAAGCCTTTTGAACTCGTTCCAGAAACATACAGCATTGTATAAGAAGCTGGCAGCTGCACTAGTCTGACATAAAACAAGGTCTCTTTCACTTCCCTTATAGAGTAATTGTTGCAGAAGCAGAACCATTTTCCTTATAGGACCATATTTGCCTGCTTCATCATTCAGCAATTCCAACAAATTGGGTTTTTTAAAGTTACTACAAACAATGCAGGCAGAATAAGAAATACTATGGAAATAAATTGCTTTGTATTGGCAAAGTTAGAACTAGGCAAAAAAAAGTTTTCCTTTCATAAATACTTCATTATACACTAAATAAATTTATGGTTTTCTGAAACAGAAAAGATGACAGAAAGGAAGGCTCGTTTATTTCAGACTCTCATAAAGTGCTTCTGATGCCTACCTGAGGTGTGTGCACTGAGCCTTTTTGAAAAAGAAGCAAAATCATTGTTATTATACAAAATGGAACATTAGGAGCTATTGGGAGCAGCCCAATGCAGCCTGGATCTGGGTTCATTTGTCCAAGACATGACAGATTCAGGATTAAGATCCCATTCTGCCAATAACTTGATATGATTCTGTGAGAGGCTATTTCAGAGAACAGAAAACAAACCCATCTGCAGTTTTGAAGCTACCCTCTACATTTCTTCTCCACATCCCCTCTTTCACCAGCTATTCTTAAGACTGAAGAGCCTTTTAATAATGGCAGTGTAGTCAAAACTAACCAGTCCTGCAAAAAAAGGTGTTTTTACCAACTCACACTTTCCATCAAAAACAAAGACAAAATTAATAAATAAAACACAAATGAGAAATAGCTAAATAACTAATTTTCCTTTGCAACTTAAGTAGAATCAAGCTACTTTCAGAATACAACATGAGTATCATGATCACCGATATTAGCCAACATTGGTGGCTGACATGTTCTTTATACGTGAACTATGAAGCCCACAGTGGCTTCTAGTGCTATCTCATGAAACAGAGGAAAAAAGTGATAGACCTGAGTATCTTTCTCATAACCCATACTAGTGATCTGATTGTTGGGAATTTTGCTGTTTCAGAACTTGTTACTTGTGCTTTGCACTGATTCTATTCTTAAGCTTGAACACATCTTCTTGAATCTCCAATGAGTACATATTTTACAAATAAAAAACTGCTCAATCGGAAAGTTCTCTAATAACAGGGATGGAGGAAGTTCTTATGCTCTAAGTGCTGTAAGTTTAGTGCATCTTGATGCTACTGAGACAACACGTTCTGGTTTTCACAACTGTCAAAATGTAAGTCAGAACTGAGACATAGGAACTCCATTATGTTATCACATCCACATAGACGCTCTTCTCAGATCAGCTTTCTGAAGAGCCTTCAAACATTTTGTACAGCTCATTTGCCAATGGTTTAGTACATAGTGCTTCATCACTTCCCTTGGAAGACTATTCCACATAACATAAACCAAAGAGGAAATTATAATTGGATACAGTTCTCCAAATATTGTCACATGCTATATATTAATTTCTGTATGTCAATCAGTACAATTTGAGTGCTTCTGTAAAACTCATTCAACATTCTTTGTTATGTATGCTGAGATGAAACACTGTAAACAATTCCTCTTCTTCATGCCTTTTTGGACAGTTCTATTCTTTGTACCCACCCTTTCCAATACTAGGCACATAAAGACTGCCTTGGAAAAGCTATACCATACTGAAAAAGGAAGTCTTGATCTTATTGTTTCAGTTTATTAGTTTGCAACTCAACTTTAGAGCAACATATATGGTGAAGAATACCTCTTGAAGCAGAAAGAAACATTTTGCCTCTTTTGTGGGAAGGCAGAGAAATTAATGATCTTGTGTTCTGCAAGATGCATGAACAGCAGGGTTTGGCACAGCAGTATTTGTCACCTGAGGAGTGGCAAGGAAAGAGCATTCATGATTACAATTGTTGGATTGGAACTATATCTATCTTACATTATAGGAGAAAAGGGGAACATTACTTATTTTTTAAATGACAGTCTTAACATTAAATCCTTTGTTATTTAAGTCTCTTGCAGCTGGGAACTCTATCTTTAAGAGAAAAGCCATTAGTCACTTTGGAGACAGGCCAACTGTCTGGAATCCTTTGTCCAAAACCAAGTGTGTGCTTCTAACAAGGCATGACAACAAGTCAAGACCGTTTCTCTTTTTACAGTATCTAAAAGCTTCTTTCTCCCTATAGTTTCACAGAAACTTAAAAGACAAACTAAATCAGTGCAACAAAGAACAGAGAATTCATGCTTCAGACATAAATGCTCAGTAGCCTTCAGTACAAACAGTACATGAGCAACTTCTGCCTATATGAGAGTATGAGAAAGCAGTGACAGGTTTTAAAGATTGACACAGGAAACCATAGGAAAATTGCCCTCATCTCTTCAGTGTATTTGTTTCTGTTAATGAGTTTTGATAACAGATTTCATTACAAATCTGCAGTTTTTAAAAATGAGGGCAACTTCCCTTTCCACAGACTAACCTATTAATTTCTGCCTTCAGAGTCCTGAAATCTTTTAGTCCCATGAACAGAGATCTCTGCTCCTAATAGTTCATCAATTATCTACTTCTTCCATAGGAAATGCAGGGGGACTAATATTCTGCTTTGAAACTGTTGATTATTCAGACAAAGAAAGCCATAACTGTGCCTCATGTATCACCAGAAAGAATCCTCCAAGGGATTTAGATCATACAGTTTCATGGGCTTGCAAGAAAAAGCCTTGAGAACAGTTTCTCTTCATTGGGAAAGTGTAACATTGTCCTTTTCCTAGCACTGCATTTGACAGATACAATCCAGTTCACCCCATACTGAAAAACAGACAGTGGCTTAAACTGGGAATCACCTGTAAATGATAAAACTGACTTCTTCAGAGTCTGAACATAACAAACAATTATTGCAAAAGATTGTGATTAATTTGGACGAATTCTGGTTTTAAAAATCCAAGGTAAAATCCAATCTCATTCAGTACTTATATCAATATCTTGGTACCTAACTGCTGTTTTCATCTATTTGTAATTCAGGATGCCCAAACTAATGTAAACACAGAAGCCACA
This sequence comes from Colius striatus, assembly GCF_028858725.1. Lineage (NCBI taxonomy): Eukaryota > Metazoa > Chordata > Aves > Coliiformes > Coliidae > Colius > Colius striatus. The sequence goes on from NC_084759.1 coordinate 75,246,361, forward strand.
GAGGTGCTAAATTTCACATGGAGCTATTGAAAGCCTATTTTAATTTAGTCTTAGTTTTCCATCTGTCTCATCTCCCAAACATTTGCAAACTCCATACAAGATGAAAAAGTCCCTGATACTGTGCTTTAGGATATTTTTTTTCTCAACATAATTTGATCTGCATAATATAAACCATATGAAGAATCTTGTTAGTAAGGCCCATAAGCCAGAGTGTCTCTAAGGTAGGTCTTACTCTGAGGTATCATTTATGAAAGATACAGCAAAGTTTAACATCACACTTCACACACCTAGAAGGTGAGCAAAACCTAATTAACACACATATCTTTCTCAGTTTAGTGTTTGAAGACTTCAGTGGGGAAAAACACTGAGGCCCAGATCTTAAGAAAGAATAGACTGATTTTTGTTGAATTTTGGTGCCATATTTGAACTTTACTGGACAAGAGATTGTCATATTTCCATTTGATTTTTACTTAGATATCAATCTTCAGAATTTAAAACCGTGAAAAACCACTGAAGTGGTCCTGATCTAGAAGAATTACTGAAAACTGCATAGAAGAATGTCATCCTTCAAGCAATTTTTTGCTTTAGATTTAGCTTGTCCAAGCATTTCAAAGAGGATTTTCCTCTAGACAAAATGTTAAAAGCTGGTAATAGACATATGGCTATATAGTTGCCTACAATTACCAAATATTCTTGTAGCCTGGTTCAATTTAATTTTTACAAAAAATATTTTTAGATGAAGAACTTCTGAACCTCAGAAATGAGATTCAGATAGTTATGTTGCCTGTGAATATAAAATGTAATATTCTTCTATCTCCAAAGACAGTAATTGAAAGTCACAGAATGATTGCCATCACAAAGGAAATATTTACTAACAGCTACACATTGGTTGCCCAAGACATTATTCTCTGCTTATGTGCTCAGAATAAGGATTGGATTAAGTCAGAGACCACTGCAGAAGACAGAAATTTTTCAACAGCAATGAGCATAATGCACTATGGCATCCCTTCTGCAAGATGGTCCCCGGTCATCAACCACATGGTCTTATCCATAAAGCTATGAAATTCCCAGTGGCTGTCTCACCACTTAGGGTGAATGTTGATCTCAAGAGCAACTCTAAAGTATAGGCCCCTGACTGCAGTAAGGAAGAGGCAAGCATATTCAGCCTCTGCTGCTTAGAGAGGACTTTGAACAGTGTGCTGGAAAGCAATTTCTTCTGTTAACAACTATTTTTGATGGAACCCTTTTGCACCCTCACTGTTAGAGCAAATAATCTATTCACAGACAAGTGAATAGATGGACTAGCTTAAGTGGATGCTTGTGATAGTAAAAAAAGGTTTTCTGCTACTAAAAATATTCACCTATCTTTTAAAATTTATAGTATTAACAATTTTTCTAATTTTAGGAAGGTCAGCAGTTCAGTATTTGTCATTTGATGACCTAGACACTAACCATTAAATCCACTGTCATTTATGAATTCAGTTTACTCAATCTTATGAAACAGCTGACCTCAGAAATGCTGAGTCATGAGAATGAGGTTACAGGAAGTACCAAGCAGAAGAAATTAATCTCACTTCCATTTCCCTGTTGTTCTTTTTCCATTTTTACATTCTCCTTCTCTTGGATCATTGACTTTAATTTGAGACCCAACTGATCGAATGCTATGCCTTGTATTCTCATGACGAGCTTAATGGATCCATTAAGACTATGCTGTACAGCATTGATCAACAGTAATCAATGATTCAGCACTGCTACATAAATATGGGAGATGTACCAATTTGCTGCCCATAGCACATCACTAACATTTTATATAACAAAACAAACACCACACTGTTCTCTCCAATGAGATTGTTATTATATAACTCTCCTATCTACCTTCTACTTAGGTGCAGTGCTTGGGGGAACAATCTCCTCTCCTGCACTAACACAAGGGAGTTTGTAACTTCCCCACATTTATTTGCAGTAGTTACATTCTTGCTTGCTTTACAACTAAATAGATGGTGGAGATAAGGACAGATGCAACCCCAGTTTAGGCACTGTTGCAGCACTGGGATTGGGCCACGAAACATGCTGAGCTCTGAAATTGGGAAACATTTCCAGTTTCCACACTAGAATCATAGACAGAGTTATAAGAAGCAATCACAGAAATACAGGTCTGAGAATCTCTGTGTGAGGTCATTTCCTTGAGCACAGGAGGTATCAACTATAAGTAGATCACCCCTAACAAGTATGTACTCAGTCTGTGGAAAAGCCTCTAAAGACGGATCTGACAGTTTATTTGGGTAACCCATTCCAGTGCCTAACTACCATTGTAGCTGTAGAGTTCTTCCTAAAAATCTAACAAAAACATCTTTCCTGCAAATGAACTTTTGTTCCATTCTCAGCAAAAGTGAAAAACAATTAATGCATGTCATATTTATAATCATGCTTGTGTGGTACAGCACAGTTTATCTTCTTTTCTAGACAGCAATTCACCAAGCTGAGTTTCTGCAAGTAGCACCTTAATAGTAATAGCAATGAATTGTCCAGTAGAGGTAGACATCCCCATTTCTGGCAAATTCCCCATTTGCTCTTATGTGAAGGCTGCAGTGGGCAGCAGGGAAATCTCAACCTCCTTGGTCCTCTGGATGAAGGAAGCAGGACAGTTCATAGGGGTCCTTGTACAGGACACTGGGAAATCAGGTTATCAATAAAACCAGACTCAGTTCCTGCAATCTATGGCCTAATTTCCTGTTACAATTTTTAGTTTGCTTTCCCTTAGTCTTTCTCCAATTTGTTTGTATATTTCTTAAAGTATTACATCTAAAATTGGATTAAAGATTCAGGCTTGAGGTCTTATCACAGTAGAACACGGCAAAATAATTACCTCTCATACCCTTATATAAAATACCTTCTGTAGCAACTCTCAGAATCACTTCTTCCCTTAAGTGTTTAGTTACATCGATGACTCGTTTTAATTTTCTAATTTGCAGTAGCCCACAGATACTCCTGCTGACTGACTTATTCCTCATTTTCTATAGATAAGTTTCATTTTGTTCGCTAACTATAGAAACCTGGGCTTTTTTTGGTTCCTTTACATCCTTTTGATTTCAGACCAACCTGCCAGTTAGTCAAACTACTTCAAATTTATTTCTAGCTCCCTCAGCTTGGGTGATGTACTGGAAATCTGGCAGATGATACTGACTCCATCAATTCAACTTTTCAGTTTTGTAAGGCCTTTCTAGAGAGAGATTTTTGTTTTAATTATATTACAGCAATACCATATAACTGGAAACTTTAAAGTATTTGTGGGTGAATAAAGGCCTGTTCAGCTAATGATTCTGCTTGACTATAATCTTCCATTTTCTCCTCACATTTTGTTTCTTTAGTTCTCATGTGACTTAAAAGGTTCAAATTGAACTCTTCATGGAATAGAAACATAGAAATTAAAACCTTCAAGACATACTACATTAACCTCCAAAATTAAAATATGCACTAATTTCACTGAGTTAATTTTCATTAATCTAAACCAAAACAATACTGTTCTGCATTTCAAAAACATGAAATGATATACATTAGAATAGGGATGTTAGGTCTCTCTTCAAAATCCAAGTAATCCTGCCATTCATGACAGCACTGTAGAATAGGTACAGTAAACAGTTTCATCAGTTTGTTTACTAATATAAAGGGCATTTCTCTGTCCCCATCATCGTTGTTTGATGTGTGAATGCCAGTTCCACAGTAGTCTTTTCTTCTGTATTGATGTTTACGTGACTCCTTTCAAACCATTAAATTGCTGAATCCAGACACAAACTCATCAGTTTTCTATTCTGTATGTCATCTCATAGGACATGCATTTTTCTGGCACAATTTAAGGTTTATTTGGTAAATGAACCATACATGATGGTTCAGTTCAATGACTTACAACACATAAAAGCAAAGCATCTTAAGCAATACATGTGCAGTAAAAGCACACATATGTTTGCAGCCCGAACACTGTGCTAATGGTGGTGATATGGCAAAGTATCAAAGGCAAAACTCAACCTAGCCAGAATTGTCCACTGGAGTGTTAAGCATGGATGCATAACTTTGAATCCACAACCAATGGGATATCCCAAATCACTCTGGGGTATGTTGCCATACTTAACGTAAGAATTCGAAATGAACTGCTAATGCCTAAACTCCTCATCTAAAATAGGGTAGAATTTCTTGTGAAGGAGACAGTAATACAAAAGTTATTGTAAAACAACTGTTCATTTTACAGAATTAACATAGCAGGAACACTACTGATGTTTCGTTCATAGTGAAATTGTGTCCCAAAAAGTTTTATATGGAATTTTCCAGGCTAGGCAGCTACAAGAAGTGTTGAAACTCAGCAGCAGGAGTACACGCATGATTGGAGGAACATGGTAGACAAGTCGTGGCACTTCCAAGCTGTGACTCTGCTCTGTAATCCAGTGCATTACCAAGAAGAGTGCTCTCAGCCTGCTGGAATGACTGGAACTATGCACGAGGTGTCAAAAATGACATTTCACTCATACCACTGAATGTGAACATCACCACATCCTAAATGAAGCTGAACTTAGTATAACAATATCTAACAGAACAACTGTCTTTTTTAATGCCGTCTCTCTAAATCTGGCAACAAGAGGCCCAATATTAAAACCAGCATTGAATGAATCTAGCAAAGGAAGAAAGTACAACTTTCAATTTACTCTTCAAATGTGTCCTGTGAATATTAACTCATTTACCTAAAACCAAATACCAGTTGTTTCAGCCTCTGCACATGCAATGACATGAGAACAGTAACTTTCTATTGACAATTTCAGCAGATACTTGAGACACATATGAAATGGAACGTGTTACAAACCTAGACACAGATACATTGGGAAACATGCATCTGCTTATGTACAGATTTTCAGACTCTAATATATTCTTATGCTGCTGAGCATATATTTAACATTAAAAAAATATGGAACCACACAAAATTTACCAAGTGTTTATGTATTCCCTTAATTATGTGCTACACCCTCAAAACCTAGATTCAATATTAATATTTTTAATGAAAGAAAAAAACCACCAAAACAGCAGGGAAATATATTCTAAGCAGCTGGTAAACACAGATCCTAACACATGTTGCATATCTTCAGTATCTTCCTGTCTGAGTCTCGAAGTAGTGTGTACTCTAAAACTCAAGCTCTAACAAATAGTTCTGAAATATAACTGAATTGACACAGGGGGAAAAAAAAAATCAAAATATAAGCTTACATAAATAAGGCTTCTTGTGAGATAACAGAGGACTTGAGAACTTTGGGGGCTTAATTTTCAGCGCAGATGTTTTCTGAACTTTTCAGACAGGATAAATATAAAAGAAGGCATGATAAAATTGTAGTTTCATATCTTCATTATAGATTTTTCATGCTTTATGTTTCTCAACCCTTTTTAATTAAAATACTTGCACTTTTCTTGTCCTAAACAATTACATTACACATTAGTAAAAAAATATACAGATGTTGCAGACTTATTTTTTCACACAGTTTAATGCCCTCTCATCTGAGAAAGTGCCTTTTTAAGCCATTCCTCAGCTTTACACTATCCAGCTTTTTGCCTTCTTCGTTTGCATGACTTTCAAGCACACGTGTTCACAGAAGCTGTAATGCAATCCTAAGCTACAGGCATTTAGCGGGGAACACAATGTCTCATTTTTAGCTTGTGGTTGCAGACTATGATCATCATAACTACATCCTCAAACCCAGCACTGCAGCAGAGCCAAGCAAGACACTGTGGTATGAGGAGGGCAGCTGGACTAGAAAGCAAGGCTCAGATTTGGAATTATATTTTTAGCTTTAAATTCCAAATACACTTATCCAAGGGTGGAACAAGAGACATATACACACTAAAAAAAAAAAAGTTAAAAACTATAAAGTAATCTAGCATCACACACTTGTGAATCACATGATCAGCAGAGAACAGCGTTAGGCAGACCAACTGGGCAGATAGATTAAGATGCCCTTCCTATAATTCTTTATCATTTGTCTTCAAAGCAAAGACTTAACATCCTACAATACAGTGAATGAAAGAAGTGCTCTTGCCTCACTCTCTAGACACCTATCTCCCATCTTGCGTTGTTCTTAGAGTTCTTTCTTAGAGCTCTGCAACTGCAGATGGCATTTTTCAATTAGGCATGTGCTTCAGGGGAAATAAGGAATTTACCAAGGTCACTTAAGGGCAATGAAATCACATATGCCACATAAAATGCTTACACCACGAAATGATAGCATAATGGAATGTTAAAACCTTTAACAAAACCCTAAAGGCAGCATGCAACTAGTACAGCATGTTCTTTTATTATTTCAAGCTCTTTATTGAAAGCCTAATCTTTTTTTTTAATTTTTTTTTTTAATTATTGAATAAGTGAAAAGATACCAGAATTAAAAAATATATCAAACAATAATGTGCCCAACTGCCTTTTGCTAATGTGTAAGAGCACTCAGCTTCAAATTATATGCAAATCAGAAAATGGAAGTATGAGGTTGTAAGTTAAGCAAACATACAAAATCCCCTTTGTTTATAGGACGAGACAGTTACTGTGAAAAACATTAAAGACATTTAGCATGTTTTTTCACTTCTAAACAATTTTTTTATGACACTATATGCTAAATACATCATGCACTCTCTGATTTAAAAGTGACAAATGATAAATAGTCCCTATGAATTAACCTAACAGTAATATAAGGGGGAGACAAAAGATAATTCTGGTTCAAGTAATCAGGATTTTTGTCATACCTATAAATACTTCAGTGTTTCTAATCTCTGGCATACAAGCAAAAATTCCAATTCAATCATGCATTAAACTTCAAAATGTCAAATTCAAGTATTTCTGTTTCACTTCAGTCTTGTCTCAGTTACACAACTACAGATGGTACCATAGATGTACACGCAGATTTGGTGCACTCAGTGCCTTTGCCTGGGTTCAGTGCATTCATTTCCAAAATACACAATCCAACACAATACCATTAGTGCATCCTGAACACCACCCTGTCATTAAAACTGATATAAAAGGAATCCTTGAATGAATGAAAAATTAATCTTTAAATAGGGCTAGAATGAACATTAGCTTTTTTGCTTTAATCAGTGAATGAAACACATCATCTATTAACATGGATTAGAGACCAGTGCCTAGGGAAGGAGTCTGGTTTTCAGGAGCCCAGGCAGGAGAAGGGTCATTGTAAAACCCAGTCAGAGCTACTGGATTTTCTTGTGACTTGAGATAATACACATGCTTTAAATGTCTTTGTCAACTTTGCAATTCTCTTCTGACTGTAACCAGGGATAAAATTTCCCTGGGACATATCTTCCAGACCTGTATCCTGGTCTGAAAAGAATTTCCTTGTTGTGCATCCAGACCATTGGAAACTCATGCAACACCACAGATACAGCACTGAGCAGAGGTAAAAAAAACAAGGCAGCCACTGTTTTCTTAGCAGGTCCCACTGTGATGCTGCAGGCTCTGCAGTCACACCATTATACGTTTTGAGTGTCAGAGGAAGGTGCAAGACACATACTGGGGCTGAAAAGAGGTGAGACCCTATACCAGCCCATGTTTCTCTGGAAGAGTCAGATATGCAAATCTTGCCTAGGGTCAGGCTGCAGCCAGGAACAGCCCTGCACTAGTGTGGTCACACAGATGGCTGCTCAGATCCTGGGGCAGAATAAGCTTATGTCAATCCAGAATATGCTGTGCACGCTTTGAACCAGATTTCAACCTCGCTTTGCACTGGGAAATCAAAAGACCATTAATGATTGCAGCATAGCTGGACACTAAACTGATGGGGGCAATGCAGTTTATTGGAGAGACTTGAGAAAAGGTGATTTTAAAAAACACATTTCCCTGGGGTCTTCTTCCTGCCCTTTAATTTCACACTTTGAATACTAACCTCCCTCCTAAAACTCTTTCCTCTGTGCTCCCACTCAATTCACAATAGCTAAGGTTATCCACAAAACAACCAGGATGGGAAGCGAGACAAGTGAAATCTTTGGTTCTGGTTTACCAACCCTGCTTTCTTTGCTGTAGTGACTTCCACCAAAACCAACATGTTTCATGACAATGAACACATTAGCTTCAGCTCTGAAGCGGTGTTGAGGAACTTGCTATCTGTTTTGCAATGTTGATGTTCCTAAAATATTCTCTATTGAAACTACCATGGTAATTTTGTGTCATTGCCATTAAAACCTTCCTAAACATGCCAAGCTAGGAGTTTCTGGAAGTCTTACGTACAAGTGAGCAAGAATCTATATCAACACAAGTAAATCTTAATTCTGAGATTTCCTTACTTGGAATAAGGAAAATACAGCTAATATACCACTAATTTCAAGAAAACAGTTATTCATAAGAACGAGAAACATTTAGAAGGAAGAGGATTTTTAAGTTATCACCATCTTCGTTCTAAGCTTCCAAACCCTTAGGTGTGGAAATGTATTTTACTTTCACACTAGGAAAGATGTAGCTACATCTCAAATAACTAGCACATTCACACGTGTGTGCATACATAAGTAGGAGTAACCATGAAATGCTGTGAAAAAGCAATCAGGTGACTGTCAGTTGCCCAGATAAGAAAAGCAAATTCATTCTGAAAATGAACTCCACCTGTTTGAGTAGTTCTCTGCACTTCATTTTTTTTCTTAGAAGGTACTCTGAGAAATCAACTGAAAGTATTTTTCCATCCCTACCTTTTACATCACAGCTGCATAAAACTTGAATGGACTCCACAATTAAAATGCTGTTATTTAATAGCAACTGTCCTGACTGCACAGCAGTTCCTTCCAACTAGAAAACTGTTCAAAGTAACTTTTCATCTTTGTTTTTCATTATGTCCTGTTTAAACTCTGCAAGGAACAATCTCTCTATCTTTGTGAGGCTTTTAACCGGAATCTGTTGTAAAGATTGTCACAATATGCAAATACTTCCTAAGAAACACATATCCTTGTGTTGAACCAGAGTAATCTTTCCTGTAGAAGAACAAGTTTTGCTTACATTTCCTAGAGCAGTACCTGCCGCATGTCTTTTTAATTAATTAAAAAAGCCCCTTTTTTAACTTCAGGAACTGCCTGTATTCTGTCAAACACATTGCTCCAACACTGACTGGCTACATTCATACACATCAAAATAAAGTACATCAAAGTCCTGGGAATGCTAAAGGAGCACACCTTTTACAAAATAAACTTTTTAAGGTTAAATAAATTAACCAATCAATAAATTCTTTTCCCAGACATAGTAGGATAGTAACATTGTGCGCTTGTGGAGCTTCAGCCAGCTAAGCAAAGCATCTCAGCCTTATCACCAATCTGTGCTCACATCTGTATTCCCTCAGATATAAGAAAGTTTGAGAAACTCTCCAGTTAGAAGGTGCATCCGAATTAGAAGCACATGAAACATCAGATAAGTTGGAGTAATTGTGCACACAGATGTTGCTGTACACAAGAAGCTTTTGCTTTACAGCCCTCTGAACCACGCAAGCCATTTTAGAAGGGAACAACAGTTGTTCGAAACAAGTCCCACTCCGAGTCTCTCCACGCTCTAACGCTGCCACCCGCCAGCTGCGAGGACGTACCTGCTTCTCCATTTTCCACTCCCGTAAGTTTTTCTTTTTCTGTCCCGAAGTTGAAGAAGCAGAGGGATGTGCTAAGCACACAGTCCTTCCCGGACGGGAGCTGCCGGTGCCGGAGCCGCGCTCTGTCCAGCCCCGCCCGCCAGCCGGGGTGTGGGATCAGCTCCTCGCCCCTCTCTCCTCTCCCAGCCCGCCCTAGCCTCGCCGAGCTCTTTAGGTCTAACAGGTTTCCTTATATAGGTAAACACCAATTGCATTCCTGGTGAACGAGGCTAAGTGGCGGTGAGCTTAACTTAGTTAACTCCACAGATACCAAACGGCTCTGAGCGCCTAAAGTTGGCTAGCACGGCACTATGAAGAGTCTTCGGAGGGAACAACACTTTCCTTACTGCGGTTTAGCACCTATGAAACTATTCCATTACTTAAAGCTATAATAACGTTATGTTAGCATTACATTATTACAGAGCACTTTCCTCAGCTTACATTTTACTCCAAGAAAAGATGGCAAAGGTACCTGTGTGCACATTCTGATAGCGTTAAAATAATGCCAGCACTATCAGAGGTGTCACATAGAGACTACTATATACCAAGTGTTGTGTGAAAACGTTGGGAATTGAACATGGCAATATTGATATCAACAGAACGCAGCGGCATAAGAAAAGCTTGACTTATTCTTTTCCAATCTCTTTTCTATATGATGTAAGCTTTTTGTATGAGGTAAGCTTTCTATATGATGTAAGTTAAGCTTCTGGTGATAGATCTGTCTTTGTCAGAGAGGTGTAATTGCAATATACTAACAGACACGCCCCTATCTAAACAGAGGAAAACAGAGATACAGGAAGTACCTAGGACAAGCATATATTGTACTCTGCAAAACAGTGACACATATATTTCATATATTTTTAAATCCTCTTCCCAGCTCACTACTCACTAACCTCCTTCTGCGAACACTTAGATGTCTTGAAGCACTTCAGCAGGCAATTAATTACTTACAGGAAAAATCATGTCATATGTTTTTCTTCAGACAGAATTCACCTATTTATTATGGCCCTTTAACAAGCTAAAACAATGTCAATATACAAACTGGACAGACAGGAAAAAAAAAATAAAAGAGAAAAGGAAAAAAAAAGACCAAATAAAACAAATGTAACAAATGATGGAAGAAGCCAAAATTAAAGGGAAAAAAAAGTGAAAATGAGCAAAGTTAAAAAACTTAATCAAGTGATGACCATCTGATATTAAAAAAAACCCCAAACCTCAAACATTGACCTTTAAGTCATATAGCTTTTTTTTATGCTTTCCTCCAGATGTATTTCCTGTAACTCAAATCAGGCAGGAGATACAAATGTGGCTTCCTGGTGACCTATGAAGAATTAGAAACAATACCACTCAAAAGCTGAGAATTATCATTATTCAGTGGACTACAGCTTTCCTTATCCTCATGTAGTGACTTAAATATCATCAAATAACATAATGTGCAGACAAGCTATTTGTAATGACTGTTCCTAATGGTTTCAATACTTCTTTAGTTATAATTTTCCTCTTCCTCTGAGGCATAAACATTCAACCTGACGATACTGCAGGAGCTTGGCTTAGAAGTTGAGAAAAATGGAAAACAACATCAATAAAAGTTGTAAGACACTCAATAAATATATCTAAAATAGTCTCTCTGTACAATATATAGGAAATCAGGAATATGTGGCCAGGGGCATGTTATAATGGTCTTTCTGGGACTCTTTCAGGACACATAACTCACTTGTGGCTTCACTGCATAAGAAGAGTATCTTGGCCTTGCCAAGTTCATGCTCCTGTGACAAACCATTTGCATGGGACTATATAGCTATATATTCCCCTATCACCAGTCAGCTTGTGACCAGTTCCTGAATGGGTGTCTTTTTTTTTTTTTTTTAACACAAAGCAAGCCAATTAAAATACATCAGATTCCCAAAACTGCAACAACAAAGGAAGTTTAAAAGGGCTATTAGGCTAAAATAGATGTCCCTTCAAGTACAGCTAACTTTCTGTTCTCAGGGTAGAACTTTTTCTGTTAGCCAGCTCAGAGCTCACAATAAACATTACATTCATTTAACCAAAACCATTTGCTCATTTAAAGATTTTCCTACTGCTTCCTCAATGTCTGTACACATGCTTTATTTCCCCTAGTTTCAAGAAGAAAACTCAACTAGGTGTTGTATTCTACACCCGACATCTTCCCCTTACCTCCATCCCCTGACCCAAACACTATATTGTGAACCAATCATGGGACTTTGGGTCATATAGCAAGGCATGAAATCTCACGCTTTAGTTGTTGACACCCCCAAACCATGATTTCATTAGATCACTGGCACAAGCATGAAAAGTTTTCCCAAGTCCTATATATGCTGTCTATGTAAGAGAAAATTCCTTTATTTACAAAACATTGGTAATAAATAGTAATTTTTTTGTCAAAGATAAACCAGAATTAAATTTATCTATACTTTCAATGCATGTGTCTGCTAAAGGGTTAACAGCAGTTAATTATCATAATAGACATCATAGTCAGACCCTTTTTATTTCTGTATAAAACCTATATAATCCTGAAACAATCCAGTTAATATTTGAAACTGAGAGTAACCTAGACTTATTACTTCTATTTACTTTGCTGTCACGGATACATTGTCTGCAAGTAATGCCAAGATAACATTAATTACCCTGTAACCATTCTCGTCTGTTCTTCAGGAAGAGGCCTAGTAGGTTTGAACTTGCAGTTGGAGGCAGAGAAGCTCTGAGCAGCCCTCTAAAATACGTTATTTTTAATAATAGGGATTAAAAGATTCATTATAAATGAATGCAATTTGTGATAGTGTGATATTTTCTTTGTTACAGTTCTCCAAGTTGTTTCCAGCAAAAGCTCAGCATTAAATAGACAGTCTCATTCATTGTGTCATTGGCTTGTTTCCTACATACACTTTATATAAATGGTTTATTGAGGTTAGTTTAGTTCCTGTCATTTAGATAGTAACTATTTGTAAGCCCAATGACCTTTGTCCAGCAGAGCTGAGAACCACAGTCCCAGACAGTTACTGTGTTTCTCTTTACTTCAAGTCGCATGTCTTGCTATCCATATTTTCTTCATCTCAAAAGACAGTTTATAAGAAATATTTTCTCTTCTTAAAAGACTGATGGACTTTCCTTCTCACATTCCTACCCATTTTTTAAATACACAGTCCTGCCATTGTTTACGTTGCTGTAGCAAAAATGGAAACGCAGTGTAAATTTCCATGGTGAATTTTGATTGAACGGAATAGATAAGTGCAGTACACTAAGAAATGTATCTCCTATGCATACATTTCCAAAATATGCATTTTCTATCTATTAAACAAATAAGGCTAGTCACTAGTCCTGCAACATGTGTCTAAATATCTGCCTAAATATCTGAAGGTTTTTTTCCATATTAAAAGCTCAGGGGGGAAACACAGCAGATTCAGCCTTCTTTTACTGAACTTTTACTCAGTAACAAGATTTGCTTCTGAAGTTCTTTGTAGACTGAAATTGTCCACACTTGAGTGACTAAACAAATTGGTTAAATTTAGCTAGGTATGTTTAAAGCAACAGAGATCTCTCAAGTTTCATTGCATAGCACTGTTGCCCCAGAGTTTCGAGAATTAAGCTCTTAATGCATTCTCAAAGTTTTATTTCTTTCCATGCAGTAGGAGAACTTCATTTCACTTTGATATGGACAAGATTTCATGCCCCTATCTTGGTATCCTCATCTTTACATCTTCAGTTTCCTTCAGAGATGTGCATCACCGAGCACTCCACAATGCATGCTCTGTTCTTGTGGGGTGCAACAAGATCATTCATTCAATCGTTCATTGTTTGTTCTCAGCTACGTTACTCAGTCCTCAAATCAAGTAACGTGCTCAGCTAGAATGGCAGCAGTGAGTAATTTACAAATAAGGTAGCTTCAGTTCTAAGTCTCTTCAAAGATGTGAAACGTCAAATTGCATCTCTCTTTCCATGTCAAAAGATTCTTTAGCTTAAAAACCTAAAACTCTCAATATATTACTGTTTCAAGTGTTACTTCTGCACTGTCATTAAAATCAGAATGCTAACTTTGCCTTGTAAAATATTGTTGCAGTCTGCACAGATGTTTATTAATACTCAAACTTTTGGTTTGGGCACCTGAAGAAAGTGATGAACGCAATGCTCTGTTGCGGAATACAGCTTTCTCAGAGCAAGCTGACTGCTAGAGAAACCTAGCTGACTGGATCTCGCTAGGATGGAATTAACTTTCTTTGTAGCAATCAGTATGGTACTGTGTGTTGGCCTTGTGGCTAAAGCTGTGTTGATAACATACTAATGTCTAGCTAGTCCTGAACAGTGAACCACCACAATGTGCAATGTTGCCTTTTTTCCCCATTCTGCTCTACTCCAGTGAGTAGACTGAGAGTGAGCAAGAAACTAGGAAGGGAGACCACCAGGACAGCTGACTCAAATTGGCCTAAGAGCTATTCCATAGCACATAACATCACACTCTGCAATAAAATCCAAGACAGAGTAAGAAGAAAAGGATTGGCTTCCAAGGTGACTGTGATTTCAAGACTGTCTGGGCATTAGTCTGCCTTAGAGGGTGGTGATTGTATTACTTTGCTGGACTTCCCTCCACTCTCACCTATTAAACTATCTTTATCTTGACTCATGAATTTTCTCATTTTTGTTCTGTTTTCTTACCTTGTTTCACTGGGACAGGTGTAAGAAAGTGAGTAAGGAGCTGTGTGGGTACTTAGCTGCTGGCTGAGGTCAACTTGCCTCATGAAAATATAGCAGATCTGAAATACTAGGAGTAATCCTGTCATTCCTGATTTACAGGCACATGCTGAGCAATTTAACTGCCCAATCCAGAGACTCTCAGGAGGGAAGTAGTTTTGGAAATGGCTCTTTACTACTCATCAGCTCTCAGCTTTTGTCTTCCAGAAGATACTTTGGAATAGCCTGTGTAAATGCTTCCATCTCATTTCAGGGGAAAGTCAAAACCTGTCATGCTACATTACTTTCTGTAGTGGCCCACAGAAGTCATTTGACTTTGCCTTGAAATGCACTAGAAGTATCTAAATGGCAATTACACATCTGAGAAACAGCTGAAGTTTTTCTCTCACAGACTCTCATTCCCTGGCTGCAACTATAGATACACAGGCACTTCAGTAGAAAACAAAAGATGTTAGCGCGTATACTAGCAACAAACTTGGGACCAAGAGCAATGTAGAACAACATGTAGTTTGTATGCTCAGCTAAAAAAAGGCACAAGGTTTTGATATGTTACTCGTCTCTTCCAACAAATGCAAAGGAAAAATTCAGGCAAGAATTTACATTTGTTTAACTTTCAGGTGACAATTGAAAAGATTCAAGACAGAAAACACTAAAAGGATAAGGTATTCAGAAGCAGTAACTCACAGTTGCACATACTGTAGGCAGCTGAGCGTGTACCTTATCTGGGGAACACTAGCTGCATGGATCAGTTAACTTTATGGTACAACCTTTACTTTTTATTATTTCCTGATCAGGTGTTCAATTTTACAACCTTAATGCAAGTTACTTCATTAATAAAGCATTACTTATAAAATTTGACCATATTACTTAACCTTTACACATGAACAAAAATGGTAAAACAAGTTAAAGGCTAATGTCTAAGGGTATTATTTTCACTCTTGGGAAATGAATTGAGCTTTCTTTCTCATCAGTGTTTTGAAATGCATCATTGAAAGCCATGTAATACAACAAGTTACTATCTTTACCTTTGCTCCATGCGTCCTTCAGGTTTCAGTAACTTCCTTACCATAAACAAAAGCTTCATGTTTTCATTAAATACATTTAAAACTCATGGCTGTGGTGTTAGATGAAGCAATGAGTACAAGAATCAGCAAAAAGCTATTTTCTCCTTAAGAGTTTAAATGCTTTAACTAGAGAAGTTAATGAAGTAATTATAATGTTGTTATTAACAAAGATTAGAGACGGATTAAAATGGCATTCGGAAAATAAACCAGACAAATAAGCTTTCAGAAGTGTGGGTCCAGGGTAAAAATGCTCAGAATACCTGTACTAAGAAAGACATTTGGAAAACACTTAGTTCTTAATGCCATGGCACTCCAGACAGCAGAAACTATCTTCATGTCAACAGCAACACTGGGAATTGTAAGCACAGTGATGCTTAATGCCCACCAGCTGTACTTGAGGCTTTGTTTTAGTCCTTTCAAGATGTCTTCAACTGCAGTACCCTTTCATATTAAGCATACTAAGCCACTGATGGGGCTATTAGAAATGTTCATTACTGTTTGAACTGACAGGACTATCAGATTAGTTAAACAGGTAACATGATCTTGAGCTACAAGGATGATTCTATAAATGAAAGTTACTGTTAGCTGGCTTTTTGTATTGCACTCCATGTAACACTGCAGAAGATGGAAGAAAGCATTTGAATCAGAAGATCCTGAATGAGTTCAGAGAGGTGGTACAGAGCATGCATGTGTAGGAAAGGCAGTTCAGGCCTGCACGCTCCCTTATTTGTTGTGAAAACAGCATAAAACTCATGGCTTGTTGGCACACTTTTCCTAGCACTTCTGGAGGACTTGCGGCTTGGCAACTTCATTTGTTCTCAATGAGTGAACTTTACCTAAATACAAAGGCAGTGAAGTACTGAAAATTGGAGCCCAGTCACAGTAAGCTCTTCTACAGTTTCTGGAAGACAAACACTACAGTTTCTCAGATACTGGATAGGTGCATCTCTCCTGACTGGTTCTAGAGGGCTGCCTACACACCTGGCTTAGACACTGAAGGACTATTCAACAACTTTTGTCACGGGTTCCTAGATCACAAAGGTAAAGAATATCACTCTATAGTGCATAAGGAGGAATGTGTATATGTTGCAAAACCAAATGTTTTTAATAAAAAATGATCTGTCCCAATCACTACTTACGGTGTATAGTGAATTATTTTTGTTCCAAAACTTAGGGAAAATAACTTCTTAAAATACATTTTAAGACTTTGTGTCTGTACAAATGAAAATCAGAAATGGTACTGATATATAAAGAACACATTCGAAGAACTGTACTTAAGAATAAGCAGGTGATAAATCATGTATTCACATGGCAGCTGAGGCCTCTCTTAGAATGTCCTTTGACCCTCACACTGCAAAGATGAGAAAGCAGGAAAGATGAAGAACATTAAGAAAGCTGCAAGATATAAGGAACAAGATGGAAAAGACATCTAGTTTAAACAAAATATGGAACTTTTAAGGAGTTTTGGGAAAAAAGACAGGATGAAAGAGAGAGACTTGATTATGGTTGACCATGGAGAATATTCACCTAAAACGTAACAACTTTAGATTAGATGTGAGGACAAACCTCCAAATAAGAGTTATTCATTAATGAAGCAGTCTGCCAAGAGAAACTCTGAGATATCAGAAGAGGAAATACTTAGAAGGAGATTAGATAATATACTCAAAATAGTGCAGTAGATAAACTTGTAGAATATCTAAGAAGCTGGAGTGAATAACTTGTGTCAGCCTATACTTCTGAGTCTTTGTTTAGGACTTTACATATAAAAATCGCCTTACAGTATTTGGCTTGTGATAATGGAAAGGATATAGTCCCGCAAAGCCTTAGTAATTTTAAGACTCCCTAACTATGATAATAGCCTCTCTGAATTCAGTTTTAACTTCTACCAGAGTGACTAGAAATATTCAGATGATTCTGCTCCCTAAGTGTTTGAAAATTATTTCTGAATAATCTATCTGAAGGATTCTAGCCAGTGAACAGCAGACAAAGGATAACACAGAAAAATTTTCGTCTACTTTAAGGGAAGTATGTCTCCCCCATTCATCCATTGTCACCTGTCACCCAAGGCTTGCTGCTGAGTGGTATGTGAACCTCCTGAAAGTGGAGCTTTCTTCCCAAGGATTTTGTTGCACTTACCCATAAACACTCTTCTGGTATAGCTTTTAAATACTGTTAATTGGCAACTTCAGGAGATCCCCCAGAAAGAAAGAGGGAAGACTTTATCATACAAGGCCACTCTACCATTATTCTGATCTCCTTTGTTCCAGCTATTTCTGTTGTGGCTCCTTCACGTGGGATCTGCACTGCCATTCACAAACCCAAGGCAAAGGAAAGCCATTGCCCTGTCAAGCTCCTTGGTCTCTCAAGAAACATTTAACATCTAGTACAATACACTGGGACAGGTTGGAATTAAGCTTAAATTCACTTGACAATTCTGCTCTCAGGTACCTGTGTTGCAAGTAGCAAAAGAATAATCAGCTTTGCATATACGAAGGCCACCTTACCCTATAGTAGTGTCTTCTGTAAATCAGAACCTGAGATGGAAACATCTTACCAGATCCTAGACATCCACAGTATGGCTGCCTCCACTGTTGAGCAAAGCACCATAGGCTGCTGCTGTATTCAATGGAGGGAAATCAGCACTTCCAGGGCTCAGTTTAGCTGAGCTATTTTAGGCATCTGCTTTAGGAATTATGCCCTGTAAGTGCCTGTTTTTCTCCAAGGACTGTAAAGTGAATATTGATTGCCGGCTCAGGCATTTTGTCAGATGATTCCCACCTTTGGATGTTTACTTTTCCGTAAAATTTGGCAACATCTTAGCATCTACTGCAAATAGTTAGACAGTATGAAAGTAGCACATCTGCTACTGGAGAAACAGAATCAAATCATTAAATAGCCTGTAACCAGTGATCTCTGCCACCAGGATCTGTGGAGCTAGCAGGAGCTGAGATTACAGTTAATGAATAAAGTTTGGCTATTTGGTTATTTTGGCTATATATATTCATATTTGTAAATATTTTATGGATAGAGGCTGACTGGCTGGTTATCTTTTTTTAATCTTTTTTTTTTTTCTACCTATTTTTTAATTCTGTGTTTGTTTCTTTTCTTTTACAAGTCCTTCCTTAACTAGACTTCTCTAAGAAGTGGAAAAAAAATAGGTCTGTGGCTGTTGTTCAGCTTTACACTGTGATTAATTCTAAAAGGAATTAGAAATGCTTGAATGATTATTTAAAAAATTCTCACTTAAAAAGGCTACAGAATATTGCACAAACACTTTGGCATAATCCATCTTTTCCACAAAGGCAGAAAAAAACCACTCAATTAATGGCAAGTACATCAAAGAAGTCTAATTAAATCTAACCATTAAGAAAACTCTTAGACTGTAAGCTGATCTATAGTTAGGAAAATGTAGTCACTGTCCTTGGGGTTCCATTATTCTGGCAACAACATCTACTTTTATTTCTTCCCTTTTCCCTCTGTTGCTTAACCACCTCTCATTGCTCTTTCTTCCAGCAATATTAAGGGTGTAATTGAAGGAAGAAGCAGACAAAATTGTTCAGCCCTTAATGGAAAATGCTCCAGCACATGTTTTCATGAATTTGGAAACACCACCAACTATCTCTAAAAAGTTGAAGGTACTGCCATTTTCTCTTGAACAAGAGAGCTTTAAGTTTAAAACAATGTTAGAATGACAGCATTTACAGAAGAAAATGGAAATTTTCATTACTTTAGGATCTCATAGGTTGTAGAAAATAGGAGAGAAAGGAGGTTTAAAGGAATATGTGTTTCTTATAACCTGAAGGTTTAACTCCAAATGCTTAACAGTACATATGAGAAGGGCCAAGAAGTGAAGAGAACTTTAGCAGAGGCATTGGACTAAATGATCTGTGATTCTGTAATTCCCTGGAGGAAAAAAAACCCCAAAACCCTAACCTGTTTTTTTCAGCTTTCTGTGGCAGAATAGAAGCGTTCTGCATGCTTTGCCACCAAAATTGATTTTTTTAAAAAAAGCTTATAGGACATCTTACTACTTGAAACATGTACTCCAAAATGGAGCATTGGAATTTACATAAAGCCTTTAAAATACTTATTTCATTTTGTATAACATAACTAATTCTGGTGTTGAAGTAGTTGAATATACTTCAGTTGGCACACCAAAAAAAGAAAATTAGTAAAATTTATCCTTTTTTAATACTAAGAGACATGCAAACAAAAGAAGCTGTGTCTCAAAGGCCTGTCTCCTCCCATTTGGAAGGCCTGTACTTAAAGGTAACTTGCACTTAGACAAAAAAAAAAAATGCCCTCATTCTTCATTCAGATTGTGCTGAAAGCCTGAAATAGGAAGGTTAGTGATAGAGGAAGCTATGATCTCATCATCTGTTACAGGCTTAGCAGAAGCATGCTATATTGTACCTATATAAAGTACCTATAATGGCAGATTTATATATGAAGTATGACCATTTGAGGTCATTTAATAATGAAGAAATGCTTTCCTAGTGAATCAACAGCAGAGTACAATGTATCATGACACTATAGTGTCAGCAACTTGTTAATTTAGAGCAGACAGGTAAGCAAAGCTTTAGCAGTTTACATTCATTGAGCACTTCTACTTACAATTATTTATAAGGTTTGCAATATTAACAGTTATATCAAGCAAAGTTCCAGTTCAGATAAATCCACTCTGTGCCTGACATTTTCCTTACATCTTTGTTCATCCCAGCCACCTTCTACTTCTTTATTTGGGCAACCATATGTGATGGCTATGTCCAATAAAATTCATAGCAGACTTCTCAACAGTAAAAATCACCAGGAGAGTCACTTTGCAACATTTGAAAATGTGATTTTGTATCAGGGATGTTAAAAAAAATAATGCTTTGGTTTGTATTTAGACCACAAGAAAATTTTGCACCAGACCTCACTGTGCTCCCAGGTCTGTAACATCTCTCATTTCTAAGAAGGACTTCCTAATGTCTTTCTCTTCTACAATTCTTCTCTCAGCATACCTCCATGGTTAACAGCTCTGTGTTAAGAGATGTGAGGTATCTAGCTGGCCCAACGCAATACTGTCCCCGGAGCAACCTCAGTACAACAGCCTAAATGGTTTCAGTAACTAAGTGATCTTGTTTTACATCATCATCTGGAGCTGCTGTTATCTGCGTAGGTGGCTGGCATTAGGGTTTTTGATACAAGGCTTGTTGTCTGGTGTCATCTGCTTATCGATATAAGACCAAAAGATAGCTCCTTACACTTATCTTTTTAGATATCTGCAACAAATTTCTGTTTTGCCAGCAACAGGAACAATGGCTCACCCGTTAACTCTGGGCTGGAGTGCTGGTAGCTGGGATGACCTCAGCTGTTTGTTTACTGACATGTTACTGAACTGTTTGGAAAAGAGACAATACTGCTGATATTCTCTTCACCCCTGCAGAGTTCAAGTGACACATATACCATACCTTATGGCTTCCAGTACAGCCTGAAAAAGAAAGACCTCTGTGAATGAAAAAATTGCAGGGAGAAGCCCTTTTTTGCTGTCCACACCATATGAATAACAGCAGCAAGGAGGGAAGTCGTCACTAGAGCAACAGAGTGGACCATGGTTTCTTTTCAAAGTTATTTGGAATAACATGAAAACACTTTCCAATATTCATCTTATTTGGAGAAGATTGTGTATGTATTAAATGGTTGCTTGGCTCAACCCATCTTGATATATTTGTTCCCAAAATATGGATGTGACACTGTTAGTCTCAATCATTGTTTAGACTCAAGCATTGTTTATCCCTGGGCAATGCCTTCAGAAAGGCTGGGAGAAGGCAGAACTTCCTCTGATTTCAAAGAATGGTGGTGCTAACTTGCAGAAAAAAAAATGTTATATACTTTTCTGTAGTTATTCATGTAACAATGACAGCTAGTGAGGTGTATTTCCCCTGTTAAAACCCAGGGGAGACTGCTCAGGTGGTAAACTGACCTCTGTATAATCATCCACAGTGCACAAATCCCTGAGGTCCACATGTTCCTGTAGTAGATTGTACATATATTTACACACTCTTGTTTCTGACTTTTTTCTTCTTAGGCCTCTGAAGATATGACAGACCAGCTCATCAGTAAGGTATCCCAGCATGGATGATACTATGGTTTTAAAACATGAGTGACAGTAAGACACTAGTAAATATGTAACAAAACTACTCATGTTCTGTTCCTCCTTGGTTTGGCCTGTGAAGGCTTTGGAAATAGTTAGGAATTCTTTTTTTTTTCATCTTTCTGGTTTCTGTGGTATGAAGTATGTATCCCTAGGGATTCTTCTTCAGAAATATGTCAGCTTGAGGTTTCTTTTTATTTCCAGCAAACAAGAAGATAATTGAAACCCTTCCTGAGTTACAGCTATGTTTCCTGCTGGAGAGACTGACAGATCCAGTAAAGCACAGAGGACATTGAAAAAGTGGAGCATTTTGCTGAGTTTGCCATGTTATTCCCTTCATACTTTTAATGTAGACAACAGTTCACTGGACCAGACTATGCGACCTAAAAGGCAAATAGCAAGAGATCCCTGAAAAACAGAGGCAGAAACTTCTCCTTTTCCTGTCATCGGTGGAAGTGCCAAACACACCAGCCTATAGCACAGCATGCCAGCCTGGCTGCTGAGGGGCAAGGGGGGGCTGCAGACCCCATGGCCATTCACCACCTGGTTTCTCTGCCAATAGTTGTTACAGCCGCCTGCCAGTTGTAGAGGCGGGTTTGTTTGTGCCAGGAACACCTGCCTAGGATGAGTGGTGTGGATATCCCCACTGTGGGGATTGATTGGCTTTCCAGCTGCTTCTCTGACAAACTGGGATCTTCTCTGCTTAGTCCTTTTATGGTGGAACATTCATTTCCTAGTGTATCTGCAATAAACCTTACCCCATGGACCAGGTGGACATAATGTAAAGCCCATCTGTGAGACATGGCAACTACAGAAATCTGATACGGTTTTAGGGTATAATGTATTTTTGTCTGTCAGGATGGGATTGTAAGGAACGTTCAGGCTCAGTGCAGGTAGCAAATAGATTGAGCTGGGGAACTTTTTTTTGCTTCGTTGAAAATGGAAATATGTATATCCCTCTGAAACAAAAAATTTTCACTGAAATGAAAATTTTATTGGCAAGTGTTTACTTGCCAGTAAACTCTGTACTCCAGACAGATTCTGTATTCAAATGAAAAAGCCAGCTGTTAGGTAACAAATACGGACCTATCAAGTCTGTATTCATGTTATGCCCATCTCACAATCTGAAGAGGAATCTGTTGGCAAGCAGCAACACAAATTTACTGTTCCTTGGGATGTCCAGAACAGAGCTAATCAAGCAGAGCAGCAGTGCTGTGCCGGATAAGCCATGGGACTCTGTGGGAGTTGGTGTTATATGGCTGAGCTCGGTGAGGAGCCTCTGTAGCATGGCCCTTCATGTGAGTCTGTATCTCTTACATCATCAGACACCTATATTTCTCTGAGGGTTTGATTTGGAAACCTCAGACCCAGCCTCAGGTTTTGACTTATTTGAGAAGCATACAGAATAACCAGCACTATGCTGGATAAAGTGTAAACTATAGAAATTCCAGATTTGAGTTATCTACCAAGTTCGTAACCAGGCTTTGCTAACTACAGGTAAGATTTCCCAAAGATTACAGTAGACAAAATAGCATTCACTGTATTTTATATGACAGTAAAAAGTTAAAAGTGCACTGAAGCACTGTTTTCCCATTGTAATATTGAACAGAAAAGGTCATTTGAGCATTAGATTGTTTCTGTCTTACACTGTAGACATATTCAAGTACGCATGCACAAATAAAGCAACCTTATTCAATTCTTTAACCTGCGTTGAGTTACAATCATAGAATCACAGAATGGTAGGGGTTGGAAGGGACCTTTAGAGATCAGCTAGTCCAATCACCTTGCAGAAGCAAGCCCACCTAGATCAGGTCACACAGGAACATGTCCAGGCATTCTTTGTAAACAGACTCATGAATTTGTAATATTTCTTTTAAGTTTATCATACAGAAATTTGCATAAAAGAAAAAATAATATTTTGAAATTACTTGGATTTTTTTTAATATAATAATAAAGATTACACTCTACCATGAACTAGAAAGGGAAGAGAAGAACATTCACAGTCTCAGACTAAACAGTGAGTCCAAGTGTGCCTTTTTAGTATCTGTTTAAAAAGGCTAGCTGACTGTAAGAGGAAGATGGATAGGAAAGATTTAATAATTTAACAACCTCAAACCAGTAGAAAATCAGCTACAAATTATAAATATGCAACTGCATTTCCTAAATGTATTATTTTTTAGCATAAATTGTGTTATTAAATGCACAGTCTAATGAGTAAAGATGTGAGTGAATAATACACTAAAAAGAATTTTGAAACCATAACATAAAAAAGTAAGAGAGGGAGACAGTCCTGCACATAATTTGTATCCTGGAAAATCTAGTCCAAAACAGTAATGAAGCAGCTTATCAGGTGGTGGAAGAAGAGAAGGGAAATATCGGCTATTTCTAACAAACCTTTTGTTTTCCTAAAGTGTGTGAACACTGAAGAAGCCATATCCTGACAGGACACATTCAGACAGGAAAAATTATGTAGGAATCACTCAATTACTAACATGCAAGCAAAACCTGTCAACAGCAGAAACAAGAGAGCATATTTTGAGTGATGTGCAAGTGCAGAAGAATAATTTTTAGAACTGCAGACCAATAGTCACAGATCTCATTAGAGTAGGCCCCACACCAATCTGGTCCTTGGCACCAGCTACTGTGATCTCCACACTAGCATTTCATTCTCATGGTTGGTGTTTGAGGTAGTCCAGTTTTAGTCCTATGGAGCACCTACAGTAGGTACTCCAGTAGGTACTCCAGGTACTCAATAGGTACATGTGAAGAAGATCTGCTTTCTTATAGATGTCTACTTTTAACTAAGCCAGCATGGTTAAATCTATATTTTACCAAGTCAGCAATCTGAGCGGACTAGTTTTCAAGCCTTTCAGATGGTTCTGCAATCCATGTTAAGCTTGATGTATAAGACATATATCCATATTAAGCTTGATATATAAGACCATCACATCTGCATCCAGACTGGATAGATATTCTTGCTGAGACAACTCAAAGTGACCAGCTACCACAATTTTCACAGAATCACAGAATTTTTACTTCAATACATACAGTTGATACCCTATCCTTTGAAATATCACCAGGGACTCTTGGTTGACAATAAACTAACCATGAGCTAGCAATGCGTCCTCGTGGCCAAGAAGGCCAATGGCATCCTGGGATGCATCAGGAAGGCTAGCTGGTTAAGAGGTTCTGCTCCCCCTCTGCTCTGCCCTGGGGAGGCCTCATCTGGAGTCCTGTGTTCAGTTCTGGGCTCCTCAGCTCAACAGGGACAGAGAACTTCTGGGGAAGTTCTCTCCTGAGTTCAGCTCAGGACCACCAAGATGATCAAGGGACTGGAACTTCTTCCTTATGAGGAAAGGCTGTGGGAATTTGGGCTGTTTAGTCTAGAGGAAGTGGAGGTGGTATCTCATTAACATTTATAAGTATATAATTGGTGAATGTCAAGGGGTTGCGACATTCCTTTTTTCTATGGTATCTGGCAACAGGACAAAGGGTAATGGGATGAAGCTGGAACACAAAAAGTTCTATTTAAACATGAGAAAAAACTATTTTACTGTGAGGGTGAGGGAGCCCTGGCACAGGCTGCCCAGGGAGGATATGGAGTCTCCTTCCTTGGAGGTCTTTAAGACCCGCCTGGATGCGTTCCTGAGTGACCTGATCTAGATGAACCTGCTTTGGCAGAGGGGTTGGACTAGATGATCTCTAAAGGTCTCTTCCAACCCCTACCATTCTATGATTCTGTGATTTTTTTTATTGTGCTAGGACTTCACAGGTCACAGCTTCAAACATTCATCAGATGTATAATGCATCATCCTATACATCCCCTCCCAAAGGCAGAAATGTTCCCATAGAGTGCAACTGCAGAACCCTGGTCTCCCACCAGTAGAAAAACTTAAGATGCTATATTAAAGCTTAATTAGTTTTACTTATAGTTTATATATCAGAATCAGAAATATATATCGTTTAAATGTACTATATGTATATCTATTCTCTGATTGGATTTTATGGATAAACTACAGGGCTAAATGATAAAAAATACAATGCAATTCCTGAGCAGTTCAGGACTAAATGTTGGGAAAATGTCTCTGCATAAACAAGAGCACCAATAATTGCACAGTGACAATAGGGGCATGGAATTCATATATAAGCAGTGGGAAAAGCTACCTACCTCAAGACACAGGAGGAGAAACACTTCATACAAGAAGTGTATCATTAAATACAAGAGTCATTTCAGTATGATGTGTTTTAGGTGGCACAGTAACAGACCACTATCATTCAGATGCCACTGACAGAAGTTGTTTCCTCCATCAGAGGGCTGATCCATCTTCACTGTAGCTCCTTGTCCACTGACTTGCCACTTTCAAGTCCCATAATGAAATGTCATAAAAAAGAGGAGACGCTGTTTAAGACTGCGATGCATAGAACAGTCTCACACTACCTGTGAACAGAGTCGTTAGTATCTGTGGGATGCATCTACAGAACCAGTTATTCACTGTAGACATAGAAAGAAGCTTGGTCAAAGCCACTGAAGTACTGACAAGATAGTTGAGACAACCTGTGTCACCAGCCAAATGCAGCTATCACAGGCTCCCTTCAGCCTGTGCCCAGCATACACAGGGCAGACAAGTAACTCTTGAATAAACATTATTTTCGTTTTACCTGTCTCAATATTTCCTTTGTTACTCGTGCAAGGCATTACTGTATGTAATAGGTGTTAGTAATGCTGGATTAAAGCTATCAGAAAATGTGAATTGTAAACCTTCCTGTACAAAAGGAGATGTCAACGGTACTGCTAGTCAGGCTTTCCCCATGGACAGTCATGTATATTCAAAATAAGTTGGTATTTATTTCACGTAGTTTGGGGAATTTTCATCCGATAGCTTCATGCTGTGTACTATGTAGCAATTTACTTGGATTATATTTGCTTTGAGGAGTCAAACCATTAATTTTCACTCTTGTTCTTTTGACTGACTGATTTGCCAGATGTGTTATGGAGAATCCAAAAGTGTGTAGATAGCCTTAAAGAAAAACAGATCCATTTCTGGTTTAATCTCTCTTTGTATTATGCTGGAATGTTTCAACTATGGCATGAAACAGATGAAGAAACTGATCCATTTTTATCTGTGAAGCTTTTATGCCATCTTTAACAATGCATAAGATGGCTTTTGTCCCTTGGAAACTACATTCCACTGTAGAAATAAAACTACCAACCTCAAGAGGAATAGATGTTAAAAAAAAGGATTGGATGGGTAAGCAACCTACAGATTTGGAAATTCTACCTGGAAGGAAGGAGAGCAGCAGCAAATCATGATCATGACAAGAAGTTACAAACCCAAATTTGACTATCTGTTGAGGTAATTCCAGGCTCTGACCCTGAAAGTCTGCAGCATCAGCATGAAGAGGCAATACCTCCCTTGTGCTTTTATGACACCAGAACTAGAGCCCAAAATGGCCTCACAACAGGATGAGTCAGGGAAGTGATTGAGTTAGAATATACCCTTCCTGGTTGAATCTACCTTAGAAAAAATTGTTCCTTACCCTGCTGCCCCTTATGGAGCAGTACACATCCTGGTGCCAACACACAAGATGCATTGGAAGCAAGATCTACATACCCTCCTTTCAGTAGCTGTATGGATTTATCTTAATGTAAATGATTGTGCAAGCCAGTAATTGGCCTGAAATTCTTTGTAAAATTTAGTACCAGTTGTATGACAGGGAAAAAACAGGAAGATAGACATATACATATAATTATGTGTATACACACACAAAATTATACTAAGGTTATAGACCCTGGCAGTCTCAAATATCTTATTTTTACAATACTTCAACTTTAGTTCATAACAATACTGGAAAACATTTATCAACCTTCAGCTCAAAATCCCAATTTTCTCCCACTCTGTACAACTACTGTAATCTCTGTAGACTTAGTTTCTCATAATTAATTTTATGTAATATGGACTATTTGTGTTCTCTTGTTTTTCTTGAGAGTTAGTGCTGATATATAAATCACAAATTACAGTGAAGACCTAATTTGAGACCTCAAAATATTGCTTTCATAATCTACTAATAGGAATGGTTCTGACACAGGCTAAACTGAACCTTGCTGATGGCATCTATTTCTAGTAGTCTGTAACCACAGTTATAGAAGAACTGTGTAACTAGAGACCCAACAGCAGGTAGAATGAGCCAAGGAGGGATACTGACTGGGTGCCAGAAGCAGTGTCTGTGTGTCGATCTGCTCAGACAAACTCGCATGCCAAGGAAGAGGACTGTGTAGCACAGGAGCTGCACTGTGTCCTCAACCTATGTACTTTCCCATGCAAGACTTTACAGGCAGGAACCCTAACATCTGAATTGAGCTTTTGCTTGTCTCCTACCAGTTTAAGATATCCAGATTGCTTAGTCAATATTTTGACACACTTTATATCATCCATAAATTTTATTCACACTGCTTTTGTATTTACATTTCCAGTAATTTATAAAACAGTATTTAATAGCTCTGACCTGTAACTGATCTTTGCAAAATCCCATTTGAAATATTTCTATTCAATGATAAATCTTTCATGACACCGCTTTGATATATAGCAGCTTCCAAGTGCCTAAATCCATTTAATTTGCACTTAACCAATATCAGATAGTGTTGACTTCTAATCACAGTAACACAGTTCAGTGCTTTACAAAAGACAGTTCCTGTGGTATGTAAACAATTGCCTTAATGAACAAAGCTTATCAGAGGAATGAAACTGGATCCACATGTCACAAAAGCTGGTTGACTCATAGTATCATCTTAAATAATTAAATCCAATATCAGCATTCTGATTTTCACCTTTCTGTCTAGGACTGATGTCAGCCTGTCTGCTCTAATACTTTTCAGTCACTCTGATTGCCATTACCAGCTACTTGCATGGCCTTAGCGTGTATTCTCCTGTCTGGAGGTTACTTGCTATCAGATAGATAATTTGGGTTTTCTATGTCAGCCCTAGGGTATTAATAGATTCATCTATCTATATTAAAAGGCACACACTTTCCAAATTCTTCACAGTATCCTTTCCTGAATATTTATAGCTGTGTTATTAAGTAACATCATGGAAGGCAGAAAATGCTATAAATTTAGCATATGCAGCGATCCTCATGTTAGCATGACTTCAAAATCCTAGACACAGAAAACTTTTTCTGTTTTAAAATGCACAGTAGTTGCTTAATTATTCTTCTACGATGTCAGCAGTGATATGGGAGATTTCCAATTTTGTAGACCTGTGAGCTCTTATTTGAATGCTTTTCAGGTTTCTTACCCAAAAAGTTTCTTGTTGCTTTCTTTTATAATTTCTATGTCTCCATTTTAAACATTGGCTAGCTACTAGGACTCTATTGCTTAAAAGTTGTGCTAGCAGACTGATGATTGGATAGATAAGGGAACTGTTACAAAGAAACAGTAAGAATAAAAAATGAATAGTGAAGACATTCCTATTGCCTGGTCCCTAAAACAGATCACAAATCTGGTATCACCATCCCACCAAATCTCTTTCAGGTGAGAAAAGAAACAGTGAAGGCAGGTCCCAAAGTGGTTTACATAGGAGAAGAAGTATTTTCCTCCAAAAATACTAGGAAACTGACATTTCTGAATTACACATTTGCCACATTGCTTAAAAAGAAATGGACTTATTTTTCTTCTTGTGCTGACCTGAAGTTCTCTCTCTTTTTGTAAGCAGTTGTTCTGACAACAGCCTTGAGCAATGAGGCTACTCAGAGGACTACGATACCTGGGAGAAAGTTTAAGGAGTGGTCATATTTGGTTTTCACAAATAGCCTCATTCAATTTCAAGATGGATGGAAAAGAAATACTATGAAGAATATAACATATAAGTAATGACAACAAAACTTTTTTCTAAATTGTTTTTGTCATAATCACATAAGTTCCATTCTAAATTCCAGGTTAACATGCTGGAGACCATAAGCAAAAGAAAAGCAGCTCTCATAGTGACAGACAGAAAATTAATTCTTCCCATCTGCAGGTATGCAACTCCACAGCAGTGACAGAAAACAATTCAGGATGTTAGCACCTCATTTCCAGATGTCATTTAAAAACAGCTTGTCCTTTTACTCTACCTGGCCTCTAGTTAGGTCACATGCAATCAGTTAGCTTTGGAAAGACCTGCTGAATATTTTTCTTTATGGGCACTGGAAGCCTGAGACAAAAACATTCAAAACATTTGAGAAAAGTTTCTGTCATGTGATTTTCACAGAAGAGCAGTGCAGTGGTTAAAGTTTAGCAACATAATGTTTAGCCACATATACAATCTGTCCATAGCATTTTAAATTGACTGCAACCTATTCAAAATCTGGTATTTTCAATTAACTGGAGCTTATTCACATCTGGCAAGCCAGCAAACAGAGTGAGAGAGTGTTACAGCAGCTTAGCAGAAGCCTGCCATGAATACACATTTGGACAGCCTGGGAGAGCATCAGTGTCACTCTGGGAATGTTCCTGGCATGGTAAAAGAAAAACATCAAAGACATTACTGATTTAAAAGTGCCTCCAAGAGTGCAATCTGTAGTGACAGGAAATGGAAAAATTATCCTCAAAGGGATTGCGAAGAAACAGCCAGTCCAGAATGATAGTGGGTTGCACACATATAGCTTATGTTTTGTCAAAAAACATGCTAAAGCAAATATTCTGCAGTTTTTGGCCCAGTTTCAGAAATAAGTCTTTGAGCAGCTCAGAAATTGCAGGAACCATATCAAATTTGGAAGTGACAGTTCAGAAAGTCTTGTCAACTCCATGGTACATGTAGTATTTTTTAAAAATTACTGTAACTAGATACTAGCATTTAAAAAACATTTTAAAAAAATACTAATAAGGTCTATATATGGAACCCTGAAGATTTATATGAAGAAAAAAAGATTGACTAGAATAACTCTGAGAGATCTGAGTTTACCCCAAACATACCAAAGTAATGCTCATGGTAACCCAGGAGTGGGTCTTCAAAGTTGACATTGCTTTGGTGTGATTGATGGAATCAAAAGCTGTCAATAAACATGAGGGAAGAAAAAAAGACACAACTTTGATTCCAGGGTAGGCTCGGGAGTATTATAGTC
Source organism: Colius striatus (assembly GCF_028858725.1). Taxonomy (NCBI): domain Eukaryota; kingdom Metazoa; phylum Chordata; class Aves; order Coliiformes; family Coliidae; genus Colius; species Colius striatus. The sequence continues at coordinate 75,276,993 of NC_084759.1, forward strand.
CATGAAATTACTATGCATAATTCCTGTGCAAAATGCACAAATGCAAATTGTCATGGAGTATATATTAGTGAGACTTAATTGGAAGAATTAATTGACACAGGCTTTTGCAGTAGGAAAATCTATTTATAGGATGTGTTTTTCTGAACCATGGAAACAACCCCTTAAGCTCCTTTAACAGTTTTTAAGCTGAGCAACCTAGATGCTAAAATGTATTATAAGGAAACTGTTTATGTATTCAGGGACAATATTCAGAGTAAATCTCTTGTCACAGTCTGAATCCTGCAGCTACACAGAGTCCTGTATGAGCACTTTGGTACAATATATCATTCTGATTACTCTTTGGCACTTGAATACTGCTCCACAGAAATGAATTTCATACAGACTGGGTAAGACATTGGTCAGACTACATCTTAACTTGGCTTTACACTTTCAGGGCACTCCTCTTTGCCCTAGCTGGATCAGAGATTAAGTCTTTGACAAAGTTGGAGGAGACCCACTGCACTAAATTGCATTTACTTTAGTGAATTCTTCTAGCCTCTAGGGATCATGAGAGTGGCATGAAAGAGCTATAGCTAAGCTAAAGTTTTGATCTATTGCTCCTTGCTGATTCACACAGCCTATTCCTATAGAAACTAAATAACATTTATATACAATCAGATCCTGTAGTCCTGTTATGGTTTCGAGACACCATAATGAACAGCATCAACCAAGAATCTAGGGAAGAAAACTGATTTTCATGTGTATTTCCTTGTGACTTAGATACTTATATTTATAGTTGTTGGGACAAAGTGCAGGTCTAGGGCAGTTGAGGATATGTCTTTGATTTGCCAAATTTAAAACTAATACTTAACACTCTTTGGTTTCCCATGTGTCCAAATAATTCTGAAAAGGAGGCCCTTATGGGGGTTACCGCATCAAGTAACACTGAGGAAGAAAAAAAGCATATGCTACAAGACTGTGATGATGGAGGAGGAAGCATACATTTGGGATACAGACAGCCTGGAAAAGCTTGAGGCTATCACTCTTCCTGCTGATGGTCTGTGCCAATGACTGGGGCAAGTAGGACTGGAGTCTGAATGGCAGAGGGAAGGAGAAAAGTTCTGTCAAGGGACAGTGGAGCCTGGATAACATCTTGCATGTATTTTCACCTGGAAAATCCCAGGTAGCAAAGACAGGTGCATAAATTAGGAAAAGTACAGGCATGGGTGCTGAATGACATAGGTAGCCAGCTTGCATGTTTAAGAAAATAAGTCTGGACAAAGCCAATTCTTTGCATATGGGCTGAGCAGCCAATATGCAAATTTCGGCATTATTTAGATGTCTTGAGCAAATGGTCAAATTCCTCTGGAGTACCTAACAATGTCTCCAGTCATTAAAAAAAAAGGCAGAGGACACAAGAGAAAATACCAAAAGAAAGACAAAAGACCCCAGTTCCCAACAATAAATCTGCATCCATGAGCATATCATCTTTTCTTGAGATCCTGAAGCAAAAGAAGGAAACCAGAAGCTACTAAGAACAAATAGTAAAACAGTTAAACTTTTCACTGGCATTGCTCTTGCAGTTTTCAAGGCGGTTGTGTTGTACTTTAGGTTAAAAAGTCCCTTTTTCTTACAGTGCACATAGTACAGGACTCTGTGCCACTGTGCAAACAAAGCCAAGTGCATTCTCCTCTAACTCACATTGTCAGATTTTTCTAGTCAAACAGATTGACAGCAAAGTCCTAGTTTACTCAACAGTTCAGGTGATCTTTTCAAGTCTCATCAGCTGCCATATTTTACATGGTACCCATTTAAACTTAATGTGGATGTAAACTCTCTGACCTTTTAAAGTAAATTTGTATATGAATCTAATTTTGTCGTGCAATGCCATTTCTTCCTCCCCCATGACAAGTTTTGCTGGTGGTTTTTTTTATGATGTTCGGGCATTTTAACATGGCATTACACAGAAAGTATTGCCTGAACATAGTTTTGTACTAGATCTTCAGACAATGGAAACATTAAAAATTTATAGGCATCGTTCCCATCAGAAAATATTTCCCACAGTAAATGCTGCTGTCTTCCTGCTCCAAAGTCACAGTACTGGTTTTTAATGAAGAATAAATATAAATGCATTTTCCAAACAGGTGATAAAAAAGAATGAAGTACAGCTGTGTTACACATATAAAACTACAAAGTAAACATCTAACAAAACTTTTTCGTAATGTTTCCAGCACTAAGAAATATATTCCACTACCACAGAATTCAGAGAAAATCAACATAGCTGGAGAGCACTTTCAAGATCACAAGGGTCAGAGATACGACAACAAATAGAGATACCTAAACTGGTATAAATACTACACAAATGTTAGGATTTTACCAATATGATTAATTTTATCCAGTATAATCAATTTATGACAATCTTAATCAGTGTATTTGAAGTAATTGTTGATAAGGTGCAACAAAATATAAACCAAACTACTGTCCAGACTAATCTAACACATCTCCTCTGTCTCATTCATATACTCTGAACTCATTCACATTCCTGTATGCATCAGCAGACTGGATGTAGGATTAAGAGATTCAGACCAAATAGAAATATGGCAGGTCCTTTGACTTTAGGTTATGCTCTGACATGTATCTTTGTACTTGCAGAACTGCATTTCAAGAGTATGTGTATTCATTCACCTTTAAGCCTTTAAGCCTGCCTTCAGCCACACTGGTTCAGTACAGTCCTTTTGGCCCTTTCCTATGTAAGCTCCACAGATACAGCCAAGAAACCTAATGTGCTCTAGTTTAGCATATTATTTCAGTTGTTGACTCCAAAATAAGCATCTGAAAAGAATTAAGATATGCAAGTGCTAAAAAGCACAAAAGGTGGTAATAACAGGACCTCTTCTAAAATACTACTACTTCTACATTTACTGGAGATGCTCAGTTCCTGATAGTTGCTGCAGTTCCACAGAATATGCAAAGATGAGTGCAGGATTTACATTGTTAATAGAAGTCACTGATGTCTGCGTAGACATTCAAGTCAAGATACTGTTTTCTTTAGTTTGTATGCTTTTTTATCTCCATATTCTTAAGATGGGAACCATGCTTTTTGCTAGAATATAACTTTTCACTAACTTTTAAAATAGGCTTGTTTGGGTCATGTGCATATATGTCATCTATACTCATTACGTCTTTAAGCAGATCCTATAGGTATACTTTTTGCCAAGTAAATCTGAAACACCTGTAATATGGGACAGCAATAGCAGAGGTATATTTTTTTGAGAGAAATATGAAAGGATATCTTTCCCAAATAATGCTGGCAAACTTCATTCACGCAGGGAAAAAAAAAAAGCCCCCCTTATATAATAGTGCTTTTCTACTGTTACACAATCTTGAGAAAACAGGAACATTTCATCAGGCATTATAAAATAATACAAAGGAATGATTCACTTCAGTTGCCTGAAAAGGGTCACAGCACTCTGTCTTCCCTACTGAATTCAATTTTGATCTGTTGGAGATGCACAAATGTTTTCAAAGCACAATGGTTTAGTACGGTGAAGTTAGTTGTCTCTGTACTTTCTGTCCATGTCACAAGAACTCCCGAATAAGAAAATGACTGTCAGCAACATAAAGTATGAACTAACGTACAAAAAAGTTATGAAGACTAAACTTTACTTTCAGGCACAGTATTGATTCTTTCAAGAAGGAGCTTAATTGAGCTGGTTTATGGAGAGGCATCTCATCATATTCCTTAAGTTGTGCCTACAAGGCATGAGGTAGACAAGTTTATTGTGACATTTATGCACTAATATATGGTACATTCATTTTTCAAAGTAGAAGTATATATATAGTATCCACAGTTTCATAATATTTACCACATATGGAAGAGAAACCATGAGACAAAGCTTACTAAAGAAGGCAGGGAATGTAATTGAGGCATGTAATATAGAAGAAAAGTTGCCAATCTATGAGCTTTTTAGCTGGTTTCCACTGAAGGGAATGCAACAGAAGATGAAAACAAAGTTGCTGAATTCATTTGCTACATTAGGCAGACACACTGTCTCCAAGCCAAGGGAGGTTGGGCGACAGACATGGGATGACAAGAAGACAGTGATTTTCTCATACAACTGAAGCACACAGAGAAATTGCAGGTTTGAAGAACTTGAGGACATTTGTATTGTTTCAAAAATAAAGAACATAAAGGGAGTTACCCGTGCCAGTGTTGTTAACTAAAAGTACCAGGAGATATGGGCAAAACATAGTTAACCCCTTTCCTGACTCCACCATCTTTCCTGGATTTCAAGTCTTTTTTCAAGTCTATCTAGATGCCAACATTGACAACAGTGTGTAGCTGGACTGCAGCACCTTCCATAACACTTGCATGCTAAAAAGTGAGCAATTTTATAAAGAGTAGATCCCGCACAGACAATGATCTATTAGTCATATAGTAAAAATTTTAAGAGCCTTCATAAGCCGTTGGAGACAGATATCACAAATAAATAAATGAGAATTTGATGAGTAATCATGCTAACGTAGAAGCATTTTCCCTCCACCCAAGATTATTAAATACTATGGGTCATGTTATAATAGTACCATAGTATAGAGTTTTGGAATGATGCTTCTTTAAATTATTATTTTTGTGATGAGGGACTGCTAACTCCTGCTGGCCATCTTGGGCCTCATTGCTTTTGTAGGTAGAACTAGGTAAGAGTTTACTCAAAAACTTAGTATTTTATTTTAACTCTCTTTTCTTGCTTGTTTGGGATTTGCAAACAGGTGTTATTTTATTGGTTTCCACATGTTGCTTTCAGTTTTGTTATACTTTAATAAAAAGGCTAGGTACAACTCTGCATGCTTGCTCAGTTTTAATGAATCAAGAGATTGAACATAGAATTTTAGTAAATCTGCAAAGAGAACAGCAGAAAACTTCATGGTGGTGCAGTCACACTCCCTGACTGCTAATAAAAATGTACCTTTAATAATTTTTAATCCAAGTCGATACTTGTAAAATCAGAGTGGAAACCACAATGCATCTTTAAAGACCTAAAAAACAACCCTCAAACGAAGCTTTCAAACAGGCTGTCTTAATAAAAAATAGCATTTGTCACCTGCGTTTTGACTCATTTCTTCCCTCTTTCTAAATCTTCTTGTGCATGTGAAGCGCCAAACCACGAGGACAGTCTCCTCGACTGACATGGTTCCCTGAGTTACCCAGGTCCTGGGTGACTGGATGGCAAGTTACATTAACAAAACAGAGAAATGACGTGGTAAGATTCATCTTAATGTATTTGAAAAGGGACTTCTGTTTCTAAAGGCAATGTAAGTGTCCCTAAACTTCTCCAAGCTACATTTCATCCTGCACAAGGTAACATCTTCGTTTCCTGAACCTGCACACAATGTTGGTGAGGGCCTAGTTATAAGTCATATCAGAACAGTGAGTTGGCACTGAAAATTGATCAGTGCTGCAACCTGTTAGCATCATCCTTAAAAGGCAGCAGTTCTCAGACTGCTTCTTTTCCAAAAATTTCCTGAGTTTTTATTATCTGCAAGTGCAGATAATGTGCTCCATGGTGTTTCCATGACTGCAGCAATTCCTCAATCTCAGAGTTTCTCTGCAGCACTGCAAGTGTGTGTCTGTTCTTCCATTCTGGTTCTTCTGGAGATTTTGGTCTTCTGTTCCTGCTGTCCTGTGCACAGTAACTACATCCTCAGGCTCCTTTGTTGCTAAACAATGGAAAATTCAGTACTTTGTGTGTGTATGTGAAAGAAATGGAATCTTCTCTACCTTGTACCTTCATGACAAGGTGTCGTGGTTTGGCCCAGCTAGCACAGCAGCACCACGACAGTCTCTCGCTCGGTGCCCCCATTCACCCTCACCCTCGTTAGGATGGCAGAGGCCCCAGCGAAATGGGAGTAAAAAGATAAGCAAGGTTGTTGTGGATTGAGACAAGGGCAGGGAGGGCTCGCTGCCAATTACGGTTCTGGGCAAAACAGACTCCAGTGCTCAACTTAGAGAGGAAAGTAGGAAAGTTTATTCTACAAGAAACAGAACAGAATAAAAGCAAAAAGGGAGTAGGATGATGAGAGAATTACAACCAGCACTTAAAGATCTCTGTCCCCCATTCCTCCTTAATTCCCGGGCCCAGCTCACTGCTCCCGATATCTCTACCTCCTCCCCCCTCAACAGCTCAGGGGGGCAGGGAGTGGGGGATGTGGTCAGTCTCTCACAGATGGGCTCTGCCACTTCTGTCTTCTCAGATGAGGACAACTCCTGGCATTCTTCCTCTGCTCCAACATGGGGTCCATCCCCCGAGACACAGTCCTTAACAAACTCCTCTGGTGTGGGTTGTTCCCAGCAGCTGCAGCTTCTGCCAATACAGGGTCCCTCACACGGGGGACAGTCCTTAGTGAATATCCCTGGTGTGGATTCTTTGCCGCAGTTGCAGTTTCTACAAGTACAGGGTCCCTCCCTCAGGACGTGGCCTCTTCTGGGCATAAGTTTAATGAGCTGCTTTGTCGTGGGTTCCCTTCTTCGGGACACAGCCTCTTCTGGCCATAGTTTTAAAGAAGAAAATCACTGCCCCTGGCTAGGAGTCTGCAGTGAAGTGATTGGGTCCTTCCCACGGGACATGGCCTTCTCCGGCCATAGTCACTGTCCCTGACTCAGGGCCTTTAATGAAGTGAATCACTGCCCCTAGTCTGGGGTCAGCTTTAGCAAAATAAGTCTCCGCCCCTTATACAGGGTCATTATCAAAATGAGTCTCTACCACTGATGTGGGGTCTTTAAATAAATGAAAATAAATCTCAGCTTCACCAGTCCTCTCCGTAGAATGCAGGGGAGTCTCTGCTCCAGCACACCTCCTCCTCTCTTTCATCACTGACCTTGGAGTCTGCATGATTGTTTCTCTCACTGTTCCTACTCCTTGCACCACCACCAGCCAGAAGAAGGGACGGAAGAAGGAAGAAACAAGAAGAAGAAGGAGGAAGAAGCCTCCCCTTCCGGCTTCTTCTTAAAAAGTGATCGTGGAGGTGTCTAATTGGCTCAGCCCCAGAAGTGGGTCTGGTACTCTGAGCTGGGGAGAGTTTCGAGCAACTACTTACAGAAGCCATCTTTACAGCCCTTTCCCTCTTACCAGAAAAGGCTGTCATGTCAAACCATGACAGTAGGGTACACTTTATGACCTTTATAATTTTTATATGCCAGTCATCCAAGTGCAACCATAACTGCTCAGACCAGTCCAATTCTGCATCAAAAATTAGTAGAATGTTTAATTACATGATAAAGAGATGTCACTATCCCCACTTCTCGCTCTCTTTTTTTTTTTTTTTGTTTTTAAAGTACAAGCGTTTTTTTTTGTGTTAACTCAAAACTCATATCAGGCCCTCTTTAGCTGGCTGGTGTTCCACAATACCTGCCAAGATGGATAACCCATCAACAACACAGATTCTGGAGGTTCCAAAGTGGAAAAGAGAGTGGCAGTCACCATTATAGATGTGACTGGAGGACTATAAGAGCTTGTCAAGCATGACATATCTGTGAATGGAAGGATCAGCAAGGAAATTAGCAAAAACGTAGGTGGACTAGCAAAGTTTTCTCTATCAACTAAGGTGACAGATTTAACAGTAAGAAGGATTTCTCCAAATGAGTCAGACAACCACTGATAAGCTACTGAAGTGTCAGTTAGCTAATCAACAGGCACTTTCTTCTCTCCTGTTTCTCACCTCCCTCTGTGACTGTGGTGATAAGAAAGAAAGGACCAAACCAAAACAGTTTAAATAATTCCATTGAGATTCTTTGCAGCAAGTATTTTAAAATCTCTGGGAAGACACCTCAAACAAACAGAAGACAAATGAAACAAAAAAGCAAACAAGAGCCTTCTCAAAAATAAATAGTCCTTTCCATGCCCTAAGTCATGCAATTAGTGTTCCTGAAAACGATCTTGTCATAGCTAAACTTTTGTCCAATCATGATGGCTATTTAGTTCATAGGTAGAAAAAGTCACAGTTCTATTTTTATGGGTATATGCTCATAGAACAGATATCTCACAGTATTTTATGTAGTGAGAATAAATGCCACAACCTCAATTGACTCTTTGGACTCATTTGAGGCCTTCTCATTCTTTGCACCTGAGAGAAGAATCAATCATGGCTGTACATTTGTCTAGGGTGTCAGTGATTGGAGTAATGACAGTAAAATAATCAAAATGTGCATGCATGGGGTTGTTTCTACATGTCTGTTTTGAATACCTTTTTTGGTTGGGGTGCTTGGTGGTATTTCAAGACAATGAACAGTCACATGGGTTGGCTGGAAATAACACTGCAGAAATGAACAGTCCTTCTGCTCCTTCCTTGCTCCCACTGTGTTTGCAATATTTCTTCCAGAAATTCACCCCAACCTTTCCCTTTTGCTTACCTGTACACTGGGAGCTGAAAACTGCCTTGTTAGATGAGGAGGCAATGGTTGGCCAGACACAGCAGGATCCACAAGCAGCATGTGGTGCAACAAATGGTTGAAAAGCTAACAGAGTCTGTAGCCACCAGAGGTGAGAGAAAGTATAGAAAAAGAAGAGAAAATATAAAACCAGGGATTTACAGATTGGGCACTGGAAGATTGACTATATTTCTGCTGCTAGTTCCCATTGCAATGTTAGTCTACAGTGAACTGACTAGTGAAGGTGAAACAGGTACATATACTAAGGTAGAGAGGGATTTTTTTTAGTCAAGCTACAGCCACCACCCTGTGGAATTTAATCTGGAGAAGCAATGTGAATTCTAAGGTGGTACAGGCAGGAATGGAAGCTCGTCTATACCTTCCAGAATATCTTCCAAAGAGAAATACCTGCAGTGAACTTGTATGTATTCTTTAAGTTTTGAAGAGTGATTTAGAAACTGGAAGACAATCTGACCTGTTCCACTCATTCTCCATGTGCTTTTGGCAAGCTACTTGCAAATTTGATTGCTGAAATCACTTCACTCAGCAGAAAAGGACCTTATTGTATACACACTACTGTCATTTGTCTTCTTCACAGCTGAGTACCTTTTTTCAAGACTGCCAAAGTGACTGTGAATTGAAAATACCATCCTTTATTTTCTTGATGCTTTATTCACCCAAAGTTTAAATAATAGAGTTATAGAATCATAAAATAGTTTGTTTTGAGAACAGACCTTAAAGATGATCTAGTTCCAGCTCCCTTGACACCTTCCACTAGATCAAGTTGCTCACAGCCCCATCCAGCCTGACCCTGACACTTCTAGGGATGGGGTACCCTCAGCCTCTCTGGGCAACCTGTTCTACTGCCTCATCACACTCTCAGGGAAGAACTTCTAAATAATATCTAACTTAAATCTTCCCTCTTTCAGTATAAAACCATTCCTTTCTGTCCTATAACTACATATCCTTGTAAAAAGTCCCTCCCCAGTTTTCTTGTACCCCCCTTTAGGTACTGGAAAACTGATCTAAGGTCTCCTTGGAGTCTTCTATTCTCCAAGCTGAACAACCACAACTCTCTCAACCTGCCTTTGAAGGAGAAGTGCTCCAGCCCTCTGATCATCTTCATGGCCCTTCTTGGAACTTGCTCCAAGTCTATGTTCTTATGTTGGGGGCCCCAGAACTGAATGCAGTACTGCAGCTGGATATCTCACCAGAGCTGAGTAGAGGGGCAAATTCAACACCCTCAGCCTGCTGGCCATGCTTCTTTTGATGGAGCCCAGGAGTGGCTTTCTCGGAGTCCTGGTTGATAATAAACTAACCATGAGCCAACAATGTGCCCTCGTGGCCAAGAAGGCCAACGGCATCTTGGGATGCATCAAGAACAGTGTGGCCAGCTGGTCAAGGGAGGTTCTGCTCCCCCTCTACTCTTCCCTGGTGAGGCCTCATCTGGAGTCCTGTGTCCAGTTCTGGGCTTCCCAACTCAAGAGGGACAGGGAACTTCTGGAGAGAGTCCAGCCCAGGGCCACCACGGTGATCAGGGGACTGGAGCATCTTTCTTACAAAGAAAGGTTACAGGACCTAGGACTGGAGAAGAGACTGAGGGGGGACCTCACTAATACTTAGAAATATTTAAAAGATCTATGTCAGGAGGATAGGGCAAAACTTTTTTTCTGTAGTGTCCAGTGATAGAACTAGGACTAATCGACACAAGCTGGAACAAAAAAAGGTTCCACTTAAACATAAGAGAAAACTTCTTTCCTGTCAGGGTGAGGGAGCCCTGGCACAGGCTGCTCAGGGAGGGTGTAGAGTCTCCTTCTCTGGACGTTTTCAAAATCTACCTGGACATGTTCCTGAGTGACCTGCTCTAGGTGAACCTGCTTTAGCTGGGGGGGTTGTACTAGATGATCTTTAGAACTCCCTTCCAATCCCTACCATTTTGTGATTCTATGATTCTGTGATATCACCCAGCCTGTTTGTCTATTGGGATTGCTCTGACCTATGTGCAGGGCCTCGCACTTGGCCTTGTTGAATTTCATGGGGTTTGCATGGGTCCATTCTCAAGCCTGGAGGTGGGATTTCAGCCTCACATGATTTGCAAACATCCCTAGTTTCTCCAAAGTCAATTTAATTACAAAGAGAAAAAGGTAATTTGGTAGATGGAGCCAGTGTTCAGTTCAGTGCTCCAACAGATGTACCAGAGCAGTGGCGGCAGGAGGAAGGATTTAGAGTTACTGGCAAATCAAGTAGCGTTGATCAGTGCAGCAACCAAAGTATGAAAGCACAGTTCCAATGCCTGTCAGCATCACAGTCTGGCTTAGCCAAAGTCCTCCATTATCTGTGGAGATCTATTGTACATTCATCTGTGGTATTAATGAAAGTTTGTGAACTCTTAGTATTTTCCATAAGAAATATCAATCTTTTGAAAATACACGTCACAACTAACAATACATGTTTTAGAGCTCCGGTTCAAGAAACTATTACATGCAGGAAATTGTTCGGGTATAGGGACTTCAAGATACACAGATTCATTATAAGGATTATATTTTTTGCCTTGCACTTTTCAGTTTCTGTAATACATCACATTGCCTTCAAATTTGTTGAACTGCAAGGAAATCCACTGCTGGGAAATGGCATAAAAGATGATCCATAGCAGAAATATTAGAACTTGGGAGTTATAATACTGCACTGAGTATTTCTAAATCTCTAATAACTGCAGATTTCCTATAATTTATGTAACATATTCAGTGAGTTTTTTTAGAAATCCTCTTGAACTTAACCACAGGTCTAGGACTACAAAACATAATTTCCAAATACCCATCATAAACTATTCAGCAAAGACAGATTAACATCTGTCTGCATGTTGAAAGCAGAGAGGCTGTGTGTGCACTTGACTCAGCTGTGTGACTGATCAGTTCATGACTGTTTCAAGGCCCAGAGTGTGATTCATCTGAAAAGTCAGAAGGAAAGTAGGCACCTGTGGTGGTTTTGCCTGGGCAAGGTTCCTGATAGCACGGGAATGCTACAGAGGTGGCTTCTTTAAACTGAGATCTGCCAGAAGCTTCCTCTGTAGCTGATAGGGTTAATGCCAGTCAATTCCAAGATGACAATTCTGCAGCTGACCCAGGCCTGGTAACACAGAGGTACTAACAATTGCTTTAAAAACATGGCAGAAGTGCAGCAAAAATCAAGTCTTAATAAGACAGAAAAATAAGAGATATCCTTGGACATATCAATAGTAATTATTCCAAGTCTGTGGTTCATCAGTTTCTGCACTTTTTGTGGAGTAAGCACTGCTTTAACTGTTTTGGTGGAAACAGTGAAAACTGTTTTTCTCTACTCAAGCCCAGCAGAAGAGAAGAGTAGAGATTCCTAAATCAATTATTTTCTTTCTTAAAAAGAGAGCATGTAAACATAGCATTTGATCACATTGTTTGGCAATTTAAATGACACAAGGTTTCTGAAGTGACAAAGTTGTAACTTTTTTTTTGCTCACACATTGTTCACTTTATAATGCATTTAAAATTTGGAGTTTTTTAACACTTTATGCAGTTACAAGTATTCTTTATCACAAGATACTTTAAAAAACCTTATATTTATTACATGGGCTCTACACAGGTAACTGTACTGTCTCACCTTTTACAGTTACAGTACCCTAGCTACACTATTTCCCTATGTTAGCAGTAGAATGATACAAAACATCTAAAATACTGCAAGCATTCCTTTGGAAACAACAGTTCTATACAGTGGTTGAAACTTACTAGAACACAGTTTATTTTTAGGACAGCTTCAGTCTTCCTTATTGGAATTCCATTTATTACAGTCAAAAGAATACAATTCTGGTAACTGCAACTAATTAGCAGCTTAAAGTAAACAGAAAAAGAAAGGCTGAAAGGCAGCATTTATTAACTTTATTTGCATTACAAGGGGAGGAAAAAATTATCTAATGCTTCATCCATTTTTTCCATTAAGGCCTAATTTAAGACATTGACTCGTGAAAACATTTTAGGAAAACGATTTATGAGTGGAAATGTGTCTTCAAATGTTTCAAAAAGTCAGCTGCAACAACAAATGACCAAGTGCCCGAAGGATGCGGAATTCCCTTGTTTGTCACCACCTACTATTGCAATTTGTACAACTGCAGGGAGAAGATAGAGACACATTACATATGATACTGCATATATTTTTTATTTGTTTACAGAGTTATTTTCCTTTATATAAGAACAATAGAAACAGAAGACAACCTTGCAGATGGATGAAGGAGACAAGAGGAAAATTTCAGCAGAATATGGACACTGAGTTCACCTAAATGAAACTACCAATCTCCAGTCCTAATTCTGGAGGTATATTGAGGATAGCTCTTACCCAATTTCTTCCAATGGATGAGCTTTTCTTATTTAACATATTACAAGGTGCCCAAACCATTGCACTGTTTCTTGTTTTTAAGCTGAACAGAAACAGGAAAAAAATGCAAGGATGTTTTACACACTGAAACAACTTGAAGATGCCCCTTTATGCAATCTGCTTGAACATACAAATACAGGCAAATTGTGGAATAAAGACTCTCATCTCAGTTTAATCCCTGGCTGCAGTATCCAATCAGAACTCAGCAGGCATCAGAAAAAGTATACCAAGGAATATTAACTTTTAATTTTCCATAGGGGATCAAGCATGAGTACAAACTGATCAAGTGTTTGCCAAGTAGAAGTGTTTCACTTAGGACAAAAAAAAAGGTCTGTAAGCTGGCATACACTCAGATACTTGGCAACTGGAAATTAGAATAGGTAATTCTGATTCCTAGGAAGTCAGAATTCTATTGTGTTACCACTTTACACAAGGAGAATAACAAAAATTATTCCTCCAGAACAGATGGCAGGACAATAGTCTTCAGTCAGAAGATAAAAATTTGACATGTTAGCTTCTGAAATGCACTGATTTTTGCAACTACAGGGAAAACTATCTATCTTCCATAGATCAACCAGCAAAATTTTAACCCTTGCTTAGACATCTGTAATTTTTTGTTAGGTAGTAGGTTGGTTAAGCAAGTTCTTCTCATGGATTCCAAATGTTTTTAAATATCAGCTAATTAAAGCAAATTTTGTGATCCTTAGCCTCCTCCTTAGGTTATGAGATCAAAAAGAAGTATGTAGAAAAATAGTAAATAATCAAGGATGTACTCCTACCTCTCTTAAGTCAAGTCATAACTTTAAATTACTTAAATTAAAACACAGGTAGGTTATTTTAACTAAAAAGTTGTAAAGTGTGTATACCTTCTATCTGCCCAGCCAAAAGGAATTATGTTAATAATCTTATACTTAATGTTGCACCTCTTTACTGAAACACTTCCATCATACCTTACAAACTACATTGCAAATATATCAAGTAACACTCCAGAGACTTAGCAAAAACACCTTGCATAATAGAGGTTCCTTTCTCATAAAGTTGGAGAGGATTTGAAATCTGCCATTCACCTGGGAACACTTTATAACATTCTACCTTAAATAGGAGTAAGCCTTATAAGGCAGCATATATTTCAATTATAGGTGGACACACACACATTCATACCTGCATCTATAGTTATGTCTAGATATAGATAACTAATAAAAATTTAGTAAGTGTAGCACAATATAGATTAATATATGTACACCTCATGGGCTTGTACATGTATCACAAAGATTCTCACATACATTTTCACAATACCATCCCTCATGCCTCAGCGTGATGCATAGGCCTTCTTAATCAATTGTTCTCTTTAAACATATGAAAAAATCATGAAGTATCTTAACATCAAAATGATCTGGTGGAAAAGTAATCTACTTGAAAATAAAGTGTAGAAGACAGCCCTTTCTTTATATTCTTCACTCCTCCAAAGGACTGATAATACTACAGCTGTGCAGTTTCTCGCCACCTTGACTTTCGTCCTAATTTTGCTGATGGTCTCAAAAGTATATACCTGTTTCTAGATGGAATTATGCTACAGCAGCATTTTCACTGCTCAGCAAGTACTAATAACCAGCCTACTTATTAAAATTCCTTACCCCAGTCTTATCGTCTATTACCAAATTTGTTCAGTATGATCAATAAATTCAGTACTATCTTTCTTCTTCACTATTGTCATCCTCACATTAGAAGTGTACAATGGTTTTACCTTTCCCCACTGCCAGCACCTGTTAGCCTCTCTGTCTCCAGATGCTGCTACTCTTGCCCTTAACTTAAAACTCACTGCCTGCAAAGCACAAATACAGCTTTCAAAGCCAATTCTCTTTCCCTGACATTCACTTTCAGATCTACCTGAGTAGAGCTCCACAATGATCAGCCTTCACCTTTCCCTTGTCCTACTCCAATCCACCACATCTGTCAACATCCCTGTCCTGTCATCACTGTCCCACAAAGTGATACAGTACTGTGTGCCACTATGATTGCAACTTTGGTGCCTGTTTAGCACGTCATGATAGACTGAGGTAGACACCTGTCATGTAGGTACTTAACTCTGAGCTCTTTCCATCTAGAAACCATGTCCCAGAATCCTCAAGTCTGTGACTGCATGTAAGCTTCACTTATCCCTTAACAATTAAGGAGACCATTGTTGGAATATGTAGAAGAGTGTTGCCTCCCCAATGATGAAACTGGATAGGGACAAAAAACATATGTAATCTCCAGAGAGGAGAAACAATGGACTTTCTTTTGTCGTCCTTGTGTACTACTTACAGTCTCTAGGTTCCCACCATAAGCTCTTACTGCATTCAATAAAACTGTTACATTTGCCTTTTCACTGGAGTGCTATTCTTACAACCTTGTAACTAATGAAAATATTTTATGAAATATTTCTAGCAACTGTGCTCATGTCTCCCATGATACTGCCCAAGCTGTTGAAGCATAAGAGTATATGAGCAGAGTCAGGAGGAGGCAGGTTGCACACAAAATCCATTGATGGCTAGTCTCGTTTGTTCTAACGGACTTTTGTTCAAGATTATTTGGCTCATTAGAGCAACCAAGAATCTGCCACAGTATCCCTAATCTTTGTTAGCAGATGTCTGCCTTTGTACCATATGTTGGGTATAATCACTTTTGGTTGTCATTTCTACTATATGGCAAGCAATTTGGCAACTACCTCTTCTCTTCTCAGAGGCATCTGGCCGAGACAAAAGCAAGCCTTGTGGATTTTTCTAGCAAAGAGAAAGATATTGAAAACAAATTATGACTATCAAAAACTGTATCTGGAATGTACAGATAGTGCTTCTATGGCTATTTGCATATTTGTCTTCAATGATTTTTTCCTGTATTATAGGAGTTCAAAGAGATTATAATAGAAGGTTCATAACATACAGAAACATTGAGATACGTGGCTGCACAGAAAGTGAAAACAATTTCATCTATCATGATTTTCTCCAAAACAACAGTATCTATGCTGTTGTGGAGTTCAAGACTCTTCCCACTTGTCACACTGTAGTGACACACTTCGTGCCACAAATGTGCAGTTCACTGTCACCGGAATTTGTTGATCTTCCTCTATCTTTTGGTTACAAAGACAAAAAAAGTAACTGAAGTAGCACCAAACAAAATGTAGTGGAAAACTACTAATTAATTTTATACCATTTTTAAGTTAATTCTGTGAAGTGTTAAATGTTTGTGATGCAATACATCAGGGCCATGAAACAGATGACAAATATTCTATACAGTTTTTTTTGTCACTTTTCAAATAATTCTCAGAATTTAAATTTCTTTCAGTTTTGACTCTTTTTGATAGATGAGCAAAAACTAAAGCCGATGTTGTCTACACTGCTTCCTTCTACTTGGTCCTCATATTCTACGTCAGATGTTATCATGCTATTGCACTATAAAAGCTCTGATATACCTTTTATTTAATCTTGCAATAATTAGTAGTAATGTGTCCTTTAGGGCTTTTTTTTTCTTTTTAAAGTTTATGACTATAGGACTTTTCCTTTCAGACACAACATACAGCTACATTTTGACATGTTATAAGACAAAGTTCCAATTTGTATCATTATAAATAAATTTTCCCCTTCTGTGTTCCTGGAATAGCTGTGAGTACATTATTGACTTCTGCAAACCCAGCTATGCCAGTGACACATGTTTTGTGCATCTTTGACCAATATGATTATCATTCTGAAAGAACTGTGGTCTGTTGGAAGAACTCTGGTTAAGAATTTCGTTTCCTGATTGAGGCTTAAATTCTGATTTCCAAGCACAACAATACAAATCCAGTATAATATGAAACATCGGGATGATTCTAAATCCAATACCTAAAGAGGAAAGTTTCTCAGTATATTTCATATAAACAAAAATAAGAGCAGGATCTGAACTGCTGATGAGAGAGCACTACAAAGATTCACTTGTTCAAAAACTCACAAATTTCAGGCAGACTTTACTCAGCATCAGTAAGGGTGGCAGACATACTACAAGGTTTAAAACAAACACAATCACAGATGCTTTAATCAAATGGTTGTTCAAATTTAATTGAAATAAGTTTTAGAATTCTCAACGTCATTAATTGTTTAGTTCTATATTTACAGCATGGGTGGGAGGAAAGAGACACAGGCTGACGAAGGGCACATTAGGGAAAGCATCCCAGGAGCTTGTTTCCTCAGCAATTTACAAAGCAAATGAAGGTAATCTGAACCTTCAAATCTTACAATATCTGCTTTATTAGACTTTAGTTTCTTGTTACTTTTTTCTCATTAGAAAGCTCTTTTAAACACTAAAACCTCTATATAGCTCCTTCACCTCTTTCAAATCCTTTTCTCTAAACACTTAAGCATATACTAGACTTTAAGGTTGGTACATGAATTAGTTCCTTGTGATACTGTCCCACAGCGAGTATTTTACTGATCTAATAAAACCACAATGAAATTACTGTACACAATATTGAAGCCCAATTATTGATTTTTAGGGCTTCATTTCCAACCCAAAAGTGGCAGTGTGTTTGAAATCTATGCAACAAGATCTGTCTTTGGCAAAGAACCAGCCAGCCATAGCGACATACTGTTTGAAACATTAAGTTTTCCTCCACTGCTGCAAAAGCCAGGAAATGATGTGTACATGTGGGTACGTACCATATAGATGTCACTCAATCACCCCCCACTTCTCTAATTATTTTTATTGAACTGTTGATTTTCAAGCAGAGAGATGCCAGGACTGTAAGAAGGATGATGGCATCTCAGTGGGGACATGACAAGAAAGTAATTTAGTACTAAAATTAGATGTCAATACCAAAAAGTCTTTTCTCCAGATTGAAGACTTTGGGAGAAAGCTCAAGTATTTGATATGATTAATAACACAATCCAAGTGGCCTCATCTGTGCTATAGCATTAATTTCTGCATTAACCTTGCTTCAATATTGGGAAATATTTGAGAGTTAGCTCATGAATATTTTTTCATGAGTTCACATTTTAGTCATTGCATCCAGGACCAAAAAAATTCCCTTAATTTCAATAAACTCAGAATAAAAGTGCAATAGTTCATTCATGCAACTAATTGGTGGAAAATTTTGTAACATACTATTAGAGGAAGATTTCAGTGCTCACATAAAATGTAAAGAATACAGAAAACAGAATACAGAATAAAGAATACAGAAAACACAAAGTAGCAAAGTAAAAACATTGCATAGGAGAAAAAAAAATCCATGAACTGAGATCCCATCCTGAAATATATTCCCAAAGGAATAGCTTAAATGTTATATGAAATTGAAGTACTTATTTCCTTTTTCTTTTAACCTTCTGAAAACAATGGAATATGAGAAAAAAAAAAACAGAAAAATGTGTAGTAGGAAATTAAGTAGAAGGAAGAAAGTAAACTGAAAGAAAATGGACAACTGTTGAGCTTTTGTCAAAGATGGAGCTCTAACTTGATTTTCTTAATTTAGTTTTCTTCTTTACCTCAGTCCTCTTAGTTCCAGGAACAGTTCTGGAATTATTTGACATTCTTCCAACCAATCTTTTACTCATTGCTACATATTAATGTTTCTAAAGAGGCTGAATTTTTACTCAGAAACGATTTTTGAACCTGGATTAATTAGCAGAGAACTTTTCAATTCATACAGCAATTACATGCATATACCAGACAGTGTCTGTACCATTTACTTGCTACCTAGTCACAGATTGTTTACCATTTTACATAAAAAGATAGTTTTACTTATGGAAGTAGAAACAAAATACTAGCAGAAGAGAATATATCGTAAGAGCCTTTGAAGCCATTAGCCAAAAAACCTGTTCTGTAATTAGAGTTTGCAACTTAACTGACATTCAGTATATTCATATAATTATTATGATGGTTCAGAACAGACATCAAGTGGAGAATGTGACATGGTCTCTTTTGTTTAGAGAACTTATAGCACCACCACCACCTCCCTGCCCCAGTTAAAACACGGGAACACATTTTGTACAGAAAGGTAGAGCTGTAATAATTCATCATGGAAAGAACCAGAAAGCAGTAAGGCATGCAAAACATTAACTTTTATCAAACACTCTTAACATATGTTCAGTCCGTCCATTTGACCTTAAGGCACTGCTTTTTTGTCTTCTAAATACAGGAGATGCCTGAAGTACTTTGAAAACAATTTCCATAATGGACCCATCACACCATGTTGTATGATTGTAAGTATTTTCCCTTCCTACCATTCTAGACCCTGTGCAGCTGTTTTAGTCAGATGACTACATGAGGAAATGATTAATAAAACTGAAGTAATATCTCATATGCCGATTCTCTCGCTCTCATTCATAATTGTAAGTACAAATCATAGTAAAGTGGATTCTGAGTCTGGAAACTCCCATATATAATTCTTTGATTAAGACTGAGAATCAGGCATTCTGAAATTGTCTGCAGTTCAAAGCTCCCTTTATTTTATAATGCTTACAACATTTCTTCATTACTTATGAGGAAGTCATCTGAAGAACAGACATCTAAAATTGGAAATGATAATCTGCTTTTGATGGGAAATCAGAGACCAGTAGGCTGTCTTCCATATGCAACAGTAATCCCAGTCCATCCATTCTGAAGATTTACAACAGCAAGAGTGAATTAACAGTATTCTAACTGTAGAAATTGCCTCTCAAGTTCACGTAATCAGAGTCTGAATCCAATATACAGTTCTGTGTTGAGTAAGCAAAAATAAGCTAACAAATATGCAGCCTGTCAGTTCCAATGAACCCAGACTGCAAAGAGTTGACAGCATACAGTCTCTTACACAGCCAAGAAAATTACAGATTGTAGCATGAAAGATTACACATTGTTAAGCAGTGTCAAACCACATTGGCAGTTTTCACATGTCAAATGTGTAATTACATAGAGGTTATTGCTAGAAAAGCACAAGATTTGGATGATGTTAGCCGAGTGCCAAGTGAGCCATTCATCTGAACACATTTTGTGTATATATGCACTTTAGATTAAAAAGAAACTGGTGTTGGGTTTTTTTGGCTTTGGGTTTTTTTGATGTGGGGTTTTGGTTTTTTGTGGTTGCGGCTTTGGTGCTATCACTGATGCAATGCTGCATCTCTGAAGGATACTCTTCCAACCTGAACCATCATCTCACCACAGAAATTGACGGTTTCTGGCATGACACACCACCACTTGTATACTAGCACGTAACAAGATTGTCCATGTTTCAAATTTCCTTGCCTTTATCAACATAAGGTAAAGTAGCAATTCTGTTTTAAATGGGATACTTACATCTTTCTCTTTTTTTCAGTGATGCTAAGAAAAAAATACATCCACATTCAGCTACTGCAGGGTAGGGACGTGGAAAAGATTGCAAAAAGGTGCAAATGGGCCACTTGGGGATCAAGAAGAGAAATGAAGCCTGTCATAGAGCTAAATTTCTTAAAGGTCACTAAGCTGGCCAACAGACTGCACAGCTTTGGAAAAAACAGGCATATTTCTAGTGTTGTAACTAGCTGTGACTTTCCAGGGACCTGTGAACTAATAGTCGACCCTTGAATTTTAATAGTCACTTCCTATAGTTGCTCTTAGCTTTTTATTCATTTCTAAAAATTGGGAAAATTAACCCAAACAATTTGTTGTAAGTACAGAAATAATAGATGTTGCTTTTAGAGCAAATAGATGGTTATTTCTTCTGAGAAAGAACACTACATTAACTCAAACCAAGGAGAACTCAAGTCTTCAAGGTGTTATCAAAAGAGAAAAAAGTGTACATTCAGAGTCTAAACATTGGCTAGAAACCCTTCTATGAGTAGAAAGACAAAGATTTGGTCTAGAAACCTCTAAAATCAAAATTAGAATCTGGAAGAATTTCTAATTCTGACAAATAAAGGAAATTTACACTTCTGCAAAATACTTCTAGTCATTTTTCTGCTAGTCTAGTAATAGCGATTGTTAATTCTAACTCAGACATGATCAACAAAACAATAAACATTCCTGTGTATTCCAGTATGAAGCAAAGCAGAGGATGTGCCATGTGGGAACTACAAAGAGAGGCAGGAAAAAAATAACAATATTTAAAGCCATGCTATTGACTCTGTCCCAGTGCTTCAAGTAACATAGTGCAGGCATTTTTGTTTTATTCTGTTCATTCAGTAGCTGACCTACCTGACAGAAGCTGCATACAGTAGAAATACTGGAATATTTCAAACATCATTTGCCATCTAACTCAAAATAAGAGCAGAGAAATGGAATTGCTCCATGATTGTTTTGAGAAAGAAAAACTTCTATTGCTTTAACATACTTATAAGTTGCTTCAGCTAAAATAGCAGGAAACCTATTTACAGCTTGTTGCCTCCAGCAGACAGCCCAACACCAACAGCTTCTTTAAGAGTAATGCTCATCTAAAAGTTCACTTCAGTAACACTATCTGTTTCACATGGTTCCTGTGCCTCTAGACCATCATGAACTATATTACCAAAACAAATGGTGTAAAACTCTTTGGTGATGGCAAAAAAACCCCATTTATATATTCTTAAACACAAATTCAGTTTTTCATTGCTCAGTAGAAATCAGCTGTCAGAGCCATGTGTTAGGATGTAAGACGCAGCAATTCTGCAATAGTGGAGAATCCCACATATAGCTCAAATTTAGAGCATCATCACAAAACATATGCTTAATAAATAGTGGTTATATTTCACATACATGGAGACAATGCTGTTAATTAGGTCACTTTCACTTTTATGTAGCTTGACTTGTCTATTATATTACAATAGTCATTCACACTTATTCTAGATAACATCTGAATGATCATAGAATCGTAGAATCATAGAATCATAGAATGGTAGGAGTTGGAAGGGACCTTTAGAGATAGTTAACAATAGTTAGAATTAAATGTTTTGATATTTGAAAAAATCATTCATTTAGTAAAACAGTAACAAAAACCCTAAGACAATTTAGGACAATGGCTCTTCTGAAAGGAGAGACTCTAGAAAACTTAAGCAATGTGTTACTCTTCCTTCACACAGGGAATTTTAGTCTTTTCTTCTTTTTTCCCCCAGAGAAATGTAGATCTTCATAGTCTGGTAAAGTAATTTGTATGTCTCAGGACTAGCCCAAAGGAACTGAAACAGAGAATTATTTTAGAAAATGAAATGGAAGATTTCTTGGAGATGGAGCTGATCAGAATACAATTTCCTTCTTGAAAATAGTATTAATAATATTGTTTCCATCTGAATCAACTCCAAAAGAAAACAAAACAATATAAAAATAGGATGTCTTGTAAGTTGGAGTTTTATACAAATCTTCACATCAGGAACAGTGGAACACGACATTATGGAAGCAAATTAGCCTTTAATAATTTGCATAACTGTTCTGTGAAACTGGCTTTCTTGTTAAAACTGAAAATGCCTAAATCGTCTAGCTTCCCTCAGCAGCTTCTAAAGATGCCAGAATCTGCAGCTTCCTGGCAGTAAAACAGTACCAATGGGGCTATTCCAGATTCCAAAAATCAATTTCAATATGCCCAGGTATCCAGTCTCAAGTCCATAACAGGGTTGTGGGGGCCTCAGAAACTTTCATCTGTCTCCAGTCAGGGATGGAAGCTGAATTCAACTTAATACCAGGACTTTCAGGCTTTTCCCTTGAAGACTTGTGTCTGGGAAGCACTGGCCATGGACCTGCCAGTGTCTGTCATCTTCAGCCACTGGCTTCAAACCAGGATGTCTCACCACTAACAGTGACCAGGTAACACACAAGCCAAAGGGCTTGGTTTACATCTACAAGACAGGCTCACTGTGTGGGCATTCCAAGCATCAGAAAATCATAGAATTGTAGGGGTTGGAAGGGATCTTTAGAGATCCTCTAGTCCAATGCCCCTGCTGACTTGTCACTTTTTTTGGTTTTTTTTTTTCCATCTGGCAACAATTCTCACTACCAGGTAATGTAAAAGCAGCAATACTCCAAAACCAGTTTGCTGAGAAGGCAGATTACAATTGCTGCAGAAATCCTGTGATGTTTTGACTACATTATTTTGCATTGTATCAGTGAGCCATTTCCCACAAAGCACACTTTCTGACCAGCACTGAATTAAGATTGCCAAAAGCTAGCCTCAGTTACTCACAAAGTGTCGAGTGCTATCTGTGTTGGGGATATATGCTAGAGTATCCCAGCCTTCAACTGCTATCCCAAAGTGCAAGGATCTCTCATACTTCTATATATGCTCTGTAGTATTTGTCAACTGCACGGGAATGTTTACACATTACAGGATACTCTAATTTGTAGGAAAATTAATTATGCCCACATTGGTCACTTCAATCCAGCATTGTCATGCTTTCTTAACAAATCATCTTGTTTTCCAAAAATCATGTAGCCAGATTTACACCTTCAGTAATTTGTCTTCATTAGGAAAACTCATGAAGTATAAATATAACTAGTAGGTTTTACTAGTATTGCAAAGGCAGCTGTGAGCAGCCTTTTCTCGGTTTGTCTTAAAACAAAACCATGTCCCTTGGAACCTCATCTATGTGTCTTTTGAACATCTCTAGGGATGGTGACTCCACCTGGGCAGCCTGTTCCAATGCTTAAAAACCCTCTCAGTGAAAAAGTTTTTCCTAATCTCCAATCCAAACCCTTCTTTGAGCAACTTGAATGCATTTTCTCATGTTCCATCATTCATTACTGGAGAGATCAACCCTCATCTCACTACAACTCCTCTTCAGGTAGATGCAGAGAGTAATCATATCTCCTCTCAGCCTCCTCATCTATAGGCCAAACATCTCCAGTTCCCTCAGCCACTCCTCATAAGACCTATTCTCTAGGCCCTTCACCAGCTTTGCTGCCCATCTCTGAACATGGTCCAGCACCTCCACATCCTTCTCGTACTGAGAGGCCCAGAACTGGACACAGTATTCAAGGTATGGCCTCATCAGTGTTAAGTACAAGGGGATAATCACCTCCTTATTCCTGCTGGTCACACTATTTCTGATACAAGCCAGGATGTCACTGGCCTTCTTGGCCACCTGGGCACACTGCTGGCTCATATTCAGACAGTTGTTGATTAACACCCCCAGGTCCTTTTCTGCAGGACAGCTTTCCAGCCACTCTGTCCCAAGCCTGTAAACGTTTCATGGGGTTGTTGTGACCCAAGTGCAGGACCCAGCATTTAGCCTTGTTGAACCTTATAAATCTGGCCTCAGCCCATCTATCCAGTCTGTCCAGGTTCTCTGAAGAGCCTGCCTGTCCTCAAGCAGGCCTACACACCTGCCCAACTTGGTGTCTTCTGTGAATTTACTTAGGGGGCATTTGATCCCCTCATCCAGATCATTGATAAAGATGTTAAATAAAACAGGCCTTAACACCGAGACCTGGGGAACACCACTGATGACCAGCCACCAGTTGGCTTTAACTCCATTCACCACTACTCTCTGGGTCCAGCCATCCAGCCAATTTTCCACCCATCTCAGAGCAGATCCATCCAAGCTATGGGCAGTTTTTCCAAGAAGATGCTGTTGGAGACTGTGTCAAAGGCATTACTGAGGTCCAGGAAGACCACATCCCCAGCCTTTCCCTCATCCACTAAGTGGGTCATCTTGTCATAGAAGGAGATCAGATTGGTTAAACAGGACCTGCCCTTCAAAAAGTCATGTTGACTTGGCATGAACCCTTGGTTATCCTGTGTGTGCCTCAGGATGGCATTCAGGATAAGCTGTTCCACAACCTTCCCTGGCATCAAGGTCAGGCTAACAGGCCTGTAGTTATAGGATTGTCCTTCCTAACCTTCTTGTAGATAGGTTTCATATTTGCCATTCTCCAGTCCTCTGGGATCTCCCCGGTGAGCCAGGACTGCTGGTAGATGATGGAGAATGGCTCAGTGAGCACTTCTACCAGCTCCCTCAGCACCATTAGGTGGATTACATCCGTCCCCATTGACTTGTGTGAATCAAAGTGGAGCAGCAGGTTGCACATCATTTTCTCTTGGACTAGTGAGACCTCATTCTGTTCCTTGTCTCTGTCTTCTGGCTCTGGTGGACGAGAGCCCAGAGAAGAGCTGATTTTACAATTGAAGACTGAGGCAAAGAAGGCATTAAGTACCTCTGTCTTTTTCTCATCCTTGTTCACTAAATTTCCTCTTTTTTTTTTCCATTAAAGAGTGAAGATTCCCTCTAACCCTCCTTTTATTGCTAATATATTAGTAGACACTTTTCTTCTTGTCTTTTATGGTGGTGGTCACCTTAAGTTCAAGTTGAGCCATGGCTCTTCTAATTTTCTCCCTACACGATCTCACAACATCCTTGTAGTTGTTCTGGGCTGCCTGCCCCTTCTTCCAAAGATCACAAATTCTTTTTCCTCCTGAGCTCCAGCAGAAGCTCCCTGTTCAGCCAGGGTGGTCTTCTGTCCCACAGACTCATCTTCTTGCACATAGAAACAGTTCAATCCTGCACCTTTAAAATTTCCTTCTTAAAGGATGTTCAGCCTATCTGGACTCCTTTGCCCTTCAAGACTGTCTCCCATGGGACGCTGGATAGCAGCTTCCTAAACAAGTCAGTCTGCCCTCTGGAAATCTAAGGTGGTAGTCCTGGTGATCCGCCTCCTTGCTTCTCTGAGGACTGAGAACTCGATCATTTCATGATCACCTTGTCCTAAGCGACCTCAAACCATCATGTCCCCCACCAGACCTTCTTCATTTGTGAACACCAGGTCCAGCAAGCTGCTTTCCCTTGCTGGCCCTCTCACCAGCTGTGTGAGGACCTTCCACACACTCCAGAACTCTCCTGGACTGTCTCTTCTCTGCTGTATTGTATTCCAAGCAGAGATCAGGTAGGTTGAAGTCCCCATGAGAACAAGGCCCAGCAATCCTGAGAGTTTTCCCAGATGCCTAGAGAATCTCTCATCCACCTCCTCATCCTGGTTGGGCAACCTATAACAGACTCCTACCGTGACACCTCCCTTGTCCTTCCTCCTGATTCTCATCCATAGACACTCGACCTAATCTTCACCATCATTGACCTCTAAACAGTCAAGACCCTCCCTACCATAGAGGGCTACCACTCTGCTTCTCCTGCTCTGTCTGTCCCTTCTGAAGAGTCTGTAGCCATTCTGTGCAGCACTCCAGTCATGTGACTTGTCTCACCACGTTTCCATAACAGCAATGACGTCATACTTCCCTTGGTGCATAATGGCTTCCAACTCTTCTGTTTGCACCCCATGCTGTGTGCATTGGTGTAGAGGCACTTCAGGTGGGTTACCAATCCAGCTACCTTTTGGGGGAAAGAAGTAATAACTTCCTTATATTATGCAGCACAATAAAGATTTTACACTAAGGCTTCTTTAAAATTTATGTACCAGATAACACTGCCCTTTAACTGAATATGGTAATCAGTATGAAGTAAAGTGTCATTCCAATGAGATCACAGCAGTCCTACTGCCAGTGAGGAATATCTCTTTGAGCACATCTTCAAGTTGTAAATCGTCAGCCTGAAAAAATTCTGACAGATTGCCTTGCACTTTCACACTTTTCATTAGAAACTGTAAAGACACCATAACTGTCAATATTTTATATGATTCTGTGTGGGGTCCATTTCCAACAGACTTGCAAATGATGAATGGTCTTGGGGTTATAGTTTTGGAATCACTACCTGAATATTAAAATCCGTAGGTGAACATAGCTAATAAAACAAATAACATGGTGAAGTTTCCATGATGTTTGTCAAACTACTGTTCTGTTCAGTCTGCTTGTGAGCCACATTCCTTGCTTTTTCTCTGCTTCTCTAAGTATGAGCTAATTTTAGCAGGGATTTCTTTACTCAGTATTTATAGCTCGTATAAAAGCACTATTGTTCCCTTACGCACAATAAAAATATTTTAAGATTGGCAATTACATCCAATTTAATAGGTAACCTCAATAGTCATTGAGATTTGATAGAGAAAATAATTGTCCCATACTTCTAGCCCAAGCTTGTCCAACTTTCACAAAGATAGTCCTCATTATTTCATGATTCCATAAGCTTCTCTAAGACCTTAAGAGATATTTTTTTTTTTTAATGAACACCCTTTCCACACTCAAGATTTACTTTAAAAGCTTTAGAGTTTAATGAATTAAAGAAATCAAGGATGAATGTAACAAAGATAGCAAAATTCCAGTCACAGACTGGAATAAAGAATTATGCAACGGACAAGAACTACTGACTACTATAAGATTATTTCAAGTCTTCACATATTCCCATATTCTTTGGATATTTTGAATTCTGCTACAAACACAAGGGCCAGTTAATAATTTCTACATCTCTATTTGGTTTTCAAATTTTTAGAATGGAATTCTGACAAGAAGCAGAATTAAAATTTAAAAAGTCCAAAATAAACCAAACACCTCAAATAATCTAAAAATTAACTGCCTACTTTTTTTGTTTCCAGATTTGCCATAATATCTGGGGATAATTTTTCAGCCTGAGCTTCTCAGTTTATAAGCTCAGGAATTTTTATGACTCAGAGCATCAAATTTATAAGGTCTTGAAGAGAAAAAATATTCACATAGAGCCGGTTTGTTCTGTTGGAAAAATAAAAAAATACTCTAATGAGTGTTTTATGTACAACAAACACCACTGCTTAATATTTGCACACTCAAACTGTCGGGAAGTCATTTGATGCAAATGTTTTAAATTATTATCTGCTTATTAATTTATTCATCACTTTTACATTTTTTCTTGCATTTTGTGTGCTTTGTACAGTAGCACAGTGTTTTACTTAGTGTTAATGAACAAAAAATACGTGTGTGCTGCAGGAACAGAGGATCCTCATGGAACCACCTCTCATCCACCAGAGAGACAGGAGAACTTGCAAACAGCAATTCACAGAATCACAGAATCATTACAATTAGTAAAGACCTTTAAGATCAAGTCCAATTGCTAACCTCACACTGCCAGACCCATCACTAAACTAAACCATGTCCCTCAATACTTCATCTATGCATCTTTTGAATATCTCTAGAGATGATGACTCCACCACTTCCCTGGGCAGCCCATTCCAATGCTTAACAACATTCTCAGTGAAAATTTTTTTCCTGATATCTAATCTAAATCTCCCTTAGCACAACTTGAACCCATTTCCTTATGTTCTATCATTTGTTACTCATATCATGATATCCTCCCATGTTGTCCTTCCCCCTGATTCTTATCCATAAATACTTGACCCTATCTTCTGCATTGTTGACCTGTTCCTATGACATTAAATATCTTTGTCTAGGATAACATGCATAGCCCTTTGGAAATGCTTATTTTTCCATTTACCTATAGATTGTACTTAAATGAGTAGTTCAGACTACGTGTATTGACCAAAAGTATAAATGACAGTGTTTTTCAGAAAATCAATATTTCTACATTTTTTTAACCCTGAATATTTATGGGGTTTTTTTTTCCACAAATCTGTTAGTAATTCCTCCACAAACAAAATGTTTCTCAGCTAAAGACTTTTCCAGTCTTATTAGAGTGCATTTTTTCAGTGTTTTTTCTAAATCTGTTCATGTATACTAACACCAATTAATTAATTCATTACTTCCTTTGGTATTCCTGGTACAATGCAAGAAACTTGGAATTACATCTCTATGAAACAAACATTACTTTGATAAATGAAGCATTTTCTCATTAGCAAAAAGTACTCATGCATATGATAAAATCTCCAACAGGGTTAGCAGCTCCTTATTAACGGCTGTTTGCTTGTTGGTACCATCGTTTATGTTTAAACATGAGCCAATATATTACTGCAATGGGTATATCTGGTCCCATGTTTTCCATTTCATCCATGAATATCGGATCATTCCTGTTTCTTTTATCATTTACACCATTGCAAACTGGGAGCACCTCCAATTAAACTCAAGTCACCACACCATCATAATCCCGTATTTTTCAAGCACCTACATTTGCAGTACATTATGGGTGCTTTATGCTTTTCCTGTTTTAACTTTCTAGGTATATTTTCTGAGATCTGATATACTAAAGTGTTCAAAATTATATCGATGAATTATGAAACAAGTCTCTACTGTGATTAACCTGAAAGGAGAAAGAATTCGCTACTAGCAGAGCTAAAATAAACCTACTCTTATGTCTTTAAGATTAAATTACTGACATAAACAAAATCCGAAATTCTTTCTTATAGTGCTCTATGTGAACATCAGTAGAGAAAGACGTAGAATATTTTCTTGTAGGGGCTGTAAGAGATGGTTTCTCAGCTAAGGTCACACCTCATCTTTCACAAGGAGAGTAGAAGAACTCTACGTTTATAAATCTCTTTCATTTGTATTTCTGACAATAAATGGTGACTTAAATTGGAATTTACAGGAATTGCTAAATGTTTCTTATAAAACAGGTAATAAAAAGGGCAGTTTACCAATGTTCTCTTGATGCCAGTTTCCAGCAATAAGTAAAATCCATAGTATACAGGAGTTATATATTTTCTTATTTAACTTTACCTGGAGTGCTTTTAATTGACCCCCGAGGAACAAGTTACCAAGCAGTGAATCCAGTCATCCCCTGGGTCCTGTAACCAGGGGTACACAGTTAGGCTTTAGTTCTATGCTTCATAATTAAGCATCCGTGATGAATACACACACAGATTGAAACACAGGATCCCATTGTGCTTTCACTTATTTGCAAACATGAAAAGTTTATTTTTAAGCTCAGCATTGTATAGAGAGTCTTTTCTTTCCATGCTGTCACATGAAATACCAGAGAGGGATGATTATTCTGTAAGGTCTTTTTTGTAACATGTGGATAGCATAGAAATGAAGTCTCAGGCCAAACATTTTAGAATCTACACAACGAAAAATGATAAAAACCAAAAACCAGACAAAATTATTTTACTGGAAAGAGTCTCTAATAAAATAATTGAATTAATTAACTCGTATTTATAATAGTATAAGAAAATTTAGGACAAGTGGATTTATTATGCATTTCAAACTCAGTCTATTTCTTCACATACTTTTATGTATTTTCCTGTATGTTTCAAGGAGAAAAATCTCACAGTTACACCTGTATCTGTCAGATCCAGATCCACCTTTCAGGCATTTGAGCTGTTTAGATGTTACAAGTGCACATTTTCCCAAAATAACTTTTAAAGTACATTTCTAGTTTAAAAAATCTATAAGTGAACTATTTCTCTACTGTCTTTTTCAGCTACTTGCCAGAATAACCTTATCCACATGACTTCATTTCTGTTTTCTTCTCATCTTAACTGTGCTCAAACTCCCTCACCATATAAATTGGAACTGGCTCTAACAATACTACTTTGATCTGGGATGTTATTTTAGATACAACTGAGGTATTAATCATAATAGCAGTAAGTACTGTAAGCCTTTTAAAATCTTGTGCAAAATCCTACTCTCTCATTTTAAAAGACATCAAGATATTACTTCATTGCTTCTTTCACAATCTTCATCTCCAGCACTTAGTCTTGGGACTCATAAGAAACACCTACTCACTTGAAGAGTTAGATTGGCAAATGTCCTAGGTCAGGAAAAAAAGCAACTTCAAATTCTGAAATAAGCAAAATTGAGCAAACAACATATGGATTTCAGACATTGCAAAATATGGGTTCTTATGTGCTTTTTCTCCTCTTCAGGAGTGCATACTGATGTATATATTCTTCCTGCATGAGCAGAGAGTATTATACAACCGAAGGCTTCAAAAACAATGAAAAAATAATTTCTTATGATAGCTGCTACAATAGCATGTCTTCCATGAAAATATTTTCCTTTGCAGTTATTGATGCAAAATAGTAAATGTACAATTAACTTTGCAGTTGTCAGTAACCTCATTATCTTCAAGCACAGTCTTTATAAAATTACAGTCTATATCTCTTTCTATGGTTTACATAGCCAGATGCTTCCACATAGTAGTATACCCATATAAGGAAACATTAGGGAAAAAAAACCACCTTTCTTTCTAAATAGATATGTTAAAATGTAATGCCTGAATTGACAGAACACTCTGTGCTTTAGAATAATAATTTAAACACCGGAAGTCATGGAGAAAGTGTGCTTATAAGATAATTTTAGTAAAATATATCACCAAGTTTATATACTTGGTGAGTATACCTGTAACAACTTTTTTTTTCCTAGTAAGTTGAGAGACCACTTCTAGTTTAAAGTTTTTAAACTATTTTTCATCAACTCTCAAATGACTGATGATGCTGAATAATATTCCATCCTTCAAAAAGTTCCACATTGTATCAGCAAAACAAAACATGGAAGAAAGTATATTTCTCATCATGCAAATAAACATAACAAAATCAGGCACATCAATATTTTCAAGTATCTTTTATACATATATGTATCATTTTAATTATTACAAGTTCTCATAGAAAAGTAATTTCAAAGTGGGCAAAAGAAACCTGACATTGAACACAAGATATTTTTTTAAAGTTTTGCTGACTTTCAAATTTTAGCATTTTCCGGAAAGAACCCAAACTTAATCCAAATTATATTTTTCTATTTGTACAAGACCATAATAAGAAAGGAACAAAATAAAAATAAAAATAAGCATAAAAACATTAACTTCACCAGCAAGTATTTTTGTCTTGCCTAATTACAAATTTTGAAATCTACAGAAGTCTTAACTGTACTATTCTTAAGCTTTTGATTTGGATGTATTCCAGAGCTTTACTAAAGGAGTTTATTGTTCTTCTAACTAAAATATTAAAATTAAACAAGTAAGGAAAAGGAACAAAGAATTTACATTAAAAGTTTTTCAAAGAGACCTCTAAGGAAAATTTTTTAATTAATTACCTTGTAGCAAGGAAAAAAAAAAAAAAAGAGCAAGAAGACAGCAATCCCGTATGTCTAATAGAGAGGCTATGCACTACAAGTTAAACGTGAGACATTTTATCATCTACATTTTCCTGAAACAAATTTATGCCAGCTTTTCCTAAGTTAATGTGGTCTATTTCTTTTAGAGTACATTAACAAGCCTTGCAGCTTGCAGTTTGCACTTTATTTTTCTCTCCTAAACAGCAGCTACACACAGTAACATAATTTTAAGGCATCTTCTTCCCAAAGCTCATTTGGGTTGACATTTATCACTTATAGATGTAACCAGAATTTAAAATG
This sequence comes from Colius striatus, assembly GCF_028858725.1. Lineage (NCBI taxonomy): Eukaryota > Metazoa > Chordata > Aves > Coliiformes > Coliidae > Colius > Colius striatus. Next base: position 75,308,879 of record NC_084759.1, read on the forward strand.
CCAAAGTATGGTATTTAATGATGAAAGATTTGAAAGTATTTTAGGAGCCTCAAACAGTGATTCAATTTGAGTATGAAGCTGCCATGGATTTTATACTGTCTTTGCTGAAGTTATCTGCTCTGGAGTCACCATTCAACAACTGCAATAAGGATTCACAGTGGCAAAACCGTTATTTATGGGAAACATGAATCTCACTGCGTGTCATACATTAGAATGAAAAACATGAAACATACATTTACAAAAAGCTGTTTTTACTGTAACAAATAAATAAAACCCCAAGAGAATATGTAACAGCTGTGATGCATTTATGCACTGTTCCATTCTGTTAAAACTTGTTTTGAAATAACGTGGGAGAGCAGGTTATTATTGTTACTGGTTATTCGGCTTAAAATAGAAGAAAGTGGAGTTGACTGAAAAATATTTCCTATACAAAATGATATCAAGCAAAATACCAGAACTACCATCTTTCTGTATTAAACAAAGTAAGCCATGCCACTTTGAGGGCATAATTTTTATTTTTATTCCTGGATGTTATAATAATGTTTTATGAAAAACAACTATATTTTCAACATGAGTAACATTAAGAAGTTTGATGGTCTTAACATGAACTAAATGAAAGCACTTCACAAAAGAATGTGGAAGAATGCATTTTTGCCCCATTCAGTTCCAGTCATTGCTTATTTAGAAGAGAGTTTACTTTATTTCTTGCATTCTTTAGCTAGGATTTGTGAAGGCAAATATGGATAACAGAGGAATATCATTACTGCAGGTTTAGAAGAAAACTCTAAGAAGCCAAAAGCTCTACAAAAGGAAGTAATGCAGACCACATTCCTGAAATAATTATTTTTCTAACCACAGATGAAGAGTTAATGTTGAAAGCAAATGTTAAAAGTTTTAAACAGTGGTGTGTCTTTACCTGGATTAGATTATACCATTGTCACGGGAAAATTAGTCGAACAAATTAATCCTGTGTACCTAATCATCCCTTAAAACAGAAGTGAACCAAGATGCACTTATTTTAAAAATGAAATGTTTAAATTTAAGGCATGGTCATTAGTATTTTTATGGTAGTTCTGCTTTGTTAAGATTTGTTTGGAGGCATGATGCCACCATGCCCACATGTTGCACACTTCCATCACTGAAAAATACAGTATTGGGTTACTTCGATCTGCTCTTCTATCATGGTCTACTGGAAACAGAGTTTCAAATGGAATGAGCCCAGACAGGTGGGTTCAGCTGCAAGCAGCACCTACCAGGATTCTACAGAGTGTCTTCAAGAGAGAACATAACCCAGTAAGCTGACTGTCACATCTGCTAGACATCTAACATTTCAAGGACTTTATTTCCAGTCAGGAATCAAAAGTCCTTAGTTATCACCTAGGCCTAAAAGGCTTCCTGGCACACAGGGATACTGAGTGCCTCAGAGGATGAGGCTAAAATGAGCCATTTTGAGTAAGGAGCCATCTATTTGTAATCCAGCAAAAGTGATGATCATAAGAGTATTTCTGTAGTATTAGTCTTAACCAGGGCATACATTTATCCTTACAGTCTACATAATACCATGCATGGTGACCAAGACCTTTTTGAATAACAGACTGTACATCAAAGACAGGAGAGCTGCACAATTACCTTATCATGAGAGCTTGTTATCCTTCTTCTGCCTCAAGAAGATGGTCCTAAGCAAGGATTACATGCCGAAGTCACTCTGGACATTCATCTGCAGAGGCTGCACGCATGACTTTCCATATAGCCTCACAGCTAGGATATCCCAAAGAAAGGATCTATAAATCTACTCTCCTGGCGAAGCCGGGGTTACGGAACACAAGTCTAGTCACTACCTGAAATAGGAATGCCCCATCCTGACAACCAAATGTTCGAAAGATGGTTACAACTGCATCTTTTGTGTAGTGCTCCACTCATGCTGCACTAGAGAGAGGTTCTTCCAAAACACCCAGAGGCTCTCAGGTGCCACAGATTAGTTTCTGTATTTAAATCCAGGATTAGGTATGAAAGATTTACAGGGAGGATAGCAAGAGACATGATGCAGCACATTTAGATATGAGCTAGATTAGACAGCTACTGTATGGGGACTCTTCACAGAATATTAGTTTCTACTGTCCAGCAAGACTCAGCTCTGCTTGGTAAATGAGAACAAGAGGCACTTGAATTACTGATTTAATTGAAACACTTGAACGTTTTTGCCAGCGCTATCTATTAAGGACAGGGACTTGCCATGCTGATCAGAGTATGTTGTCTGACAGATATCTAGCAAGGAGTAAGAAAAGTATTATTATATAATACAATTATATAACTGGGGAGTCAACATGGTTTCACCTAGGGGAAATCCTGTTTGACCAACCTAATAGCCTTCCGAGTGCATAACCAGCTGGCTAGATGAGGGGAGAGCAGTGGATGTCATCTACTTTGACTTCAGCAAGGCTTTTGACACTGTCTCCCATGACATCCTCATCAGAAAGCTCAAGCAGTGTGGCTTGGATGAGTGGACAGTGAGGTGGATTGAGAGCTGTCTGAATGACAGAGCCCAGAGGGTGGTGATCAATGGCACAGAATCGAGTTAGAGGCCTGTGGCCAGCGGAGTTCCACATGGATCGGTTCTGGGGCCAGTCTTGTTCAACATCTTCATCAATGACCTGGATGAGGGTACTGAGGGTACCCTCAGCAAGTTGGCTGATGACACCAAACTGGAAGGACTGGCTGATTCCCCAGAAGGCTGTGCTGCCATTCAACGGGATCTCGACCGGCTTGAGACTTGGGCAGAGAGGAACCTCATAAGGTTCAACAAGGACAAGTGCAGAGTCCTGCATCTGAGGAGGAACAACCCCGTGCACCAGTACAGGTCACGGGTCGAACTGTTGGAGAGCAGCTCTGCAGAGAGAGACCTGGGAATCCTGATTGATAATAAACTAAACATGAGCAGCAATGTGCCCTCGTGGCCAAGAAGGCCAATGGCATCCTGGGATGCATCAAGAAGAGTGTGTCCAGCAGGTCAAGGAAGGTTCTTCTCCCTCTGTACTCTGCCCTGGTGAGGCCTCATCTGGAGTCCTGTGTCCAGTTCTGGGCTCCCCAGCTCAAGAGGGACAGGGAAGTGCTGGAGAGAGTCCAGCACAGGGCCACCAAGGCCATCAGGGGACTGGAACATCTTTCATGCGAGGAAAGACTGTGGGAATTGAGGCTGTTTAAAAGAGAAGACTGAGGGGGGATCTTATTAATATTTATAAATATCTAAATGGTGGGTGTCAGGAGGTTTGGACATCCTTTTCTTCTCTTGCATCTAGCAACAGGACAAGGTGTAATGGGATGAAGCTGGAACACAAAAAAATCCATTTAAATATAAGAAAAAACAATTTTACTGTGAGAGTGAGGGAGCAGTGGCACAGGCTGCCAAGAGGGGTGGTGGAATGTCCTTCCTTGGAGGTCTTCGAGACCCGCCTGGACATGTTCCTATGCGACATGATCTAGATGAACCTATTTCTGCAGGGGTGTTGGACTAGATGATCTCTAAAGGTCCCTTCCAACCCCTACCATTCTATGATTCTATGATTATATCCAGTTCATAAAAAGTGAATTCAGAGTACAAATTCATAGCTGTCAATTAGTCAAGAAAATGTATGGAGAGAATGCAGACTCAAATGAACTGTTTGCTGTCATCTTTGGCATCTTTGGACTTAGGAGAATTATTCCCCTTGTCTTTTCACATACTAAATTAACCCTAAAAACAATTCTCAATTTTAACTTCCATCTCACTGATAACAAAATTGTTTAACTAGGAATAAATTCTACCATGCATAAAATTCACTGGGGTTAAACAGAGAACTTCCACCAGCTTCAAACAAGCCAGTATTTCACCCACTGAGAAAACACAATAACAAAAAACTATGGTCAATAGTAAAATGTCATGGCCTTTTTTTATGGAAGCATCAAAGTAACATTTTGTGATACAATGTACACTCCTACAGGAAGTGTGGCAGTTTATACATCTCATGGCAGAAGAGCAACTAAATGCTTCACCTAGGTTCCTGCTAGAAACTGTTCCAGTTCAAAGGCACCTTTCTCATCTGAGTTGGAAAGTCAAGAGGGACATAAGTGATCCTTGGCACAATGTTTCCCTGTAAACCATACTGTCTGTAAACTTTAATGTATGCTGGATCACAAAAACTAGCCTGACTTTTCCACATTGATCTAAGAGCCTCACAAAGCTCAGGTAATCTTTTTATCACCAGCAAGAGAGGACAGGCACTAGTGCTATTAGTGCTATCAAAAACTGCCCTTTATAGTATGCCTACTATAGCAGTAAGGATACTATCTTCTACACTTGCAGGGGATTCTGGTCTCTTGGATGACTATATTTAATCTGCCGTGTCCATTCAGTCTGTTTTCATGATAATTTGTTAATAAAATGACCAACATTTTAAAAGAAAGTATGCCTGAGTTAGACACTCCATACGATCTAGCAGCAAGGAATGCAATTTAATTTAATTTTGAATGAGTAATTTGGTATCTCAAAAGCCATAATCACCTTAGTTGTTTAAGCATGAAAAACATTAAAGAATATGGGGTAATTTAAAAGGACCACTATCTAAGTATTTCTAACATGGCAGAAACAAATGGAAATACCAGACCCACTGCTGCTCACTAATGACCTCATGTCAAAGAGGTGTGTGTGTATATATATATAGGATAAGTACATGCTCTCATAGGTGAGGTCACAGGCTATATCTGATCAGGGAACTTGAGAATGTTACCATGCTTTGCATTTGGCTCCATGCCCCAGTAAATTCCATATCAGGACAAAACCCAAACACACAACATCATTCCCCACTTTCCACAGAAAGGAAACCCAAATACACAGGTCAGGCAAGATCTGTAGCAACACATGGACCAGAACCCCAGGGCATGCATGGTGTGCCCCAGCAGAAAAGTCTAGACGAAGCTTTGAAAGATTAGTAGGAGAATGATGGAAGAAAACGGTTTCATTTTGTAATGTCTGAAATGCCTGTTAAAAGCACGTTTCCCCAATATCAGCTTGTCACAAAAAATCAGTGTCTCAAACCGGGTCTTCACAGTAAGAAGTATCACCCAAGCAAAGACTTGGCCATCAACATTTGAAAAAGTCTTCAGTATCAACTTACAGTCAATGAAAAAGAAAGCTAGAAAACCTGGAACACAAGTATTGAGATAGGTGCATCCCTAAATTAGTGAGTTAAGGTAATTTAATTTTAACCCTTCTTTAATGTATCAAGTGAAGGAATCTCTTAACCAGTGAAATACAATATTAAAGAAAAATAGAAGTTCTCATAATAACCCAACATAGCATATAAGATAATTTCACAAACCACAATTCTGAGTCCCCAGGATTTCCGGATTCAAAACCACAAAGTTTCAATTTTCAAATCATAATATTATTTCATTATGCTGAAATATTTAGGATGTTGCTACATTTCTTTTTCAATCTCAGAAACAGCATAGAATAAAAAAGAGACAGTACTGAAGAGGTACTAGCAGAAAGTATTATAGCTCTGTACAACAAATAATAACTTCACCACTTAAAATTGGCTACTTTGTGTGCATGCCAAATGAGACAATAGATTTTGAAATCAGAGCTTCTGTTGGCATTTTTGTTCCATTTTTATTCCTTGTTTCTAGTTATGTCCTATGTAATTGAAACTCTATTACACTTCAAGTTATAGGATTACCATCAACTTTGCTCCAATACATTAAGGAGAATAAGGCTCTTTTCTTTTTGTCAGGGCTGGGAAAGATTTTTTAATTCCTCCCTTATCTATATGCATTATTTAGAAATATGCATTATTCAATATCTGATTTGGACCAAAAAAAAATTCATGGAACCCATTCAGAGCTGCTCAGAGAAGACTACTTTGTTAGAGACACCACTAATAACATCACCAAAAAGTTATTTTCTCTAAGTGGTCAAAAACCTTAAAGACATCTGCTCAAAATACTGATGCATGTATTCCCAGTTATCAAGATAAAACTAACAGAAATCTAGGAATAGTTTCCTTAGAAATCTAAGGCAGGTTTACTGAGCTTTAGTCACATCAATATTATTGCCAGAACAAATATTCTAGATAAATTGGTTTATCAATTTGTTTTGCTTCTGTTGGAAGATCTCTAGCTACAAGCTAGCCCACTTATTTGCAGGAGTAAGTGTAGGAATATCAGTTCTTCTCCTACTAAATCAAAGCAGGGGAGAGAAAGGGTCTTCCCATCCAGAAGAACACACAGCATATGCTACTGAAAGATGCACTTTGAAATTTTATTCCCTTTTTGCTTAATTTGGTGTGGCTGATATGAAATTTTAATAAAGCCGTGAAAAGCTTCCAGGAAAATATGTAATGCTTCATCATGTGATACTTTCAAGTCTATCAGTGACAGTTCTAAATTTCTTATTTCTCCTTTTTTTTTCCCCTTTTCCTAGAATCATAGATGGGTAGGGACCTTTAGAGATCATCTAGTCCAACCCCCCTACTCAAGCACGTCAACCTAGATCAGGTCGCACAGGAACATGTCCAGGTGGGTCTTGAAGACCTCCAAGAAAGGGGACTCCACACTCTCCCTGGGCATCCTGTGTCAGAGCTCTGTCAACCTCACAGTAAAATAGCCTTTTCTTATATTTAAATGGAACTTTTTGTGTTCCAGCTTCATCCATTGTCAAAACCACAGCCGAAAGTATCTGTCTCCTAAAACTCTTAAGGAATCTTAGTTATTTGCTCAGCACACACAACAGTACACAGCATTTGTCCTGCACCATGCATGATTACCTCCCTTCACTTACAAACACAGCAATATACTTTAGGTATGCATGCATTTACACTCCACTATAAAGGTCTTTGATGACATCAACAAACTGCATAAGATGTGATGAGACAGATACCAAATATACCATACAACTTAGTGACCCTTTCTAACTGGCACTTGTGGCCTTATGCTCTTTTTTCCATTAGGCAGCTCTTCTGTTGAATTCTGACAGGGCATCAGCTAAATCAATTCAATCTTGATGCTTTAATTCAGTTCTGTCTGGGAACTTTCAGTGAATTTTAGCATGGATCATAGAGCTCTGCCCTTAACCCTAGCTCTGCTATTTCAGTCTGAGTACAGGTTCAGTAGTGACTAAGCACCATGTGACCTAAAAGAGCCAGTATCTAAATGATGTGTCTGCATGGTGCAATGGGTTATGTTGCATGATTCCCTACTTTAGCATCAGCAGAGTTTGGTCCAAAATTCAAAACGATATACTCAGTCAGTCCACCATAGTGCTTTGGGCTGCTTTTGTTCTGGAGCAGAGGCTGGCCTTTTTCAATGGCATCTTGTAGTCCTGAGGAGACCTATTACTCTGCTGAGGGTTGTGGGGACTCGTCGACTTCCTTACAGACATTGGAACTGTAAGAGTTCATTGCTTTTCATATACAACATGCTTTACCCCTGTGGAACCACTTTGAAGAAGCAGTTTTCTTTCTCAGACCTTGCTAGGCAAAAAAACCTAAACACGGTGACACAGAAAAAGTATTATCTCAAACACCATAATCTGGATTCCAAATCATCACCTCTTGCACCACTCCTTCTTTTTGCCTTATTTTCTGACACAGGAATCTACAACATTTTCACACAGGAGCAGCAACTGAGAGAATACACCATAATAACAAACTGTACGCATATCTAGTCTGTGTGTGTGTATAGGCATAGGGAAATGTCAATAGTTCACTTAGTTCTAAATAAATGACTCCACTGCTTCGGTCACTAATTTTTAGGAAATTGAGCGATTCTTGATTTTGACTTTTTGTTTAAAAAATCAAAGCTAGCCAATAACATCTCATGCTTCCCAGGTACCATTTGGTGATGTAACTGTGCAACTTCAGAGTATTTTCCATAAATATTTAGTTAATATTGACTTTACTTTTGGACAACTTGTTAGTTAGGGCTACAGGAACTTGCACATTACCATCTTTTCCTATGATAATAAGAAAGAATAGACATTCTTTTTATCCTTTTTTTGAGCATTAGGAGAAATTTGATTTTTTAAAAGTGGACCAATTGTGTAGAAGCTGGCCTTTTTGACTGTTTACTGCACAGTAAAGAAAGAGTTTTTCTTTCCACAAAAATTTTCCTCAAATACTTCCCTCAGAGTTTTAGGACTCCATGCTATCAAAATATGTTCTCCTTTGTTTCTATTTTCTTAGTAAAAAGGTGAAAGTGGTTGGCTTTATGCACTTATTTTTCTCTATCTTTTCTTTAAGTGGGGACCAGAGAAAGGAGCAAGATGAATTGGACTGGAGTTCTTTAGTGTTAGCATCAGACATAGTGTTGGCTTCTGCACTTGAACTGAAAATGTTTAGCATCTTGCACAATATTATCCAGAGCTCTGATTACTAATAGGTAGATAATATTGCTTTCTAAGAGAAGGATCTTTGCCTGCCACCATACAAAATGATAGAATTTGTAGGAGTCTTAGTTGGTTTTCCCAAATGCCAGGCATCATCTTGTCTTGTGTTGTCTCAGCACATGCAATTACCTGTGTTTTTGTATGGAGCCTAAGACTAGCAACCCACATGTCCTGCCTCCTCCATCCCTCAAGATGCTCTGTGGACTCAACTCAGAGTCCTGTCTGTGAACTGTATATAGGGACTTATTTTGCTCAACAGTTGCTGATCTTTGCCTCTCACAGCCCCAGCATACTTTCTGCTCTGAATCAGCACCCTGATAGGGTACATTTCTGCATCAAGTCTCAGTGCCTCTATTTCCTGTGCTTGGTTTGGATGATGGAAGTTCATACACACTGAATGCCTTGTGGTTGAAACAAAACTGGCAGTGCCCTCAATGACATTCAGTCCAAAAGCCCAGACCACAGTTACATGAAAGTAAAACTTCCTAGTGGTGTATAGTATAAGGATCACATTGCAACATCGTCAGATGAGCTCCTGTTACACTACCTTTCTGGCTAACAGCCTTCTGTTACTAATTCTGTTTCCAGTCCCACTTGATTTGTTACCTTCAATTTAGCACTTGCAGTAGCCCAACTCTTCAGTTTAAATCTTTTACAAACTGTTCTGAGGATCTTTGATCCCTTCCTAAAAGCATATCACTAGTTCTTAAGTTTTTTTGTGCCATTCCACATTTCATGATATGGGGTTTTTTTGCATGAAATATCTGAAAAATCACTATATGTCAGACAATTTAACATTAATTTAAAAACAAACAAACAAACAAACAAAGTTCTCTTCTTGGTTTAAGTAGTGTTTTTGTATGGTCAGATATCAGTAGCCTCCAGTTTCGCTCTAAGTTTCAGTAGGACCAGTCTCAGAAGCATCCCCATTTCCACACCAAGTGACACTCAATTCACAATTCACACCAAGTGACACTCAACAGTTACTTGGAGGCTACAAGACATACACTCTCCACCTTTTCAGGGTTCTGGAAGGGAGTAGGTTGGCATTGCTTCAGGACCTCCGCAAAATCAAGTATCCTTTTTGCCAGATGGCTCACCGAAAGGGCAGCAAACCAGAATTTGAGTGACTGATGAAAAGGGAACCACTGCTGCCTTCCTGATAAGATTGTTCTCTCTAACGATGAGGCATGAAAGTAGGCTTGAGTCTCTACCACATAAAGCAGGAAACAAACCAAACAAAAAAAACCTGAAACAGATCTTGGGAGTGGTGGAAGGTGTTTACAGCTATCACTCACTCCTTCACTTTACCAAACTGGAGTGAAGTGGTGACACTTGCACAGTTGAGAGAGAATGCCTGTCATTGGAACACAAGTCACCACACCTCACATGGGTACCACACGACACAAGATGCTAGAGGTGGCAGTACTGGCAGCCATGCTGCCACTCTGACAAGGCACTGAAAGAAATGTGCCTCTGGAAAAGGCTGATGATAAGCACTGTATGCCAAGCTCAAACTCCATCCGTGAGGATGGCACTAGGCACAAAGTCACAAACTACGGATGAATCATCTGCACTCATGTGAGGCAAAATACTGATGAGCAGCTTCAGCTTTTTCAGTCTGGATCTCAACTGGGATAGTGCTCAAAGGTAGAAATATGACAGCTTAAAAATAGCTATCAAAAGCACAAGCTGGGAGTCGGCATAGAGTCTGGGGTTATTCAGACTTGTGAACAGTGGTGTGAGAGTCTAGGGAATAATAGAGCTAACTCTCTTAAGCTATTCCTCCTAAGGCAAAATAGTAAACCTCCTGAGACAGGAAATTAAAATGTCAAATTAGAACCTAATCACCTCAGCAGTTCAAGAGAAGAGCTTAATACCTTGACTTTCATTCTATAATTTGTCCTTGATTAAAAGGAAGATGAATTACACATCTGTATGACAAGAATTGATTCAGATAGTATAGGAAGGAAGAAAAAGTCTGCTTTGTGTAATTTTTTTAATCTTTTTTTCCTTTCCTTATTTAAAATGACATATGGATTACAATAAAAAAGTAGGAGCTGACATGCTTATCTTTAGTAGCATAATGTTAAATTTTCCTCAGTTCCTGTATCATCTTTTCTGCAGCAACGTGATTTACAGAAAAGTCAGCTGCACCTCAGTTAATATGTCTGAAAAGCACCCTCCTAACAAACACCTCTCCACTACATGCAGAAAGACTTAAGAAACAAAAGCTCCTTGCCTTTCCCTATTAGTGATGATTTCCAAAGCAAACAATAACTTGCCAGCAGTTCATCTTTGGAGATTTTACCCAGCCTCATCCAAAATCCCCAGCCCAGTGTTTTCCTTCCTTTTGTTTCATTAATCCAACAAAGCTGCACATAAAGCACCTGTTTTCAAGTTTGAACTACGCAGTGATGTGCTGACAGCTCATCATGTGGCCAAACATAGCATAGGCTCTTCTCCATTCTGCAGCCTCCCCTGTGCAGCCATGGCTGCAGTCCTCGTGGTCATCTGCAAAAGCACAAGCCCAGTCTCCCTTTGCTACGCTGCTGCCCTCCCCATGCCATCCACCCTTTGAGAAGGGACACAGTGTAACTCCATCTTGTTCATTGTCCTAAAACAGCCTCAGTTCAGGTTTTTAGGAGCAATCACTGAAGATGTGGAAACAAACAAGGAGATTTTAGAAAGGCTTGAAAGACTTTGACTTATCGCATTACAGTTAAATGTGGACTGACACCCATTAATCCACAGAAAATTGGTACAAATCTCTTGCAATAAGAAAATAGGTGTAGAGGAAATAGCAGCTTTGCAAAAATTGAAACCTGTGTTTAATTTTCTAACAGGGAGGGTTTATGAACTTGATTCCCTAATTAACGCCTACACACACAGTTCCCTGTCCTGAGTTCTGTCCAAAACAAATATTGGCTTTCCAGTGAGGGAAAAACCTGTGATATTTATCACAGCAAGAAGGCCATATTTCTCTTTCTGACTTTATATATTGTGCCTGTGAAAACACTATACAGGTCTTGGCTAAATAAATAAATAAGTAGATAGAGATTTTTTTTTTCTAACTGATTTAGGTTTGTCTCTTTCTGCACAACAGAGCGTCTCATTCTTTTTTGTGTTGCTGCTATCATTCCTTCATCTTTCTCCTATGCTCTCATCACAATTTTTCCCCTATGTATTTTCATTCCAAGATGGATGCAAACCCCAAAACATTCATTCACAATTTGTTAAAAACACTTAAAATGCTTATACAAAGTAAATTCTCCTTATATGAAATCCATTTGCTATTTATACCACTAAATATCAAATACAACTGTATATCTTTAAAAAGTTCTAAAAGCACCGGGTTTTTCTTACAACATTAATTTGTCACTGACATCATCCCTGTTAGAAAAGGCAAATTTACTATTCATACATTATTCAATATCTTAAAAGGGAACACAATTGAGTGGTTGGTTTTTCACTCCTGAGGCTATACAGCTGTAAGCACCTTATTAAAGTTATGTTTTCTGAGACTTCAGTGAACTGCATGAATCTCCAAAAATTTATTCCACAGTTTGCATGTTTAATATTTTATGAACTTGTTTGCACGCAACTGAAAAGAACCTCTTTCAGCTATTGTAGTCTGGCTATCAGAGAGTAACTTATACAGAGATGTATAACATCAGTCAATCAGGAAATGGATCTAGGTACAAGAGATCAGATAATAAATCTAAATGTCTGAGTTCTAGCAATAGCTTGTTACTCTACGACTTTGGGAAAATTATTTCTCTCTACTTACATATGTACAGTCATCTGTGATTGCCTGCTACCGTAATTTAACTCCACAGCATTATGTATTTAAACAATGTTCAGTATAACAAAGTTCATACCAAAGGGAGGTTCCAGTCTGACATTTCAAATGCTTCTGTAATGTAGATAGATTAAAGTCAAATGGAAAATACACATTTCCCATTCAGATATGGAAAAAACAAATGCATTTGTATTGCATGGAGAACAGCCCCCTCCCACTCCCCCCACTTTTACATGTTAGAAGGCTATTTATGACTATGTTTTATTTAGAAAGGAAGCACAAGTTCTGGATGAGAAACCCACTCTTCATAAATATTAACAGTATTAAACATCAGGCAAGATAAATCCATGGTGCTGTAACAGAATCTTACATTAAGGTCAAACCCATTCCTCTGGCTATTGCTTGCAAAATGTGCAAGACAGAGGAGCTGTCTACCCTATTTCTCTCTCTGACTTTTTAAATGATTTAACTACCCTAGGTTCCAAGCATGCACTTGTAAATGAGTTTACAATCCAGGTGGCTTCTCCCAGCCTTTCTAATATGATGGATTCTCTCTTCTAAACCATCTAAAGCACATCTAAACCGTCATTTAAGTCTAAAGGAAAACATTGTCTAAGCGATGTTGGTTTTATGATGCTGTTTATTACCAGCTATATTATTGCAGTTTGAGGTAGGGATCACTCTGCACTTACTTACAGCTAATCTGCTCAGGTCACTGCTATACTAAATGAGGATAGCACAAGGTTGTACTAATTTAATCATTTTAATTCCAATATATATTTCACAGAATCACAGAATGGTAGGGTTTGGAAGGGACCTTTAGAGATCATTGAGTCCAATCCCCCTGCAGAAGCAGGGTCACCTAGATTAGGTTGCACAGGAACATGTCCAGGCGGGTTTTAAAGACCTCCAGAGAAGACGACTCCACACCCTCCCCCGGGCCATTCTGTGCCAAGGCTCCCTCACCCTCACAGTAAAATAGTTTTTTCTTATGTTTAAATGGAACTTTTTTTGGGTTCCAGCTTCTTTCCATTACCCCTTGTCCTGTTGCTAGGTACTATAGAATAGCTACTATATATCCACCATTTAGATATTTGTAAATATTAATGAGATCCCTCCCTCAATCTCCTCCTCTAGACTAAACAGCCCCAGATCACCCAGTCTTTCCTCATAAGGAAGATGTTCCTGTCCCCTGATCATCTTGGTGACCCTGCGCTGGACTCTCTCCAGAAGTTTCCTGTCCCTCTTGAGATGGGGAGCCCAGAGCTGGACACAGGACTCCAGATGAGGTCTCACCAGGGCAGAGCAGAGGGGGAGCAGAACCTCCCTCAACTTGCTGGCCACACTCTTTTAGATGCATCCCACGATGCCATTGGCCTTCTTGGCCATGAGGGCACATTGCTGGCTCATATTTAGCCTATTATCAACCAGGACTCCCAGGTCTCTCTCTGCATAGCTGCTCTCCAGCAGGTCCATCTCCAGCCTGTACTGGTGCATGGGGTTGTTACTCCTACGATGCAGGACTATGCCTTGTCCTTTTTGATTTCACAGAAGAAAGCTACAGAGTGAGACTAACATATGACTTAATTAGACAAATACCATTTTAGCATTGAAAGCCATGAGATGAAATGCAGGGAACCTAAATTACCAAGCTCATTCAAAGGTACGTGGCAATTGGGAGTGCCAACACCTCCTGAGTTTTTCCAGCTTCCGCAGAATTAGAGTTACTAAACGCATCAGCTCTTGACAACTAAGTTCAATGAAATTAAAAGTGAAGATTAATGAAAACATCACAATAATGTGCACATTTCTAGAAGCCTCTTACTAAACATGATAAAAACAGTAACTTAATTTTTTCAGTGTTGTCAAACTTACAATCTGAGTTGTCATATAACTTAGGAAGTAATTTTTTTTTGCTAGTTTCCAGGCACATATTTTTGTAAACAAGACACACATTGCCACTATGGCTCTCCAGGTAGTGTCACTAAGCTCATCGTGAGATCTGCCTAGTTCATGATCTCAATCACAGAAATAAGCAAAAACCCCAGTGAAGTAGTTTTACATATATTCCTGCAAGAACTGCAGTACACAAATCACCAGAAGATTAAACTTGAACTGTAAGTGACAAAGAAACAGCGATTTGGCATATGCAGAATACAACATGCTGACAGAAATATAGAGCAACCTCCAAGTGGGAGTGGGGAGACAGACATGAAGCAGCAAAAAAATGTCTCTCTGACCTATCCTCACAGAAGAAATGCAACTTAACAAGTTATCCCTATCTCTACAATAATTCTTTCACAAAAACTCCGTTTAATAGTTAGAATGAATGTATTACTCATGGAACCACTGGTATAGTCTCTTAGCACTAATTCCACGGTACAAGCAGACATTTTAGGGGGGCTTACTTGAAGGAGAGGTGAGGGAAGGGGTAAAGAGAAGTAATAACTCCAGTAGACTCTAAAAAGGGTCAAAATGCAACTGCTCTGAAAAATCCAGGCCGTTGTCTAGCCTGAATTCCTCACATTTGCAAAATTCCAGACACAATTAGGAGCTCAATAATGGCACAGAAAAGCACTGACCCTCTGCAGTACAAACAGCAATTATCAAAACCATTGCCAAGTTTATATCCCATGGATGCACCAGTGAAATGGCATTGATAAGCAAGATCAGCTAAGTAAAACAGGGCAAAGGAGTTCTTTGGAGAGGAGCATTATCTCCCTTGGACTGCCAGGCAGTACAGGAGATTCCACAAGGCTGAAGTCATCTGAGCTAAGCCCTCAGCAATGGAAATAAAATGAAATTAAAGTGAATGAAATGAAATGAAATCATGAAATGAAATGAAAAGAAAGTCCTCAGCATGGGAATGACACCTTTATTATCACCAGTTTCCAACCTGAGAAGAAACAACCATACCAGTTAAGGAGTTATCTGTATCTCTTCCTAGGCTTTTCTCCTCTTCTCTCGCTCCTTCACTAAAACAAGTTATCAAAGAAAACACAAACAAAAACCAATTTAGACTAGAAGATTTTTTTTTTTTTCAAAAAAAGAACCAGTAGAATTTCAAACACCTTACGACTGCTGATGACACAACAAGAACATTTCCCAGTATGTGGCAAACAGAAATTTTTAATTTAAATCTTGTAGCAGCTTCATGAAAAAATTATTTCTGGCATAGTTTAAAATGGTTGCAGAATCCTGTAAAATCAGTACCAGCCATATACATACTGATGTGGCAGGAGGGAAGCTGTCACCAGCTGGCAGTATCTCTTGAAACTGACTGGATTAATACTCCTAAATTAATGTATATGGAGACTATTCATTGAATGCATGAAACTTTTTAATGTTATGCCAAAATCCTACTTTTTCTGAATTGACATAATTACCAGGAGAAACACTGTAACGTATACCTAAGTGATTCTATGAGGCTATATTAAAATGCTGGCTACAATCCACATTTTGCATCTCAAAAAGACTATTGAACAAATTGTGAAAGGTACAAAAGAGTCTGAGGTGTATAAAATACTTTCAACAGGCATAAAGAGTGAGCTTACCAAGGAGAAGACTGACAGTTGACATGGCTGCAGCATATGTACACCATTGGGAAAAATAGCAGGCTCATTAATCGAAGAGCATAATCCTCAGTGGTCAGAAGCTGATGCCAGATAAAGTTAAGTAAAAAATAATCATTTGTTTGGACTTTGTCAGTCATCGAAAAAAAGCTATCAAAGCAAACCTTGCTTAATTTCAGATCAAAACCGGATGCCTTTTTGGAAAGCATGTTTAACTTAAACAGGAAGCACTGAGTTCAACATGGATAACGGGATGAAGTGTAGCAGCTTGTGAAATACAGAAAGCAGACCACATTATCACCTTTCAGCTTCAGGCTTTATGAATCCCAAAGTTTTTTCCTGGACTTTAGTCATCTGCTGCCATCAGTAGTTCTTAAGCATTTCACAAGGCTGTCTGGACCTCTAGTTACATGCTGTGCTGCACTATACATTCCTTGCATGAACTTTTCTTCAGCCCTTGTCAGGGCAACTTGTTAGTTCACTAAAAATCCATTTGAACAAGATTAGCAAAAAATAAAGACAAATAAATCAGCTGTGAACCCTGTGGCTCAGGACCTAATTTTCAAAATATGCGTAAGTTGGTGACATGAAAATCAATTTCCTCTGGAATGTGCTTCTCCTCAGCAAGGGCTATTTCAATGCCAACTTACTCTCTCACATCATTGGGTTTGGCTGTGATACTATGAAATGGAAGTGGTAAGACTTTTTTCCCCCTCTTATATTGGGTAAAAATGAAACATTTTCTGAAGTCACTGAGTAGGGTTTAAGGCCTAGGGGGTTTAATAGCATTAATGTGTTTTGAAAGAAAAAAGGCCTGCAATTTTCAATGAAAAAAACAGGGAATATTAGATTACAGTGATTGAGAAAAGCAGTTGGAAGAAGATTCAGTCAGAGACTTGAAAACATGACTTGAAAACACAACACAACTTGAAAACACTTACAAAGCTAAAATTGTAAGTGCAGTTCCGAGAAGCAATGAACCAACCAACCAAAATAACCAAAACAACTAATTATCAGTGGAGTTGCAAGGAACGAGGTGAAGGGAACGAAAGCCTCATTCCTGTCATGGGTTCCCTGCCCTTTGAAGAAAGGAGCAACACCATGCAAAATGTTTCTTCTTCCTGGGGCAAAGGGAGGAGGTGGGGGGCACATGGGGAACAGCAATAACAGAGACCTACCAGCCCCCAGGGAGCCACTGGTAGCTACTCCTATATATCAGCCCAAACAGTCTGTGCCAACAGTGCATTTTCTGATTGGGCTGAGGGTTACATGTGGTGCCTCTTATGGATACAGGACATATTTTTAACCAAATATTTGAGATGCTACTCTTCAGACCTAGTCACAATAGGAGAGAATGGGAAAATGGGGGGGAAAAAAAAGAATCTGGAAAAAATTGGGAAATGGGAGGGAAAGGGATATTGGATGAGGAATCTTCCCTATTCTTCCTGAGTCCACAAGTCCTCAGGACCACCCAAGATATAAGTGAAAACATGCCAAAAAGAGAAAATGCGTTTCACAGAGCAGTTACTTCTCACCTCTCAGCTTTAGAAATGCCAGGCTGCCATTTTCAGAACTTATATAAGAATGTAGTTTTTAACTCTCAACTTCCATTAGTTACAAATAATTTTCTATTGGTAATCCATTTTAAAGAATTGTGATAAAAATCACCTCTTGGAAAACAGCATCAGTCATATCCATTCCCAGAGGCAAACTTGTTTCATCTCATGCGGAATCCTGGTTAGTAAACAAATCCATAAATCCATTTTGACATTGTCATCAGATTAAGCACTGGCTTTTCCATGGCAGAGGAAAGGGTTTGGTCAGGACAAGAAATAACTGTAGAGGAATGACAGAAGCTTAAATTAAAAAAAAACAAACAAAGAAAACATTTGAAGTTGGAAGAACCACGAATAATTCAAAGATAAAAACCCCACATCAGTCATATTTGTCTATACACAGCAGCATTTGATCTGGGCCTGTTTCCACCAGGAGTAAAGATTCTTCTGTGTTTCATATGTGAGGGAAAAAAACCCCTTCCCAATTACATATCTTTGACAGATTTATGAGTTTTTTTTGTGTTGAATCCAGTACAAAAAATCCAAAATCTTTCTTCATGCATCTGAGGGGAAAGATCCTAAACATAGTAGTTTCCCTTGGCTGAGGGCAAGGAGGAAGTTAGGCTACACAGTGGTAGGATCACACCCGCTGCATGCATATGCTTCATGAGGTACTCATATGGGAGCAAAACACACATAGACGTCTTACATGTTTTTATATGACAAGGGGCTACATGAAATTTTCCATTCCAAAAGGTTTTTTTAAAAAAGGTACTTTACTATTTAAAAACCCCAGAAGTGTAACAAGAAAAAAAGTCCGGGACTAGAGAAGTCACCTTTTTTATGTCATGAAGTTTAGGTAAACTAGAAATTTTCACAGGTTTTTACTTGACCTCATACGCTTTTCTAGGGAAACTGCAAGTCACAAACAACAAAAGAAATAGAAATATTTGGATTATGGCTATACTAGTAAACGATAGAAGAGGATGCTCCCAGGCACTATAATTTGTCTGTGTGTGTCCTTCACTTCTGGTATGTATTTGACTTGTGCTACAGGGAACACAAACTATTTCCAGGCACAATTTGGAAGTTAACTTGGGTCCTTTCCTAATAGGTGGTCTGCATGACTGTTTTGGAGGGTAAGAGTTTAACAGCATAGCTGCTTCACATATATTGGCCTCAGGCCAGGTAACGGTCTAACCCTTTTGAGTTTACTAGTCTAGACTAAGCGCCAGACTGATGCTACTGCTAAGGCAAAGTACTCTTTGTGAGCAACTCAGCTGGAGCCGCTCGTTCTTAAATCAGAAGGTGAGAGTCTCCATGTTAAGTTAGGTTAAACTCTTCCTCCAGTCTCTCTCATGCAGTCCCAGTGGCTCCCACATCTGGAAGAGAAAGGACAAGAAAGTTTAGTTCCCTGGTCCATGGTCATGGACCCCGCATGTAGTCCAAACCATCCCAAAGGATGCACCATCCCAAAGGATGGTTTGGATGTCAATAATGGGACAACTTAATTGTTTCACTCACTCCAAGCAACAAAAGCGCAACAGGAGTAACTCACAGCTTAAACAAAAAGAGTTAACATATACTAAGGGGGTGACTATAGTTTAACAACATACATTTCAATATTTCTAATAATGTTGGAAATTATGCACCAAGCCTGTTTATTAAATTCATACTTTGTTTGATGAAGCAAATGCCTGGGAAAGATATGAATGCCACACTGAGATTTCTGTGCAAATATTGTATGCCTACATCTCTGATGTAAGTTTCCTCCTAAACCAGTTTTTCTTTCCTTTGCAATTCCTCACTGCCAAATAAATGTATTTCCATCTGTATCTGTGGGAAACAAATAATGGCATGTAATGACCAGCTAGGAAATGTACACCTGTCATAAACTAAAGAGCATCTCCTGGGATATATTGTATTCCATTCCCAACTTACCAAGAAAGGATACAATGGAAAAAATGGATTGGTGTCAACTACCAGATGTTTTTAAGTCTCTCTAATTAGGTAAAAATTAAACAACTGCTATGTTCTATATTATAGATATTTTGCAGATGTGTAAGTCACATAAACATACAGAGTCTGATTTTCATTTACATTGAAGCCTCTTTACAATGCTTTGCTAGCACACCACCACTTAATGTTGACGTAAATTATTTACATTTGCATTTCAAGTTCCTTCTTTACTAAAAGAGTATAATAACCAATTGGGATCAGGCCCATAGTATGTTAAGGAAGACTTTAGCAAGAAGTCTTCAGAGATACTATAAGGAAAAAGAAATTTCATTTTCTTTTAGTATTTACATTTCATGTAGAACAAGCCTGCTGAGAACGAGTTAGGTTCAATTCATCTGTACTGTACATCTTTGTAAATGTCATTGCATATTTAATTGTAACTGTGATTAATTTGCTCATGAGGAACACAAAATGTTGAACTATGTTTTCTTTACCCATTCAGTCCTTCTCCTCAGGCTCTGTATAAACCACTAAGCTGCAAAAAAATCAGGAAGAAAAATCAAGTAAATCCTGCTTGTACCAAAACAACAGCAGTTTTTCATCTTCCAGATTAAAATAAAAGGAAAATTATCATCAAGCAAAGTAAAAGGGTAAAACATCAATAAAAAAATCTAAGACTGAACTACGTGAACTACTTAATTCTGATCCTAATAATTGAGTTAAAAAACAAAAAAGTCCATATGTTCTTTCATAATAAGAAGGCTGATTTAGCTAGCTGTTCAAAGACATCCTTAGGCAGCTCATAGATAAAGAGTCGTAGATGAAGGATACTTTGGAATGTACCTATATTTCTTCTTATGGAATCCGAATATTCTTCACCTCACGTAATAGTTACCAGAACTCTCTACAGTCAATTGCACATTTCTAATTTAAATAATTAAGTATTTTTTTAAAAGAAAGTATGTCCATTATACAAAAAACAAAGACAGGAACTTGACTGACACTGCTTATCAGCATCTGTCGCCAACTATTTCAAACAAGGTTGTCTCATACTCCCCAGGCTTGGATGTCCGTATCAGTACTGTGACAGCAACCCAATCTCTTCACTAGGGACTCTGTTGATGTAAAGAAAAGCCTGATATACCATATGCTCAAGAGAAAGAATTCCTGGACTGAAAGTTATTATTGCTACAGAAGATTAGACAAACATACATTCACAGCGTATCATCTTGCTCTTGGAGAAGACTGAAGCATGGTTATTAATGTATTTGATTCCTTGCTTGGCGGTCCTGAATCATTATTTACCTTTTAGACACATGGTCTAATTGTTAATTCCTCCTAGAGATAGGCATGCATCCTGTGTGCTTACAGTAACCACCGGTTTGGGGGGTTTTTTAATTAATTTTTAATGATTATATATAACAATGTGTTTTATTAATTTATTAATCCATTTAGTATGCATGTCTATTAATAATTATATCATGGTAATAATTTTTCTTGTTATAGCAGTATGTTTAAATTATATTGCATTATTTGAAAGGATTTGTCAAAAAGCTTAACAAAAGAGAATATGATAATCCTGATTAAAATGCTGTGATTTTTATACTATGTTATTAATTGCTTGGAAAAATGGAATAGGAGAGTGTTAGTCTAACCTGTATATTCAGCTATATTTGGAAGAGAGTTTTGTGAACTGCAGAGAGGTCAGTTCTAGATTTCTTGTTTCATTTCATGTCCATTTTGTGAATAAATTCAAAATTACAAGGGGAGAATAGCTTTTAATTCACTTCAGTCTGTGTGGAGCATAAGACTGAAAGGTTATCATTTGTTCATGGACAGTACATAAGAAATAATCTCAAATAAAGGCTGACAGGCCAAAGAGAAACCAGAAAACATCAACATTTGGTATACAAACACCATTCCAGTACTCCAAGATCCAGTGTAATGTGAACGTTACCCTGGAAATCAGTTATGTGTCCTGGGCTGCTTCATGCAGTCTAAGCTACAGGACATCTAAAGAACGTCTCCTCTGTCCTTTTGTGCATTTCAGTCTCCATGTTAATCTGTGTTCCAAATAATTTTGTAACTTTTCTATATAATTTTTCTTCTTTGATTACCAATTATGTCTCCATTTCTCTATTCTCATTCAAAATTTTCTTTAAGATTTTTTTCTACCACTTAACTCTCCTTTTTTCTTCAAATCACCTTTCTTCCTTGCGAAAAGAATAAGGATACTTTGATTAAATGATGCAGTGTTATCCAGATACATGTGAGCAACCTCTGGACTGGACAGCTGGTGTCTGGATGCACTAGCATGCCCTATCAGACTTAGGTTTATTTGCTGGCTACACCCTAAAGAACTGTTAGCATAGCTCTGCTGGTAGTAGTGCGCAAGCCATGTTTCATGATAGTGCAAACATTGCTGCAACTCACTGCATTAGCACATACTATATACATCTGCCTAAATTTTCAGCCCAAGGATCAACCATGGTGAAACAATAAAGCTTCTCAGTTCACTCAAGCATGAAAAAAGCTGCCAGAGTGTAGTGTGGGTTGAGACGCAGGTCATCATGTAAAAACAAAATAGACAAGTATCCTCTCTAGATCCTTCTCTCTACAACACCAGGACCAAACAATTAAATAGTGATAATCAACGGTCTACGTCCACTCCTTCACTTGGAGCAGGAACTAGTTCCTTCATTTACCACTGGCCCAGTAAAGCTACATGTGTATGAACCTGGCAGACAGAGCAACAACTGGTCTGGAGCTGCTGTAAACTCTTCACAAGCATCTGCACCACTGAATGGCTTTGGGAAATATCAGTAGGGCTGTATGGGATGGTATCAAGGGCAATCTTAGTGTGTACTCAGGAAGGGAAAATGAAGTTTACCAGCAGTGGTGAATAGTGGGGACAAATCACCATCTCTCCCCTCTGTCTACCAGTCCAACCATCTCTACTACAGCACAGGGACAGCCTTTACCTCCTCCCATATCCAGAAAGACCTTTGTGCTGTAGTTAGACTGTCCTTAACCATCCCCATAACTCCAATATTAGACATCCCTTCCCCTCTAACTTCTCACTGTGCTGCCCATCCTCACTAAAGAAAGCATTAATTCCTCCAGTAACCCCCTTCCTTCCCTTGGTCCCCTCTCATGCCACCCCTTCCTACAGTCCTATGTTTCCAGTGGCACTGGCAAACTGAGAGCGGCTGTCAGAACATTCTTCTTTGAACTATGGGGAGAAGAGAGACTGAAGTTGGATCTGCAAATATTGCTGCCCTACCAAAGACAGGAACCAGTGACCACTCCTCCACCACCATCAGTGCCTGATTCCCTTGCATCTTCCATCTGCAGCAGCACCAGCATCACCAGGCATTCTGTGAGCAGACATTCCTCAAGCTTCTGTTCTTCAGCAAGAGCACTGCAGGTGGTCAGCAGCCAACCATTTCCTCATTCCCCTTTGTCTCTGTATCCCATTGCCTTAGGCAATCATGTAATTTAAGGTTTCACTTCTACCTGCTTTTCTTTCCAGCAGCTAGATAACTCCCTGACACCTCAGCCACCTCTCCCTTGAACCTTCCCAACTGGCCCAAACTGCTGCTTGAGGGACCCAGAACAGATGCAGCTTTTAAGACAGTAGCAACATCAACAAAACCATTGGCAAAGGAGTTAAAGTACATGTGGTCTTTTAATGAGTTTGTAGCACAGTCCTTCCAATACAACTGAGGGGACAGAAGAGAGCAGGAATCAAAGGATTCCTTTGTTTCATACAGGCACCAAATACAATACACCACCAAACCTCAGCTGTCTTAATAGTTTCCCTCACCAAACACACCCTGGGCCTTGTAAAACAAAAGGAGGCATTAGACCATGGGCCTCACCTTAAGGAAGTTTACTGTTGGTCTGTAATCTCTTAGTTTTTATCTCTGAGGAAAAAGCAGTGGCACGTCTGGAGGAACCTCTGCCTAAGTCAATCCCTACAGCCTTGTTTGCTTACCCCTGCCATGTGCCTCCTCAGAAGTTAAACTGCAAACAAACCAGCTCCTTCTTTCAATAAAATTCAAAGAAAGTCTTTGTTGAGCTGTAGTGAGAATCCAAAGAGACACAGTAAAAACCACAGGTTCCAGTCCTTAGAATGGGGAATTAAATGGGACAACTTTTTTTTTTTTTTAATTTTGTAGAGAGCAGTCTTGTTCTGACTACAGCAATATTTTTATTGTGAATATTATCATTCCTACCACAAAGGAGGAACAGATGGAATTTCTACTCTTGACTGTAAAGCAATTCAGCCCACTCATATTAACTGGGTCAATATTGAATTCCTGAGTCGGAATGCTATCAGTGAGTGAGGGCCTCTCAGAAATCCTCTCCTCAAATCCATGGTATTTCATGATGTATGTAATGCTGAGTGTTTGAAATGAAGCATTCAAGTGTAAAGAAGAGAGCAGTTTTGAAATTTGGTCCATAAGTATGAACACCTTTCTATTGGATTGGTCAATTATCACACATCACCTCCCAAGAAAAATACATCACTAATCTTTTTGCATAAACTTTTAGCAATACTAAGTTTAATAGGAAAAAAAAATCTGAAACTTGTATTACTAAATCATGCAGAGGAAACAAAATACAAAGATTTAACAATGATTGCTTTGCTTAGGTTGTTCAAATTGACAAAACAAGTGGGTGTGCGAGAGCCATAATTAATACAATCAGGGTTTGAAATTTCTAATCAATCTCAAAATAGAAGTATCCTCTTTGTAAAAGATGGATGAAGTCTTAAAAACAAATCTGTTGCACAAGTTCATCATGCATGGAACCAGAAGTAAAGGGTTCTAAATTGAAGCAAATGAGATTCAGATTAGATGATAGGTACTGTGAAGCATTTCTGAAAGATTGTCTAAGGAAGCTCAGAGATCTCCACCAATGTAATTCCTAAGAATAGGTTAGATAAATTTAGCAAGACATATATGAATATATTAATTCATTGTTCCTTGGCTTAGGAAGCAACAAATATTTTGTTCAGTGCAGATCACTGTTCTGTATTATTACAGCTGTGGTGTTAATTTTTAATTTTACAGTATTTACTACCTAGCACTTAAACATATTGTCTGCTTGCATTTATGCATCTTCCTTTCCATATTTGACAGATAAGAAAGCAATAGAAAAAATTGTCTCATTATAGCCTTTACCAAATCTGTAGCCAAAGATCAAAACAAAAAAAAAAGTCAAAGGTTCAGGAGTTTCAGCTCCCACTGTCATAGTCACTGGTAGGATGTAATAGCTCTTTATAGTGGGCTAAGCAGAGCTAAGTGGGGTTCTAAAGGCATTATCCCAGAATTTCCTTTTTATGGTTGTTTTGTTTCAATCAAAATATCATTTAAAGCAAGCTTTATTTGTTTTACCTATTGTAGTTGCACTTCCACAGATATTCCCTCTACCGTCATCCCGACTCCATAATGAAAGTCTCAAGAGACTTCTGACAGCTTCATGAGCTGTCTGTGCTGATGCTACGTCACATACAATGGAATCGGGAAATGGAGAATTCAGCTTTTGCAAGAAAATTTGGAGACAATAAAATAAATTTAAATGTCTTTTAGGGATTTGTGCAACTGTAGCATCTTAACTGGTTCAAAATACATTTTCCATATTTTATCAAATACAATTGTAAAATTGCCTAATATCTAGTTATTAAGAAGAAAAATATTTTCTTATTTTTGACTCTATGCTTCCACTTACTTTTTCTTTAAAGAAAAAAAAAAACATTATAGGCAATATGTGTAAGTCTTTGATTTTCACATAGAATTGTATTAGAGTTCAACTCAACTGCATTTGCATCTGTTTTTTGGAAAGGGAACAAAAGTTGTGCTTTTAATACATAAAGTTCTTAGGAATGGTTTAGTATTTAAAGAGACATCTGATAGATGAATTGTGATAAAGTGTACTAGAAACAAAGCACAGAAAGCTAACAATAAATAGTGCACAGGTAATGAACTCACAGACAAAAACGCTTTGAGAGTAAAAACTAAGAGAGTGATAATTGAAGAGTTATTAATAGGAGGTCTGGAAAGTTCTGAGAAAAGATAAACCAGAAATACTTAGAAGTGTACATTAAGCACATGGAAACAACCTTTGCTCAGCCTTACCACCAGCATCAATTTAAAGTCCTTTCTGGCCACGTGCACCCTAGGAGTATTTTCCTGAAAAGTAGCTTGCTGAACTAACTGCTGGGAGGATGGAAAAACTCATTATATTATTAGAAACTTGATCTTCTTGGATCTGTCTCTTCAGCTAAATTTGCCAAGATGCATAATCCACTGGAAGAATAATTTGAAAATTAACCAACATTTAACCAACAATTACATCACTTTCCATTTTGGTTATGAATGTTTCAAAGTATTTCTAGGTTTTGTGTTACAGCTTTTTATTTTAGTACCACCATTGTATACCTGCACATAATATATTTTAGCATGCACAATATATTTGTTTGTATAAACTGTGGCACATATTTCAACACCTATTTTCAGTAGTTTTCTCCAAGTACTGAGTTAATCATAACTGTACCTAAGTCGTACATTTGAGATTTAAAATAGGTTAATTTAAAGATGATCTACTTTATGTTGTACTTAATCTAATTGCTTCATTAAGAGTGCTTCATTAGGAGTACAAGACTGGCCCATGTTGAAGTTGAGGTCCATATCTGTGTAAGGGCTACCTTAGGCTGTATCATACCAGTAGTTTTGATTCCTGGGCCACACCTGATAAAGCTGAAATAGGTACTTAGAGCCTAAAGGAAGAAATTGATGCTCAGAAGCAATATGCACATTGACAACATGCTGTGGAGTTTGACTTTTCTAAAGTCTCATGCATACATAAGACCACAGTGAAACTCCAGCTAGAACTGAGCTCTTCCAGATCACGTCTTTGAGCACAGGAGTATTGATTTACAGCTTAAAAATACTTTAATTATTTTAATAGTGGTGTCTATCTCTTAGCAAGACAAAGTTAGGGCATTAGTCCCTTTGAGCTTTTTGAAGTCACAGCTTCTATTTTGCCACAGAAAGTCAAAACCAGGCATTCCTTGGCTGGGGAGACAGATAGACCAACCAACTACTTCCTGTTATTCACATGGACTAGGATAAAAGGCATGGATTTGGCAAGCAGAGACCCAACAAAAGAGCCCACCGTGATTCTGGAGCCCAGAAACTGGGGGATTGACCCTTGATGGGAAGGAGTTTTGGATCCAAATCACAGTTCAACAAGCTGTTTACATAGTTTCATCTAATAGTTTATTAAATCAAAACACTCAAGTAGTCCCAAAGAGCAAAGAAAGCCAATTAAATGAGATGAATAAGATGCACCACAGCTCATGAACTACAGTACTTTAATTGTTCCTTTTGACCATTTGCTCTGGACTGTTTCCACACACAGATTAGCTGACAACGTATAGGTGTTAGCTTGAATGAGGAGGAGGGAGATGATCAGTAAGGCTTAACATATCAAAAATACGTGAGGCCACTTTTCAGGAAATGATTCTGAAAAGGATTCTTCTGATGAGTCACTGAGACAGTAAGCTAGGAATAGCATACATGTTAAAACTCCACACACACTCAAAACCAAAGAATAGACAAGAACAGAATCAGAACATCAGTGCAAGACATTTTTTTTTAACTTCTTTCCAGTGCTATCACTAACATATGAACATATCAGGTTCTCAGCTATCACAGATTTCAATAAAGGTTGTGTATTTTATCAAAAAAAGCTAATAACAAAAATACGTGTTTAAGTAAAAGTCAGGTCTTCTAACCAGTGAAGATAGGGGGGTTTTTTTCAGTATGTCTTCAAAAATATATCCTGATAATAAAAGACTACATTATAGTTCATGCTAGTTTAGTCATAAAACTATGAGGAGAAACAGATAGGTGGGTATGAGGAAACAAATTGATATGCAGACAAGAGAAAGAAGAAAGAGTGATAAAGTACATTTCTCCTCATTTGTATTCTTATGAACAAATAACATTTGTAGTAGCCTCCTTTACCATGACTAGTGGCAGTCAGAACAGTAGATCACAGCAAGGTTGACAGGAATCAGAGTGGAGAACTCTGCTTCACCCATGGGAGCAGCAGCCCCATAAAGACATAAGCGACCAGCCAAGAGACAGAACAAAGGATGTTATAATTCTTAAAAGCACCAAAATGAAAAGACGCCAGTCTATAACACAAAGCATTTCCTTAGTCTCTGCTGGGAAAGAAAGGACAAGAAATTAGCACATCAGTATGTCAGCACAACCATTTAATAAGGTTGATTGTGTCTGATCTATAGCATCAATTTGACCTAGCACTATACTTTCTATCTGAAATTATTAATGAAGAATGGAAGAAATACTGAGTGTAAGTATAGAAACAAGAAGTCCAACTTGAAAGAACACAGGTCCACAACAACTTGGAAAACATATACTGTTCTTATTTAATACATTGAAAGGATTAAGCCAGATATTCTTTGGTTTAGCTGTAGCAAGGGCAAAGAGCGGATTTCTTACTGTCTAATCTTGAGACACTCTAACCTGTCCTGGAGTGAAGGATTACTTCAGTAGTTGGATTCATCCCTTGCTTCCTCCACTCCCCTTCTTATCTATCAAGCTGAAGAGATACTCTCTTTCATAAACGACAGTGGAAGAACATCTGAGCATCAGCGGAGAGATGTTCCAGCAGCAGCAGCAGGCACTGATTTTCTTTATTTAAGAAAGGAAAATAGAATCAAGACCAAGACCTGCTAACACAAATCCAATGAGATACCTCTTGTTGACCATGGTCAAACATCAAAGTGTAAGACCTGTGGTCTAGTGTCACAGGCTCCAGGTCTAATTCTGCTACAGAATTTAATAGGTGATTTGGCAACTATAACTGTGTCAACATCTCAGCTTTCTACTCTGTAAAACTTAGATAGTTAGATCAAGCTATCTATTAAGTATTTTGAGATCTAAGGAAACGTATGCCATAGAGAAACTCGTATTATCTCGCAATAACTTTGAGGCTCTAGTTCACACTGCAATTCATTTGGTTGGTGGGTTGGTTGGTTGGTTTGTACGTGCCCAGTACCAGAAGCAGTCATAGACCTGTGTTATTTGGGACCTGATCTTGTAGGAAACAGCCTCATGCCCTAACGAGAGATTTTCCTTGATGCATGCAATGAAATCAATGCATGTGTGTATAAGGTGCCCCACCTAGGCCTGAATAGCTGGCTACATCAGACTTTCTGAGCATGTAGGGATTAACTGTGCAGAAAGTATCTCACTCAGCACAGCACAGAGGTGCAAGCAGGGGTCAGTTGTGGCTTCACAACTCCTCAGACCAGGACTGCTAAGTTTCGTTTCCCACAAACATCTCAGTAGCAGCACTTCACCATTTCCCTTAAGGCTACACCTGACTGCGGTCCAATGTGGCCAAGGGAACAAATAATGAGGAAACTTCCACGGAGGGAACATATATTGTTACATAAATGCTTCCATAGGCCCGACTACTGTTTCCTGAGAAAGGAAACTCCATTCATCAAGTCTGTAATAAACTGACATCTCATCAGCAGGGAAAACAAGAGGAAGGTACTTGTGAAGGGAGAAATCTCTCGCTCTATATATAAGAATTGTTTTCCTTTGCATGCCTAATCTGTGAGGTGACTAAAGTTTTACCCACTGGTGCTATAATACTCACATGGGAAACATTAAGTTAACTATTACAAAATTAAACTGTAAGAGTTATTGGAAACTAGAGCTGAGCAAAATATTAGAATTTTCATCCTAGGGGAAATTCTAATATTTCAACTTTTGTTTGCTTCCAAAATTAGGATGGAAATGTTGAAATACCTCTTTTTCATAGAATGAACGTGTTCTCAGCCACTTTTACATTAAAATGAATTTGATAAAGGTGTTATAACATCTCCTGGGAATCGTTGTTAAGGTACCTTGAGCTTAGAATTGTGTTAACAAGGATATTTTAGTTGGGTTATTGAACCAAAGCCATAAAAAAATGCTTAGGGTCAGGCAAAACATTAATTTCATCCTTTTCTTCTTCCAGGTTATTTAACTCTTGTATTCCCTTTAGCAAAAAAAAAAAAACCCACAAAAAACTCCTCTTCCAGAAAAAAAAACCACCTTAAAAAAAATGTTCTATTCTAAAAAGGAAATAAGTTTTGCAGCGGAGAAGTCTCACCATTCAATTTTTAAGACATTCAAAAGTGTTCTGTATTTTGTGTCTGATCCTCACAAATGTTGGATTTTTTGGTTAAACTTCCAAATGAGAAAACTAATTTTGGCTCTCATGTTGTTGCCAAAAGTAATTATTAATATGTATTCAGTAAATGTTTTCAATTGATCCATAAAAGAATGTATCAAACAAAAAAAACCAAATCATTGAAAGTTCTATCTCAATTTTTTATCATCTTCATTCTTCAAAGGCTTCCTGGTTTGATTACATGCCCTCATAGTTGATCTGCAGTTTAGGAAGTTGAAACACTCACCTGGCATATTTTGATATTTGCATGACCTAGCAAGGAGCATCCTGGGAACTTACTATTTTTTGTCTCTTCAGAATATTTATTTTGTCCTGATATTGTGTTTCTGGGTGCTGCTTGCTGGGTACACCACTTTTATACTCAGAGTATTCCTAGTATGTTGGCTGAAGTCAACTTATGAACAGAGGAATTAAGATCAGAATGGAAAAACCTCAGAAAAATGCCCCTATGGAGGTGAAAAGGTATCTGCAATGAAATGCACACTAAGGCACTTGAGAAGCAAAAAGAGGGGACCCCACTGTTCAGATTCTTTTTGCAGATTTAATCTGCCTAGATGTTTTCCACTTACAGATCATTCATTGATCTTCTGATGTTAGTTTAGTTGGCTGGTATTCTCCTGACATCTGAGGTCTAAGACCCTATTTTTCTATTAAATAAATA
The DNA here is from genome assembly GCF_028858725.1 of Colius striatus. NCBI lineage: Eukaryota > Metazoa > Chordata > Aves > Coliiformes > Coliidae > Colius > Colius striatus. Next base: position 75,339,132 of record NC_084759.1, read on the forward strand.
GGGCCTGAGACCTCAGATGTGTATACATATACATTTTTGTAAAATCCTTGTTCATATCTTTTTGCTGTTCTCATACCAAGGCTAAAGGTTACGGTTTTAGTTTAAACATAATATTTTCATGGTTCATAAGAAAATCTGTATTAGTTTACATTTTTGGCAACTTTCATTATACTCTAGTGATTCCTAGAAGTCCTTGTACTTTCCTGCTGGTGAGAGATACTTTCCATAAAATAACACAATATAAAAATAGTAATTATTAACTCACTGTGATGTATTTTGTTAAGGCACAGAGTGCATATTCAAATGACAATTTATTCAGTGTGCAGATTTTTGGCCATATTTTCAGTTTAAAATTACTGTTGCAAAATATATTTTTTAATTAGCATTAGGAGTTTGAATGATGAGAAAGACAGGAGCTGATCCTAATTAGTTGCAACAGTCCCAAATCTCTCATGTTTCGCAGATAACTACAGTTCAGTTGACTGAGGGTCTGTGCACTGCAGAAGGCTTATACTTTGAAAACAGCTCTAAAAATCAGTTCAGAAACTCTAAATCTCTGTTCTGACATCATCAATGTCAATAATTGCATATTTTTAAAGGCTAATGAAACGGTATATTCAGAAACTGAATAAGAATTTTCATATCTTTTTTTCCAAAGGATCTCCGAGTTGTTCACAAACCTGTAGATTAATCAAATTCTAAATAATGCACATAGTGAAGGTAGCCTCATACACCACACACCTGCATAATGTTACTCAACAGAGTACATTTCTGAGATGTTAGAGGTACAACCTGGAAGATACTTTATATGTACATAAAAGACTCAAGAAAAGGTTCACCACTGATACAGGGAATTATTACTGATGGGAATTATTTCTCAAAGCTCAATTCAGGTCCTGCATCCCTTCACTGACAGTAGGTACAGATTCAAAAGAGTGGCATTTCCTCCCAACAGGTGTTTAACACTCTGCCCCTGAATCAATGTGCAGAACCTGCTGCCACAATCATTCCAAGGCTAAGGAAGCCTAGGCCATTGACTAGGCTAAGGAAAGCTTGTGTTTTTGCAAAAGATGTCTTACTCTATGTCTTACTACATTTAAGATGGTGTTTGCGTAGGGCTATACATGTCCATATTGTATGTGAATCTGCAGGAAGATTACATAAACAGTAGTGTGGCAGGCTTCTAGACTATTCAATATCAATAAAGGTACTTTTGTCTTTTTGTAGGATTCAACTCGTGAAAGAAATGGAATTGAATTTCTTAAATACTTTTAAAATTTCTCAGGAATTATTTTCTCCAACAAGTCCCTTTTGAATGCCCATGTGAATGCCCGTATTTTGAATGACTTTGACAAGAGTGCAAATGACTGGCTAGATGAGGGGAGAGCAGACGTCATCTACCTTGCCTTCAGCAAGGCTTTTGACACTGTCTCCCACAACTTCCTCATAGAAAAGCTCAAGCAGAGTGCGTTAGATGAGTGGACGGTGAGGTGGATATAGAACTAGCTGAATGACAGAGCCCAGAGGATGGTGATCAACAAGGCTGAGCCAAGTTGGAGGCCTATGGCCAGCAGGGTTCCAGGGGGGTTGATTCTGGGGCCAGTCTTATTCAACATCTTCATCAACGAGTTGGATGGGGGAACAAGGTGTACCCTCAGCAAGTTGGCTGATGACACCAAACTGGGAGGACTGGCTGATTCCCCAGAAGGCTGTGCTGCCATTCAGCAGGATCTCGAGGGTGAGGGAGCCCTGGCACAGGCTACCGAGGAAGAGTATGGAGTCTCCTTCTCTGGAGGTTTTCAAAACCCACCTGGACATGTTCCTGTGTGATCTGATCTAGGTAGACCTCCTTTGGCAGGGGGTTGAACTACGTGATCTCTAAAGGTCCCTTCCAATCCCTACCATTCTGTGATTCTCTGATATCAAATTAATGTATTCTGAGACTGACATGTATTAATACATTTTCAGTGTATCTTTTAAATAAACTGAGAATGTCTACAATTTTACATGTGTCTTTACAAAACCCCTACTGGCTATCAGAAATCCATACATTAAAGCCCATTATAAAACAAAATTATATAACAGGAATAATTCTAACTATTTGAGATGTGTATTTTACCCTATAGCATATTTTTATCTCATAGAATAAAGTTATTGTTGGTCCATTTTCTGCACATATTTAACACAGATCACTTTCTAACAGTTTCTGAAATTGCTTGAAAAGTTATATATGGAAAAATGCCTCCACAGGCATTTGGAGCTACATAGTAGTTAGGGAGCAAATGATAATACTAGTAATCTTTCACATAAAGATTTTACCCAAAAATCTGAAGCAAGTAGTAGTATATTCATTTCACAGATGAATAAATACATAAGCAAGAAGAAGGGGCATCAGCCTGTATTCTTAGCGGTTTTATTTCCTTTCCTTGTCTTTCAGCTTGGATATGAAATTCAATTTGTAGCTATAGGGTCCTCAGAGCAGCATGTAATAAGGTCAAATACTAAAGCAGATTAAACTGCAAAACAGTTTAATAGATTTTGAATGGAATCATAGGATCATACACTGTGCAAGCAAAGACAAGCTTTAAACCAAGTTTAAATTAGTAGCAGGAAAATCTTATGAGAAATAAAGGCAAATACTGTGAATTAATGCAGTGCATTTAACTAGAGCTCTGAAAAGCTGTACCTACCTTAGTGTTTTGACCAGTAAATGAAGTGACAAATTCAAAATCTGTGTTTAACAGAAAATCATCTACTGCCCTGCTATCAGTAGAACTTTACATGCTTTCCTAGTAACAGAAAGGTACATGTTCATCACTGACTGTGCAATTCTTATGAGTAAAAGCCCAAAGTGAGTGGATTCATCCCATTGAAAAAGAAAAAAAATAACTATTTATAGGCTGGACATGTATACTAGAAGTTGTATGCTCATAGCCTGATAATGAAAATAGAGACCTTGGCACATATTTTGGGAGAAGCAGAAGCAGACCAGATCTGTTTAATTGGAATAATAAAAAGAATGAATGTCAAACTATAGATTATATTCACATATTCTATTTCACTTCTCACATTCCAGGTTCCTGTCTCTTTACTTAAAATATTTCAACTGCTCTAATTTTTCTTCTTCTTTGTTTTATAACCGCTTTGTCTGGACGTGCTGAACAAGTTATTCTTATCTACTGACTTCAATCTATTAGGCAAATTCTGAACATGCCAAAACGACTCATACAGATTAAGTTAGATAATGTGTCTGGTAACATATTTTGCAGAACACTTAAATTACACATGTAGTCATACACGAACTGTAATTTAATTTTTCAAATATATTTAATTTAATACAGTTTCCAAATTCAGATGCTTTCCTCTCAAATGCATATTATGTTTAATCTACTGATCTTTATGTCAAGCAACTTTGACTACAAAATGAGTATTGTATATTTTTTTATATCATATCCGAACCAACCAGCTTGAAAATTTCTCAAAAGGAGAAATAGGGAAAAAAAAAATCCCTTGACATAGAAGAATTATGTGAATCTTATATGATTCTTAATGAAGAATCTTTCATAATGATCTCATAACCTAGGTCATGTTATTTCTGAAATGTTAAGCCTATACACTCAGCTTTGCAAGCAGTAAAATCTAAGCCAAAGGTACTAAATTGTCAGCTCCAAAAGCTGAATTCCTCAATGAACCATTGCAATAAAACTACACTTGCAGGAATGAGGGAAGAATATAGGATGTGTTTCATCTTTTAATATCTAGAGTTGAATGAAGAATTGCTCTTTTCATACCACAACTTGTATTTCAAAAGTTAAAATACTCCCAGGGCAAGCAGTATGCAGTCAAAAGTCCCGATAGGTAGTTATTGCTATGCACTTAACACCAGCTCAGATAGTAAAAGATTCTATTTCTGGAGGGAAGAAAAAAACCAAAAAAAAACAAAACAAAAAAAACCCCAAAAGGTCAATCCATACTTCTTTTTACATATCAAATTTCTACGCAACTAAGTATGAAATTTTTTTAGCCCTTCTGCAAACTACAACACTTTTCCATCTTACACCATTTGGAACAATAAAGACACCAATAATGTGTTGCCTGAAAATTTCAGTGCAGCTACTCCATTCTGTTTCAGCCAAGGCAAAGCAAATTTGGGAAGCAAAAGCAGATTTGGTAACACTCAGAAAAACTATATCCAGAGACAGACAGCAACTGTAGATCTCAAACACAAATTTAGCTTGGAAATGCAGTAATCCAAAGCCTCAAATAAAAAAAAGTAAATATCTTACTTCTGCAACCCAGTTCACAACTTCTAGATCTTCTAAGTGTTGCAAGAGAAGAATCTGTCTAATGCCTGAACTGACAGTTCTTCCTTGTTACTGAATAGGAAAGTACTTCAGCCTCCCTCAAAATTCAGTTCCTCTACTTTCCACTACAAATTTGTCTTCCATTTTGAAACTCAGATTCTTCTTACTATTTGCATTCTTTGTATTTATTGCTTAGACTTAGTTTCCTCTTACTCATAATCTTTCTCCCATCGTCCATCTTGTTATTTTTGTTTATCTATACACAATACTGGAAAGGCACTGTACTGCTGAAATTTTCAGTCTGAAATACTTCTGCAAGGCTACACCTTCTAGCAATGTATTCAGGCAGCTTGATAGCATGCCCTTCACAATAGCAGTTATTAGGAGCTGCATTGCAAGTGCTCGTTTTCAGTTAACAATCTGTCTAAGCTCCTGTGAAACTGTTAAGTTATAAATCACTTCACTCTGTTATTATAAAAAGGTGGTAGCACACAATTAGCAATATAATTATAGAATTATTGCACTCCACAAATTATACAGCCAGGCCCCCAACACACATAGCTGCAGGGCCCCAGTGCAGCTAGGGGATTTTTTTCTTCTAAAGCAACAGATGTGTCAAGATGGATTAGAAAGCTTTTTCCAGATGCATGATCTTAGGGCTTTTCTCCTCTTTTTATTTTTTTTTTTCTTTTGCTGCTAATCTGGTTTATCTTTTGAATCATCTTCTCTAAGAAAACATACAAATTAAGACATGATTAAGACATAGCTAAAGGCAATGAATTTCAGGTTAGGACTCCAAAATTTAGCAAACATATCTTGCATCTTAAAGTGAAGATGGCTGTATGGCACTCGGCTTAGAGCCAAGATGAAAGCACATGCTGGGAAACACTCATAGTCCTTCATTATAGAAAGAAGCTGAGGGCCAGCTTGCTTCTTCACTCAAAGGAACTCCCTATGAATAGAGAAGATACACAATTTGCTCTGAAGAAAAGTGGAGTGACTTGCTAACACCTGTGCTGCAACTAAGGTCAATCCTTTCTCCAGAGCAGGGCCCACCTAAGCTGCCATAAGACAATAAAATACAGCACTTTTCCCAAAAGTTTAGTTAAGCCTAGGTAATTTAAATGAGTCTTCAGACAAAACTGTCGGCTATATGTCATAGTTAAAAGGAGCAGTAGCATCAAACTTCTATTTACAGGAACATTTCTGCAGGAAGGACATCGAGGTACTGGAGCACGTCCAGAGACAGGCAACAAAGCTGGTGAAGGGTCTGGAGAACAAGCCTTATGAGAAGTGACTGAGGGAGCTGGGGATGTTTAGCCTGTAGAAGTTGAAGCTGAGGGAAGACATGATCACTCTCTACAACTACCTGAAAGGAGGTTGTAGCAAGGGTGGGGGTTGATCTCTTCTTCCAAGTAATAAATGATAAGACCAGAGGAAATGGCCTCAAGTTGCACCAGGGGAGGTTTAGATTGGAGACTAGGAAGAACTTTTTCACTGAAATGGTTGTTAGACACTACAACAGACTGCCCACTGAGGTGATGGAGTCATCATCCCTGGACATGTTTAAAAGTCACATAGATGAGGTGCTGAGGGATATGTATGGTTTAGTTTAGTGATGGTCCTGGCAGAATTAGGTTAGTAGTTGGACTTGATGATCTTAAAGGTCTTTTCCAACCAAAATGATTCTGTGATTCTATGAAGGCAGCTGGACAGACAGATAACACACAGACTTGAAAAACAGAAGTTAGTTACTTTTCACATTTCCAGGAAGGAATTGGGATCACCCGAGCTATCTGTTCACCAAAAACAGTTTAACACACAAGCATATTCCTGATCACATAAGATCCTGCAGTTCCCTTTATAACAGAACATGAGAGGGGAAAAAAGTGGTGGTGGTTTTTTTTTCCTAACATAGGCAGCTTCTGAATTCTATGCTCTAATAATAAAAGAGTGGGAGTCACTAGGATGGACTTGCATTCTCCAAGAGCAAAAACCAAAACCTGCAGCTGCTGCATCTGAAACAGCTTTCATAACTCTCCATTTAAGACCCAATGATATTTTTGGGGAAGCTGAGACAGGGGGGAAGGCAAAAGCAAGCTGTACAAAGTAAACATTAAAAAGATGTTTAAGGAAACAACAGATTAAAACGTAGAAGGATTTCCAAGTTGCAGTGGGCTGTGGACTCGCTTCAGTCAGAAGACATGCTGTCTCACTGCCTGGGCTCAGTTTGCTACATAACTGCACGCTATAATTAGTCTGATAACTGTGCACTTATTTTAATGAGTAGCAAAGTAACTGCCAGATCTGCCTATAGTTGGACTTGTTTGTCAGCCTATAAATTACACTTCTATTGCCTATACTTTGGATTTACAAGTCCTAAAGACCCTTCTTTGCAATTTCCTAATTATTGCAATTTTGATAATTTTATATGACCACATTTTTACCAAACAAAAAATATACTGAAGAGTTTTACTAGTTTAAACTGGCTCAGCAGTTGAAAAGAAAAGCACTTAGCATTTTCACCATGTTTTTCAGCCTGTGACTGCTTAGTGAACAAGTAAGTATTCAACTGCTCATTTAGCAGATTGCTCTGGAGAGGAACAGCAGTCTTACAGAAATGAGCACACAGACAAAGTTTTATTAAAATTAAATGAATTCTCAAACTGCTTCTCTTCCAGACATTTGCTATTTTTTCCAGTAATTTTTGGCAATGCCTGAAGAAATGTGGTTCTCCCTGGCAGTACCTGCAGTGTGTGGCACAGCCCTGCTCCCACAGAGAGCTGCTGAACAAGAAGCTCAGGAAAACCCTTGATGTCCTTCACCTGTCCTTGCTTTCTGCAGTTCTAGGTCTCATCACTCTGGCACCTTGTGTATATATTTGGTCCAAGATTGAAGGAAGGATACATGCCATGGGTATGTTTGGGCCCCAAAGAGAGATTTGAGAGAAGTTAGCACTGTGTTTCAGCTGTGGCCATCTATTTAAAAAAGCCAACCCTAATGTGCCCCAGACACTTGTACTGTGACTTCCTATTTAAACCTTATCAGCTTTAGCAGAATCCAAAATAGCAGACACCAGCTTCACTAACACGGGCACCTTAGCACTCTGTGGTGTTGAGCTGTGACTATCATTGCTGAGGATTCAGGCAGCAAAAGTGAGTTTTCCAATGAGCAAATCTAGCCTACCACAGATACCTCGGCATTTGCTTTCCTCCTCTGGATTTCCAGCTCTCAAATATTTATTGAATTAAAGGTTAGTAGTATAGTACTCTGTGTCTAGAATGAAGGAAGAAAAGCACATCATTGAACATATATATCCAGAGCTAAGGAGAGCTAATTCCCTCTTAATTAACACCTCACCACTCTCTCCCCTCATCAAGAAACTGCCAAGGCATTGACATCCTGCTCTTGCCAATTCTTATTAAATTATCTGGAAGCTCATACCAGATTATCACAGTGGCTCCATCTGGTCTTGTAAACCTATCTTTTCAACCCCTTGTCCTCTGGATTACTCGCCTGTACCTACTGCAAGAAGAGAGGCAGCCCATCACACATGGCCATGGTGTGGTACCTAGTGGAATGATTTCCAGCATCATTATACCCTAATAAATGCCCATGGTCTCAGCTCCATGGCACCTGGCACTGGGCAAGACGGGGAGCTGGAAAACCCTGCCCAGCACCAAAAAAGGAAGCACAGCCACAGCGGACTCACAGTTCTTCAAGCACTTTTTAACATATATCTAAGCATTGGGGAGTCTCTTTGAGGAAACAGCGATTTATAATTGTTACAACTTTCCTTTTACAAAATTCCAGCATGGAACTATAGATGCACAGTAGATATAAAGGCAGAAAACCCCATGGGTACATTCTTTGTATCAGCAGGATTAACACTACTGCGCTACTACTACTTCTTGACACTACTACTACTTCTGGAAAGAGAAGTGTTCCCAAGATGGTGGGAGAAAAGACATGAATGAGATCATCTAATCCAAGGTACCTTCTCCGAGCTTAGATACATAAACCATTATATCATCCAACTGAGAGGGACTGACAGTGGCAAAAGGAAGGGCAGTGACAGGTAAGGTTTGCTCTACGCCTTTCTAATTTCCAATAGACTAGATTTTCTAGCCTTTCCTTGTAAAGCAGGGTTAAAAGATGCATCCCAAATCATATAATAGTTATATGAAGAAATCCCAATAGTTCCTGGTACCCTCTGTAAACCCTTCAACTCTTCTAGGAATAACAGCAAAAAAAAATCCCAAAGCTTTGCAATTGTAGAGTGCTGTTTGCTTTTCACACTGCAATAAAGATTATTTGTTGCCAAGATTAAAACTACCCAAATCAGACTATTTAGTCATAAATTAGAAAAAATGATCATTATCTGCAAATGGCTTTGTAACTTCTTCCTGTATGTCTTTTCACACACACAGTTTGAGCTGCTACATGCCTGTCTCTGTGAGTCTAGGGGTAGCCAGCAAAATCCCCATGGCTGTCTGCTGCATGGACACTGAAATGCAGAACTCTATGTGCTGATGACTTAGCTAAAAAAAAATAAAGCTAGGTGAACTGTGATTTCAGTTTTCACCATGCATTATATTACTCCTGATTAAAAACTTTATATTTTTCACTAATTGTCCCCCAAAATGTTACTTTAAGATTTTATTTCCAAAGACTGAAGCTGAGAAACACTTTACTATTAGTTTTCCTAAATTAAATGCTGTAGAAAGCCTACTCATATGGGAAATTTGGCCAATAAATTAAGCAGAAGAATTTCCCCAAAATCTCTCCAGTCCAAATCCAGAAACATATATAAATTATTTTTTTCTTCATAAATTTTTTAAGAATTAAAGTTACATTTCCCGGTCTCTAATTCCCACGTTTGCTGGATATGGCCCAAGCCAAGACCGTAGGTCCATTAAGACCTCATCCATAGTGAAAGCAAGTCCAAATCTCCACACTGGGCTTTGCTTTTATCTCCTTAGAAAACCTCAGTGCCCTAATCTTTGGAAATAAAATTGTCATAATAAATAAATCATCAGCCATTTTGCCTCATTAAAACTCTTCTCTCCCAAACCAGACGAGAAATATAGCTAAGGAGGTCCCAAAAGACTAACTATAAGCTAATTTTGAGTAAGAGTGGAGAAAACAGATGAAAATGCACAATTATATGAAGTGAAAAAACACTGTTGGTGACTTCTAAAGAGTTTGACAATTCCCTTCAAATTTTCACCCTCTTCTATTTTAAGAGTGATCTAGAAATCTCAGAAAGGAATTTTAGACATTTACAAAGCTCAATTTTTAACTCAAGTCTGGAGGGAGATGAGCTTTCATGTAATATTTTTGTGACTTCATTCACTCTGTGAAAAATTTCCAAATATTCACTTGTCATATTAGTCAGTGGCATTTCAAGTGCATCTGTGAATTGGTGTCTGGCAATGTATGAAGGGAGAAATTTGCCCTGAAGAAGTTCCACTGAAGCGTACAAAACTAGAGATTAATTTAAAGCTCTACAATGATTGAGTATTCCGGAAGCTACATGTTTTGATATGAAAGCGAGACCTTAATACCACAAAATATGATATGATATTTGTTTTCACTGTCATGGCACTTCTAATTTTTCAAAGGTAATTTGTAAAAGCATTTTGTGTGTGGCCAAATTAATTTTTTCCAATTACATTAGAAAAGCACGAGAGCAAGAGCTGCGCTGACATAATACATTCCTTTAAAATGACAAATAAAACTATCTGATTGAAATTCACAACTCTTGGGGAAAAGAAAAAGGAAGTTGTAAGAATGGAATGATATCTGTAGCAGCACTTAGCAAGGATGAATGAGTTCCAGAGGGAAAATAAGGAACACTTCCTTTTCTTAAGAGAAACTAAATCAGTGTAATTTGCTTTGATGTTGATGGGAAATTACTGTATGCTTTGAAAAACTAGGACCTAACAGACTGCTATTCAACAGGAATCACAGTGGTCTGAAAGAGAGCAGAGAGGTGTATGTGAGAAGAAGGGATAGGCAGAAGAGGTCAGATGCAACAAAGCAACGAGAAGGTCATTCCCAGTGATGTAAAAAGGAAAGGGACAGCTGAGCTTCAAAGTAGCTACCCACTGGATTTCATGGCTATTGTTTATAACACTTTGTAAGATTATTTATTTAGTGTTAATTAAAAATTCAGCTCTAAAGGGAAAAAAATAGCATGTAAAATTAATATCTCTATAGAGATTAAAATGGTCCATTTGGAATTTCAAAGGCAGGAAATTCATGAAAACTATCATGCAGTGGAACTGTCAAGCATTCAGTAATATCAGCTACTTAAGGAAAATGCTCAGTATCTCAGAGGCAGAGTCTGATACTGACTCCTATTCTCATTTAATGCTTAACTTATTCAACACTTCATGTCTATGGACTCAACTAGAATGCCTGGTATGAGAGGTGCTAGTATTGAAAATGTTGCCTTTACTACCACAACGTATTACTAATCACTATAACTAAATACTCCATGTAGTATGGAGTGTACATCACACACAAAAGACAAAGGACAAAACTAGTGCCCAGTTTAATATATATATATGTTTTTTTAAAAAAAATTATAAAAGGATAACAAACAAACTGTAATGATCTGGACTATAACAACAAATTGCTATTTTTATTAATAAACCATCAGTTCAATCCATTCTGACCACTATGAATGGTTCATCAGTGTGGCCTACAGCTCCTCAGATGACCGAGTTGAATCAGGACTGAATTCTGCCTCAAATCCAATAAGCTGGAAGAAACCTTATGTTAGTTTTGCTTTTTGCTGTATAATTAGCAAAAATAATCCTATTGCAGTTGTTGCCATTATCCTGTGACTAGCTCACTTTATTTTAGCATATTTCACTTCCTAGCTTGCCTTTGGTTAAGGATGTTGTTCTGCCTCCTGTTACATAGGATTGGGCCAAAAAAAAAGTGATTTGCACCATGTTTGTTACTTGTGCTGTATCTCAAGGCACAGCATGATGCAGAATATATAAGAAGTGCTGTCAGATGCAATATGCTAATGGCACCTTTTTTCAGTGCAAGACTTTTACTTTGAAATGGTCTCAAAGTCCCCCCATTACTTGCTTTTGTGGAGGACAGAGGAGCATCTGTCAGAACTAAGCCCATGTTTTGTTGATTTAATGGAAGCAGACTATGATCCCTGAATTTCTGTATATAACCCTCTACATTACCTGTGCTCTTTACTCTGATCTACCACCTCCATGAGAGCAGTCCACCCTAAGCTTACCAGCATCACCTTCACTCACTCAACTCAGGTTTAATGACAAACATTTAGGCATTTCTAGCAGGACTATCTACTTTGAAAGACTTAAAGAAGAGGTTTCAGATACAAGCACAGAAAGCAAAAATCAGTAAATCGTAACTCCAAGAAAATCCTCAGCCATTCTTAAGGAAGATCTGGCCTGTCTCTTTGAGCTCCACTCTGCAAGAATTCCTATCTTACTTCTCTTTTTGTAGGTCTGGGACCTCAAATTCAGAGAGACAGCCCTGCCTCTTCTTATATTCTGGAGTCAGATTTTTCTGCTGATTCAAGTGCCCCTGACAATCTAGCTAGCTCTGGTTTTTTGACTGCTCAGCAGGATTTCTCCAGCCCCAATTTGCACATAGCTATGCACAAACACATAATCTAAATATGAACACTGATGGGACTGCTTATCCTATGCATTTAAAGCTTCTCTCCTACTCTCCTTACCCAGCCCTGTTGGCTGACTGCCTCCAACTTCCAGATTATTCCTTTAGTCCACTAGAGATTACTAAAACACTTACATTAAATGTCACACAATCCATACATTTTGTCAAACTTGGGATCTGGGTCCCTTGCCAACTTTTTGTGGAGACCACACAATGCTTTCAAATATATGGGAAACACTGTAAGAAGAAGAGAAGTCCAGCTCTGTAGGACCACACTGAAGATCCATTTAATTCAGGAACTGATTTCAAAGTAGTGAATATTTTGGAACAGGAATATTAAGAGACAAAGGCAAGCAGACACAGATATTTTCTTTGTATATTCTACCAGTTCCTGGTACTGCACAATCTAGGACTTACCGAGCAAATGGTTGCATCAGCATCTTAATGTTTAATAGGACCAGGTAGAGATTTCTTCCATGAATTTGTCTCATTTCCATGCCCAAAAATGCTAGAAAGGTAAGCTTTCCTCCAGTTACTTGCTTTTACTGGGGTTCCCATGACACAGAAGGTAGTAAAACCCATAAGATCACACTGATTTCAGCACTTCAGAAGATAAGTACCTGGAAGACAGACAGCTGGCTCAGCTTCAGTCTGGATGAGAGCTTGATGGTGCTGCTAGATGGAAGAAACCCTTTCAAGGGCAAGCCACAAGCCTGGAATTAAATGTTAACTCAATACATCTGCCAGCCTGTGTTTACAAACCACTGCATATTCAAAGCAGCTTGAGTTTAACAGTCTAATGATAACGGAAGTGTAATCTACAGGATTAACTACTAATTGCAGAGTTGTTTCAAGGAGTAGGCATCATAAGTTTGTAGTTAAAGATTCAGCTGATCCATCTACTAAAGACAGTGCTGACTGACTCAAATTGGGCTCTTTGCAGCCCTCAAGTCAGAACATGCTGGCTGTGGTTTCCTCTATCTGTAAGAAAGTGTCAGAATCTCTGCATCTATATGGCAAGATTCAGATTTGAAAGCAGACACACAACACAGACAGTAAATGAGACAGCCCTGAGGGAAAGTGAGCGTACAAATGTCCCTGAAGAACTGAATTCTATGTGGGACACCATTCCAGGAAGGACGATACATCTTTCCCTCTCTGTAGCTGCAGAAAAAGTTATGTGGCCATACAAGAAGCCTGTAGATGGATTTAGTAGGTCATAAAAAAGATATTTTCATATTTCTGATGAAAACATTTCTTCTAAGGCACACACTTTTTTGGAACTATGGTGATACCTAGACACTCACAGATAGATTTCTTGTCACTGTGTGGGCACAAAGCCAGAGTCCCAGAAGAGCTCATTCTCGGATTCTAAGAAGATAAAAATATAGAATGAGTCAGAGGCACTGCAGGACTTGCCTGGAGTTGAAAAGGTTCAAAATCCTAAAATAACCTTGCTTCTCCTGAATCATAGAATGGTAGTGGTTGGAAGAGACCTTTAGAGATCATCTAGTTCAACCCTCCTGCTCAAGTAGGTTCACCTAGAATAGGCCACATGAAATTCCAGGCTAGTTTGCAACGTACACAGTCCCAGAGTCTGCACAAAATTCAAGCCATATGACAGACAAATAGTTATAAAACCTGAGACTAATGGAGATAAACCACCATACCTGGAATAGGAAAGCATAGTGGATGCACACAGCATAATCTCAACAGGGCCAAGAAAAGCACTGAGAACAATTTCTGTGAGCAGAATCAGATTAAATTGATATATATTTGCACAATCCTTTGTAAGAACAATTGCTTGAGCACATGGTGTAATGCAAACCAAATGTAAAGGTAATTAATTTTCAGACAAAAGCCTGTAGGAAAACAAAAGCTACCAAAAAATACACATATATTATATAAATATTTAAAGTAATATTCTAGGCATATCTCCTGGAAATCAGATTGGAGCTTTCTTTTCCAGGCTAAGCTACTTTGTTCTGAAGTCAAAACTTTTGAAAAGTCATGCTGTGAAAAGTAAACAAAGAACTCACCTGTATTATCTGATTTCATGGGTAGTTGTAAGTTTCTTTTCAGTCCTTTTACACTCCTGCTAGATGGGTGCACTGTCCTCCTAGCATTTATTCAACAACAAAATAGCCTAAAATACCATTTAGCTGCATACCAGAAATTGGGTGGAGTGCTCACCACATCTTTCAGCTTCTCCTCAAATATTTGCAGAAGGAACCACTTGTTTGTATGTATAGAAACTAAAATCCTAACATATAACAGGAGACTGTACAATACGTTCAGCCATGGGGAAGCAGTCTTTGTAGCCTGATCCAAGCAATTGCAGGAGCCAGCTTACTTTGCTGACTACTAAGACAGAATGGTTACAAACACAGCAGGTCACTGCTGTTTACCCTTGAGTCTCCTAAGACCATCATCCCTTGCAAGGTTGGTGGGACCAGATTAACTCTTCATTCTGGTGGTTTATCATCAAAGTAACACCATTGGCTTCTCCAATATGCACCATTATGAGATATCGCAGATCTAAAATAAATCCCTCAGGATTAAATTGGGAACGCCAAATTTCCATTCTAAAGAATAAAATTGCCAATTTTATTGCCATTTGTGAAGATGGTCACAGAAGGGCTAACCCTTCACTCCCTCAAGCTCTCCTTTACTTCAAAGGGTTTTGGAGGATGGCAATGCAAGAGTGTATCCCAGTTGTAACCGCCTGATTTCCAGTGATGGAAAATTTAGGCCTAATCCAAGAAAAACACAGAGAGAAAGACACTGGTTTGGCACAAATTCCTGTACTGCATCACCCCCCTACATATGAATGATTGCAGTGCCCTTATGGATATTTTTAATTCTCTTGCTATATAAAAACATATACATTCAGGAAAAATGGAAGGAAGACTCTCATTCTAGAGCAAGCATACTGATTCCCAAAAGACTGGAAATGCTCTTGAAGAGTAATTTGTCTTAATGGAAACCTCAGATATGGCTATTTTTGATGCAGTGACTAAACTCATAACTTACAGAATAAAATAGAAACATTTGTCAAGAGCTGCAAACCAATTGTTGAAAGGCATGCATTTATCATGGGATGTTAAATATAAATTTACACAAGTGCAGAAGGTTTTGCTGTGATGAACCCTTTACAGAAATAGTTAATTAACATTCAAATCAAGATTCATTCATAGCAATTAGCAAAGCCCATCTTAGTAAAGTGTCTTTAGCAGCCAATATTTGTCATCTGGAGAACGGAACAAATCACATAAAAGCAGTTATGAATATGGGAATGATTTAGAGTTTATTAATAATACAAAGAACAAACCTGTTTTCTGACTCTTCAAGGAATCATTGTAATTTGCAGATTGCAACGTAAAATGGAGCACAATGATTAATCTGTGAGCTACAGAAGAACTACTATACATATAACAGATGTCTGCTGTGACAAGGGACACATTACCTCCATGTTTATATTAAGAAAGAAGAGGGATTCAACTGTTTTATATGGGAGAGTTGTGGGAAAGATCTCAAAAAGCCCCCTATGAGAAGGTGGGGAATTATAAATATTTGCAAGTGTTTATTCAGGTGCCAAGTACAGTACACTGGTGAAACATGGCCTGAACGCAAAGGGGAGTGAGGGGTAAAAAGTCTGATCTAAATGTAACCATATTCATTTCCCTGGTACGGATATTGATTCAGTTCATCTCACTTGGCTGAGACAAAATTTGTTTGCTCATTAACATCAGCTCTACAGATGAGAGGATTTTTTTTCCAAATTAAGTCTTGCCAGAGAAAGAATACTATTACAGGCAGTTACTTCTGAATAATTAGAAACACAGGAAGCAGCTTGTCTTCATAAAGGTAGGTGAATGTCAAGCTTTTGGAGAGAGCATCAGATGCCCTTCTGCTTTCTTTGTACTAAGCTTTGGCAGCTGCTGATGCCTTTGGTCTTCTCACACCACTACCGTCTGTTTGCACCACTAGGCCAGGTTCTTTGAGAAATGTGAGAAGTCCGTCTGCCTTTGCCAGGACAGCAAGAAGAAAATGGGCAGTACCACTGCCTTTGAATGAGCTGCTGAAAAGGCTTGGTGCCACAGCCCCTATTGCATTGTTGGGGTCCTCTTTGACTTCTGATGGGAAAATGTAAGCATTGCTGCTCTTAAAAAAAGCAAAACAGTAAAGCAGACAATAGACATAAAGCGTATGATTCAGTTAAAGTTATCTACATATGTCCAACCATGCTCAGATCACCTCATCTAAAAATGTAGACTGGTAACTGGTGTCCTGAACAGCTCTCTTGTCCCTACTCAGCATACTTTGCCTACACAGGGACACCTATATGTAGACATCTAAATGAAGATGTCCTAATTTACAAAGTGAATATATCGAAATTTTGTTTTTATGAAAGACTATGAGAACTAAGACACAGTGCTTCTGTTTGTTGAGATGGGCCTTCTCACTTGTACCTCCAGGGAGACTGAAATTTTGGGGGTCCTGCCAGTGCTTATATGCAGTGATAGCATAGGGCACATATATCCATTGTCCTCTCTGAAAACTGATCCCATTATATAAAAAACAAGGGCATCACAACTGGCTGTTTCTCTCCCCTTTTGAACAACTTTGAGCAGTCCAAGTAACATACTTTTCATTCCAAAATCTTGCTGTTTAAGTTTGCCCCCTAATGGGAAGTAGCTCCAGTGCCCATCAAATCCATATCCTTTCTTTCCAACCATTGCCTGCAGGGAGGGGGATGGGAAGGGAATGATTTCAGGGTATATCCAGCTTCATTTGCCCTCAGGGACACCAGCAGGAAATTATCCCAATTAATTCAGTATTAGCAGCACCGTCATCTATACCAGCACTGGAAAATGATGGGACCATCCTCAGCTGATGGTTCATTTGCCCACTGCTCTAGGTGTCTGGTAAGAATTACTTTGTTAAATGATGATAAACAGAGGGGGGAAAAAAAAGAAAAAGAAAAGAGCTTAATACTTCAATCTGATCCACCCTGAGGCTTCTCAAAAGCCTGGCAAGGAAGCAGGACAACAGCTGAGTAGCTGGGTATGCACAGTGTTGTTTAGCTCTGCTTTTCTTACCTGATGTCAACTTCCAAGTTCATTTTAAATCATTTCCAGAAGAATTCAGAAGACAAAAAAAAATTTTACAGTGTCAGAAAAAACTGGAATAGGTACTATCCAACTGGAGGGGAAAAAAACTCTGCATCTTAACTGAGCAGAGAGTAACTCATTGATTAACTAGCTAAGCATGCTGTGGTTTTCAGTACAAAAGAAGTGTTTGTGAAATCCCAACTGACTTCAAAAGTAAAAGAACCAGGTCTTTCAGAAAACAACATATCAAATATACACCCACTAAAACCCACAGGCATAAGCATAACTGTATTTATTTCACAGTGGTTATTGGTATGAAACTGCAGTATCACCAAGCAGCAAAGCAGCGTTTGGCTCACTCTCCATTGAAGAAAATTGAGAAATGCATGTAAGATTTGTAGTATTTGATGCCTGCCAGTTCTCTTCATGCTTCTAAAATATCATTTTCAACTGATGCTTCTAAAATATCATTTTCAACTGAGACCTGGCAAACTTATGCATATGTGAACAATCTCAAATTATATGCAATGCAAAATGTGCTAGGATCAGAAAACAAGGTATTACTGAGAATAGCTTTTCCCCTACAAAATAGAGGTTATTTTTGAATGGTTTCCCTTAAAGAGAAACTGGAAGTACAACTATAAACTCCGAATCCAGTCTCATCTCCAACAAGAAGCAACTGTTTCTGCACTGTCACAGTAGCACCAATTTAAATTGTCTTTATTAGAGGTTGCCTTCAGAGGAGGCAGGAAAAAGGACACATGACACTCCTCTGTTTGACTCATGGGCATCTCACACACATCAGAAGTCAGAATAAGAAGCAAAGAGAGGAAATACAATCTCATACAGGAGATGCAAAATAATACAAAGGTGGATTCCTTTGCAGAGGAAACAAGCACCTCAAGCCAACTGTCTTGAGCAGGCAGCTGAAGGGGAAGTGAGCCATGGTACTGCAGAATGTATAGAAGCCCTGACAGATGATCCAAGTGCCTGGGGAATACATAGGATTCCAGGACTACTTGAGTTTGTCTTCTACACTAAATTTCACATGATATCATTAACAGAATGACTTGCAGCAAAAACAAGATAGGATTTGCTAAAGGAACTGCTCAGTGTAGTTCAAATAACAGACTAGTCAGAGAAATGTAACAATCCCACTTATTCCCTGATTCATCTGCTCTGCCTAAGAGCATGGAAAAGTGAGAGGAAGGAGAGAGTAAGCGTTCCAGTTTGCAAAGCAAGATATAAACAAGGAATGGGGCACTGTCATCTCCTGTAGTACTCTGGTGGTCTACTAAAACCTTTACCAAGACTGTGGACACAAAGGTCTACATTTACCTTCCAAAATCCCAAACAGGTAAACCTGTACATTTCTCTCAGGTAAACCTGAGGAAAAAACAAATTAAAAATAAGCCTAAGAGAAGTAATTTGCCAATAAGAAACATCAAGGAAAAAACCCTGACTCTTCTACAGAATAGCTTCCTGACATAATTCAGTTCTAACTCCTCTTATTTTTATAGGTAGAACACAGAAAGAAGCAGGATGGAAAAACAGTGAAAATAGGAAGCAAATCCAGGTGCCATTTTGTAGCTGTACTTGTCTGGAGAAGGCATTTATCCTGAAGCTAAAGGGTATAAAGGGCTTTCAGATCAGAAAAACAGCCCCTTCTTCACAGGTGTTAAGAAGCAATTGACACTGCAAACCGATTGCATGGGCAATTCTGACCGAGGATGTCTACACTAATTGGAGAAAGGCCTCTAATCTTCTTCAAAGCAAAGCTATGCAGCAGCCTTTCAAAAGAGTAGTGGGACAAGAACTCAACTCTGTAAAGACAAATTTCTCAGATGTAGATTCAATGGCTATCTAGGTTAACAGCCATAGAATCATAGAATCATAAAATAGTAGGGGTTGGAAGGGACCTTTAGAGATAGTCTAGTCCAGCCCCCCTGCCAAAGCAGGTCTACCTAGATCAGGTCATACAAGAACACGTCCAGGGAGTGTTGAAGACCTCCAGAGAAGGACACTCCTCTCTGGGCAGCCTGTGCCAGGGCTCCGTCACCCTCACACTAAAATAGTTTGTTCTTATGTTTAAATGGAACTTTTTGTGTTCCAGCTTCATCCCATTACCCCTTGTCCTGTCACTGGATACAATAGAAAAAATAGATGGCCCAGCCTCCTGACATCAAGCAGTGGGGTGCACTAGATAATTCAGGAGGTCTTTTCCCATCAATATCTGTATACCTTTGTGAAATGATCACAATGTAAGATGGCAACTGTCACACAAAGGCCACACATCATCACATCCCAGAATTTTCTGCTGAGGTGACTTGCCCACTTGCATGTAAATTAATAAAGTAGATCCAGAAGGAAATAACATAATTACTGAAAGCCAGCAGCAAGAGGTTGGCAGGGAGCTGAAACACCACAGTTTTGATAAAAAATAGTAATACAGCTAGTAATATTTAACATTTATCCATGCTCTTAGCTTTCCAGAATGCCAAAATTCAGTAAGTCCCAAAGTCAAAATTTGTCTTCAGAAGTGCTTACCAAACCACTAATACAGTCCCATTAGCAGTAGGTTCTGGATATTCTTCACTGTAATACTGAGCCAAAAGCCTGAATCTGAATTTTGGTGTTCAGCTTGGTCCTTCTAATCTTAGCACTGTGTGAGAAAGGTACTCCAAGTCTAATGCATGTACCAATGCATGTACCAATGCATGTACCACCTCTATGTCCTTCCCACAGGCATATTCCTCCCTCTGACAAATTGGGGGTTGTGATGGCAATATATGAATTAAACTAATCCATCTGGAAGCCATCCAATTCTAATCAACACTATTAAAAGAAAATTCTACTTTTCACTGCCAAAAGTAAGCCTTAGTCTCCCAGATCATCCGGCACTAATGAACTCAGATTCACTTTATGTCGCTGTACATGTATGGTCAGACAAAATGGAAAAAACAACTGCTGTCTACCAACATAATAAAAAGATTCAAACCAGTTCAATCCCAATCATCACATTTGAAAATCCGTTCGCCACATTTGCAAAAATTTAGGACCACCTTTTGTTTAATTACTTCCAGGAAACCATGGAAGATTTCTATTAAAAGCTAAATCCCAGGACCACTGTTAGCAGAATGTGCAATGTATGAGGTCCTGTTTTAATACAGCTTTCAGGAGTTAGATTTTCACCATGCTTCAAGATGTAGTTTGAAACAAACGTCTGGTTGTTAGCTGAATGCGTTATTATAATAGGGAGCAATGCTGTAGTGACACAACATGTGAACAGCTGAAAGAAATACAGAATGATGAATCCTAAGCAAATAAAAACCTTTCATAAAGGAAACATTCCAAAATATATTTCCAAACAATGGTTGACTGCAACCAAGTAATTCACACCCCGTTGTGAAACAAACATTAATAATTTCTAGCAGACACTAGGGCTCAGAAGCAAACAATGATCTCCCCTTCTCCCTCCCTCCACTTCCAGGCTGATTTACCAAAAATGAGATTAAAAGTAGCATATATTAAGTCAAAGAACAAAACCCACTTGCAGCTCTAGTAAAGGTATTTATTTGAGTGCTATTTCTAGCAGAACACTCTTTAAAAAAATAATCAATCCACAGGCTTCAAAGCCAGCTTAACACTTCAAAAAATTACTTTCTATCAAGAGTATTTTTGGCATGGGCTTTGGCTATTGTTTTCATCACACTCCTTCCAAAAACTGGTATGCTGTAACAGAGCAGCTACAAGCACAGACCTCACATAGGTGACAGTAGCTGTGTGCATTGATTTTGCAGTTACTTGAACTTGCAAGGAGCTCAAGGAGCTGAGTGGTGACAACGTTCACATATGCTATGTGTTAAAACAGCCACTAATTTTGCTTAAAATGGCTTTGCGCTTCAGTAACATTAGTATTTTCCTGTTGAAGCTATAGAGCAAATTTTAGCCCTAGTCAGCCAATGAATGCTTTAAAATGTTTAGGGTACTCTAATTAATAAAGCTAATAAATCTCAGAATGTTAAAAGTAAAGGGGTTTTGCTAAAACCTAGTGAGTAACAATTTTCAGTACTCACTTAGACAAGTAGGATTGAGGAACAGGAATTAAAAGTCAAACACCTTAGGGTACAGGTCTGCATCGGCCCTGTGGGCTTCCTTCTGGCTCTTCTGCTTTGCACAGGTGGTTCCCTCTTTTTCCTCAGGACCTCTCCATCATTAGATGATTAGTTGTGTGTCTGTCTTCTCTCTAGTACTATACCCAGCCAATATCAAAGGTAGTAGCTCACTGGTGAGCAAGCCTCAAGCACATCAGAAGTTTTTTAAGTCTGTTTAATCCCTGAAAAGTGCAGTCAATGTGAGAACATCCCCATCTGGAGTAAAGTCCAGTCTGCTTATGGAGCATAAAACCTCAACAAAAGCAGAATGTCCAGTGATTTTTAGTGTTCTTAATATCATAGAAAAATTAACGTGCAAAAGTTTGAGGTTTTTTTAATTTTTAATCATTAAAATTTTCTGATTGATGTTTTACCTTATTATAAACCCTGAGGCTGTTTTCATATTACCTACTTTACCTATGGCTGAGGCACAAACTTTGCTGTTTCAGCAGTTTCGTGCAAAAATTGTGGGGGTTTTTTATACCACTTACACCATCATCATCAGTGTACACACCCTACTGGAAAAAATGCCCACGTTCTAAATAGCTTTGCTAATGCTGAATTGCTTTGTTCCAAGAAAAAAGAAAAGAGCTTGTTGGTGCCTGACCCAATTTTACAGAAATCTTAAGAATTTGTTATTGGCCAGTAATAAAAGCATAACAGAAATTCAATAATAAAAGCACTTTAGCAACAAAGTTATACCTAAATGATTTTGTATTATAAGCTGTTCTAAAATTCCATTCTAAAACTTTTCCTTATAAATATTTCTCTGAAAGTTTTTGCCCAAGTTACTTAAAGATACAAGAGTTTTTAAAAGCAGAAATTTGAACATTTTTTACTGCTGCAAACGGTCTATAGCATGCCAAAATTCAGCTGGATTTGTTAAGGTTTCTGCATTAACATGTTTGCTGTCTTCCCTCTTTCTCTCATTCTGTGAATAAAAATGATTCTGTTTCAATACAGCCCATCCTTTAATATAATCTACATGGAGCAGAGACTGTTGGTCTAACTGTTTCCATAGCACTTAGAAGAGCAAATTCGTTTGGACTCTCTAGTATAAGAATATACAACAAAGATGCCACAGAAAGCAAGAAATGAGTGATGTGTCTCTTCTGTTTCACCACTCTGAGCATTACTTCAATTCTGAGTATGAGTTTGTTCTAGAAAATCACTAATTCTCTGACAGAATTAGACTCAGGCATTTATTTTTGGTTTCACTTAGGAAGCTGGCAGTACAACTGTCAAGATGCTAAAAAAAATGTCTTCCTTTTTTTGTGTTGCTTCTAGAAAGGAAATATTTGCCTGTTAGTGGTTCTGAGTAGAGTTAATGTGAGTCCTCTGCTGCAAGAAGTAATAATGCCCCTCACAACCGAGGGAATAATCAGTCAAAGCCTGTATTAATATCTTCCCCGTAGGTTTTTAGGATCTGTAATATTAGGGCAACAAATCTCTGCCTGTTATAAAGTCCCCTGAAAGTCACTACCACAGGCTCTCTTCATTTTCAGCAGACAAACTGGAAATAATAAAAAGACCTTAGAGAAAAGCCGTTCCATCTGCTACCTTTGTCCAAAATCCCCAGATGTTTCAATGCAAGCTCAGTTTCCCTGCAGGAATGAAGAAGTAGCAGCTTGTGTCTCTGAAGGCTCCAAAGGGGACCTTGTCCTTCATGCTCAGAGTGCCCCATGGTTTCTCCCAGGCTGGATAATGGAATGAACTCCAAAGACAATCTTATTAAGAAACTTATTAAGAAATCTGAACCAAAACTGCAAACAGAGGTCTGTGTGAATTGGGCCACACAGAAGTGTTTGGATGAACCTGAAGCTTCATGTTCTGCTTTTGTTGATGAACACATCTAACCATGCCAAGATGTGGCTCACTGTTTAGATGTGCCAAAGCAATCAAACAGATGTCTATTTTGTGCCTGGACCTTATCTGAGGAAGCAGAAAGAAAAGATTTAGAAACTCCAAGATAAGGCAGGGGACAAATGACATTACCTATAGAATTTGCACATCATAAGGAAAAAATGAAGGAAAATTATGTTTAAATGCACACACTCTTCAAGCTTAATTTAAGTCTTTTTCCTACCACTTCTCTCCTAAACCCTCAGCATGGAAAATTAGGCTCACACAGACCATTTTCATGCTCATTTCATGACATCCAAAGGTTCAACTGGATTGTCTGTCAAGAATATGTTTCTGGGGGAAGGAGTTAGCGCAATTACCACTTGCAAATGCTCTATGGAAAAATGGATCTTAGGCCCACATTTAGTGCATAAAATACTGAAGTTCCCTCACATATGGGTGCCAAAGGTAAGTTTGCCTTCTACAGCTCTGCGTGTGTCTATAGAAATATAAAACCACATAGGGTTACAAAGCAGAAGCTATGCCATGTTTGCTTAACAAATGAAATATAGATACTTAAATTAAAATTAAACAGTCAAGTCTTTGTTATTGTAGTAGAGTCAAACCAGTGTAAAAATCCATAGAATAAATAATCTATATAATCCTCCGGATAAAGTAATTCAACAGAATAGCTCATATCAGCTCCAAGAATTTGCTTGTGCCTGTCTGCATGACTAGGTCTCCATTTTTAATTTAAACTGCAAATAGAATATGCAGTTATCTTCTGTAGGGCTTTGCAATTGCTTTTCTCTAAATAGGTTGTGGGATTCATCTGGTCCTTAATCTGTATGGGACAAGATATGTTATACAGAAAGTCCTGTTCGTAATTTTGTTTCAGGTTTTCATAATCAGTTTCTTAATAGGATTATGCTCCAGGTTCATTCAATTATCTCAGAACAGTTTTCCTCAGTGCTATGCTCTATAGTAACACTTTTATTCTTGCTGTGACATAGAATGATGTCGTTTACTGCCTAAGTATTTGTTGTTATTGGAACATGGCCCAAATGACATAATGCTGAGCGTGTCCTTAAAAAAAAGATGGAGGAAAAAGATAAAAATCTTTTCCAGCCAAGTGTACAGCACAAGAGAGAGATACTCTGACTGCTTAGAAAGTGTTAACTTGAAATCCTCAGGCACATGAAGTGTTAGCAGTCAAAAAAAGGGTACAAGCAGGAATAAGTAGGATCACACTTCTCTGAAATTCCACTACTGATTATCCATAAGAATGAGTGGCACTTCTTTGAAAATCCTTATGGACACTGATTGTAACTGCTCCTTCAGCCAGTGACAAGCTCCTGAGGGCTACAACTGAAAGTCCTTGGGCAGAAACCAAACCATGTTTATTTTTCTTCTCTTTATTTACAGGTTCTGTCCAAGTATTTTGACCCCAGAATTGTAAGGTTTAGAGAAGAATAACACTGCATGCCATGTTCTTTAGTGGTCACACCATGTTCAAGGATAGTAACTTCAAAGGTTGTGCACATGCATGCAAGCCAGCCCAGGGCTTTGTCCTATTCCCTCATCCTGATGGAGAATCACAAGACTTGGGAGTGGGTGGGAGTGTTTTTTTCTTAGATACACAGATGTACATGGTAGTGGTAGAGCATCTTCTCAAGAAAGAGTTTATCAGGTTGCCTGTGGAGCACCACACTGATGTCCTCACTTCTGCATGGACTTTGGGAGGGATGTGGTGCACCAGAGCCTGATAGCAGGCCACAAACCAGAACCAGTTTTTATGAACACCTGCACAAAAGTGCAGGTCAATACCACTCCATCAGCTGTCAGATCTTCTTTCTTTACTGCCGTTTGAACCCATTAACAGCTTGCTTGGACTTGCCCAGCACACTCATGACAAACTTTTCATTATTGCCCATGGTCCTCCTCCTTCACAGAGAGGCTGCTTGCATCAACAGAGCTTTCTGATGAGGATGTTACGGGAGACAGTGCCAAAAACCTTGCTGAAGTCAAGGTAGATGACATCCACTGCACTCCCCTCATCTACTCAGCTGGTTGTGCACTCATAGAAGGCTATCAGGTTGGTCAAACAGGATTTCCCCTTGGTGAAGCCATGTTGACTCCCCCTGATAACCATCTTATCCTTCATATGTTCAGTGACAACATTCAGGATGAGTTGTTCCATCACCTTTCCAGGGATGGTGGTGAGGCTGACCGGCCTGTAGTTTCCTGGGTCATTCTTCTTGCCCTTTTTGAAGACTGGCGTGACAT
Organism: Colius striatus; assembly: GCF_028858725.1. NCBI lineage: Eukaryota > Metazoa > Chordata > Aves > Coliiformes > Coliidae > Colius > Colius striatus. The sequence continues at coordinate 75,364,506 of NC_084759.1, forward strand.
TGGCCTTTCTCCACTCCTCAGGCACCTCGCCTGTCCTCCATGATTGTTCAAAAATGATGGAGAGAGGCTTAGCAATCACATCAGCCAGCTCCCTCAGCACTCTAGGATGCATCCCATCAGGACCCATTGACTTATGAGCCTTAAGCTTGGCCAACAAGTCTTCCACTGTCCTGGCCATCCTGTTATCCTTGCCAGACTGGACTTCCTGAGTGTCGGCCTTGGCTGTAAAGACTGCAGCAAAGAAGGCATTCAGTACTTCGGCCTTTTCTGCATCCTCAGACACCAGGGCACCCTCAGCGTTTAGCAGTGGGCCCACATTCCCCCTCACCATCCTTCTGCTGCTGATGTACTTGAAAAATGCCTTATTGCTGTCCTTAACATCCCTGGCTAAATTTCATTCTAGCAGGGCTCTAGCCTTCCTATTTGCACCCCTGCATGCCCTGGTAATGTTCCTATACTCTTCCCAAGAAGCCAGCCCCTGTTTCCACCTCTCATAGATGGCTGCTTTCTGCCTCAGTTGTCCCAGCAGATCCTTGCTCATCCTTGGAGGCCTCCTACCTCCTTTTCCTCCTTTGTTGCGCATTGGGACACACTGATCCTGTGCTTGGAGGAAGTGGTGCTTGAAGATTGACCAGCTCTCATGGGCACTTCTGTCTTCTAGAATCATATCCCGTGAGATCCGTCCAAGTAGATCTTTGAAGAGGCCAAAGTCGGCTCGCCTGAAATCCAGGGTCACGTTCCTGCTTTGTGTTCTGCCTTTTCCACACAGGATCTTGAACTCTACCTTCTCATGGTCACTGCAGCTGAGGTTGCCTCCAACCTTCACATCCCCAACCAGGCCCTCATTATTCGTCAGTACCAGGTCCAGCAGCACACCCCTCCTTGTTGGTTCCTCCATCATCTGTGATGATCTGGTTGATAATAAACTAACTATAAGCCACCAATGTGCCCTCGTGGCCAAGAAAACCAATGGCATTCTGCAATGCATCAAGAAGAGTGTGGCCAGCAGGTTGAAGGAGGTTCTGCTACCCCTCTACTCTGCCCTGGTGAGGCCTCATCTGGAGTCTGGTGTCCAGTTCTGGGCTCCCCAACTCAAGAGTAACAGATAACTTCTGGAGAGAGTCCAGCACAAGGCCACTAAGATGATCAGGGGACTGGAGCATCTTTCTTATGAGTAAAGCCTGCAGGAGCTGAGGCTGTTCAGCCTAGAGAAGACTCATAAATACAAGTATTTGAAAGGTGCATGTCAAGAGGATAGGATGAGTCTTTTTTCTACATTGCCCAGTGATAGGACTAGGGGTAATGAACACAAGCTGGAACACAAGAAGTTCCACTTAAAGAAAAACTTCTTTCCTCTGAGGGTGATGGAACCCTGGCACAGGCAGCTCAGGGAGAATGTGGAGTCTTCTTCTCTGGAGGTTTTCAAAATCCACTTTGTGTGATCTGATCTAGATGGATATGCTTAAGCAAGAGAGTTGGACTAGATGATCTCTAAAGGTTCCTTCAAATCCTACCAGTCTACAATTCAATGATTTCCCTATATCATCCTTAGCTATCAGACCTCCTTTATACCTTCTTCTGATGTTAAAGAACATCCTCTCCTACTAGGCTAAACTAGGCATCTTTCCTTTAAATGAGGCTCACTAACTGGTGTGCCACTCCCACAGGGTCATAAACTAACTGCCAATAACTATGGGGTGCAGGAAGGCCTGAGGGACTCTGTTTCACTGCCCAAGAAGACAGTCAGCCCTTGGGCAGAGAGACCTGGGGCTGTAGGGAGGGATCATCTAGGGTTCAGGCTGGAGAGGGGACACATAGCAGAAGACATGGTTTCTACACATGCAGTAAAGGTAGTAGGAACTCACACTTATTGTGGGTATCAAATAAATTAACTCTGGGGATCTGTGCTAAGCACTTTCTGTGCAAATTTCTGCCCAATATGCCAAAACCATGATGACAGGAGAGAATGAGGTTAAATTAATAGACCTTTCACTAACTGTATGTATTCCGCAAGTTCAAAGCGTTTTCCTAGTTTGCTGAACAAATCCTTATTTGCTAGGACATTCCCAGTCACTTAAGTTTAGTAATCCAGTCATCTACTGAAGAGAGGGAAATTGGATTATTCCTGTATTTATCTTCCAGTAAAGCATATTCTTAGAGACCTGAGAGGGTAACAAACTTTAGAAAGGCTTGAAGTCCTTGTTGGAGAAGGGACCTACTCCTGACTGCAACAGTATTTTGTCAGTATTATAAGGAAAAACAATGTATCCCTTTAAATTAATTCCATAAATTGTGTGTTACAGCAGTTTATTCACCAGAAAGCACTAGTGAATCATAAAAAAAAAAAGGACATGTTATGGGAAATGCAGTGTACAGTATATATTAGCTCATTAAGGCTCGTGTGTTTCATAAGGCAAAGCCAGAGATTGTTCAGTCTAACTGTACCATCAGAATGAGAGCTGAGGAAAAGGGGGGAAAAAAAGGCTTTCTCAATCCAGAAACCCAGAGTGGAAAGTGCTCAAAGGAGAAGGATTACAACTCCTGTCTGACAGATGCTGTTGTCCACTGCCCTGAGTAGATATGAGGTCCCTGGGCGGGCAAAGCAATGTACTCTGGAGCAGTCTCCACTCTTTTCGCTTACCTAAAAAACTGACACTGATTATTCCAGGTGCAAAGCAGCAGGTTTGGGTTTTTGAGGTTTTTTTCTGGTGGGTGAGAGTGGGTGCATGTGTACAGACAGGTTTCACGCAATCACACTTGAAGCTTTGCTCTTCTGGTGAGGAGAGAGTTAAACAGTGCATGCACTACACCGAGGAAAGGTAAGAGCAGAGGCTCAGTCTAGCTACCAATGAAAAGCTCCCAATTTGAAAAGATGTATTTTTAGATTTTTAACATCTATTAGGTGCAAATGGGGACTGGGAGTGGTCGTTTAAACTGAGCTTTTGTCTTTCTTTGAGAATGCAGAGGATGTTGAGTGGGCCTTCCAGAAATGCACACATACCTGTCTCCAAGGGCTTTGTAATCAGGATAGTAATATTCAAATCATCTGAAACAGCCACAGAATAAGATAACATCTCCTCAAGTGAAAGATCTGACACTTTGGTTATTCCCTCCTTCCTATTCCAGTCTTTAACTGCCAACAGGCACATATAGTCTAGATTGCAGTTGCATTGATCACATTTGTAAACCTTTCTTATGTGAATGCCAGCTGTTTTCCCTTCTTCATAGACCAGAACTTTCTCTACTAAAGTTGCATTATATGAAGCACCTCTTTCAAAGACCACTAACAATTTTAATATGACTTCCCCATATATGCAGGTGCCCTCAACTGCATTCACAACAGCACACAAAAAAGCAGATAAGTTCACTGCAAGGATTGAGCATAGTGTCTTGGATGTTTTCAGTGAGTGTAAACTTCTTAACAATTGCTCTGCTGCTATACTGGAAGAAGCTTGTGAGAGCCAGATTTCAGTGTTACAATAGAAAAGACGGGTTAAAGACACACTTGGAAGAAAGTCTCAGTTTTCAGCACAAATTTACATGGCCAACTTTGCAAATAAAAGCCTAGTGTTTCACGTGACCTTGTTTCTAAAATTCTAGAGGGATTTCAGTTGTTTCCACTCCAAAAAAGCAAAACATTTTGTTTTCCTCTGAGACTTCTTACATATTATGTATAAACTTTCAGACATCAAAATGAATGTAGTAAGCCAAGTAAACAAACTAAATTATGTATATTTTGAATCATTGTCTGCAGAAAGTGACCATAAGAAAGAGCAAGAGGAATACAAGCTCTTCTTTCATGTACGGTCATGCTTTTCTGGTTCTTTTTAACTCTTTCAAATTATTTAGCAAGATACTGATTCAAAATTCACTGGGGTAGAATGCTATGCCTATAGGAACAAGCCATTATTCAGCATGGCCTAAAACATCTGAGATGAAGAAAAGAGAGAAGATAGCTTTTCTTTACTTGCAACAATTTATTTCTCATGCAGGGCATAAAGAGCACCTCTGTCCTGAAGATAGTTGGAAAACCCTGGCACAGCAACCTGAAGACCTGCACTACTGCTTTTGTCCATCTTGCATCTAAATGAGTATTTCACTCATAGACAGCACGGTGTGCCCTGGAATGGACATTTTCAGTTCAAGAGCTGGCCTAAATAAATAAAGAGTGGATCACTGAAAATTTTGTTTTTGTTTTCTTGGAAATAATCCCACATTTCATTCCAAATCAAGCAAAGACTTGGCAGGATCTAAACCAAACATTTCAGTCAGTACTAGTGCACCCCCAAACACACCCTCCTTCAGTCGAATGGTGAGGACATTTACCCGAGGCATGGAAAATTCAGATTCAATCTCATTTTCTATGTAAGGTTAGTTCATTTTTATCATCTGCCTTCTTTTCAAGTGATAAGGATTGTCCAGGCATAGTTCCCTCACTCTCTTTTTCACTGAAGAGCTTAGTGGAAAACATTGGGATGTTGTCCTGAGGAGGAGCTGAACTTTGTCTCCTACTCTCAGCATGTCTCACCTCTCAGTGCATGTCCCATCACATACTTCATCCCAGTGAATATCTTCATGTTAATAACTCATGGCTTAGTGATACCAAGTCACCCTGAGGAAGATTTGCCTGCAAACACCCTTTAGCGTTGTAGTTCATACCCTGTCCTTAGGGGAGCTGGGAGACAAGGGAGGGGGTGAAGGTGGGGGAAGGAGTTTTCAAAACTAGGTCTTCCACATTCCTGGTGGATTGGCTATGAAGAAAGATACAGAGGTGCCTGACTCCCTTCTATTCTTCTGGCATAAAACAACAGAATGCACGCTACCCAGCAAGTTCAGACAAATAGCTTTAGGATGCCAAATCTGCATTTTTCCTTGAAGAAAATCCCTCTCTCCAACCCCCTTCCAAAGGGATTAAAAAGTATCTGCCAGCCCATCCCTTCAGGCTTGCCTATACAAAATCAACACTCCATAAGAGCATTTGTCTCTTGAGTTAGAATAGTTTTTTCCATCTAGTAAATAAAATATTTCTTAGTCCTAATAAAGAACAACAATTCATAGTTAATAACTTTAACAAGAACTTTTGATACACTTCCAGAAAATAAACCTGCAACTAATAGCTTGGGACTGAGAGTGTTACTGATCCTGCCAAGTCTATCTAGTGCAGGAGTTTGGAGAGTAAGGGAGACAATGTAGGCCCCACAGTCAGGATTTCTTCAAAAGGGCTCAGAGAGAAGCAGATTCAGAAGCAGCTCCTCTCTATCACAGCAGTCCCTACCTGGTCCCTGAGCAGAAAGGACATGTATATTCCTTTCCTGTCCTTCACAGCAGTGACACGCATACATGTACCGTAGCTTCTGTCTCAGATAAAACCCTTAACTTCCCTCTCACCATCTTTAGTTCACTCCACTGAGCACAGAATGGCCCCTATGGAGAACTTCACTGAGCTATGTGAAAGCTTCTGGGGAGTTCCTGGCCAAGAAATGTAAAGGCACAGAAAGCATGAAGAAAGACATACAGAACAGAGAAAACAAAAAAAGGAGAAATTATTCAGAAACAGTTTTGTGAGAACAGGTGGATGGAAACACTAGACAAAGGTTACAGCAACTGTTCTTGATATAGTGTGAGGGGGTTTCAGGGGGAGAGCCAATTGCCTATCACACTGGTCCCAGGAGGAGTGTTTCACACAAAAATTGTTTGGGGGCACAAACAATTGGATGGGAGCAAAGGAATAAACCCTTTGTCCAGCAGCTTCCTGTACAAGTCAGCACTGAAATGAATGGTGTTCTGGAAGGAATGGACTTCATCGACAAAGCTTTTGGATATCATTCCTATGTCTGGCTCCATCAGTGAGGAGTCCTGGGATTCCCTGTCATGGACACATGTGCCACCATCAGTCAGGATAGCAAGAGGTCACTGGATTATTCCATAGCCATACCAGATGAAGCTAAGAAACACAATACAGGTAGCCTTCAGTTGCTGCACAATAGCTAGTTTCTGGGTTGATGTCCCAGAGACTTTATGGAGACAGAAAAATTCACAAGGATGAAAGAAGGCCAGTAAGAATACCTTTGACAGAGGTGGGCTCTAAAAGAAAACAAAATGGTTATTTGTCCAGGTAGGTTAAGCATAGGTATGCCCATGGCAAAAAAAAAAAGGGCATTCAGTGCAAAAATCTCCAAACTATTGTAGTTGGTTGTAGAACTAGAAGCAACATAGGAAGCAATTTACCCCTGCATAGGACTATACGAGCATAGTAGATTTTAATCAGTTGATTAAAATGCCAGAGCTTCTTCCATTGTGTCTGACAGTATGCCAGAATTGTTATCAGCTGGAATTGATCTCGTATTTCCACACAGAGCCATGCTCTGTCTTGTAGATCTACAAGGTAAACCATTTAGCTTGCAAGTTTTCTCCCAGTTCTACATTTCATAATCTGGATACACCCTAGTATCCCTAACGATTCTCCTTGAAGCATCCCCTCTTTTATGAGCCCAAGAAATCCACTGTTAAAAAAAAAATAGCTTCTTAGGCAGCACTACTGGAAAAGTGCCATGATGAAGAAGTCTGGGTAAAAGACAACCTGAAGAAAGATGAGCAACGGCCAACTAAGGAAGTTTCTTTTGTGTTCCCAGAGTCCCATGATCACAGTTTTTGGTGATCACCTCAGTGCTTGGACTGCTGGATGATCATAAGACACAGGAAATTACTGGAAAAAAGATAAATAAACAACTAAATACATAAATAGATGCAGTCAGTGCAGTATGAGTATTGGTACTGAACATTTACAAGCAGAAGAAAGGTTGGTCATTTTTGCTCATACTGTTAAAAAGACCTGAACAAGCAGTGACAGTAGATATGATGTAGAATTTCTGAGACTTGCACCTATTTTCATTTTTGCAGTGGTTTTTCTAGGTAGCAGCAAGATCCCTGCAGGAGGTCACCTTTCCCCAGCCTCATCATAGTGAAACCAGGGAGCAACTGCTCTATGGGGATTCCTTTATGTTCCCTGGCACTGCAAGGATACAAATGCACCCACAGACTCTCCTCACAGATGCACAGCAACAGGATGAGAATGGTCACAAGCTGCAGCAAGGGAAATAGAGATGAGACAAAAGGAAAAACCTTTTCCAATGACAGTGGTCAAACACAGGAACAGGTTGCCCAGAGAAGTTTTGAAATCCCTGTCTCAAAACTTGATGAGACACAGCCCACAGCAAGCTGCTCGCTCCATTTAGCATTTGACTCTGAGTCACAACCTGTGAGAGATAAAGCTTAGTTTCCTAAATCTCAAGTACCATTTATGAATGAGCAAGGCCCCACTCTCCCCTCACAGGTCTGCACAAAATGATGGAAGCTATGACTTGTGCTTCAGGCACTGCAGTTTGTAAAGTCAGGCACTCAAAGTCACCCCCTAGTCTCATTTCTTCCCAGCACTCCCTCAAGGTCAAGTTGTATCCCTTGTCCATTTGATTTTCTCTTTTCATCACACCAAAAACAGCAAGGTCTACCTGCATCTGTCATGAAACCACTGCAGCCCCACAGCAGCTGTGTGTGAACAGATCACAGCCACTCTGTGTGGAGACTTCCACATCTGCATGGCAACTAATGACTTGTAAATGGGAGAAGTCCTAAAACTCATGCTTGCACAAATGCTTGCATCCCAGGCAGCTGAAGTGGCAGAGACTGTGCCTTGCCCAGCCTCAGGTATTATAGAAGAGGGGTCTAGATCAGTCCGTCCCTGAATATGCTTAAAAAACTTAACACTGCCTAGGAGCTCTCCTTGAAAATGGCAATGTTTGAGCTGCTTACTGGCAATCTCTTTTCCTTCCTTTATCCCTGCTGAAACCTAACTGTGATTAATATTCACATGTTCTGCTGGATTCTCTGTAAGCAGTGCTAACAAACTGCTTGAAAGTCTTCCAGGCTTCATTCATTTTGATGTGGTTTTGCTGCCCAGTATAAAACCTGGATGAAATTACAACCAAAAGCCATTGCATATCACACTCTTTAAAATCCCAGAGGTTCCTGGCATAGTAATGGGCTGCTTTGCAATACCCATCTTAATGTTTTACATTGCAAAACAGACAGGGCAATATCCTACATGGGTAAGATAGAAGGTGATGGGAACACTAGTGCAAGGTTAGATGAACCTTTTGACCTGCCACATGTGCTCCCATAAGTGCTCATCTCCTATGATAGTGAGGTCTCAGGAACCACTAATGAAGAATAGCAACGAAATCTGCCTTTCCAGCCAAAGTCTTCCCAAAGGAAAGATCTAAGGAACTGAGTGGATGCTTCCCTCTCCCCAGATATTGTGGTCACCCCAGGCCATGAGAGTTACACGTTGCCAGTGTGGAACAGAGCTGCCCCGTGTGGTGCCTGTGACGTCATGCTACACGTAAGAGCCGGGGTGCTACCAGAAGTGGGCATTTTCCTTATAAAATGGTTTGTCTTGTGAGAAAAATAAGATACAACCCAAACATTTTTGGCTAACTACTGCAGTGATGTTATTTAATAATAATTGTGAAAGGGGATTTTGTGAATTTTTGTTTCATTCTGCCTGGAACAGAAGTGTTTTCTAAAACACTAAGAAGTGTTTTCTAAACTACTTCATTGTATCACAGGGACTTCATCTGAGTCCACCTCATTCACACTGTTGAGTATCATACAACACTAAGGTAAATACTGAGAAATGCTTTAGGATTGTCACTGCCTCTGAAAGCAGGCATCAGGAGGGATCTCACATTGTGCTTAGGATGAAAGAAAAGGTGAAAGTAGGGCTCCAGGAGTGTTTTTCCCCAGCTGCTTCCCCACAGCACAGGGAAAGCATCTCAGCCACACCTAGGGCTGAACAAGGCTTTGCCTTGTAGTAACACATGTAGTATCCTTACAAATCCCCTATAATCTGCAGGAACTGATGCTTAAAATAAAGAAAACTCATCCTAATGGGCATAGTTTAGGAAGTGCCCATCCTAATGGATCTGAAACACTTAGTGGCTTTATAAGTACAATGTCCTAAGAAGTGCCCATTAGGATGGGCACTTCTTATGACCTGGTACTTATAAAGCCGCCAAGTGTTTCAGATGCATTAAAATTAAATGATCAATATTATGAGAGTCTGATTTGGCTTTCAATGCCATCCCATTACATTACATGATTCATTACATGAATCTCTAAATAGACTCACTTCCTTTGGCAGGGCAATCATTCAGTGTTCAACACATTCAGTGTTCACTTCAGAGCAGCCTTAGTGTTAAACATGTGACAACAACAAGCAGAAAAACTGAAGCATAACTTAACACCCTTAGAAATGGTCCCATGAACAAAGCCAGTTTTATGGCTGTCCTGCCATATCTACAAGAGTATAAGGTTTGTGAAAACATGAAAGGCAGCTTAGCACTCAGACTCACAGAGACAGCTAGGCAATGAGACTCTTTCTCTGGTTAATCCCTTTGTGGGAACATGGCCCAAAACTCCTATACTTTAAAGAAAAGGTCCACAAGCTCCGACATGCAACAGATATTTGAAATTTCAGCTGGCCTCGCTATGTGATTTGTGTCTTAGTTTACGGAACAAAACTGAAAAGCTGAAGGGCAACACATACATATATACATAAAGAAAACCCCTTTTCCCCTCTCTTCCCCCCTCTATTTCACATGGGGCAAGGTTGGCAGGGTTTGGGTTTCAGCCATGAGGAACTCGTCCTGGCAGCCTGTTTTCTGTGTGCAAGAACTGAGGCATTCACTGCGTCTCTTGTTGATCCAGTTATAATGGATTTACGTTACCACAGTTGTGCAGTGAGCAGAAACTTTTTTAAGTGGAAAGGTCTGCTTCAGTTGCCCTGATAGTGTGTTTGCTAGCCTGCCAAATAAACAATGTCTCCTGTTGGGTGATTGGAAACAAATGTAAGAAATTCTCGGTATATGATGCTAATCCTTATGGTATAATCTCATCTCTGCTCTGCAAGGACTTCTCCAGACACCAGAGCAGAATTGGTTACACAGCAAAGCCTGTGGGCTGGCAGTGAGAGTCGGGTGCATGGCCACCCTAAGATCCCATCTGGAGCTGCGCTGAAGATGGGAACCTCCCAAGGCTCATAGTCTGCTTACAACCTCCTCATACCAGAGTCTGGCCCTGCACAACACTTGGGTGTGAGGGATGTGCTGTAGAGGAGTATCAGAACTGTGGAGAGATGAAGATCTAGGGAGGGGAGCCAGCGTGAAGCCCTGAGGGTCAGCACCCCATGAGGGTCAGCACCGCTCCTCCCGTGGGCACAGGCAGCCATGAGTGGCTGACACCCACAGCAGCCATTGGGGCCCAAGCTGGGTATGTGCCTCATGGTCACAGTTACGGCTGAGAGGTGCTGGCTTCCAGGGAGAGCTTTCTCTGCAGCTGTTGAGGACACTATAGCAAATCCACCAAGATGTGAATTGGACATTCACCAAGAGGTAAAAGCATCATGATTGTGGTTCATAGGGTTGGGTTTTTTTTCTGTCTCCCTTCTGCCAAAGAAACCTCTTAAGATTTGTTTGGAGGTATACGTAAACCTGAGGGTCAGCATGAGTCAGCTTTTGGCTTTGAACATCAAATCCAAGGCTAGACCTACATGGGGCACACAATAGACTATGCTTCCCTTTTCTAACATGCATCATTGCAGAGAAATGCCCTCCTACACAGTGATTATAGAAACACTAGGTACTTAAAAAAAAACAAAGAAAAGAGGCAGTATGAAACATACTATTAAGGTGTTAATACAAAGCATACCCTGAAAGCTCAGATCTTATCTACTCCTATTAGCTTTGAGAGGTTTCCAGTGGTTTACTCTGTACTTTATGACATACCTCCACAAACAGGGAAAAGTTACCTACATTTTACAGTTACAAAATGAGCTCCAGTACAGCAGAGCACGGCAAACAAACCTCTGACTGCAAAGTTGTGCTTAAATTAATAACATGACTTTATTGCTTTTGGTGCCAAATTTTCTTCTGTCCCAGTCCACCGTGTGGGGGCTGATCAGACTTGACACCAGGTATCACTCACTGGTGTGAAGGAGGAATGGTCATAGAAGACCATTTTAAAAAAAAACCTTTCTATGAAAAGGGATAGAGAGCCTTTCTCTCTAACTACTGTCTTCTGGTTACTTTTGTTCTTTCATTGCCATCTGCATCCTCAATGTTCCTTATCCATGTGCTTAAGCTAATTCCTTGTTCTCAGAGGAAAGGACAATTACATATCTTTTCTGCCCACTCCCTGAAACACACAGTAGAAAATTGCTGGAGGCTCGTATGAATATTAAACCAAAAAGCTTCTGAACAGCTGTCCTCAAGGGGGCATACAGACTTTTGCTCCCTCTTTCGTACACGAGGCAGGTCTAATGGTCCATGTGCATGTGGAGACCAGGGGGAACAAGGGGCAGAGGAGAAAAATACTAAATATAATCAAGGCCCCCAAGATAACCACAAAAAGGGCAGACATCTCAGGCAGCACCCTGGGGGCTGGGAGCCGAAGGCTGCCCTCAGGCCCTGCCCTGCCCCATCCCAGCATGGCATGGCACTAGCTCCATGGCTCAGGGCTTACCTGCAGGGACAATCAGATGTCTCCTTGTGGGTTGTGGCAGGAGTAAGGGATTTCCCTTACAAACACAGTAGTTTTTCTGGAATCCTTTTTTTTTTTCAGCTCTTTCATGCCACTTTCCCGTTATTCCTGCAATAGTAGTGAAACAGAATCTTCTACTACCAGCTAGCCAGGGCTCATTATCCATGGGTAACACGGCTGCTTCTCAAGGCTCCCGACTCACCTTGTCTGACTCTCAGGAGAGGCCCTTTTTCGATGCCAAAGGTGTATCTGAAGGTGTCCAGGAAGTAGCCCAGATCCAGAGGCTTCCTATTTACTCCCAGTACAAATTGTGTTGTTGGTACAGCACACTGCAAGGTTCCCCAGACTCCCTGTGACTTAAATCACCATAGGCAATACCCACATGCCCTAACACTTGGGGCTTTGGCTTTTCAGTGGAAAACAAGTCAAAACAACTCAGGCAAACTAATCTCCAGCACTAACCAACTGTCCAAGAGGATTGGGAAAACCAGGTGATAGACACCCTAAGCTTAAATACACCTGGTATATCTCAGGAGTATTGTTCAATCTCCAGATGACAGGAAAATACTGTGAAGGGGGTACATATTGAAGGTCACTTCTTCAGTCTTGACTAGTGCACAAGGAAGAATGCAGAAGCCATAAGGTTGGAAGCAGAACAAAAGTCCGTATGAATCTGTCCCAGCATTTGTGTCACAAGGCCGTTGCAGCAAAGGTCACACACATTCTCATAGCCAGCTTCTCACCAGCTCCAGGGATCAAGCAAAATAACTTGCAGTGGCACAGAGGACAAAGCACACCAGCTAGAAGGGCCTCGCCACACCTCCTGGGTTCCCTCTGGTGCTCCCACTTTCCGACTACCCCTCTATTCCACCACACCAACCCTGGCTATTTCTAGCTTGACTTCAAATCTTGACTCTTTGAGGATAGAAAAGCCTAAAGGTTCAGAAACAGATCTGTCAGTGGCAATTATGAGAACACAGCACTCATTCTCCACTGCAAACTTTCCTTCTTTTCCATTATTTTTTTTACTAGAGAGGTTGTTCCTGGAGTCTTCCAGCTCCCCACTGTCAGGTGACAGAGTTAGCAGCAATAGGCTCTTCTAAAATAATCTTCATCCACTGACAACCCCAGTGGGATGAGGCTGCTACTCCAGAGATCCTCCTTTTTTTTTTTCTTTTCAGCCTTACTGCTTTTTTCACAGACTGCTGAGTGGCTGATGTCACTGGAGATGGGACTTTTTTTGGCTTTTAGGAAGATTTCAGAAGAGTCTCCTTACAGCTCTGAGCTCTTTCAGGGCTTCGGCTCTCCCTGCTAACAGAAATCAGGCCACAGCTACATGATGTTGATACTACCCTGGGCAAAAGCATAGTTGGTAACCTTTAGCTGACCACTGGGAGTTACAGAAATAGCCTGCAGGCGTAAAGAAGAGTTTGTTCTGCATCTCACCCTTTTAAACCTTTTTTTAGGAGAAAAGCCAGATGCCACTTCCATGTTCAACACTCAGTCTCCCCAAAGTGATCATAAGATTCTTGTTCTTGAGTGACTAGTGTGTTTTTACTTTAGTAACCCTGCTTGGCAGGTCACCACATGCATTTGTTATTTTCTGTATAAGAAAGTGCTTACCAGTCCTCCTTCCTTCCTTCCTTCCTTCCTTCCTTCCTTCCTTCCTTCCTTCCTTCCTTCCTTCCTTCCTTCCTTCCTCCCTTCCTTCCTGCCTTCCTGCCTGCCTGCCTCTTTCTTGCTGTCTTTCCACTCATCTACCCAACTCTGTGAGGTTGAAAATAGTAACCAGGGCTCAGGTGATCTTTTATCTTCATGACTGAAGAGTTTTTAAACTCTAAAAGACGCTTTGAGTTTTCAGTAGCCCTTTTTCAAAGCAAATGACATTTGGAAGACAATGCAGTAAGAAATCTTCCTTCCTGAAGCATGAACACTCAAGCAAAGAGCAGTCTCTTGGTGACAACCATGTGGGAGCTGTGGTTTCTGTGTCTATAAGCTGCCTAGTCTGGGCAGAAGTGGTTCAGCTTCACAGAGTCCCACCTGGCCAGAGCAGCTGGAGGTGTCCCCATGCCCCAACAGCAAGAAGGGCTTTGCCTGCCAGAAAGAGAATGCCAGGGCTGGTATCCATGCCTTGCCCAGTGCTTGCATGGCCCTATACACATTCACACTCTCCATCCTCTCCTTCAGGTACTTGAATGTGAAGCCCCACAGCTGAACACCCGGCCACCGTCTGGGCTTGCTGCCTCCCACCAGCACACATGCACAGGGAAGAGGAAGGGGATGCTTGTTGTTTGGTAGGATGGGGACAGGTATCTTCTGATCTTTTTCCTAGATCTGTTTTGGGTGTTGGGTTTTTTTTATTCTCTACCTCAGATTTGAAAGCAAACGCTTTTGTTTTCTAGGCCCTATTATTTTTTTTTCTAAATTAAATCTCAAAGCTACGGTTGGAAGGGGACATAAGGAAATGGAAAAGACTGAGCCTAGCAAAAGGAAATGGCGATCTTGAGGCATCCCCTTGTGTACCCTTTGTTTAACAGAGACATTGTTAAAAGGTTGTTCTGTTTTGTTTAAAAGTTTAAATAATCACTAGAAGAGCGTCCAGAGTCTGAGGCTCAAGTCCTCACCGAGAGAGCACAGCAACCACCCAGCTGGAGATACTGCTCTCGCCCACTCTAATATGCTCTTTCACCCCCTCTCAAATGTAATTCTGGAGAGAAACGAATAAAGACAGCTCTCCTCTTCCCTCCCTCCCTCTGCGACCATAAAAACTCCAGTGGCAAAGACATTTGCTTACTCAGCAGCAAAGAAGATTAACCCCTGTCTTTCACAAGGAAGATTTTATCTGCTGCCTCCATTTGCCAATGCCACTTGGGATTCAGCACATGCCTGCTCCTCCCTTAGATTTCTAAAATGCCTGAATCAGGTTGATTTAATAAATCCCATTTTTGGTTTTTAATTCACTGAGTGAATTAATTAAATTCTGGTTCTGTTCATGAGCACTTTGAGATCAGCTGGAAACAGTTTTCAGTGAATAAATAAATATAATTAAAAAAAACCTAAAACCAAACAAAAACCATCCAAAAAAAGAGGCAGTGTCCCTCTCTCACTTTCCTGGACTTCTTACAGCACCTGGCAGAGATGAGTGTGCCATGTCCTTCAGCTGGTCATCTTGCCAGGCCCCCAGGAGCAGCACTGACAGCCCCGTCAGCCTCAGGTTCCCACAGGAACCCAGAGAACAGCACAACAGCCCCGAGGCCTCCGGATAAGTTTCAGCTTTCCCAGGAGCTGGAAAGGTGTTCTGAACATCTTGCTTTTCTTTCCCCAGGTTGTAATAATTTGTTGAAATTAGACAACAGCGTTATTAAATGCTCATTTTTATTGTTTCTAGGATTGCCAACCATTGTCTGTTTTACCGGACCTTTAGGGTGGGATTCATTCAGACAGACTTGGATGGATACCTAACAGAGAGGTCTCTATTTGGGCAACTCACTTAGGCTTCCTTTATACAGGCAGTGAAGAGAACCAGGCACTTCTAGTCACCATCCCTTCAAAGGGGACCATCGTTCAAAGAAAGACTCGAGGAGGATGTATGGATGATGGCACACAAATACCCATCTCTCTCCACTGAATGAAAAGGGAGCTTGTCAGTGACTTTTCCAGATGCAGACACCACCTTTGGAGATGCTTTAAACTTCAGAAAAATTAGATGAATGCTATTCTCAGAGACGGTGCATTTTATGACCCAGCTCTCTCTCTCTGTGTCTACATGCCTTGAATAGCTCTGCAGTCTCTGCAGCGCTGTCTGGAAGCTGAGATGCCTTCCCCTAAAGCGACTGTAGCACAGCAGCAGTTGGCTATTCTCAGTGATGTTGTAAAAGGGCTTACTGAAAGGGCTTACTGATGTCAAGATACTCTTTAATGCAACTGAGAACAATTTCCACTGCTTTGCAGTTCTGTGAGGTTACAGCATCGCACAGTGGAGCTGCTCTTTTCTTTTTTTGGAAGTGAACGCAAAGAGAGGAGAAAGACACAGAGGAAAGTGAAGCTCAGACATCCCCTCTGCTTCTCAAGAGGAGAAAGAAATCCCTGACCCTCTGGCAGCTCAGCCTCACAGACCACAGTGGTGCTCTAGAAAGGCTGGAATTGAGGTTTTTGACCTCGACTGATGCCTGTGAAACAACAAAACCAGTAACAAAACAGGACACTCCCCTACTCCCCAGACCATACAACCACAAATTCTGTCCCATTGAACCACAACACTTAACAGCAGGCAAGTTCTGAGTGGTATTAGTCTGTGCCATGGTAGAGGCCTAGGCTCCCAATGCAGACAGCTGAGCACTCCAGACATTTCAAGCAGCTGGGCTGGCTTAGGTTTCTAACACACAGCCCCTCTCAAATGCTTGGCTGGGCTCTTGCCCACACATTGAAGCAGTAAGCCCTGCACTTACACAAGTAGCTTCAACAGGGCTGACTTGCAGCTTCTGCTCTGGGATGGGCAGCCAGTGCCGCCCTCCTGCTCTTCCCCATCTCTGAGCCCGTCTCCTCTCCTTTCCTCTGCCTACCACTTGTAAAAAACAATGAGCTTCCTGAATTTTACATGTTCATTGTACAGGGCAAGTTTCAAGCCCCACAATTCCTCCCACCACTCAAAGAGCTGCTGATAGCTGGGATAGGAGGTTGCAGAAAAGGGAAGAAGGTGCAACTTACCCTTCAGCAGTGGAGCATGGTCTTGGAATGAGCAAGTCAACTGTGTAACCACATCTTGTTTTATAAGACAGCAGAATCAGTAATTTTTAAAGTAGTATTTTAAAGTCTGAGCATTTCCTTTTTTCCCTTTGACTCCCCAAGGTTCCCTGCCACATTGAGGTTCCTAACCATGTTTGACTTGCATGTAGAGCTGCACCGATTCCTCTAATTTTCTGTTTCTGCTACAGAAAAGAGCAACCACTCACCTAACCCCTGACCCATACCCAAGAGGAAGTAATGCAGACCATCATGGGAAAGAGGGCTTTTTCAGTCCTAGGTGTGAACTAGCATGGTGTGATAGGAAGTGATGAGAGGGAACTGAACTGTAGGAGTTTGCTCTGACCTCCACAGGAGACCTTCTCTACTACTCTTCACTGAAGCAGAGCTCCATGAGCCTTTTGCTACAACAGGAATCCTGCTCCCAAGGGAAAGAGTCAGAGCAAAGGCTTTGATAGCCCCACACTAGAGACTTTCCCTGTAAGAGACAAATACTGTGGCTGTACAAGAGAATGTGTCATAGCAAGAAAAAACAAGCAGAGATCTAAAATGGAACAGCCTACGCAGATCCATCAGCTAACATAAAAATAGAATGATACTTTCAGGGCCACATTTCTTATGAAATACAAAAAAGCTATCTGGAGTCCTGTGTCCAGTTTGGGGCTCCCCAGCTCAAGAGGGACAGAGAACTTCTGGAGAGAGTCCAGCATAGGGCCATCAAGATGATCAGGGAACTGGAGCATCTTCCTTACGTGGAAACGCTGCAGGAAATGGGACTGTTCAGCCTGGAGAAGGCTGAGGGTGAACTTATTAACACTTAAAAATACCTAAAGGGTGGGTTGTCAAGAGGATGGGACAAATCTTTTTTCTGTAGTGCCCAATGACAGAACAAGGGGTAGTGTGCACAAGCTGGAACACAGGAAGTTCCCCTTGAACATAAGGAGAAACTTCTTTCCTCTGAGGGTGAGGGAGCCCTGGCACAGGCTGCCCAGGGAGGGTGCGAGGTCTCCCTCTCTGGAGGTTTTCAAAACCCACCTGGATACGTTCCTCTGTCACCTGATCTAGGAGAACCTGCTTTAGCAGCGGGGGTGGACTAGATGATCTCCAGAGTTCCCTTCTAACCTCTAACATTCTGTGATTAAGTGACATTGAAAGAAATTACAAAAGTGATTTAGACCTGGAAAGAGGTACAACCAAAAATTATGATATCCTTAATCTGCTTGTGATAATTTGGCTCTCTCCAGTTCAAACTAAATGGCAGAAATGATATAATCTTGTCAAGCATTACTTTAATTCATCAAATTTTATTCTGTATCTCTTTTCTTGAAAACAATTGTATATTTCAATGTGTGTTGACAAGGTTGTCCTCCAGCAGTGACCTTGTTTTTTGTACTCCATTTTTGCATAAACTCCATATAAATGGTAATATACACACATATACACTTATATACAGAGAGAAGTACTGTCAAAAAGCAAGCTCTTGATGAGGCTGAGTGATCATTAGACATCTTCCACTAAAAACGTTTAAAATATACATGTGCGTCTGTATTTAGAAAGGGGTTTATAATGGAGAGATGGACATCTAGTGAGCAGAGCATACTCTGCAGCATGATTTACTCTATGTCTAGTTTGGAGGACTATTAGGGAGCTTTAATTCGCTGTAGCCAATTCATATGAAGCCTGGGATAATACTGAGACAAGATCAAATAGTGAGGATTGCTTGGGAGAGCTCGTTTTTGTCCTTCATTATGTTCCACTGTCGTCTTAATTTGAGGTGGGGTTTTTTTTGATAATAAATTGACACACAGCAGCTGCAACAAGCTACATGCAAGACCCTTTTCCTATCAAGTCTCATATAATGGCAGCATTTGGAAAAGCCTTGCCACCATCAAAAGGAGCTGAGATTTATTCTGAATGCAGTATTCATAAAAAAAACTGACCAGCCTGACAGTCCTACAGCGGTCAAAGGCCAAATCTTGCCCCTTTCTATGAGAGCTAGTGCTTTTATCCTACAACTTGACTTGGGAAATGGAGATATGATGGACAGACTCTTTATTTGGTGGATTTTTAAGCCTAAAGCTCAAGTAAAATTTTGGATCTTGTATATTTAAGTTGTATTTGAAAGCAGTCCTTAAGCTCCTAAGCCTTTTAGATGTTTTGACAGACACTCAAGAATGTAATAAACACACAGCAGTCTTTTGATAAACCTGACTTCAAAAAAAAGGAGCAAAAAATATGCTCAAAATTTTGCTTAGCTTTTTATTCCGTCATTATGGCACAAGGTAGAACTTAAAGACAACATCGCTGACTAAGTCTTCAATTCATTAAAATTAAGACTAGTATGTTTTATAAAATTCTTTTGATATGATACACTTTCCCTTACCAAGTGATAAAAAGAATTTGCTCTAGAATACTGAAGTACATTGCCACCCGCTGGCCATAAACAGTATTGCAATTCAAAAATACCAGAAAACGTATAAAACAGCAACACTTTAAGGACGCAACACAGTCACTGAAGTACTATTGACCCAGACTTTGGCAAAATATTTATAGAAATGCAGCTGTGAACTTCTCCATATGTCACGTTCACTTCTGAAACTCTGCGTGTCTCCCTTCGGTACAGTCTGTCTGCATTCTATTTTTTTCTTCCTCTATAGTGATGATGCTTTTGTTATTCCAAAGGAAAAGCCATATTCTTTCTCAGCTGTTACACACCTCAATTTATTTGTTTTGGTTTTCTAAAAATTTGGATTCCAGTTTATTGGTTTAGAACAATACATAAAATCATACACTTATAAATATATATATTATATCCTGTATACATAACATAGGTCTTCCTCTAGAACGGGAGGGCAGACTTTTGCACTATATCCTCAGTTGGTTTAGGCACGGCCTTGCTCTTAAGTTGATTCTCTGAGCTGCTTTCTACCAGAATCTAAAAAAAATACTTTTACAATCTTGTATCAAATTTTAATTTTGTTTGCAAATATATTTATAAGAAAAAAACAATATTTGGTATTTTCCCCTCTAACTTCACTACTACCCTTATAAAATATATGGCTTTTCACGTTCCACTCTATTTTAGTGTTTTTTCAATAGGCAGTGAAAAAAAGGACAACTTCCCCTTTAACAGGTTGGGAGGTTTTTTTATATAAGCACAGAAACCAGCTTGTGCACTTTCTATAGAATTCCAATGCATACCACGGTAATGTTAAGTGCAGTGATTTTTTTAAAACAAGCAGTCACAACTGATCGACATCTGTATATGAAAACATAATAGATGATTATCATACAATACCCATTACAGAATATACAGTCATCAAAACTGCAGAGATATAAATACCTTTTTAGCGACATCAAAGCAACGGGTTTTCTTTATACACAGCGTATGCAATGCAGAGTTATTAGACTAAAATTTTCATCTTGGCTTTTTTTCTCAAAAGCTCGCTGAAAAACAGGGACATACTGGATTTGTAAATGGAACTGCTTGACAGCACTGGTAAGAAATGAAAGTGAACAAAGTTTTTTAAAAAAAACAAAAGGATACGGAATTCAGTCAGTACAAAACAAACAAACGAGCCCTCCCCGTTTTCCAATGTCACCGTTGTTTTCCTATGAGACGGAGGCACGGGTACAGAGGCAGTTCCGTGGAGTCCGATCATACAAGGGTTTCTGGGAGAGCGTCGGGGTTATCAGCTGACAATAGCTCCCAAATTTGCCACCTCTCCCTTTGCCAATCATGCCAGTCCGCCTCTGAAACGTTTTTACTGTTCTGACTTTGAGGTGCCGTGGAATAGATGTGACCTGCTTGGGTGCGGGGGGCTGGCCGCTCCTGCCTGGAGGTGGCCTGCTCTGGGGCTCTGGCTGGCGGTCCTCCAGCTGCCCTGGTCCCTGAACTTTTTTCTTGGCGTTGAAATCTCCACAAAGAGTGCAACGTCGAAGAAACGCTGGATCGCTGTGACAACGCAGAGCTCGTTTTTGTTGGGCCCGGGTAGGGGGGTGGAGGGCGCTCTTTTCTGTAGGAGGGCTTGGCTAGGCCCTGCAAACAACCCACGTTCGAGTCACGCTCACTCAGGTCTTCCACACTGCTTAAAGTCAACTGCTGCTCCGACTCTGAGTGCGACAGGCCCGAACTCCTACTGCTGACTTCGATTTGGGGGTTACTGCAGACCCGAGAGACCGTGGGGTGGAGCTGACACTCAGGAATGGCAGCGGTCGTCTGGCTCCTGCGCATGACATGTTTGCTGGCGTCCAGCTCAGAGGAGCTGCCCTGCCACCGAGGAGAATATGCGGCGAGGTTGCCCTGGGAAAGAGAGCACTGTCCAGGCCGCAGCAAGCTGCTCTCGTAAATGTTCCCGTGAGAACCTGGGGGCCAGAGTCAGAGAGACAACATCAGTCTGAGTCACCATTTATCTACGTAGTGTTTACTGCTCTTCCCCTGCATCAGGCTGCAGAAGAGGTTTGGGGGCTTTCCTCATCAGGGGATGCCGCTGGAGGTGTACCGGCCTCATTGCTGGCTACACCTGGGGACACAGAGCAAGAGCCCCATATCTGTCTGAACCCTGTCTGATGTATTACCCTGTGACTCTAATACTTTGACATAAAGCCTTGCAGCACTTACAGAATCACAGAATGGTTGGGGTTGGAAAGGACCTCTAGACATCATCTAGTCGAATCCCCACTAAAACAGGTTCACCTTGATCAGGTCACAGAAGAATGCAGCCAGGTGGGTTTAAAAACCTCCAGAGAAGAAAACTCCACAGCCTCTCTGGGCAGCTGTCCCTCACTCTCACAGGAAACTTTTTCCTTGTGTTCAAGTGGAACTTTTTGTGTTCCAGCTTATGCCCATTACCCCTTGTCACTGGAGACAACAGAAAAACTGTTTCCTCATCCTCCTGACACCCACTCTTTAAGTGTTTGAAAAGTGAGTGGGTGTTTTAGTCTCACAGCTCCTCTGCGAGGTGGGTGCATATGTGAGGAAAACAAAGGCAAGAGGGGTCAGGGACTTGCTGGCACCAGTGGCAGTGTCAGCACGAAGGGCTGCCAACCTCACAGCCTGTGCTTGTGCCACTGTGACAGCTGCTCAAACTCCCACTGGGCATCCACCTTCCAGTGACTTTTAGAAGAAGATGAAACTATTTTTTTAAGTAATTTTAAAACAAATTTTTAAATTATCTCATGACAGTTTGAAATTTTGCTGCATTTATATAACCACTGCACTTCTCTGCACCTTTTAGAAAATCAGCTCTGGATATTGTGAATTCTCCTGATTTCACTGTAGTTTCTCAAAATCAAGCAACTGTTTGTGTCTCTGCTAGATTTGGGCTTAAAACTTGACAAATAACTGACCTGTTATTGCTGGATCTTTGCAGCCACTTTTCAGCGTTGAATGCCAGGTGCCCCAGATATCAAAATGATCTTCAGAAACATCTAAATAGTGGTAAGAGCAGGAAGATGAAGAATCAGTCCTCTTAAAACCATTATTCAGAAACATACAAATGGAATAGTATAACCTTAGGTATCAGAGTCATTAACATATACTAGCATCTGACTTACTATGCACCTAAAAAACACCTCAAATGTATTTGTTCAGAGTCTTGTTTCAGGCTTAGATCCTGTAATGGATTCAGTGAGCTCTGTATGAGCAGGATCCCTGAGTGTGTGCTGGTGACTGGAGTTCCCCTGAAGTCCTTACTGAAGTCAGTCAGAGAATTTGTACAAGAACAGGAGGATTTGGTCAACAGAAGGTAGTTCATGTGGCAAAGCTCCCTCATGCAGCCCCAGTCACGGTGAGGCACACTCTATCAACTGCATCATCTCTTGGGTCTTACACAAAAGTGCTGTCACAGAATCGAGATGTAATGTGCATGTCAGGCATTGTGCTGGCTTACAGCTTTCCTGCCTTTTTTTTTTTCTGATTCCATCTGGCAGCAACGGAATTTCCTGATTTGTCATGGTCCAGTATTGTTGTGATGCATATTAAAGTTTTAAAGATGGTAGATATGATAAAAAGTCATGTAATTTCCTGTTCATAACTTACTAGAAATCTGACCAAATTTTGAAACCTCTTCAGAGAGTTAAGATGCCGAACATGGAAGATAAATACTCTTTGGCATTTATAGAGCATATAATTGAGATAACAGTCTAAATCCCACTAATTCCAAAGGGAATTAAATGCCTAACTGGTAATCCTGAAATTAAATGGTTTTAAAAATATCACCGGTTATCTGCATCCTTAAGCATAAAAAGTTCTTAATGTTTGGCTCACTAAATATACATTTCATTCACGTTTTGGGTTTTGAAAAATATTTTCAATTAAAGGCATCTTGAAATGCTGGTGAGCTGTCAGTTTAAACCACAGTTATTTACAGAAGAAATCATTCAGGTGTGCACTTTCTGGATACCTATGCAAATTACAGATCCACGCACTAGCATTGCTAGGCAGAAGACTGAATGCTGTGGAATTCACCTGTGTTCTCCAGTGAGAAGATGTTGAGGTCATTCTTTTCAACTGGAGAGAATTTGTAGTTTGATATCCTAAGATATCAGATTTTTCCAAAATTGCAGATATTTGCAAGAAGCAGGATTAGAAATCTGTCTTTGCCACGCTGTCCCAGATAGGCTGAAAAGCCGGACGTAAATAGTTCTATTTTCCTAAATAATAGCTCCAAGGTTTGAGAAATGTCATACCAAGAGCACCCCTGACAGTTGGCTGAGCTAATGAGAAGGACTAAGCAGAGACTTTTCAGGCTCACAACAAAAAAAAAGGATGTTGGTCATTTACACTACTGCTCCTCAAATGGTATCTGGTAACGCAAAATTTGGCACTTAATTCAGAACCTCCCATCAGTCACTGAGGGGTAGGAACACAAGCAGGGTGTGTACTCTACCTTTTTCCGTTTGTGATGCAGAAGAATTTTCCTTTATCTTAGGCTGTAAATGTCCAACCAGCGTGTACTGTTCAGGTACCTTGTACAGCTTGTCTGGGCTGCGGGCAACTTCTTCTTGCATTGCCATCAGTGAGCGCTCAGACAGCACCGGGGAGTTGTTGTCATAAGGGGACACATCTCCACTTGAAGCTTTGTTAGAGTCTGTGGAAGAATGTCTTCCTCCTGTGGAGTAGGAACCTTCTGACCGCAGCATCTCAGGGCTCCTGAGAAATGTTGATAAACAAACTACTGTTAATGAAAAATGCTTTATGTTCACAACTGAAGGTGACATTTGACATCATACAAATAAAATGAAATACAAGGATATGATCACAGCTGCTGAAATGAAAACACTTTACAAGCAGTACAAAGGTGAAATTTCTAGGAGTAAAATTTTTGCCATGAAGTGTCCAGCAGAGGCCACTAAAAATCAAAACATGTTGCTGTCAAGAAAGAAAACAACAAAAACCACACAAGTGTACAGTTCACCACAGGAAATTAAACAGTGAATCAATTCCTTATGTTACCTTGACAATTTAGCTTGTTGCAACAGTAAATCTGAGGGCATGATAGGGACGATCAGGTTGATGTTAAGCAGTATGCTAAAATCTTCCACTCTAAAGTACTACAGAGCCAGAGAAATCAAAACCTTAGCACCCCTCTCACACTGTGAGAAGCATCCTCTTCTACAGACAACAGAAAGCAGATATTCCACATGGGACAAGCAGATATACCTCTGATGGAGACAAACAACTGGCACTGCTGGTAACTCCTACAACTTCTTTTACCTTTACATCACCAACAGCATGGCCTGCATTTAATTTTGATAACAAAAGGCAAATGAAACCCCTACCAACCTACAGCAGAGGCTGAGAGACAACTCTCATTTTCTAAACGTCTTGGGAACACTGAGGGGGATTTCTTGAACTGTTACCAGTTTACTATGCAAATAGGAGGGAGTCTGTGAGTCACTGAACCTCCCCCAAAAATACGTGGAAATACTCTCTAAACAAAATGGGGTTTTTCTTTCCTATTGATCATTCCTAATTGATATTTCTATTACTCATTTTTTATTTCTTTGCACTTTGATCTTTGTTTCCTAGATGCTTCTCTTTTGCTTCTCTCTCTTAGAGACCTCACATTAATAACTGCTCTAACTGAACAGGTAAAAACAGAGGCTCATTCTTGTAAATGATCACTGAAAATGGTCAGCCCTTCTGAGTCAAATCCAAAGAGGGGTTTTTAACTGAGTGACCAAACAAAGCACATTACTTGTTATGGAACAATAACCTTCTTTCCAGACAACTGAAATAAAACTGAAGAAAGAAAATAAAGAAAACACACAGGGGTAAGACAGATCATCCACGGCACACTAATACAGAATTCATATTAATACAGATATAATTAACAGACAAAACTTAACACAACTTTCAGGCTGATGAAGTTTCTTCCTGGCTGATTTACAAATTGCATGTCCCAAACCATAAAATACATACATTCAATTTCATTCAATTACTCAAGATTCCTTTTTTTTTCCCCACTACCAAAGCAACCACAAAATGTTGGGAATTAATTAACTAGGTTTACTCCTTGGTAACTCCCAACAAGAAATCCATCACTGAACTGATCCTGAACCTTAACTGGGGTCAACTGAAAAAAACAGAGCTGTCACTTAGCAAAGTAGTGCTGTCTTAGGCTTCCCAGTGTGGTTGGTATGATAATGGAGAGTCACTAAAAAATAATAAAATTAATCAATTCCTCATTATTTCACTTCTCATCTGAAGATGAGTCCAACATAAATTCATCTATAAACAGTCCCATGCTGAAGAATTATTGCCTTTTAGGTATGCACAGTTCTCTTAGAAATCTTTTTTCTTTCTTTTCCATCCC
Organism: Colius striatus; assembly: GCF_028858725.1. Taxonomy (NCBI): domain Eukaryota; kingdom Metazoa; phylum Chordata; class Aves; order Coliiformes; family Coliidae; genus Colius; species Colius striatus. The sequence continues at coordinate 75,389,663 of NC_084759.1, forward strand.
TTAATCCCTTCTTTCTGCCCTACTGCTTTCTAAAAATCCTTGTGTAGTTGATGTGACTTAAGATGAGATTTAAGCAATATCTTGGGAATATTAAAGACTTGAGAGTAAAGGGGAGAAATAATGTTACCTGTATGTTTCCAATGATTAAATATCTTTCTCCCCAGCTTTCTAGACAGACCGTCACCTAAACCTCACCCTGCTCACATGCAGACATACTTAGAGCTAACGGTGACCCCAGTGAAGCTTATCGCATGTAAATCTTTGCAGGATCAAATCTCAAATTGTAAGTATGTTGCACAAAGCAGAGAGAGATGTATACCCTCACTCAGCCATGGCAAGGTAACACAAGGAATAGGGGAAAGGGAAATGGAAATGAAAGAATGTGGGAACATAAACTTGAGCTTTGTGAAACACTGATTTCGTGTCTTACCTTGAGTGATCTGTTATAGTCTATCTCTTCTCAAGACAAAGTTCCTGATAAAAATTTACTTGAATGGAAACTGTCAGGTCTTTGGAAAGATCCAAATGGTCAAGTTTCTAAACTAATTTACAGTTTCTGCTAGTATATATATATATATAAAATCACTTTAAAATTTATTTATAAAAAAACAGCTTTAAAAATCAAGGAATATGTCCATGGACTCTGCCAACCTCACTACAAGAAACCATGAAAATCGATTGAATACTTAAAACTGGAAATCGATCTCACAGATTTGCAGCTTTACCATGCTCTTTACAAACAACATAAAATATAACTTGCAAAAGATTTTGGCTTGCATCTTTCCAAATATAAGGAGTTCCAAAGAAATGTAAAGAAAAATTTCTTCACTGTGAGGGTGATGGAGCACTGGCACAGGCTGCCCAGATGGGTTGTGGAGTCTCCTCTGGAGACATTCAAAACCCACCTGGTTTAGTTCCTGTGTGACCTACTCTAGGTGGCCCTGCTCTGGCAGGGTGGTTGGACTAGATCTTTTGAGGTCCCTTCCAGACCTTGAGATTCTGTGATTCTGTGAATTCTCACATTCTTCTTAAAATAAAATTTTTGCATCTATTTGCTTGATGGTTTGAGTTCAGTAGCAAATAGATGTTTAGTACAATTTGAAATTCACCTTCCACTGGTTGGCTGTGAGATTCTCTATCCACACACTGAGGAGTAACTAAATTGGGAGGAAAATATAAATTATGAACAAGATACCCCTTCTCCTGTATGCAGCCTATGAATAAGGGCAGATTAGGGTCTCCACAAAGAATAATTTTCCAGTGGTTATGAACTATGTTGAGGAAAAGATTTAAAAAGTGGCTATGCACAAATAGATTTCAAAAAGATTTGAAAGCTGCAAAAGAAGCCTGTGCCACATATTCAAAAACACTATTTCAGATTTCAACACAAAAATTGACTATGCTATCAAGGAGTCTTGGGCTTTGCTTTTTAACTGGCATCCTTCTAAACTGATGTTAGCCACTAGAGTTTTTTGGCAGAAATCTTTTTCTGTTATACCTCAAAGCTTGTGAGTGGGGAAACAATTATGTCTTCCAAGAGGCAAATCATCCAGAGTGTGACAGATTGGCAGCATGCAGTAGTAATTTCCACACATATTTGACAAACATAGGTGCCACTAACAAAACTGATTATTGTGGGATTATGATGTGGTTGCTACTGTTAACAGGGTAGAGGACTTTTATTCAGGGAATCTGCAGCTTTGCAAACTGCTTTTATGCATATAGTATCATCTATTGTATTGCTTAATCTTTGTGTCACAGGTTAGGATGGATCAACACCTATCATCATCACCCAAAAACATTTACAAATTCAGTAAATAATCATAAGAAACAGATTTTATTTTTGTGTTAGTTTCAAGATGCTTCATCTTACACCTGGAAACCCCAAATTCCATGTGATTAAGCCAACATACAGAAAAGTTGGGTAGTCATTCACAAAAGCACATTTCATACTTTAATTAGTGCTTTACCATGAACAATTCCCATCAACTCCCTGACACATCACTCACAATGCTCAGCTCTTAAGAGAACTGAAAGCTGAGGAACATCTGATTTGTTCTCTTATGTGGAGGAAAATGTGGATTGTGTTTACTCTGCTAGATCAGAGCGAAGAAAGCATGTTAGGACATCAAAAGCAGAGATGTGAGGGCAATTGCAGAAGCAGGACTTTCAGAGCAATTAGTATGACATTAAAGTCTTGAAGTTGATTACATACTCTAAGCTTTGCAGCCAACTAGCTTTCTGATGAAAATTGTCTCAAGAATATGTAAAGTTTTCTGTTCCACAGATCCAAATTTGGATCTCAAGTACATGACCAGGAAATTTCCAGGAGTAGTAAGGATGTATTTTGGAGGCTCATTTTTTTCAAATCAAGACGAACACCTCCTTGTTGTCTGATGCCTCACATTTCTCACAGGAAAATTAATCAACAAATATGTAGCCTCAAAATTCACATTATGTTCTGAAATATATTAACCTCTTAAGAGCATCACACTCTTAACAATAACACTAAACAACATTCCTGCTAATTGCCTGGAAAATCTTAACCGAGGAGTTGCAACCACAGGGGAAAAAGATCTCATTAACATTAGGTCACTTACATGATACCAGAGTAGAAGAAAAATGACAGTAAATTTTTCCTACATTATTGATACTTCATCTGTTAATTACTGAAAATACAATAAACTGGTACTATTGTAGCTATTTAGTTTCGTTAACCTCTTCTTACAAAACCCCTTTTGTCAGCTGTGTCCAGTCTTGCACAAAAGATCCATTTTCTCTTGTAGGTGTGCATGCTGGCTCAAAAGTAAAGGAAGTTCAAGGAAAAGTCAATTAACTTAAAGGAAACAGGAGCTAACAATAATAAGTTACATCCATAAAGATTCGTGATAAATTTATGCTCAATTGATATATGTAGCCACATGTAAGACACGTTTTTATGTCTTCATATTATATAGATGGTGAAATCCAGCACAAAGGTTTTTGTTAGCTTGAGTCAGAAATAATATGATCATTCCGAACTGAGGACTTAAAGAAAGAAGTCTCTACAGACCATATTGTACGTCAGGTGATTTGCAGTGTCTCTCCTAACTGTGGTCTTTGCTCATGGCAAAAGTTAAACAAGTGTAAAAGGCAATTAGCAAACCTTTAATTACCCTGCATTTACTGTGATCTAAATATACACGTGGTTACTTGTCAGTTAGACATCAATGAACAGAAATTGTTTCACGTCTGGTACACTGAGAAAACACACAGAGACAATCACCACAAATCAGATGATCTGTGATAATTGGCTACTGCATGCTATGTGTTCATGTGGTTAAGTCAACAAACTAATAACATTCTTTACAACACATGGTATATCTTCTGCACGTATTTTTGTTTTCAATTTTTTCATTAAAGAAAGCTTTTTCCTCCACATGCTAATTATACTATTTCTTTTATATCTCTCCCTTTAAAGCCAGGCAAGCTGTTACCTTCAACTATACAATGTTCAGAGGGAGAGAAAAAAAAAAACAGCTAACTGTCCATACAGATTCAATTTTAGTTATGTTCTCAATGCACTAGGCATTTTCCACATACACAGGAAGACAGAGTCCAATCTGTCCCAGATTGTTTAGAGTCTAGGAAACGTCTTAAAAATTCTTTAGAATAAGCTTGTCAAATTTTGTGGTTTTTTTGGGTCTGACATATTGGGATTCACTAGAATAAAGGCAACAGCTGTGTGTCCCATGAGAAAGCCAGCAATCCTGTTAAACCAAATGTACAAACTCCAGCATTAAGGCACAGGGGTGTAGGCGTAAATACATTATACACAAAGTTGGAATATGTCATGTCTTATAACTGCAATAGTGAACGGTACAATTTATTTCCTCTGCAGACCTTTCACAAAATATACAATTAAATGATATCCAAAGAGTGTCCATAAACCTGCTGTCATGGTGGTTGACTTGTTTGCAATGTCCTACGTGTATACAATGGGAAAAGAACAATAAACTGGTCAAGTCGGGATCGTGTTAAGGCACTCTAGGGTGTGTTTCGAGGATAGTGTAATATAGGTCTCCTGTGACTGAAGACTACAACAAACCTAAGACATGAACCAGCAGATCACTAGAATACATCCTGTCAGATAATAGTGCACTGAATATTTTTATGTACATGTCATTCTGTTCTCTGCAGCAGAATGCAATCTTTCCTCTGAATCGGGAAACAAGATTTGTGTTTAGAAAACACTGTACAAGAGTCATCATTTCTTTGGCAGAGTCTGTGTAACGGGAAGGATATTTCTACTCCACTGTAGACAGTGCACTGTAGACAGAGAGTTGTGGAAAACTAGAACCTTTTGAACACTTCCAGTGGGAGATAAGAAATTCCCAGCAGAAACAGGGACGATGAAAAAACAGATTACTCACGATGACTGGGAAGCTTTCCTCCTCAACAAATAGTCCACAACATCTGGGTCAGTCTCTAATAGGCTAATAAGCACTTCATTCTGTAGGTCTGGGGAAACCTATGAAGGCAACAAAACATACGGCTTAGTTGGGGGATAAATATCCTTTCACATACATTAATTTTGGTACTACGCTTAACCTAAAAGATTGAGTACAAGTACATTTATGGAGAGTATGTAAAACAAATATTCAGAAGCTTCCACTTAGAAGAGAAATTTCATGTAACAACCGGTGAGGTAAGGCTACAGATCACTTTGGAGAATGTCAGATGCTGACTCCTGTTGAATAAGCCACCAATATTAGTATATAATACCCAACCACTAGTTGGGTATTATATCTGATAACAACACTGGCAATGCTCATGCATTGCAATCTCAAAAGCTCCAGGTTGAGATCCTCACCTCCCCACCTTACATCCCCATTCAAAGACCTGGGGACATTTACAAATTCCCATTTCAAACAACTGCACTTTTCTTCTTTTAGAAACAATGTGAAATGTAATTACACTGGAAGGAGAATGTTTCCTCACATATTCTGTGGCATTTGACTTATGTCCTTCTCACATGGAAATTTCACGCTAACTGTTCTATCTATGAAGTTCTTCAACTGCTCCATTTCAGTGAGAATTGCCAAAGGTCAACATTTTTCTAAGTGAAGCCTTATAAACATTTCATGTTCAGGTATCCATACAGCCAGATCCTGGGATCTAGAAGCATTCCTGCTTATGCTTAATCAGAACTTGAGTAATTATAGAGTTAATCTGTTCATAACTCAGGTTTGCAAGTAGGTCCTGTTGGATCTCCAGCCACTCTGGACTTTGGGTAGTAGCAACAGGCTCTGACAGATTCTGTGTTGTCTTCTTTAGAGTTTGGCTTTCTGATTTTTTTTCTCTAGTGCACTTCATTTGGAGATGAACTTTGAAAACGATTCAGTTGCTGCAGGACACAGCAACGTCTCCTGGGCTGGTAGCAGGAACAGCATTCCAGAATCTGCCCAAGTAAACTTTGTGCTTCCAACTGCATTTTACATAAGTCTTATCAATCCTTAAGTTGGTTTGTGGAACAGTGGAACATTCAAGTTAGCCTTCAAAGCACTGAAAACAGATGAAACCATCTGAGAACCTTGAACTAACAGCCCAGGTTCACTCATGACAGATGGAGCTGGAGGCAAGACAATCTCAGTAAGGGGTCATCAACTGTGCAATACGCTTCTGGATGCAATTTGTCAGAGCCTGAATCTCTTGACCTTCAGGTCACACCACATGGGTCATTTGTTCTCCCTAACATTTCCTGGGAAATAGGAATAGAATTACTAATAGATTCCTCAGGAGAATACTTCAGTTTGGGAGGTATTTAGAGAGTCAAGTTACAGAAAAAGCATATTTATTTAAAAGAGGAAATAATTTGAAAAGAAATTAAATTAATTTGAAAATAAATTAAATAAATTTGAAAATAAATGAAGACATGCCAAGTTTAAGCCAGTAAGACAAAGTGTGTTTGAGTTGTGCCTCCCCACATTCAGCAGCTGGGCACAGTTCAGAAACTGGCAAATAACCCGTTGTATATCCCCTAAAACATTTTAATGCATCCTTACGACTCACTGAAATTAGATAGTAAAGGCCCTGACATCAGTGAAGCAATGTCAAAATCCATCTTCTCTATGAAATCCATGTGCTTGCGTATTACTGATGTCCATAATTGCTTAATAAAACCAGTCTGCTGTATCCTGGGTTCTGACAAATAGAACCTTCTTGGACTGCCAATATATCAGATTTATTCTGATACTGTGGTCTGAGTGTCACAACACATCCTGATTTCCTGGATTTTATTTCACAAGTGTTGTCCAAATTTCAATGCTGAAGCCAATCTGAGTTTTAGAACCTCCCCATACCCAAAATTAACAGGAAAAAAACCCCAGCCCAAACACAACGACACCTTAGCAGCAATACATTATGTTATTTATAGCTGTAGGTGAATGCTCTTTTTTTTTTAAAGTAGGATGAATGTCAAGTATAAACAGCAGTTCTCATTAATCCTCTCTCTGATGAGTTTAGAAAACTAATTGGTGCTGCCTGATTTCAAATGATCATAGTTTTATTACAAGTCTTCTCCTTTCAATGCATCTAGTACCAAATGATGTACTGGGCTAATTATCTTCAAAATAGTCTCTCTGTGCTGCCCATGAAAACATGACAAAGACAAAGGTAAATCCTGGAGCTTTATAAAACACTAACTACGAGCAATTTGACACAATTCTATGGATTGAGAGCTGCGACATGGCTCCAGAAAGCAGTCAGCCCTTGCTATGGCATTGGGAGGAATGAAAGCACCCAGAAATGCTCAGCTGCTAGACATTTCTATAAGTTTCACATCAATGTATTTTAGCTTTCAGGAGAGCACCCAAGATAGGTTTCTTTTTCTCTCACATGCAGTCAATCTCTCCTTTTGAAATCCAATTTTAAACTGCCTCCACAATCTGAAAAGCCACTCTGGGAAACCAAAGAAAGCTACCTATTTTTTTCCCCCCAAACTTCATTTAACCTTCAGCAGAAAATGCAAGCACTGAAGAGGTAAAGGAATAAATCTGTTACAATTAAGAGAGACAGTATGTAAGTTAGTCTAACCCTAAGCTCCACCCATTCCACATCAAAAGTCAGAATGTGTGCCTAAGTCTGATGTGCTGAGAGGTGGTCGTGCTGTAAAATGTTCTTAAAGAGGAATAACAATAAGAAGCCTTCAAGTATTGCAAGTATTCTTATTCAAGTATTATTTTAAATCTGCTAGTTTAAAAAACTGCACTCTTGGCCGACAGACCTTCGCACAAGAGTGCAGTTCTGCCGCTTTATTTTCCTAGTGTGGAAGGAAAAATAGCAACTAAACTTTCCCCAAACTGTGAAAAGCATTTAAAAAAAAAGAAAAGAGAAAAAAAGATTGCTGACTGTCTCACTGGAACAAGAATAAAAATAAAGAAAAGGATATAATGTAAGGCAATACAGTGTGAAGGAAAAGAGAAAACCACAAAGTTCATCTGAGGCTAACTAAGGCTGACAGGCAGGGCTTGTGACTGCTTTCTCTTGCTCTTCTTGCGTTTGAAATCTGGTAGACACTTTCTCTTCACAGTATTACGTGGCCATCAGTCCGACACGCCCCCAGTCCAAGCTTGTCCATCTTCTCCCATCAAGGTATCCAGCTTTGCTGAAGCACTAAAGGAGGTTTCCAGAGCACTTTTCCTCTTGCTTTGGGAACCCACCTCTTCAGTGTAACATATAGGTTCGAGACACAACAATCAAAGGTATTTTCACCTTTCCAAAGCTGCTGGGTTTGTTAAGACATGCTTTGTTAAGACATGTATGCCTACTAAAATGAAGACAAGACAGTGCCCAGCACTGGGTCTGACTGGCCTCTGCTACCCCAGAGCAGAGCTCTCTCAGGCAGAAGTCATATTGAGCTGACCTGTTAGTCTGTAGACAAAAAGAGGAAAAGGTAAAGTTCCAGAATAAACTGTCCAGGTACTGCTAGGCACAAGGAAGGGTGATTTAACTAAGCTGCATCTTAAGTAAACAACATGTCCAAGTCCAAGGGTCATCATCCCTTTTATGAAGAACTTTCTCACTTGAGAAAAAGAACAGAAAGGAGCTCAGGAATTACATAGATGTATGCTTCTCTTATCCAAGACACAAATGGGAGAGTTTTGTCCTTCCTCTCCATCCAACCAACAGCCTTTGGTAGAGGAGGCTGTTCCTTAAATTAACCAAGGGTCTCTTACTCCCTGTAGAAAAAATTGGTTCCCTGACTTCCGAAACTGTGAGGTGAAAGGTCATTTTCAGTTTTGTCTTCAAACCTAAGGAGTAATTCTGGTGCATTTTTGGTATACAACTGACCAGTCAACTTCATTATTTCTAGAGACAGAAATTTTCGATGGAAGATACTGTTATCTACACAGAAATTATTCCAGGCAAAATAAGAACAATTTTTTAACACTATTACTTACTGCAAAATATTCTTGATAGAAGACTACTTTTTCTACCAACAGTAATTGATCCTGATTTAATGCAGTCTCCACAGTTTATTTCATCCTAGTCTACTTTAATACCAATAACATACTTCCTCATTTAACTTGAAAATGCATAGGAATAATGTGAAGAAACATCCACCTACCATGAAAAGGGCTTCATAGTTTTCAATCATCTTTTGTACAACAGCTATGATAGCAGTGCTCTCTTCAGCTCGAGCTGAGCTCTGAACTGAGAACTCTTTGTCTGTAGATTTCTGCTTGTGCAACAAGTTGGGGCCAAAGATGGTAGCCAAGTTAAGTGATGTCATTTTATTCCCAGTGATCTAGAAAACAGAATAGAAATAAAGTGGTGTCTTGTAGGGTCTAATGTATGCAGCTATGTACACACACACAAACACACACATACACACCATCTCTCATCTGATTTGGTAGATGTTTCATTCATCAAAACCGAGTGCCAGTCAAATAAAAATGAACAAGTTTTAGAAAAGTTGAAACCCTTTGGACATCTGTGCAACAAGCACCACAGATTTTCTGGATATATTTTTGAATGGACTGGAGGAGGAGAAGGCAGAAGTGCTGCCTGCCCTTACCTCCCTGGAAGCTCAGCAGTAGCACACTTCTTTTGAACTCAGGGAAACCTCCCTCCTACTTCATCACCTCAGCATATTGCTATCTCTTAGGACAAAATACTGAAAACCGTTAGCTTTCTCAAGCAGGACTGAAACAGATGCAATAAGGAAAACCACACTTTTCCATATTTAAACAGTTAAGGAGCACACTCAGTATTTTTCTTAGTATTTGTCTTTCTGCTTGTTTCCTAGAACATGCTAAACATTTACTTGTTGGGTGGATTTATTTTGTTTTGTTTATTTTTTATCTTTTTCCCAAGTTTTCTAACTGTACTCAAAGAAGCAACAGTAATCTGGTTTTGTAGGACAAGGAAGGCTAGGAATACACATTTGACAAGATAGAAATTATCTGAAAAAATATGTCATAGAGGTTATTAAATCAAAATTTTAATTGACTTATTTGTGATCAGACTACTTTTTCCCCCTTCTATTCATTTAACAAAGCAAAAAGCAGGGGTCACGTGCTTCCTCTCTGTTGCCCTGCTCAGTTGCTATTCTGGGAACGCAGAAGAAGGTGCCAGCAGTTTGACTATATAAGACTAAGTGAATTTCAGCTGTCGACCCAGTATTTCTTGCAGGGTTTTTTTGAAGGACAAAAAGACAACCTAAGAGGGATTTTTCATTTGTTTCAGTTACATTTGAACTAATAATTTTTAAAAGGGACAGGAAGAGGCACCAAAAAAAGGCAGTAAAAACAGCATTTCAAGCAATGAGTGATACAAAATGAGTCCTTTCTAAATAGTGGGAGCTTTTTTGTAGCTGATCCTCTGCCAAATACTCTAGTCAAACTTAACAACTGTGCACTGACTGCACCTGCTTTATTTTTTAAAGAGCTCAGCTAGACAGTATAGAGATGATAGTAAAAAGAGCTTTTCCTTTTATTGGTGGGACCACTGTGTAATCTTGCAAAGACATCTGCACTAAGTAGGTACATGGACAGTCAGAGCAAACACATTGGTTCATCCCAGAATGACTACTGAGTGCAGCACATGCACTTATTTGCACATCACCATGCACTCAGATGGTTTTTGGGTGACTTGCTTTTAAACATTGTCAGAGTACTGAGCCACCAAGGATGTACAGGCTGAATATTCAGTGCCTTGGGTGTGCCAGGGGCAACTCCTGGCTGTGCCTAGATCTGCATGTGCAGGCTGTTTGTACAAACAACGAGTTTTAAGGGCAGCCTCAGAGCATCCCTTAAAAAATGTTGTAAACATATCCACTTAAGTTAATTGAATGAGTAATTTTAATAAAGCTAGTCGGGCATCTTCATCTTTATGACTGAAGGGCTTTTGAAAGAATCTGTGGAGGGGGCCTGTGTGCCAAAGCTTGGCTGTTTTCCTTTCAGTAATAGCAAACAGTCTGATGAAATACTTTCACTTGCCCTGTATGCTTTTATTCACTTAATTATTCCTGAATAGCTTAAATAATTGTGAGCTGAATACTGTATTATCTGTAAAAAGTATCCAATTGCACATAATATTCCTGGTGCTTACAATGCTGCCAAGGGAGCTTACATAAATTTGCCTTGCCAAAATACCTGTAGCCAAGCTGATATACTGAAATCAATGAAAATGCCTCTAACACAACTGGTAGGCCAAACCACCTCTCTTAAGCAGTATCATATAGCCCTGCAATAAGATCCTCTTGGTTACGTTCCTGAATCAACAGATAACTCTTTGCAGGATCAAGGGGATAACAACCTTGGTTGGCTTATACATGTTTTTAAGCACAGTATAATTTTTACAGGCTGCTCTTTTTAAATGCTTTCCATCACAGTGGTGCCGGTTTTTATCAGCTCTTTGCTGAGACAAAAATAAAAGCATTTAAAATGGATTCAGAAATGCAATAGGCCTTGAAGTCACATACAGAACATTGGAAGTTAGGACTTGAGGCAGAAATTTGTCAAAACTCAGTCTCACAGTGTCAATTGTTAAAACCAGCCAACTGCAAAAGATGTCAGCAGGTTATCCATCTGGAAGATAAGTATTCTCTAGGAGTTTCAGATGAGTCTGAGAAGTAAACTCAGAAATAGTGCCTATCAAAGCTCAGAGGACAGAGAAGTCCTTCCCACAGAAAAAAATGGTACAATTTTGTCAAGCAGTGACAGTCCCCATCTCATTCAAACTTAACATATTTGCCACTTTTCACAGAGCAGTCCACTAGTTCAAGGATTTTCCTGCTAGAAAACAGTAAGGCTGGATTTTCAGATCTCTAGTGTGAATGGCGCAGACACCCACACGCGAATTATTCAGAAATCCAGCTCAGCCACTCGGCTAAGGGGATTCTTGGCTCTGAGGGGGTGGGTGTTCTCCAACATCTCCACTGAATTTGGTCCAGAATTCAAGAGTAAGGAGGCCAGAAAGAAAGAAGGGAAAGCCAGCAAAGGTAGATCCTGACTCCAACTAGTGATTATGTCTGTTAGTTGCAAGGGCACAGCTGGAGTTTCTGTCCTTTATTTTTTATTCTTCACTAGCACAAGGAAGCTAAGGCAACCAAGAAGTGAATTGCTATGTCCAGACATTATATAAGAAAGCAAGAACAGAGAACAAAAAGAGAATGAAAAGCACACCCTTAAATAGCTGACACTTTTCTGTATGAGTATTTTTTCCATAGAATACAACAGGATAAAACAAGGGGAGGGAAAAACGATGGATAGCATCAAACATTCTTAACAGCAAGGTCGATTACACTGCAAAACTCCCAAAGGAAGCGGTAGATGCTTTACTGATTAAGTCATACAAAAATTAAACTTTCACAGCCCTAAAAACATAGTAAACAACTAAATGGCAAATGTGCAGGCCACATCTTTCCCATCTGTCAGGGCTACACCACCATCGTGTTTGTTTCACAGCTTTTAAAGATCACTTAAAGGTCACAAATTAAGCAAAGTCAAAGGCAGAAGTGACCAGGATTTACCTCTTGGCCATCCTTGTCTGTGGTATCTTCTGCATGGCCAGCCACTGTGGAGAGGAACTGCAGCAGCCGGTGTAGGGTATCGCAGTTACAGGGAGGTAGAAGATAAATAAGGAGCTGTAAGGTGCTTAGCTGTTCATCTGGCTCTAATACTACGAGGGGAAAAAATACATTCTAAGAAAATCACTCCAACTAATCTAAAAGCAGAACATATATACTGTTTCCAGCCCAAAGGAAGACAAGTAAGAATAGCTTTGTTTAAGGATCATTTTCCTTATAATGTGAGAACAAAACAAGAAAAATCTAAGGAAGTATCAAAAGCGTAACAAATACTCTTATGGGATTTTTGCCTTGGCTGGTCAACTTTTTGCTCACAGGTTCATAGGATCTTTTCTCAGCTTTTAAGAGACCAAAATCCATGTTGAACTCTCTATCAGTGTCACTGGACACAACAATTCTGTTTGATTTTGTATTTAGTTCATTCATTTAAGTAAAGCTACTGGTATATACAGGGCACCATTGGGAAGCATTCCAGTCAAGTTTATGCTCCTGCCATTTTCAACGGGTTTTCTTACAATTTCACATCTTGCAGAGGTATTGAGGACCAGAAAAACCACTAGAGATGTAAAGGACTTTCCACAACTACCATCACTTTAATCACCTAAAATGCAACGGTAAAATGCACTGACAAAAGTAGTTCAGACGCAGGACTTCAGACATGAAAGCTAGAAAGAATCTGAAGAACACATACTAGGCAGCAGCTTAAGCTTGAAGGGCCCACATTTATTTTTTCTCAAATCTGTGAGAGTTTGCACTCAGGTCTTAGGCAACATATTTGGGACCAGTTAACATGTATGGCTTTGAGGATCCATTAACTATGATGAAACTTGACCTTTTGAAGCTAGGTTTGTGAATCTGGACTGGAAATTTTGGTCAGTGATCAGTTCTAAAATTTAAAAGCATCAATGCCATGATACCAGGACTGAAATGGGAATCTGTCACCTGCTACTGCTGAACCAAGGTTAGGGTGAGAATTTATTAGATAATATTAATCACATCCTACATATAAATGCAAAAGTAGGTATAATAAGTGAAATTTTTGTTGGTTTAGTGTTCTTACCTATATTTACACAGTATTAAAACCAAGGAAAGACCTCAGCAAATTTATACTATACAAACATTTGGAGCAAATCAAGGCTATAGTATTAATTGCACAGGAAAAACAAGAATATGGTTAGTAGAGATCAAAGAATTCCAACAGGTAAGCTTTGGAAAAACTGCTAAATAGAGATGCTGCAGAGCTCACAGAGAGTGTTGATGAAAGGTGTATAAAGTTCTCTGGTGAGAAGTGGGTCAGGCATGTCACGCAGAAATTCCTTTAACAAAGCAGCAACATCATGAATGCTGTGCTCTTCGTCTAATACAACATCTATGCCCCGGTCAAACTCTTCACGTAACTGAAAAAGATGATGACACAAAACCACAGTCTCAATTAGCACATTACATCCCAATACAGAAAAATCTTTTAACCTGCAGATTTACCCATTTTCACTTTTCACAGGTTAGATGTGACTGGTCTTTGGTCATATCAAAGATAGAATTAGTGTCTAATTGCTGCTTATTCCATGATACATAACTTAAGATCTGTACTAGACTGGAATAAAACACAATTCTTTCTTCCTAGATAGTATATTACACTTTTATGGAAAAATGTCCCCCAGTAAATATGATTTTTGCAGAAACGTAAGCTTAATATCAAAGGCCAAAGCCAAGCAGAACCAGGAAAAGTGCAAGAAAAGCTTTTTTATACCACCTTACTGCATTATCCCTGGATTTTAGGACCAGAAAGACTAATACCACATTTCATTATATCTACATTTTTGTGCAAAACCAATGTTAATATCTACCAAACTTGCATTTCTCTGGTCATTTAAGACTATATTTAAGCATTAACAGAAAGCAAGTAAGACTTCATAACATTTGTCCACACATATCTTGTTCTGCCCTCCTAATTTAGGCATACGCGACCTGACCTAGGTTGACCTGTTGCTGTAGGGGGGTTGGACTAGATGATCTCTAAAGTTCCCTTCCAACCCCTACCATTCTATGATTCTATGATCATCATTAGGGAGGTAACACACAGCAAGCTAATACCATTACAAGATATTGCTATTTTTTTCCTCAGATAAGTTCTGCATAAATCAGAGGCACCAAATTTCCCAAAGGCAGAAGAAACCCCTCTCCCACTATGCCTTACAAAAGATAAATGCCTTTCTGGAGAGATTTCCCCGTACTGAGAGTAGAATATTTTCTTCAGGCTGAGAGCTCCACTTCTTTATCTCTTTTCATTTTGAAAATAGTCAAGATGATTTAAAACAATTTTTTCTATCTTTGCTAATAATATGAAGTATCATCATCTTACAAGATCATTCCAGACATATCAAAAAAGAAGGAAGAAGATAAGTTGCAGGCAAACCATTCGTCTATGATAATCTGTGCCAAATGTTGACTTCAGACAAAACTATCTTAAGCATGTATAGTGTGAAAGAATTTAGAAAATCCCATGTTTTCTGCTGAAATTGTACTTTCATAACAGGTGTGAGAGGTACTGTATAAAAACTTTTCTAATTTATTAAGACTACTTTTAACATGAATATCAGTTGTTACTAACAATGAATAAATATGCTCCAAAAAGCACACTTTGCTCTTTCTCTAGCATCATGCTTCCCCCTGCTGATTTGCAGTAAAAGATTTCCCAGTGCCAACTTGGGGATTTCATTCCCAGCTGAATTCTACTCTTCAGACTGGTGGCAAACACATAACATCCCCGTGAAGAACCATAAATTACCTCTATTCAGAAAATTGCTTTCAAACTTACTGCTCAAAAGCAGTTGAGGAAACAGATTAGCACTGCATCAGGAATTTGGAATTCCCAAACAGCTGTCTAAATCATAAATTGTTGTTTAAGCCCTGAACATAGCACTTCTGATCATATATCCCATGAGGGCTGTAGAGATGGCCTCATTAGCACAGTATCAGATAATCATTGGTGAAACACAGCCACATTACAGAGCTAGGTATCACAGCTGTTAAAAACTGTGTATTTCCAAGTTTAAACTTTAGGTCTCTCAGACTTAATTCTCAGGGAATACTTTCAGACTTTTGGAAAACACACTCGGTGAACTACAGCATGCACTGGAACTTGACATCTGTGCAGGGAGAGGGGATGAGAGACCACAGCTCCAGTCATGTCCCTCTTCAACCTCAGGGCCTGTTGGTTGCTTCACCTGCAGAGCTGCCACCAAGTCACCAGGCTTGGCATAGAGGGCTGCCCAACCTAAACTTGCAAACAATGCTGTGTTCAAGCGTCTGTATTATTTCTGGGCACAAACCTGTCCCTGACATCTCAATGTACCAGACTTACCACCTTGAGTCAACGTCAACTGAGGAACCTTTGCCCTACATCCCACTGAAGGATGGCAATTTGTCCCTACATCCCACTGAAGAACGGTAATTTGTAATAGAGGTACTTGTTCCTCATTTCCTCTCCCTGTTCACTAACTAAAAATCCTGCTGGCACGTGCATTTACTTATGTAGTTATTGCAACAAACAAAGTTGAAACGGGACATTTTCTAACTGGGGCAGGGGGTGGGGGCTGGGGGGAGATAAACAAAACTATGCCTATTCTCTACACAAGAAAAACTAATGAACAGCTGCAAAAGCACACCAAAATCTGAGTACTGGGTTTGGCTTTCCTTGGTTCAGAAAATGAGTGGAATTTTAATTGAATCCAGACTTTCTCATGTGTTCATGTTGACAACATTTATTATTGTAACTGCAAGGGCCAAGCTGATGCTTCTGTGTTGTTTAACGAAATATATTAGTTGACCTAGTTCAATAAATTAGTCCATGTAATAGAATACATAAATACCCAAATCTCTCAATTTCCTCAGCTTTTGAAAGCACATTAAAACCGACACTGGTGAAAGTCGTTGACGTTGAAAGTAGGGCTTCATTTACAACTAAATGATACAAGCCCTCTGCTTTTTTTCCCCCAGAGGTATGATGCAATTGTACTCACTCCTGAATGGTAATACATGTTGTGACATTGGAGCTTGTAACGCAAATGACAGGCAACTTATTTTTCAATACTTTATCTAGTTCAGTGTTGATCTAACAATTGCCCCTGCAGCTTCGTGTTACTCCAGCCACTCAGCAATAGAAACTGCTAGAGAATAAGCTACAAATCAGCAGGCTGTACTGTCCTACCAGCGAGGCTCAAGTCAGTTTAGCTGATTCAACATAACTTTCCAGATACCAAACATTACACTATCATTTTTTTTTGCAAAAAAAACCTATTATTTTTGGGCTCAGGTGCAATCAAGCCTTTTTGGGTATTTATTTTTTTCAGTTTCATCTTTTTGGTCTCATACTTCCTGGCAGGAGTATTTTCCTGTAACTTTTTGTTCCCTCCCTAAGCACCACACAACCATTAAGCACTATTCTGTACAGCTCTAATTCAATATATATTCTCAGCTTCTGGGAATAAGCTTCTAGGGCTGAGGAAACGCCCACTTTTGACTTTGTCTCTGGAACGTAACTATACACCATCTTTGCTTTTTCAACATTTGGCTGAGACTAGGAGTTGGTCTGCTCTGACCTTCAAGTTTAACAGGGGTAAAAGAAAGGTGATATTTGGGAGCACCAATCTGAGGGTCAAAGAGATTGTTCTGTACTTGCATATTTTCTCATACTGTGAGTTTTCCAAAAAAGATTTACAGTTTAGGTTTACTTTGGGAGCTTCAGCTGTTTCTGAGATGAAACTAGCAGCCAAGTTTGGGTTGTTTTTTTTTTTCCCCTACAGTGTAACCTTTGGAAAATTTCATCACTGTAGTCTATTTGGATCTTCAACTCCATGCTACTTCTGCACAGTAAAACATATAGAGAGTGTTAACCTGCTGAGAACCTGACAAGGATTTCACCAGATGTAAAAAATGACTCAACATTGTCTGTTACATGCCATCAAAAAAACAATAAAGTCACTGACCCAGAAAGCCTTAAGTTCACCAGGTGATAGATGGAGAGGAAATCACTTAACAGAGAGAAATCAGGTTTGTTTGTACTATAGCTGATTAAAGAAAAGCACATTTACATCCACTCACCTGTCTTACTCTCTTTTTTGAGCTTCCAACTCTGAATATTCCTACTGTCTGGAGACCTGCAAGTGTAGCACATCAGACAAATGTTTTACTGTTTAATTTTCCACTTAAAATTGCATTGAGCCAAAGAATCTGGGCTATGTGTATACTCAAATAAAGTCTGCAGTGTATTTCTCTACAAACTTGTACTTACCGCTCTGAGGCAAAACTCAGTTGTCTTGGATTAAGAAGCCAGCCGCTGTAGTTTTTAAGGACCTCACATCACCTAACCTGCAAAATGGCATCTCCGTGACATTTCCTGCAATGCCATTCTGGTAGTGCCACACTGCTACTCTGTGAGGGACAGCGGTATGCAAAGAGGGAGGCACTGCTCAGTGTGTGGAGGTGAAACTCCCAGGACTGACATCAAAGGAAACAGGCAATAAAATAATGAAATACTTGATCTGTGTGTTTGGATACAGGAAGCAATGTTTCGGGTTACCCACTAGCTCTATAGTGCCTGTCAAGACAAAGCTGAGAATTTCCTTCAAATGGACATAAGTAAGGCCTGGGAGTTGGGTGTACTTTATAGGGTAGGAACAGTGATATTTGGGGGTATTGGTCTAGATGATCTCTAGAGGTCCCTTCCAACCCCTACCATTCTATGATTCTGTGATCAGCTGCTATCATTTGATGATAAATGGAGAGACTCTGTTTGTAGCCCTGAGGCAATACCTGGAAAGTATACAGAGAGGGAAAGCTATAAAGAAGTACTGTTGTACTTCAGGCAAAGTGCAAAAGGTGTGCATCTTGTGTCATTTAGACTTACAGAGATTTGGAAATAGGTGTTGCCTGCTATTCCGTAAGAAATTGGTTCAAACCTTCTTCTGGCTGTGTAGATATTACTAGAATATCAAACAAATGATAATGGGGTTGTTGAATGGACATACTTCGCTGAGGAACAGAAATGGAAATATTTGGGAGTAAATATCACCTTAGAGGTGACACAGTCTTTAGCAATAAGAATGTGAATGGACATCTTAGAGACTCAAGCAGCTGTGTACATAACATCCTTTTACACAGTTATAGGTTTTTCGTAAAAAGGATGAAATTGTCTATACGTTTTAAAAAGTTTATGGTCTAACAAAGCTACTTTGCAACATTCACTTTCTTTCCTGAAATACACGAGATGGAAAATCACCTTCCAAAACAAACCCCTTTTGACATCCATGAGGCTACACTTGCTTGCTAGAGACGTTTTAGCTATGCAGTGATGTTTGGAGTTCCAGATTTTCATCAGAGAAATTCAGACAAAATTCTGCCTTCTAGTTTTTGGTCTCATCGTGACACCTCTCCAAATATTTTTCTATCTTTGGTTAAAAGAAAATTACATTAATGGAATAAAAATAAACCAGAAAAAGAGAATCATCTGAGATGAGATACTCATATTGGGCTAAAACTAGAGGCTGGTTACCAACTCCTGCACAAACACACAGTATTTGTTTTACACTGTGGTTCTGCATAATGCCAAGCCCTTACAACTCTGGGACACGATCCCAGGGAAAACAGGGAAGACGAACAAGGCACTAGGCTTTTATGAGCAAAAACATAACCATTTTTTCTTATGTAATGTTGAAAAATGATCACTTAAAGCATTCGTGAGAGACCCCTAGGTAGTTTGCTGCTGAAAAACTGACCTAAAAGGCTTAAGTGTACAGGCAAGTATTTTCAGAATCAGAAACTTGGTCCATCATATAACCTGGAATAATGTTGCTGTAGGACTGTTGCTACAATAGAAACTCTTCTATTATCCCCAATGTCAATGAGCAAGCAGCAGTGTCTGTCTTCTGCAGTCTTTAAATCTCTCAAAGTCGGCCAGTCCTGATGACTGTGTTGTGGAGGGCAGCTTAAACTGAAAATTGAAGAACATCAATATTTGCCTCAAATTATCTCAGATTACTGTGTGGTGGGGTACTACAGTATACTCCTAGAAAATCCCCCCCAGAATAAAAAACTTTCTTTAGAAGAAAACTTCAATGTGAAGTATGTATTTCAGTAAATAATGTTGTCTAGAAAAGAATCTTATGTTATCCTGTTATGACAGTGGCTTAAGTGGATTAAAAAATTTGTCACAGATGTTCAAGTGACACAAAATAACAGTATCCAAAGGGTACTCCTCTGGATGGCTTTTTTTGCTGACTCGGACATTTTCATGTTCTCCAAATCAGCTGCCCATGCTTAAAGTGATGGAAGTCATTCATCTCAAATCATTCCCACATTTATTTGCCAGCCAGGGTATCTAATCTCTATAAAAGGCAAACAATGACTCTTTCTCACAGTTTTTCTTTCTGTAGTTGTAAGCAATATAGTTTTCAGCTACGTACTGTAAAAGCTTAGCATTGTTTTTCTAAATTGCAGTGCCTCATCTGAAAAAGCCTTTCATTCAGAGTCAGTAAATTATTTATTTCTGGTCAAATTAGGCATCAAATGCATTGTTTGGTGTTGCAGTCATCATTACTTAATGTTTTATTTATTATCTGGCCATGTGATAACTCCATCTTGCTCTGGCCAAGTTATTTCAATTTCCATTAAAAATATTTACAAGGCTGCAATACATTGAGAGAGATGTAGAACAGATACCTTGATTAACTATTGTTTCTGCATTACATAAAGCTAGTGGGTGGTTTGTGTCTGGGTGATCATGAAGGCATGAGAAGAATATTTGCAGAAGTTTATAATTCCCTACGGAGAGAGCAAGCCAGATCCTGGGGCTGATCAGGAGGACTCCAGCCAGAGACAAACTGAGTATCCAGCCTGCAAGCTTTGTAGTGAAGAGGAAAAAACTTCTTGGAGGTTAATATAATTTAGCACAGGATTTTTTTCCTTATCTGAGCCTCTGTCTTTAAATGCTGTTTCTCATTAAGTCTTGCACTGTAGTATAAACAATTATTTTAGCTCTTACACCTAAAGATCCACTGGTTGCAAAGAATGGTTCCAGGCTGGCTGGCACATTTCAGACTTCCATTCTCAAGGTATGGGTAAACCCATGGGGTGTCAAGAGCTGTTCCTGTGTAGCTGAGCGCTCCAGTACAAGGTGAACAACTTCCAAGAAATTCTTCTTACCCTGTGATGTATGGGCCAGTTACGAGCTTAAAGCACAGACCCTTAGTTTGGGAAGCTATTATCTAAGCAATTATTTGCAAGAAAGTATCTTTAGCAAGAGGTAACATAGGAGGGAAAACATCTGACCTTCAAACATATCCTTGCAATTGCAAGTACATCCTTGCTTCTCAAAATACGCTTGTATTTATATTATGGTAAAAATAGATCTGCCACTCCTGGGAAAACAAAATATTCTTACCATGCTTTTCCAAGTGCTGGCAGCAACTATCCACAAGCCGGGGAACCTGTCTGTAAATAGGGTTCAGGCTTAGTTTCTTATCTCTTGCCTTTTCTTTCTTGCTCTGGGCTTCTGCTGGCAAAGAAAGCTGGAGAGCCTCTAACAATCGTGACTGATTGTCATCAAGATCTGTAATAGAGTCCACAGACATCGCGCCCTGTAAAATACACACACATGAACAATCAGTATGGCTGGAGAAACAAAAACACCACAGGACCTTACCCAACAAAGACTTTTGCCTACCTGCATTTCAAACAAATTAATACACTGTTTTTTGTAAATTAATGAAGTTATTGTACCAGTGTAATGGAGGGGAAAATCACAATGGTACCAATGCTATTATTACCATACCATAAGGAATATAAAACAGATATGGAAAAAAATAAATGCCTTCCATTCACTTGGCACACCTTTTTGTGTTGTAAGCCTGCACATACTGTAGGACAAGGATGTTCTGGCAGGGGAGTTGGACTACATGATCTTTCGAGTTCCCTTCCAATCTTTAAGATCCTGTGATTCTGTGAATCACAGTCTGTGTGTGCATTTCAGCTGTACTGTATTTGTGTGCACAGAAATATACACACATTTTCAAACCTGATTCCCTCCTTCTTCTGTAGCTTGGGCCGTTGTACCAATGAAAACGATGTAAACAGATTTACAACCATACACTACACACAGTTATCACCCTTGTTATCACAGAACAAAGACACACCAGAGAAGTAGATGAGTGACGGTTTTTAGATAATTCTACTTCATTTATCTTAATACTTTAAGATCATGACAATTCCAATGAAAGTTTTGAAATTTGTGTTTGGATTATGGCAAGGCACAGAAGTTCAAGCGGTCTGTAAAGGATTAAGCAGCACAAGCAGCAGGAAGTTTATGGCATGTTTTAGTGTCCACATTCAAAAAATAAGACTATTTTTTTCAAACCACAAGATTACTGTTACCTCAAAACAACAACTTCTCTCAGTTGTTATTAGACTTACAGGCAAAAAATATTTAGGGGACATCTAGGCTTATAAAACATGACAAAACAAAGAGAAAAAAATTATTCAAAGTATCTATTGTAAATTATTTTCATCTTTTTGAAACAGAAGATACATTTTACCATAAAATAAAACATACAGGGATCCATCACATCATCCTAAGATCATCCCACTCAAAACTTTCAACAACTCAATTTCTTAAAAGCATGCTGTTTACTGACAGCTACTTCATAGATTTCTGGTGAGATCTCTGTTAAATGAGAAGTGGACAACTGCTTCAAGTTCTAGAAGATCTTCCACAAGCCAAGACAACTGAAGTTTACAAAGATTTCCAACTCACAGGCAACTCATACAAAGTCCATTGAGATTACATATTAATTTTAAAACAGTTCATAACACCTTTTTAAAAAACCATCTACCTGATCAGGTGTAGATCTATTTCTTGTAATTCATAGGAGACTTACAAATAAAACACAGTGAAGTTTTTAGATTTTTTTAGACCCCCATCTCTGAACAATTACTAGACCCTTTACAAAGATACTTTGACCTTGATTTCTGATGTCTCTCAGAAGCAAATTTCCCATCCCAAACCAAACCAAACAAGGATTTCTGTCTATGATCCATGTGTGTAAAATTCCAACTGAACAATTTTTCTATTTGGTTTTTAAGAGTTTGGGGTTTCAGATAGAAAAATTATTCAACTGACACTGAAAATCCTAACATCATCCTCACTGCTGCAGATCACAGGAAGTTCCTGTACAAGTGCTTTCCTTTACACTGTGCCTTTACTGATCCTTCTCTGACTGCAAAGCACTCTCACCTCATGAATCATTATAATCACAGAGTCATTTAAGTAGGGTTCAGACCCCTAAACAGATGTAAATACAATCAGTTCACAATTATTGAGCATTTTATCAATGTTGTGGATTAACCGGGGCACCGAGCTGGCTTTAGGAGGAATGACCTTGAATTTAGTGGCTGAAGTACAGCACTGCTTGGCAATAGCAAGTACAGATCAGGTCTCATTTTAAATTTGAATACAAACAGGAAAACACTGCCAACACACTCCATGGATTCATCACAAATTCTGACAGACCTGTTAGCTTGGGCTTAATCGTACTTATACTACTGCTGAGGAATGATGCAGGAGTGCATGCACATCACTGCATAGACTATTAACACAGAACTACTTGAACTGCAATGCCCAGCAACTGAAGAAAAATCAAGTTCTATCCACTAGGCATTACCTTTGTACATAATGGATACCAGTACTTGATCCAACATGACAAGCTCAAAACCTAAAGAAACTGGGCAAGTCTTTAGCTGAGCACACAGAAAGAGTAAAGAGGAGATCAAAGAGCAAAAAGAAAATTAAAGCCAGAGGGACAGGTGTAGAATGAAGGTCAGATGAAGCTTTTCTTTATTTTTTAAGGGTTATAGAAAGCTTTTCTCTTTTGAAAAGATGAGCAAAATTACTGAGTATGTATGGGATCAAGTACAACTCATGGCAGGCCCATTTTCCTTCCACAGAATGTGCCATTTGAGTACTAAAGTAGCATGACTGAGCTCCTGATACTTTAATAAATTTTTGCCACAAAAGATATATATTTATGTGTGTATATCTAAAAAAAAAATTGATATATTAACAGAATATTCTCTATAATAAGCACACTGAAAGTGCCTTGCTGGATGACCATGGTCTCAGCTTCCAACTGCTGGGCAAAAATCTTACACAGAAAATGCAGTGACAGTGATTTCTGTCTAGTTCTTGGAGAAGAGATACCCACAGCACTCACATCATGAGTTCTGTAGCCAGCATTAGCTTATATGTCCTACTGAAAGCCTTAGCTATATGTCTGAAGACACACTTGAATACACAAAAGCGAATGACACAGTTGCAAAGAAGTGAATGTTGCAGCAAAAAGCAATCCTTCCAATTTAAGAGCACCCCAGTTGTCTGTGTAGTAGTTGTGTGAGAAATTGGTTATAGTGGTTGCATGTGCTAATGAATCATCCTCAAAAAAAAAATCATTTTAAGCATTTGCTTCTATAGTTGAAAAGAAACAGGTAAAAGATAAGTGCAGGTTTCTGTACCATCCCTTAAAAAAAACTCAGGACACTAGAGTAAGTACACCGATAAGCAGAAGAATGAAGGATGAAGACAGACAAGATATGAGGCATGTTGAGCAACTGACATTTCATGAAGTACATTACTGAATAACTGAAGTTCATTCCCCAGGGAAAATGCCAACTCCCTCCATCTCACACAATCCACCTTAGTTAACTTTTACTTCTCTACAACCTCATAACCATGGACTGAAGGTTCAAATTCAACACTCTGAAAGCTGCAATCCTGGTATTAAAAAAAACAACCAAGCAAAATCCCCCACAAGCTTCTAGGAACTCGATCCGATGGAGCTGTATCTCTCGGATGTAACAAAAGATGCAGGTTCCTTCTGCTTGCTGGCTGCTCAAATGCATGTCAGAGATCTTACCACACTCAATGAGAAGAAGAACAGATGACCTACACCTGAATTATCTTTCCCTCATATGAAAACAGTTTATGAAGCCAATGGGTGTATACAGTGAATTTCTTTTTTTTTGTCACTGCCTACGCCAAATTCTGGAAGAAGTTGGCAGCTTTCCCTTCACACTTACACTCAAGTGTACTTTGCATTTTTGTGTGAACACAACTGCCTGTTCATATCATCTGGACAAGCCAACAGCTGTGCATTATGCGTATGTAAGGATATGCAAACATCTTCAAATATCACGCCCTTTGCTACTTGGAGACAGAATGTAGACACTTTAAGCTTCAGCTGACAGCTAGAGGGAAAGAAGACAGGTCATTGAGGTCTTAATCTACAATTTACAATCTTAATTTACAATTTCTCCAGTTCTATGCCTTGTAACACTGTGGATTGATGAGCCCTACATAGGATTTCTGTCAAATCCTAGGGTTTCAGAAGTTTTATCCCAGTGAGGAAAGAAGGGGACAACCCTACAAAAATATTTTATTTTCCAGGGTCTGTTCTCGTACCTCAAATTCAGGGAAGGAGTTACTGAAAGTATTTGGGTTTTTTTCCTCCACTGCAAATTAAATTTAAAAGTAGTAATTCTAGAATCTCTATCTCATGGTAAAAACAACAAAAAAAGTCTGTTACCATTACTAGCTGTGGTACTAGAAAACTAGAAAGCTCAGAGCATGAAATTTACTTACAAGGAACAGAACCCTGCAAACAAATGGCATACCAGGTGCCTATCTTATATGCATAATTCACACTCAGTCCAAACCACCACACTGTGTTCTGCTGCCAAAGGCATCTTCATAGACTGTATGCAGAAATGTCCTCCAAAGAGCCTCATACAAATTTACTCTGGCAACTTCTTACCTCAGAGGACATGATCAGAATTAGATCACGAGGATTTTTATTAATATTAGGATAGGGATTTATAATTATATTTCAAGTTTGTGGCACTTTATGAACATAAGCATACGTACATAAATATCAATCACATAGGTTTATTCTTCCCCAGATGAAAAAAATAGGTTGAAAACAGATGGAATTTGTTAAATCTGAAAGATCTAGATAGAAGGAGGTAGATGAAGTAAGTAAACAGAAAGACTTCTAAAGAAATCCCTCTGCCACTTCGCAATCTGTAATGCATTTGTACAGTCCGTATGAACTTTTCCCACCAGCACCAGAAAAAGATGTCTACTACAATTAGTATTTTCTGGTATTGACCTGGCCAGCTTCCACCTGGAAAAAAAAATACCTATTTGTACATGAGGGAAGAAATATTCTACAATCCACAGACACAACAAGGCTTTGTCCTGCTCCAGACAGACTCTCCAGACCTACTGGCATGCACCACATTGTGATGGGTCTACTTACACGCCTCCTTGCTCGTGGTGCTGGCTCAGGTGTGTTAGGAGAAGTGGATTCGTTCGGTGTTTCTGAGGTTGAGCTGAGAGATGAGTTACTGCTTGAAAGTTCTTTGTTCTGCCTTTTAGTTCCGAATGGCAAGAGAAAGGCCACAAAATCTGAAACATCTTTTTGCTCTTCTCTCTGAGTATCTTGCTTGAGCTTATAGGCCCGGTCATTAGCAATCACTTGGGACAAGGGCATTCCAAAAGCCTGGGGAATAAATTCTGCAACAACAACAACAAATAGCATTTATTGAATATTTGCTATTTATTTAGTACAAAATGAGTTAAGTATTAAGCTGTTAGAAAGAAAAACAATCTAAAGTCTCTTTAAATATATAACAATTCCAAGGAAGTACCGGACTGCATAATAATAACATTCAAACAAAAAAATAGTGGAGATATGCCAGGTAATTGTAGCCCATGGTATCTAAATCCTGTTTCTAGTAGGATTATGCAAGATACACCATATAGAACCTTGGAAAAGAGCTTGGGTACAGATCAAGATCTTAACTTCCACTGAAAGCAACTGGAAGTCAGCTACCTTTGACTACATGAAAACAGAGCAGGTGGCCATCAGAGGTTCCGGTAACCTAATCCTGAGACAGAGGAGCCAAGCTGGTCTGTGCTACAGCTCTCTCGCGTTTCAGAATAGTTTATTTCTCAGAAATGCTGCAGGGCACCAAGGTCAAGGGGTATAACCACATACAGCAGTCTCATTATAGGTAAGGATGTTATACAACTACCCGTATGGAGATCCACTATTCAGACTAAGCTTTAATCTATATAGACATATAGAAATACAGGAGAATGTGGGTTTGTCTCAATTATCAAAAATAACATAATCCACATCAATAAAACCGTACTGTAACAAAAGAGCATTTATTGAAATGCTCTATAGTGAATCAGCCAACAACAACTAACATTGAGTTCTCATCATTAAGTTTCAAATCTAGACGTATCTGAGATGAGTAGAGCCAAAACCACTGGGCCAGACTGCTAACTAGAACTGTTTCATGCTCAAATGCAATGAAAAAAATAGCTATTGACTCCACTCATTCTGGTGAAATGGGTGCAACTCCTACTAGATTTCAGCTTCAGACCTGGATCAAGAATAATTAAAGCACCAGAGATTAAAAATTATATTCTTTCTTTAAGTAAGTATGAAAAATGAAAAATTAAGAAAAAAGGAAACAAAAAAATTCTTACATACTACCCCTCTCTTTTGTCACAATTGTCTAAATTATTAAAGGACAAATTTGCTCGTGGGGGTTAAATCTGAATATATCTTTGATGCCATTTTTCTAGGCTTGCATTATTATTAAGATTAAAGTAAGGCATTAAAAAGAAGAGTATATTTTATGAATATTGAATGAAAACAGTACTAACCTATCATACTAGAGAGACAAGGGCCCCTTGTTCTGATTTGTTGAGAAACATTACCGCTCTTTAGAAGTATGAAATGTTAAGACATGAACTAACTTTGGTGGCCAGACAAAACTAAATCAGGAAGCAGAGCCTCACATATCAAGTAAGTCTGGAGGTGACCCATGAGTAGAATGACATCTAAAACCATCTGCATTTAATTTAGGACAAGAAAGAACATCATCACATGCATATCAAGCAATTTGGGGATTGCCAGCTCTAGCAGTCCAGAGTTAGACCCATCCCTCCTGTACCCAGCAGAGTGTGCCTATAAAATGATGAGACTATTAGTATTAAAAATATTTACTGTTCTGAATCATCTTCCCAATGAACATTTAAGACCACAAACTTGAAAGACACATACACAACATCTCACCCTTTCTGGCCGTCTAATCAGGTACTCTGTTATACCTCCAGCACCTCTATTTGTCTGCCCTTACTCAACATTTCCTGGGAAAAGCCACTGAGCCAACTGAAATCCTAAACATGAAATATTTATGTGATTTTTGGCTCCCAGCCACTTGTGCTTCACATTGGGATAGGACATAGTACATAGCCCAGCAATGCCCTACAGCACATTGATGCCATTGATGCCTACAGAACTAGGACCAACTGGGGCAAGATGAGCAGGTGGTGATATCTCAGTACTGCTTAAAAAAAGATTATTAAAATGACCCTCTCTCTGACTTTGTTATGTAGTGCTTGGTATTTTGAGGTAGGTGTTGCTCCCCCTTGAAAAGCTTCAGGTGTAGGACACCAGCTTTTTAACTGCTCTTGTTCAACATGCCTGTGTAGCAGTAAAAGGACACTGAACTTCTGCTCTGGCTGCTTTGCTGCAGGCCTCCTCCTCAGAGGACATGAACCACTTCCCTGATTTCTCAATGTCTGGCAGAGATGGGAAACTGGATGAAAACCAACTGGCTGATTTTCAGACTAAATACAGATGGAAATGATGCTGTCTGGCAGTGGTAATTATGTTAAGGAATTGGCAAAACCAGTAAACTTTTGCTCGTTTGTTGAAATTAAGAGAATTGGTTGCACCCTTCCGCAGATTGGCTCCAGCCTCAAGTTCCCACCACAAGTAGAGTGTGTGCATGTGTGTCTGTGCTGTGAAGGGTGACAGTAGGGAGTGTATTTTGCCCACCACTCTTCAGAAGTATTCCATCCCAACAATTTTCTCTTTCAGCAGGTAATGTTGTATCCATTAGGGTAAATTTTGCCATTTCAGATTCATTAAGAACGGCTGTAGTCATGCAAAGCATTTAGCAGCCCATTGATGAGGAATAAAGGTCACTGACTCAGATATAAGATGTGTAGGTTTGAGGCTCTGGTCTCACAATCTAGTTAAAAGCTCCAACTGCCTATTTCCTGCTGTAGGCTGGGGATCCCTGCTGTTGGAGATGTTTAATTTGTATGAAGAAATGTTCCCTAGAGCAGAGGCTCAAACTTTGGTCTCTTGTGCATATAATAAGTGTTTGCCAAAGCTACTAAGTTAGTTACTCTCTGTAAAACCAATAAAAATTTGATCACTTAATCATCAGAGTGGGCAGCTTAAAAAGAAATTTCACAGAAAGCACCATGTAAAAATATAAAACAACCTGGCACTCTGGGCAACCAGTGTGGAAATATAGACTCATATCCCTTAGCCCAAAAGTAGCATATAAGGACTTAACTTTTGATCCACTCTGGGTTTCAGTGTTTACTGGCATGGGAAATAATTAGCTATTTTGGAGAAGTGCACAGTTTCTCCTACCAGAAAGTTCATCTTGCAGCTGAAGAAAGTTTCTTAACAAAATTTTGATAAAAACTGGTATGTTGTTAAGAAATCTTTCTGTGACGGCAAATCAGCATTTTCTAATACAAAGCAGCATGTCATAGAAAGACTCCCAACCAGAACAAATGAGAGTTTCAGTGACAAGAAAACCTTTTCTTTGCTAATCAAATGATGACATCCAGGATGTCATCCATCCATATAGTTAACCTACTTGGGCTCATGCCACCCCATTCAAGTATAGTTTTGACAACCTCTTTAAAGTTTCAGCTAGTGAAAATTATGGTTTCCATCCCACAAACCATAGCAGTCAGTTAAGAACCAGTGAGGTCTATATTCTAGACCCTAATGAAGCATTCAATGTCAACAAAGTGAACTGCATACAATACAGCAACTTTGCATAGTGTCCTTACCACTTTGGAGTTTTTTATCTTAAGTATAGCTTTTTAACTAACGGTTTTGAGCTGCTAAAACCTTGTGACCAGCATCTAATGAGGTGTTTGTACTACCTCTATTTAAATGACAGGAACAGAGTAGGAGAGAGCTTAGAGACTATTATGCATCAAAAGAGATCTTTCAATGGACTTAAAAGGGTCTTTAAGTTAATATACCCAAGTAGCCAGACTGGGTAACTCTGTTTTTGTAACTGAAATTAATTTGGATCCATAGAGGGAGTGAGTGAAGCAAGGAAATAAGGTAAGTGGAAAACTTGATCAATAATGGGAATGGCAAAACTCCCTCTCTCTACCTGAAGGTTTGTCAAAATCCTGCCCTGACTCAGAAGACTTGAGATAAGACAGTGTTCTCACAGCATCAGTTCTGTGGCTGAAACTCCCTTCTCCAGCTAGTCAGAGTTCACCAACTTTCAAGGAGTGATAAAAGGCCCTTGCAATCACTTTAAGTTTTTCTGTGGACAGTTTTAGATTTTTTTTCCAAAAAAAGAACACAGTAAAACTGACAGGTTCTTCAATCCTTTAGTTGACTTTAGTACTTTAGTGTGCTCCTTAAAAAACCTCCTTTCATATGCCTAGAGAGCAAGAAAAACATTTTTTAAGTTTTTTAAAAAGCACAGTGGGGTGCTGGAAAGGCTTGAGAAAAAAATATGTTTCTGATAAACTATAATAAAAAAGAAAGTTCATCTATTCAACTCTCATCTTAGGCTGTGCCAAGGCATTCTAGCATCATAATAGGTTGAATTACTGAGGAACAAATGCAAACATTAAGAAATACCTTTACATTTGTTAAGCATGACTGGGGAGTAAACATGGAATACATTTTCAAGAATTCTGAACTAAAGAAAAAAAATCAAACATTTACTATTGGATCTGGATATGCCACAGAATTACCAGGAAAACCTCTTCTCAGGAACTCCAGCATATACAGCAGCATTGCTAAGGCCTCATGGATGAACCTGCCAAGGATTTACATTTCACACAAACAACAGCAAAAGGGATGATACCCAGCTGCTCAATATATCACATGACAGGTCTCTTGGTACACCTGTAGGGTTCACTGGAACCAAGGCAAAATAAAGATGGTTTTCCGACAAAATCTTCTAAGAGAAATCCTTTTTCAGAGGCATCCCTCTCAGGAATGCTTGTGTGCACTTTACAAGTAGGCATGCTTATGCTGACACCCGTATCACTGGCAGGAGACGGACAAAAGGCTCCACTTCTGCTGTCGTCAAAATTAGCAGTGAATTTGTAAGGGAACACTACCCGGCCGCCAGCATGCAGAGCATCCTGAGAATTTCTTATTCCGAGCAGCACTGACATTTTACTGCTCCTCCACCCTGAGTACTGTTTGTTAACAGCTAAAGCAAATGTTTGGAGACATATGGGGACAGCACAATTGAAAGTCATGATGGCCATTAATAACAAGCAGGCTGGGTAGAGAAAAGCAAAGACACTGAATGATAGAAGCTGAAAAGATTGCTTAAATATCTGGGTGGAGTGCTGCTCTCCTGTTTTGTCTGTTTACATTCGGCAAGTGTGCTCTGGTGACTCATTCAGAGATGTAAAAAGAACTGAAAAAACACTTGGTTTAGAATTTTGTTTTTAAATTAAAAGATCTCATTAAAAGATGAGATGACAACAGATGTACCTGTCA
Source organism: Colius striatus (assembly GCF_028858725.1). Taxonomy (NCBI): domain Eukaryota; kingdom Metazoa; phylum Chordata; class Aves; order Coliiformes; family Coliidae; genus Colius; species Colius striatus. The sequence goes on from NC_084759.1 coordinate 75,420,437, forward strand.
AAAAGGGCAAAATAAAGACAAGAACCTCATTTAATGAGCATTCAATTCTACTTTAGTGTCTTTGTTGGCCTTCAGAAGTGTAAGTTTGCCGAAACTCTCACTTAAAAGCTACACATGTTGATCAACTTATTCACCTAAATAAACTATGTTGTTAGGAGAGTAAAATCATCACAGATTGGACCAAGTCCTAAAACATGAGTGATTAAATCTTTTTAAGCACACACTGCTGGTGGGGTGGGGTGAGGGAGAACAGTCTTGGGCACAAATCAGAGAGAAGTGGTACCTCCCCAGAAAGAGCAACTTCAGAAGTCTACACCATAGGATGGTTCAGTGCATGTCAGTGCTAAAGGAGAAGGTTTGCCAATCAAGGCCAAGGACACAAGTCCTCCCTGCTCTTTCTCACGAACTGCCCACACATGAAGACACAACGCTGACCGCATGCACTAGAAGCTGTGCAAGGCTCACGCCTTGTGTGCCCTGCAGCAGGGCCTCCATCATGTATCCCTGCTGATCAGCACAGTGACCTTTTTTCCCCATCTCTGTGCCTTCCTGCACCAGGCACATCTCAGTATCTTTGGCTGCAACTCCCACACAGGATCACACGGTGCTGTGTTAACCTTCAGAAGCCTATTTCTTAAAAAAAAAAGAATGTTCAGGTGGCACATATTCCAGGCAAAACCGAACAACATGGCTGCCTCAGCTCTTACTTGTCCTGGTATGTGGGGTCTCCTAGGTTGGGATACAGGAAACTCAGTATATTTGGAATTGATTACATACTGTTCAAATTGCAACTGTGCTTACAAAAGTGATGCTGAAGGGATGGAAATGCTGTTTGTGTCAAGACAGACACAACTCATCTGCATGAAGTGTTCTGGAAATTTGCTTCCCTACTGCCCCTCTGACATCCTACAGTCTGGTCTCACTGTTTCTTTCCGATAATGGTGCAGCTGGGCTAGGTACCAAAAAACACCCCCCCAAAAAAAACCCAAAAAGAAACAGAAGGCAGGCATTCTTTTCAGGCACAAGGACTAGGGACTTGCTCGAGTGGCTAAGTGTGTGCACCTGGGCTTTTGTGTGAGCACATCCACATCCACAGTGCAGAGTGTTTGTTTTGCATCGGTTGCCCAGAAATGGAAGATACTTTCTTTATAAAATAAATGGTAGAAATGCTAGAGAAAAAGCAACCATTGAACAGACCAGGATAATACTTCCAGCTCACTGTGACACATATACACACTGGGGAAGGTTAACTCTGATTTTGGGTGTCACACAGACCCCTGTTCAGGGAAGGTGGTGAGGTTCAGTCATGATATGGGCACAACAGGCTCATCCTTATGGAGACCAGCAGCACGAGGCTTGACATTTTTTTTTGCAGAGCCATGTTATCATCTGAGTGATGTTGCAGATATCTGGGCTGGTTTTGCCTAAAGTTTGCTGTTGGTAACAAATAAGAGCCAATATGGCTTTCTTTTCACTGCTGACACAACCTGGCTGGGAACCTGACTCTTTCCAGTTTCCTCTTCCTCTGTACCCTTACTGACCAAGCCAACAACACTGTCAATACAGACAACCCAAAGGAAAGAGAAATATAAGGTTTTCTGAGCAGTGCTGCAGCGTTTTTCCCTCAGAAGGTGCTACTATAATATTTTATACACAGTGCAAGCATGTAAGACATTTTTATAAATGAGAACAGAGCAGTGGAAGATAGGAGAAAGAGGACAAAAGCAGAGGAGTCATGTTTGAAATGCCTGAAGTTAAAAGAAGAAGAATAAATTTTAAAAAGGAATTAAAATTAAGAGAATCAGCACAGGGATTTTAAAAAATGCTTGGATATAGTTAACCAGATGATACCAGCAATGCTGAAAAACAGGAAGTAGATAAATATACACAAAGATAAATAAGTACAAAGTGCTGACCTTTGCTGTGGGCAACTAATGAGCCCTAAACAGCAAAGTGGACTCATAAAATCCATTGGAATAAGACAAGAAAGCATATGCCCAAAGTTACTGACTGGAGTATAAAGGCTATCATGCAAACAGTCCCTGAACAGAAATGTAACAGCAGAGAATATGATCGGTAAGTGTTCAGTAAGTACAGTTGTGTAATGGTCAGAAACTGAGGTCAGCTGAAATAAATGAGGCCATATGGAAATCACAGAAGAGTGTAATACAATGTAAGAAACTAGTCTTTGAAAGATCTAAGGCAACAGAGACTTCAGAGGAATAAAGAGTAACTCCGGGTTAAGCACTTATATGCAGCATCAAAGGAAGCTATCAATTTGTCAAGGTACCACACCAAACAGGCATTGGAGGAGTTCTGGAAGTGCAATTGCAAAGATCCACCAGGTTTGGGTGATGCAGCAAAATTTGATCTTTCGTGAATTATCAAATCAATTTATTACTGCTAAAATCTCCTACTGCAATAAAAAATGTGAGAATAAAAATATGTATTCGAACTCTCAGAAGAGCTTCTAAATACAAATTTTCAAAGGAGATTACCAAAGTTGTGCTATCCGTATGGGTGGAAAATATAAAGCTCTTCGTGCATCAAGAGTTCATGAGAGACCAAATATATTTAAAAAAAACCTAAGTAAGCAGGAAGCAGTTACCCATTTCCGATACAGAAGAGCACCCCACAGACTTCTATGAAGATCAGTATCTGCCAAATGCACTGAAAAGCAGGGACGGTTTTGCACAGGCCTGTGTTGCTTGGCACTATTAGCTGCATGGAGAACTATGAGGAAAAAACCCAAGGAAACTAAGACTGATTAACTGCACTGCAACCAAATGTAATGCATTGGTAGGAGCAGTATGAAATAGATTTTTTTCCCCCAAAACTGGCTATAAAACCATGAAATCTCTTCCTTAAAGACTCCTTTTGCATGTAGATTCAATCCCACAAGTAATTCTCATAACAAATGAAAGATTTGGCACTCACAATGCAAAGTGGGAGGCCATTTGATTTATCCAAAAGCATGTGTCATGGGACTTTCAGTTTTAGAACGACTAATGCAAATATTTTCCATAGGCACTTTTAAATCAAGAAAATAAGAATCCTATCTATGAAGTCACTAAACCCAACAAAAATCTTTAAAAAAACCTCAAACACTTCCTGACAAATATCTCAACTTTGAAATGGGGATGTTCATTTTTTCAATGGATTTTCCAAGTTTCATCCTTCTGACAAACTAGATCACAAGAAATAACATCAGATTAATCAAATCACTTCTCTTGTTATAAATGTGTGTATTTATGTGTGTGTTTGTGAAGCTGAGGTGAGTCTCACTACCACTTTTGCAGAACTTCTTTTTCAGGTGGAAACACAAAATTAAGTGTGCAATTATCTATGTGCTGAAAACTGCATTTTGATGGACACTTTTCAGCTCTTCATGTCCAGACTTAGTTCAAATGGCTGAAAATCATGGGTCAAGTCCAGTGGATTAGGACACAGCCCATACAGTTGATTAATGTCCAAATAAAAAAGTACAACCATATCTGTAAAGCCATGTCACATGGATTCTATTAAAATCCAACTGATAAGTAGTACTCAATCATTTATACATTTTAAACAATGGCTGTTTTACCAAGGTTAAAAAAAAGAAAAGCAAACTAACTGACTTGCTTGGGCAAGGCTGGGTTCACGTGCTTTGCAAATTGAAAGAGGAGAGTGCAAACGCAAGTAACAACTGGATCGTTTGTTATCCAGACCACATTCTCCACTGAATGTACAAAATGGGGAGAAATAACAAGGAAGAAAAGACGTAGTCCTTTAGCTACTCCTTTTCTTCCAGGAAATAGCTTTCAGTTGATGAGACCTGGGTTGCACTAACGAAAAATAGTAAAGACAAGACATACTTTTCAACTTTGAAATAAAATACCTAGGCAGTATGTCAGCTCAGTAATATTTTCCTACTCCAGAAAATATATAAGATCAAAGAAACCTCATATGCAAAACTGGAGACACAAACAGTACGTATGTACCCATCTTATTTTACCTTTGTCTTTGTTCTTCTCCTTTCCCAATGAGTCCAGTTTCTTTCTTAATGATTTCTTCCTCTTTTGTCCATCTGTGAAAAGAAAAAAAGAAAGAGGAAGTAACTGAAGAGAAAAACTGCTGAACTGACTGATGCAAAAGTTGTAGGAACAGGGAGTGAGATGGCAGCAGTTAGGAAGGGTGCAGGATACATTTCACAAAGTCCAGGGACTGTCACCATCCTTTAGCCCAATGAAGTGCTGCTTTTGTTCTCTCAAGTGCCGAGGTTGTACTGGGGAAATAAAATATATCCCACTTTGTGCTGCCGGGCACATCTACACATGTAGTCATGCAGCCTATATGGCAGAAGGGAAAGCTAATTTTGAAGACTTTCACAACGGCGTTTGTTGCTGGATGCTTTTAATAGCAAGGTACCATACACCTAAAAGTTACTGGTTAGCCCGCATCCATGGTCACAAGTCCATAATTCAGGTGTGGAGCTGAGGATAGTATTTGGAGAGGGAGAATTACTAACCACCAGGATAAGCTCTGCATACCAGTCATACCAGTTGGGTGATAGCTGACCACATTCTCATGACCCATCTGATCTGAACTCACACTAGGAGCTGGCAATTTGGTACAGCATGTCCAGATTGGTTCAGATGGATTAGTCTCAGAGAAGTTATTGTTCTGGCACCCTATATACCATCCAAGTTTTCACTAAGGTATTAAGGACCAAAGATTTTGAGCAATAGCCTAGGCAGGTTCATTCTTGAAACAATTATGTCAAAAGGCTGGCTATCATTATTTTTTTCAGCAGAATCTTATATAAAGAAAAGTCAAAGAAACACATTTTATTTATTAGTTCTCAACAAATACCAGGGATTAAGATATGGGTCTGCTTTAACTTGTAACTTTTAAATTTTTTAAATTCCAAAGCAACATAAAAGGTCTAACACAGGGATTGATACTAACACAGGCACCACTCTAGCTAAAGGTTCACAAACAGGTACTTTTGCCTTACTAATTTCGTAACATGGCAAAAACTCAAAAATCATAGAATCATAGAACGGTAGGGTTGGAAGGGACCTCTAGAGATCATCTAGTCCAATGCCCCTGCAGAAGCAGGTTCACCTAGATCAGGTCGCATAGGAACGTGTCCAGGTGGGTCTCGAAGACCTCCAAGGAAGGAGACTCCACAACCCCTCTGGGCAGCCTGTGCCAGGGCTCCCTCACCCTCACGGTGAAATAGTTTTTTCTTATATTGCATCTGTGTTTCACTGTTATGGCAAGAAGGTCATCAAATAATCTGCCTCAAAATATTATTCTAGTTATGTAAGCCTGTGTCTTACATGGTCTTTTACAGTAAGGAACATAACACAGAAGATCGAAGCTGATCTTTGTCAATTAACTCTCATCTTAGCAATTAGGGGTTGCAAGTGAACACAAGTTGTCTCCCCATAATTTTCACTCAACTCCTATTGAAAGCTGCATCCAGAACATTACTCAGGAGAGAGGTGGACAAATTCTGACTTTTTCATAGCAAGTTAATATCCTCTTTAGTTCAAAATTAACATTTCTTTTTACCTTGTGTAACTGGTGTGAGCAACTTCTCTTGCACTCTGCATTTAGAGAGTACTTGCTCCCAGCACTCACTTAACTATGATACTCAGTCCTCATTTATTGAGGTAGATTATCATTTGCAGGTTACGATAATTCCCCTTTTTCTGCATCTGCTCTGAGGAGAATTAATCTCTCTGAAATGAGGCTGATTAGAATGGATAAGGTATTTTAGACCAGAGTTCAGCAATATAATGCTGGTAATTCATTGCCTAATTTGGTCTATGATTAGATTTTCCTTTTTTGTAGCCACGTGTTAGGTTCATAACTCAAAGTCATACTTTGATTGATTAATATGCCCAGTCTTTTCATGCCTTCTGACATTTCCATTTGAGAAGACTGAGTTTATTACAGAAATTCTTCTTTCACCTCTTGGCAACATGAATAGTCGGTAGCCCACCTACATAGACCTGACAGCATAGTTTGTTTTTATAGGGTTACCTACTGCCATTGTGTTCTGGCTTTATATAGATAAAATCATTTTTATAATACTTTTTGCATTAGAAATTCAAATTACTGCTTTGCAGTAGCCTTTTGATAAATGACTTACAGTTCTTTGGAGTCTTAGAGCCTTATTCTCCAAAGACCCATTTATTGATATTCTGACATTTCACTGAAGTACACTAAGATGTAAAGATGAGAACAAAAGTCAAAATTGGATGTGAAATAGAGAGTTTTGCTGTTATACAATAGCAACTTCTGGACTGTTTTAGTGCAGGAAATACAGGAAAAATGAATAGTATTCAATATTAAACATATGAACAAATAGCACTCATAATCTACAAGGAAACCAAGTTTGATGACTTCTAGGGCCAAACTATCAATGCTTTCTCATGAACCTTGTTCTTAATGGGTATTCCTTGAAATCCAACACTGAAGTAATTACTCATTAAATCATAGGCAATGACAAATTAAATGACAGTTTGTCTCTGTAAACCTCGAATTCTGAATACAAACGATGCTCAGGCTCAGAGGAATGTAAGCAGCAAGAAGCACTGAGAATGGACAAACCAGAAAATACAGAAGAGTCCACTCTGTGTAGTGCTGTGCAAAGAGAGCTGGGCAGAGTAACAGAAGAGAGATATTTATATTGGGCAAATAGTTGCAGTTCCACTGCAGGCCGTGGAGCTATGATCATTTACATTCACAGTTTACTCCATACCAAGAGGAAAAGAGTTTCATATGAAAATAAGTCTGGGAAGAACCTCAGTGAAAAGCTAAAGATTAGATGATCTGCCAAGAGGTCCGAGGTCAGCTCCAGTTCTTCTCTTCCTCAGCAAAAGAGGTGATTAACTACAATCTATACTTTGTAAAAATAAATATGTTTTGAAATCATTGTTGACTCAGGTTACATAAAGCATGAACACTGATGAAATATTCATAACATTCAACTCTAACAGCTTTACTTCTTAAACAAGCTCAAATCATAAGAATAATGCTTAGCGCTTGTTATGTACAGTGTGTTTTGAGAATTTAATCAATATCCACAGCCTTCACCATGCATCATACCTACTGTACATTTTAAAATTAACTAGTAAATACTTAGGCAAAATAGTATTTTATCAGCCCAAAGTGCTATTATATGTGGACTGGTATTTTAAATCACAGTTTGGAAGTGTTTAAACCATAAAATGATAAATGCTGTTGAGCTTTTATCCATTCTTTTGTGTATATAAATATCACTTAATGTCTTCTATTAACAATATGCTCCTCCTCCAACAGATTCCACTCAAGAATATTACTAAGATGAGAGAAGTACTCAAAAGATAGCAATTGTCAAAAGTGAAGGAAGCTGGGGTTTTTTTCTTTGTTAACTCATTACTTTTTTTTCTGATGAACACCTGCTCAGGCAGCTGTGCAGATCATCTTTTTCAGAAATGAACTTGGTTTGTTCAACGCTTACTTATTTATAGGTTTGCTGCATTTTTCACTGCAATGCAGACATCTCTGGGCATCTACACATTAAGACTAGCATGATGAATATTTAAAAGACCAAGAGTCTGGAATCAAACTCCTGAGTGCATATTAAATTGCTATGTGACCTGTTTTTCCAAAGTGGTGAGCACTTTCAGGTTCAGTCAATGCCAAAAGACTTTTCTATTTGAAAAATTAGGTCACATTTTTAGGACTCTGACACACACTCTGGACAACAGTCTACAGAATACAAGAGTATTTGCACTGATATAGTGACTTTGGATAAGAATTAAGGAATTTTACTTCTGAGATTATTATTTTGGAAATTTTGGGTTAAGGTTGAAATTCACCTGCAGTGACATCACTAACACGGTTTAATTAGCAGTTACACTCTCCAATCCCAGATCTTATTTAGCTTATTTCAGGGCCTAGATTTCATTCTAATAAGACCACAGTTCAACAAACTAGGTAATAAGAAGCCATTTTCACAGTGAGAATATATAAATTTCAGCTCTGAAAGTTCAAAAAATGAAAGAAAGAAAACTGTATTTTTTTAATGATGGATTGCTCCGTTTCTTTGCACAGGATCACCTACCAACACCACATATGACCCAAAGAGAGAGAGAATGCAGTCTGAATCCTGTTACTGTTATTCACTTCCAGTACTGCTTTACTCATTTTAAAGTCATGGAAATCACCAAGTCTATTGGGTAGGTAACTGGTGGCATAAGCAAAAGCATCGCCAGTTAGGTACAGGGAACTGAAGATGATACAGTTAGTGGCATACCTGAAGTTAACATTCAGGAACTCTTGGCAACTAGTTTCCTATTATGTCACTTGATGGTCACTATATTGTGAAGCCCTAATTCAATATATCTTTAATAATTAATATAACATGCAGTAAAAAGTGCAATAGCACCTGAGCTCTCTAAGTCATTTTTATGACACTATGACAGGATCACGGAATGCACCCTGATGAGAAAAGCTTGAAGCGAACCTGTAACAAAAACGTGATTCTTCAGCATTTCCTTCTCCTACACATGGCCTTGTGGATTATCTATAAGAATAGATGCTCCTTTTATGTTACCTATATGTAAGGACACTTTTTTGTTAATTTTGTTAATCTTAAATCAATATAGAGACTTTAAACTAATTTAACTCAGTTGGTTTTTGACAAAAAAAAAATCTTCTGTTGTTTATGGGATTACTGAGTAAAAAGAACTCCCCTCCCCATCTATTGGCAAATTCCTTTGCTTATAATAATGTTTCTTGTCCATTTAGGGAAGAAAAATTGTCGTGTTTTACAATGAAGGGTTATTTTCATACAGTATAAAGAGAGGAATTATGTGAGAGATGAATATCACACAGATCATTTATCAGAACAGAAATGCATGAAAAAGTTGATACTGTGAAAATTGTAAAACACTTCCTCATAGTAGCTATATTCATGGCCATTTTCCCTTATTAGTCATTAGTAATTGGACCTAATTGCATTTAAAGAAACAAAAAATGTACTTTCTAAAAGCGTGATCTATTGTGTTTTGAAAATGACTACCAATGGCATCACAAAGCAACAAGTTTGACCTCTCCTAAGGACTTGTCAGTTCACTCATTGAGTGACACATTTCCCCAGTGCCAGCCTCCTGCACTCTGCCTGCAAGCTGAACATCAAGCTATAGTTTCTCTTGCCAGCATAATACTGCAAGTCATAGAGACTCTGAAATCAGAAAACACTGCTAAAGTCTGTTGACAGAGCACAATAAAGACAAGACTTGCACTTCACCCATTGACAGCTGCACTGTGTTTGTGGTTGAAACAGCTTCTTTGGGTCACTATACAAAGCAAATTTGCTTCTTGAGCTGCCCTACTGAAGAAGAGAGTGCTGGTTTTACTTAGCCATTTCAGTGACTATAAATGTCCATCTTGAAATATTTATTTAGGTTAACTTGTTGAAATGCTCTGTCTCCATACAGTAATTTCCAAAGCACTGTCAGCTGCAGCGCAGATGGAAGGTAAACAATTTCAACTGGAGAGCTGGGAGCTACAGATTTTAGCAGATAAAGGAATACAAAATCAGAAGGGTTGAGTCTACAGGTACTTTCCATTGCTCACTCTCTCACTCATCCTCACCAGTACACATATGAGAAGATCTCCATTAGTGACCCAGATATTCCTTCAGAAACCTTGGATTATCTCTCTGTTTTTCACACCACTTCTCCTTACGGTCTACATTGCCCTCCTGATTTCATTTTGACTTCAAGCCCGCAACTGATGGAAGAAAGGCCATATTCATTCATGCACATCCCTCAGCTGCAGCCATGACTTTTCAGGTGACAGCCAGATCACATGTGCCCACCCCAGCCCAAGGAGCCAGGTTTTGGGCTGCCCACCACAGGCACCACAAACATGCTTGGTGGCAGCTTTCCTTCCTATGTGATGCTTTCTCTGATGCAGCAAAGAAGCTTCAGCACTTCCCTCTCAGGGAAGTTCCCACTGAATGCGTATATGACAGAAGAAATAGTGTAAAAAAAACCAGAGCTGAAGGTAAACTGGTTCTTCAGGAGAAGGGCTGCAGTTCCCCAGGAGCTGTGTGCACATGAGACCAGAGCTGGACCATTGCAGCCCTTTGGGCAGGAGCACTACCTGACCCAAACCCTTCTCAGGGCAACAGTGAGAAACTGGGCAAGGGCTGAGGAAAGGCGACTGCACAGGTGTGGTGGCTTAACACTGGCTGGGTCCCAGATGCCCATCAAGTCATTCTATCACTCCCTCTCCCAAACTGGACACAGAAGAGAGAAATATAACAACGGCCTCATGAGTCAATATAAGGACAGGGAGATCTCTCAGCAATCAGCACCATGGCCAAAACAGACTCAACTTGGGGAGAACCAGTTTGATTTATTAATGAACAATCAGAACAGAGTAGGGAAATGAGAAATATAACCTGAATCTTAAAATATCCCCCCCTCACCCTCCTTCCAAGTTTCTACCTCCTCACCACAGTGGTACAGGGATGTGGGGAATGGGGGTTATGGTCAGTTCATCATAAAGGGACTTTGTTTCTGCTTCCTCTCAGAGGGAGGCCTCTTCACACTTCCCATTGGTACAGTGGGGGGTCCCTCCCACATGAGACAGTCCTCCATGAACTTCTGCAATGTGGGTCCTTCCCATGGACCACAGTTCTTTGCAAACTGCTCCAGCATGGGTCTCATCCATCAGGGAAACAGTCCTTCAGGAACGAACTGCTCCAGCGTGTGTGTCCCCCAAGGGATCACAAGTACTGATCAAAAACTTGGTCTGGTGTGGGCTCCTCTCTTCATGGGTTCACAGGTCCTGCCAGGAACTTGTTCCAGCGTGGGCTTCCGACAAGGTCACAGCCTCCTTCGGGCATCCACCCTCTCCAGGTGCAGGGTCCTCCACAGGCTGCAGGTGGATCTCTGCTCCCTTATGTCCTCCATGGCTGCAGGGGCAAGGCCTGTCTCACCATAGGCTGCACCATACGCTGCAGGGGAACCTCTGCTCCAGTGTCCAGGCACCTGCTCCCCCTCATGCTCCACTGACCTTGGTGTCTGCAGAGATTCTCACTCCCTGTTGCTGCTGCTGTTTAGTAACTGTGCAGCAACTTCTTTCCCTTCTCAAATTTGTTAATTACTGAGGCGTTACCTCCATTGCTAATCGGCTTGGCCTTGGTCAGTGGCAGATCCATCTAGAAGCCAACTGGGACTGGCTCTATCAGATACGGGGAAAGCTTCTAGCAGCTTCTTACAGAAGCCACCCGTGTAGCCCCCTCCACTACCAAACCTTGCTACAGAAGCCCATGACAGCAGGAAATCATGTTCTGAGCAATACACAGCATATACGGCATCATCATTTGAGAAAACCCACAACCATCAGACAAAAGTGTTTTTTCATTATCTTCTTCCTCATCCCATCTGCCTCTTTGGTAACCTGCAGTTAGAGCATCTTCTTTTCACATAGGCTTCAATCCTTTTGGGCTAAGGCACTACTGATTGCCGAAATGAAACATAACGCAATTACAAAGTCCACATGTGTAGGTTTAAGGTGATGCAGCTGCTGGAAATTTAAATCCTGCATTATACACAATGTCTTTACTGTGGAACAGTAAGAATTCATCCACACTGGTATGTGAATTATATTACTTATCTAGCAAGTATAAGTTGCATGGAACTTGACTAGAAGGCAAAACTCTTGGTACCCTCGTCTGCTTCCAAAGAAAGCTGCATCCCTACATGGACCTTAGTTTTATTAACCAAGCAACACTGTACAATAACTTTGTGTGATTCTCATACAAGTTTTTAAAATGTCATGCAACAACTAACCTCCATAATTTGCTTGACAAGTATTAATAGATTTTTTATGCAGCTCATAAATTCTGAAGGCAAAGCTGTTATTCCAATTTACACCAGCTGAGCATATTATGAGCCGACTTTCCTGTCTTTTAAGAAAACATATCTAAACAGTGTAGTTCCAAACTAGAATCAAATCTTTTAGAGTGAAAAATGCACCATTTCTATTGAACCCTATTCTCAAGGTCTATTTCTATCAAGAAGAGTCATGCCCTAACTTCTTGAACTAAAAATGTTACAAGCTGGAAAAAAGCAGGGCACATATACAGACTATAACTGTAACATGATAGATATGAACTCTTCTTCACACACAAAAAAACTTAGCTTGGCCAACAGCCTAATTCAGATAGCAACTACTCAACTCATAAGGATAGAGCAATCATATGAAAACGTGACATTTCACATACACCTACTTACACCTTCCCTACTGGATATAACTTTTTAAATAGTCTCCAAGGATATATGTTGGACGAAAACAACTAGTTCGGTACTTCCAAATATGTTCTTGCATGGTCTTTTATCATGAGTGACTTGCATTAGCTTCTATGCAAATGAAGGTGAAATGTACACTAAAGGGTGAGAACCAAATCTTAGTAGATAAGGGATTTGGGCTCTGGAGCAAGGTCAGGACTGTGGAAGCTACAGATAGAGGGAGGGGGCTGTCAGCACAGCCCTCCCCTACAAGGAGAATACAACTTTCCAGTCAGGCTCCAGGCCACTGCACTGTGCAGGAGCCTCCTGGCCTAGGACTCTAGATGGTAGGGGTGCCCAAGAAAGCTGTTTCATCTTCAAGACTACTTCCTCCAAGCCCAAGATTGGTGCATCCTCCTGAGTAAAAACTCAGGTAAAGGAAATAAGAGGCCTGCATGGATGAACGGGAGGCTTCTGGAAAATCTCAAATGGAAGAAGGAAGTCTGTGGAATGTGGAAGAAAATGACTGGTTGCTTGCAAAGATTACAGGTATGTTTTCAGAGTATGCAGGGATGAAAGAAGGAAGACTAAAGCCCTCTTGGAAATAAATCTAGCAAAGGATGTAAAGGAAATAAAGAAGTGTTTCTTAAGTATACCATCAGGAAAAAACAAAGACCAGGGAGAATGTGACCCTGCTGCTGAACAAGGTAGGTGCCTTGGTGACAGAGGATACAGAGAAGAAAGAGCTACTGAATATCTTCTTAGCTTCATTCCTTACTGCTAAGGCCAGCCCTCAGGAAGCCCAGTCTCTGCAAGCCAGAGGGAAAGGAAGACCTTCCCTTGGTTGAGGACGATTGGATCCACCTGGAGCTGTTTAGCCTGAAGAAGAGAAGACTGAGAGGAGATCTTATCAATGCTTATAAATACTTAAAGTGTGAGTGCTGAGAGGATAGGCCAAGTCTTTTTTCTGCAGTGCCCAGTGATAGGATTAGGGGTAACAGGCTCAAGCTGGAAGACAGCAAGTTCCACTTGAACATGAGGAAAAACTTCTTTCCTGTGAGAGTAAGAGAGCCTTGGCACAGGCTGCCCTGGGAAGATGTGCAGTCTTCAAAACCCACCTGGACATGTTCCTGTGTGACCTGACTATTGCTTTGGGATAACTGTGTTTGAAAAATTGTGAAAAAAAAAAAGTTTTGGCATTACTACACTGCAAAAATATATAGTTTTTCACCATTTCAATATTTTTTTACCTACCAATAAATTTTAAGTGGCTGTGTTACATGAACACTGAGGAACGAGACATTTAGTAAGTTCTATAGAGGAAATGAAAAATCACAGCACTAAACTATAATTGTTTTGGAGCTTATTTGTATCTGCTGAATCTTTAGCTGGACCTAAGGAAACAAGTTTTGCATGGCCACAAACAGTTAATCAAACTTTTTTTTTTTTTTTTTGCTAGGATGAGGAAGACTGCTGCTGCTGCCATATATAGAAAGGACAACGGCAATAACTCAAACAAGCATGCAATGCTACCTGGCAGCCCTTAGAGGATTCCAAATGAAGGAGCAGTGCCCTTCTGTGGCTGTCACTGAGAGGAGCAAAAAGCAAGTGAATCCCTAGAAAGGGAGAACAGATAAAGGTGCAGCATGCTAGGTCTAACTCCCTGTGCACAGAGACAGCCTCTCAACTAAAACAAAACTCTGCTTGCTTCAGTGCCTACATTAGTGCAGGATTTCCCAGGTCATAAGAAATCCCAAATCATAGTGTTCTAAATAAAATAAATAAATGAATGTCTTTATAGAAATAATAATTAAAAAAAAAAAAAAACCACCAAAAAAACCCCCCTAAAACCCCCTAGAGAGAGTGGGCCAAAGGATAACTTGCTACATATTTTACTCCAGGATGATCTTTTGATGGAGCACAGGCCTTGTGTCAAGATTGGAAGTAAATTTTGTCTCCATGTATACTGGAATTAGAGAGAAACCACTCCTTCTATACTTAAGGGCAGTATTTGCTACACTGAAACTGATGACAGGATTCATGAAATAGTCATGTGAACTACCAGGTGCAAGACAAATTACACACACTATATTTTTTCACATTGTAGCAGTATCTGTCCTGTGGCAGGAGATTCCCTCAACTCAAAAGGTAGTAAATTCCTACCTTAAAACAGATAGTGGTACATCAGGGACTTTGCTGCTGCCCTTGTCTGTACATGGAAGACGTTCAGAAACCACAATGAGGGGCAGAGGTTTGAAAGCTTTGAGAAAGACTGAACAACATCCCCTGCTTGGAGTGCTCTCATAACTGACAGTAAAACAGGTAGAAAACTGCCTACACTGCTACATCAAAACAACCACAGTAAAAGAAAATATTTAAGCTGGACTGAAAAAAAATCAAAATAAAAAATATCAAACTCCAAATAAACAGCAAACAGGAGCCTTGATGCTGCCGTTTGAGATAGGAAAAATACAAATAACAGCTCTAAAATTGCCTTCAGTCCACTGGGGATAGGGGAAAGCAGACTACCTTCTGACATCAGTTACCTAAACAAAAAGTCATTTTAGTCAAAGTGACTCCTGATTTACTAAGAGGCAGAATTACCTTTAATCCCTACAGTTTGGAATGGGCCAGGGGCAGACCAGACATTAAATTGCTGGCATTTAGATGGCATTGAACTTTTTGTGTGCTGATAATCTGGCCTGCATGTCTGTACCGGCAGGTGAAACAGCAACCAAGTTTCTCCACATCTCCCTTAGAACTTTCCCACAGGTTGCTCTTGGTGTGAGCATGGGTTGAGTCCTTCAAATGAGAAAAAAATTCCCCCAGGTCTCTGGAATTCAGGAAACCTGCTGATGGTCACAGAGGTGGTTCTGGGCACCCAGGTCCCCACCGAGTTCTTCCCATCACTTTGGTATTGTGAATCCTTCAGACAAATCTTTTTTCAAACTCATCTTAAAGAAGGAAACTGTGCAGGAAAATAAAATACCCTTCATAACTCGCTCCCTCCAGGATTAACTAAAGTAGTCCACAATATTCCTGCTTAGAGCTTTAATGAAGAAATGAAAGAGAGAGGAGCTTTTTAAGGCAAAGCGTTTAGGTGCAGAAAGTCTCTCACTGGACAGGTTGGCGGCCCCTTTTGAAAGGAACAAAACACATAACAGAAATAAATCTGGTTCTCAACTGGAATTTTAAAAATACATATATCAGAAGAACACACATGTTAAAGCAAAGCTCTGCCAAAAGGGAGTGTGGAAATTAGTAGCCTGTAAGGTCAGTATTCTTACTAAAGGTTCAAAAGCTTCTCACATGGGATATATTTATTGGTATTTATTTTTTATCTTTGAAATGTAATAAAGTACATAATTTTAAGTCACTATAGAATTACCACACATGGATTATTTGCAAAGCACATAACAAAGGAATGGTACTACATCAAGTACTACAGACAGATCTGGCAGAACACAATCAAGACTCTCTCTGTTACACTAGTGTTCTCACAAAGACTAAGAAAACAAGCAAAAAGAATAATAGACCTAATTCTGCAAAACATAGTGTTTTAGAGCCTCTGTTAAAGCACCTTGCTTCCTCACACTGGTTTGCTCAGGCCATGTGTCTGTACTTTTCAATATGGCCAACAGTCACAAGTAACATTTTAAAACGGAAGCTGGTTTCCCTATGGTACACTAATACAGAAAATACTGAATGTTATTTATACATACTTACAGTCAATAGTGATTTCAAGTGTATTATTAAGGAAATTACATTAGACAGGAGGTTTTTTCCTGTCTCAGAAGTACTTTCTAAGCTCAATGGGACTTCATATCAAATGTAAGATATTTGATATATGAGGCAGCAGCCTCTGGGCCTGTAAGAGCAGTACCTTAAACACACAACAGTCAGTGACTAAATAAGCATCTGTCCTAATAATGAACACAAATATTTATTTTAAAAGTGTTGTGTTACATGAGGATTTTTCCATGTTCACATTAAAACTGTCACTGATTTCACCGAGAAGTATAGCATTCTCTACTTCTGTTCTGTATTCATATAGCACTGAAGAAAATGCCTGCTGCTTCTCAATCAAAACTTACCAAAATACAAACTAATTACTAAAAAGACCAAATTTTTTGTTTAGTGGTGAATAAAAACATTTGCTTTTAAAACTATGAGCTTGTCTCTAACTGATGGGATAGATATGCTGAATACAGCTTTTCTGATGTATACTGACATGTAAAACCTGCAGTGATACAAGAAAATCTTAGAAATCAATTTGCTGTGCATTACATAGTCTTTTACTAAAAAAAAAACCTGCCTCACAGTAACATTTTTTTAAAGGAACAAAACACTTAACACTTAAGTTTTGAAGATAATAAATTATCTTCTCTGTTCTATCCATTAGAAAAATTACATTCTTGCATGCTTCACATATTTCCATTTTGTTCTTGTCTCGATAGTGGCAAAAAGTCAAATTTGAAAAATCACAAGAAATTTATGTGAATTTCTTTATTGGGAGAAGAAAAAAAAATATTTTTGGCTCACATCTCTCTTGTATGGAACAGCTCCTGTCATCTTCTCTTTGGCAAACTCCTGTGTAAGCACAGCGTAAGGCTGTGTGCTCTCACAACCTCTACCCTGTAGCAGCTGGGATTTCTCCTAGTTTAAAACATTAAGTCAATTTTATTTTCTTTTTTTCCAAACTGAGAGAGATTGTTTCTGTTTTCCCAGGAGGGAAAAAAATTCTAAGGAAAATCCATGCTTCCATGGAAAATTTGAATTTGCAAGGGGGAAGCTTCTGTGTAAAAATCAGTAAGATACACAGCTTTCACCTCTGACCAAGTCTGATACAGGAAGCCTGACACAGTATACACAAGATTTACCAAAATATCATAAAGGAGCAGAATTTATCTCATAGCCTTGCTTGTCTTTCATATAATCTTTGTGAACATTGCTGTATTGAAAGAAAATTCATAGACTTGTACGATCATGTTAGAGATGATATTTATATGAGAAGAATTAGCAGAAGTTGGCATTAAGAAGGGTGGTAATAAGCTTGTTCACTTAAAAGGCATACTGATGCCAACTCAAAAGCATCCAGTCTGTAATCCCATAGATCCATAAAGGATAGGCTACAGTTTACTCAGATGCTTTCCACTGTTACAATAGCCTACAAAGTATACAACATGGTCAGTGATTAAAAATAATGAGCAGTTTGGAGCCCTTGCAAAAATGCAAGTCCAGATAAAAATCATAGTCACTCTCAGTGTTAAGAAAATGGATAATGAAATACAATGCCAAGTAATGTAAGCAAAAAACAGATCCAAAAAACTACTCCTTGCCAAAATAAACAAAAAGGGGACAACAAATAACTCTGGACTGTGATTTTTATTCAGAACTTAACTGGAACGTACTGGAGGCAAAGCGTGCAAATTAACAATAAAAATTCAGAAAGCTCAGCTATGTATGTTTTCTTCCATTTCAGAGACAGGGTTGTCTCAGCGCTCAGTCTGTAACCACACACTTATCCAGCCCTGCGCCTTCCAATTCACCTCACTGAAAACAGTTGTATAGGAAAAAGCTCGATTCACGTGAGCAAATGCACAGTGTCACACACCTGACGGGACTGGCTACAACACTTGGGTGCAAAGATGTACAACAGCACATGTTCCAGCAGCTTAAGCAATGTCTCCCCTTAAATGATCAGGACTGCATATAGGTTTCTAAACCCAACATTTGATCTCATTCATTATAACTAATCAAAATAACTGAGAATTAGATTTTGCAGTAAAATTAAGGATTATCTTGTCTTTCCCCAAATGTCCCAGTAAGTCTAAAAAAAAATCAATTCCCTCAGAACATGGAACATGTGCTGTAATTACTGAAACTGTGTATAACCCAGTTGCTGTGAATGATAAGAACTTGTGTGGATAAACATTCCTTTCATAGGTGGCATCAACACAGTAAACAGTTTTCTTAGTAAACGCAGGTAATCTCTTTTATTACTGAATCACAGAATGATACAGGTTGGAAGGGACCTCTAAAGATCATCTAGTTCAACTCCCCTGCTAACGCAGGTCCACTTAGGTCACTCAGGAATGCATCTAGGAAGGTTTTTAAAACCTCTAGAGAAGGAGACTCCATACCCTCTCTGGGCATCCTGTCCCTCCTCTTGACATGCATCTTTCAAATACTTCTAAATATTAATGAAGTCCCCCCCAGTCTCCTCTTCTCCAGGCTGAACAGCCCAAGATCCTCCAGCCTTTCCTCATAAGAAAGATGCTCCCTGATCATCTTGGTAGCCCTGTGCTGGACTCTCTCCAGAAGTTCCCTGTCCCTCTTGAGCTGGGGAGTCTAGAACTGGACAGAGTAGAAAGGAAGGACAACTCCCCTGTCCAATTCTCAAGCCAGTCAAGATCCCGCTGAATGGCATCACAGCCTTTTGGTGAATCAGGTGTCAAAGGCCTTGATGAAGTCAAGGTAGATGACATCCACTACTCTCACCTCATCTAGCCATGCTTTTATAGAAGGCTATCAGGTTGGTCAAGCAGGATTTCCCCTTGGTTAATCCATGGTGAGTCCCACTGATAACCATCTTTTCCTTCATGTGTTTTGAGATGGCATCCAGGATGAGTTGTTCCATCCCCTTTCCAGGGATGGTGGTGAGGCTGATCAGCGTGTAGTTTCCTGGGTCATCTTTCCTGCCCTTTTTGAAGACTGGAGTGACATTGGTCTTCCTCCAGTCCTCAGGCACCTCACCAGATCTCCATGATCATTTGAAAATAATGGAGAGTAGCTTAGCCATAATATCAGTCAGCTCCCTCAGCACACGTGGATGCATCCCTTCAGATCCCATAGATTTATGGGTCTCAAGCTTGCCCAACAGGTCTCTAGTCTGATCCTCGTCCACCAAGGGAAAGTCTTCCATTCTCCAGACTATTCTCCTGACCTGCAGGGACTGGGCTTCCTAAGGTCCAGCCTCAGTAGTGAAGACTGGGGCAAAGAAGGCATTCAGTGATTCTGCTTTCTCTGCATCCTGTGTCACCAGGACATCTTCCTTGTTCATCACCGAGTTCACATTCTTCCTTATCTTCCTTTTGCTGCTGATGTATTTGAAAAAATCTTTCTTGTTTTTCTTTACTTCCTTTGCCAGGTCTAATTCCAAAAGGGCTTTGGGCTTCCTGGTTTTGTCCCCGAATGTTCCCATACCCTTCTCAAGAAACCAGGGCCTTTTTCCACCTTACATATATTTCTTTCTTCTCCTTGAGTAGTTTTCTGTTTTTCTAGTAGTTTCAGTTATTACATTTGGTACACTCACTAAAATACCTGGGTAGCACATCAGTTATTGTCAGTTTATTGTCAGTTCTGGAAAATGAAGACAAATTCTGTGGCCCATCTTTGAATTTTCACTCCAAAATATTTGACAAACCTTAAAATAAACCCAAAGGTACAAAGTAAACAAATATAACACTTGTACCAAAGCATAAATATATTGTGTTATGGGACACATGTGAAAACCAGAACATCACATCCAGGGATTCATTGCTATTAATTCTTTAAAAAAAGAATGACATATGAAAACTGAAAAAAAACTTCTACGACTCTTGCCTAGTAGAACTTCTAAACTGAGCAATCCCAGGCCTCTGAAACCTGACCTAGTGCACACACAAACAAAAGCTCCCCTGTCAACTTCCTTATCGTTGAAATACTGGCCTGAAATAATGTAGAAGGCTAGAATCAAAAATTTTTAATATGGAAAACAATGACATTCTGTGAAGGTGAGCAAAACCTAGATAATATATTCCCCTTGTTGATGCAAACTCTATTCTATCCATATTAAGATAATATTTTCAAACTTTAATAAGAGAATTCAGCATAAATTTTCATTTATCTCCCCCTTTTATAGAGGATAAATAAAACACCTTTTTCTAAACAGTTTTCCTCTTCCTCAGTGTCTCATAATTGATTGGTCCTACAACCTTCTTCATCACAAGAACTTTTTCTGATTCCTAGTTTGTTCAAGTCCTTTCAGTAAAATGAATTTCATCACAGCTTTTTTTCTCTCCTATTATAAAGAGATTAACTTCCCTAAAATGAGAAAAACACAGTTTATATTCTAAACAGCAACTGTAAAGAAGCGTCACCAGAATTGTATTGCTGTGCCCCCCAGAACATCAGACAGCAAATTACAAATCTTCCATTGAGTAACTGAATTGGTAGAGAAACTCTGTAAAGCTCTGCTTGGAAATGATAGCCTCTTGCTGTCATATTAACCCAGAGCAAGGATAAACAATTCTCAGACTAGTTTCTGGTGGCACACAGGGGAGTGACATGGGAGCTGAAAAATGTTGGTTACAGAATCTGAAGGACAGATATGAGGCACCAAAACAAAATAGCAAGAAACAAACCTGAAGTATCTCTGTAAATCGTATAAAAATAGTAACTTTCAATCAATTTGAATTCATTCAAATTGCTGGCTGCAGGGCAACTGTAGTGTACTTTAAATGACAAGCTGCTTAAAAAAATTCCTGTGGGAGGTGGTCCCCTCTCTGTGACCACAGGATAATTACTTAAGAGATGTCAGTAATGTGCTTCAGTAATGGTAATGGCTGCACTACAGCAGAGGAGAGGGATTACATATCATTGAATCATAGAATGGTAGGGGTTGGAAGAGACCTTTAGAGATCATCTAGTCCAACTCCCCTGCAGAAGCAGGTTCACCTAGATCAGGTCGCATAGGAACATGTCCAGGCGGGTCTTGAAGACCTCCAAGGAAGGAGACTCCACAACCCCTCTGGGCAGCCTGTGCCAGGGCTCCGTCACCCTCACAGTGAAATAGTTTTTTCTTATATTTAAGTGGAACTTTTTGTGTTCCAGCTTCATCTGATTACCCCTTGTCCTGTTACTATCTACTATAGAAAAAAGGGATGTCCCAACCTCCTGACACTCACCATTTAGATATTTATAAATGTTAAGAAGATCCCCCCCTCAGTCTTCTCTTTTCTAGACTAAACAGCCCCAGTTCCCGCAGCCTTTCCTCATATGAAAGATGTTCCAGTCCCCTGATCATCTTGGTAGCCCTGCACTGGACTCTCTCCAGAAGTTCTCTGTTCCTCTTGAGCTGAGGAGCCCAGAACTAGACACAGTACTCCAGGATGAGGCCTCACCAGGGCAGAGTAGAGGGGTAGAAGAACCTCCCTTGACCTGCTGGCCACACTCTTCTTGATGCATCCCAGGATGCCATTGGCCTTCTTGGCCACGAGGGCACATTGCTAGTTGATATTTAGCTTATTATCAATCAGGCGTCCCAGGTCTCTCTCTGCAGAGCTGCTCTCCAGCAGTTTGACCCCCAGCCTGTACCAGTGTATGGGGTTGTTCCTTCCCAGATGCAGGACTCTGCACTTATCCTTGTTGAACCTCAAGAGGTTCCTCTCTGCCCAAGTCTCAAGCCGGTCGAGATCCCGTTGAATGGCAGCACAGCCTTCTGGGGAATCAGCCAGCCCTCCCAGTTTGGTGTCATCAGCCAACTTGCTGAGGGTACCCTCAGTCCTCTCATCCAGGTCGTTGATGAAGATGCTGAACAAGATTGGCCCCAGAACTGATCCCTGTGGAACTCCGCTGGCCACAGGCCTCCAACTCGATTCTGTGCCATCGATCATCACCATCTGGGCTCTGTCATTCAGACAGCTCTCGATCCACCTCACTGTCCACTCATTCAAGCCACACTGCCTGAGCTTTCTGATGAGGATGTTATGGGAGACAGTGTCAAAAGCCTTCCTGAAGTCAAGGCAGACGACATCTGCTGCTCCCCCCTCATCTAGCCAGCTGGTTATGCCCTCGTAGAAGGCTATCAGGTTGGTCAAACAGGATTTCCCCTTGGTCAATCTGTGTTGACTCCCCCTGATAACCATCTTATCCTTCATATGTTCAGTGATAACATTCAGGATGAGTTGTTCCATCACTTTTCCAGGAATGGTGGTGAGGCTTACCGGCCTGTAGTTTCCTGGATCAACCTTCCTGCCCTTTTTGAAGACTGGCGTGACATTGGCCTTTCTCCACTCCTCAGGCACCTCCCCTGTCCTCCATGATTGTTCAAAAATGATGGAGAGAGGCTTAGCAATCACATCAGCCAGCTCCCTCAGTGCTCTACTATGTATTCCATCAGGACCCATTGACCTATGAGCCTTAAGCTTGGCCAACAAGTCTTTAACCTCTTCCTCTTCCACCCAGGGCAAGTCCTCTGCTGTCCTGGCCAACCTGTTATCCTTGCTGGGCTGGGCCTCCAGAGGGCTGGCCTTGTCCGTAAAGACTGAAGCAAAGAAGGCATTCAGTACTTTGGCCTTTTCTGCATCCTCAGACACTAGGGCACCCTCAGCATTTAGCAGCGGGCCCACATTCCCCCTCGCCATCCTTCTGCTGCTGATGTACTTGATAAATGCCTTATTGCTGCCCTTAAATCCCTGGCTAAATTTCATTCTAGCAGGGCTCTAGCCTTCCTAGTTGCACCCCTGCATGCCCTGGCAATGTTCCTATACTCTTCCCAAGAAGCCATCCCCTGTTTCCACCTCTCATAGATGGCTGCTTTCTGCCTCAGTTGTCCCAGCAGATCCTTGCTCATCCATGGAGGCCTCCTACCTCCTTTTCCTCCTTTGTTGCGCATTGGGACACACTGATCCTGTGCTTGGAGGAAGTGGTGCTTGAAGATTGACCAGCTCTCATGGGCACTTCTGTCTTCTAGAATCATATCGCATGAGATCCATCCAAATAGATCTTTGAAGAGGCCAAAGTCGGCTCGCCTGAAATCCAGGGTCACCGTCCTGCCTTGTGTTCTGCCCCTTCCACACAGGATCTTGAACTCTACCATCTCGTGGTCGCTGTAGCCAAGGTTGCCTCCAACCTTCACTTCTCCATCCAGGCCCTCCTTATTTGTATATAAAATGTTGTGCAATCTGATCAAGGCAAACCTGCTTTAGCAGAAGGTTGGACTAGATGATATCTGGATGTCCTTTCCAATCCCAACCATACTGTCATTCTTTTTTATTTTCTACATTATTATTTTCACAGACTGGATAACTTTTTTTCTGGTTTACTTTGATTCATTAAAAAATTGGTTCAACGGCATCACTGTGTCTGTGCCACCACACCACTTTTGCTCACAGCCAAAGCTGAGAATTCAGTGGTCCCTTGTCATTCCTTAAATAAGTACAAAGCAAATGTAAAGAAACAACAGAAAAGACAGATTTTCAGATGATTGTGCAACAGCTGTCTTTGCTAGGACAGATCTTCAGCCTACAGGAAACAATAGAAATGGTCACATTAGTTTTAGTTAGGCTTAGTTCTCTTCCACAGTAACCTTAAGTACAGGTCTCCTATGTGCATGTATCCTCCATTGGGACTCTAATAGCTAAGCTTCTCCTCTTCAATTAATCTCCTGTTCCTTAGGAGCTCAATGTTTTATGTTGAAAATTAACTTGATTTGTAGGAAATAAGCACCACTGTCTTCAGGAAAACTTGGCCAGGATTCATCTTACTGATGAAGATCTCTTCACTCTCTGTCTGAACTGCTTGGTTTCCTCCAGAGCCAACACAATACAGAGTGAAAAAAGCACTTCTATGGCATGATCTATCTGACCTAAATAGACGTGTACTTCAGGATGTCAGGAAGGGTAAGAAAAGCCTTTTTCTCGCAACTCAGTATCAAGGCATCCTAGCATGAAGAGATGTGATTTAGATTATCTTTCCTGTAGACATCTGTCCTTGATCAGATGATCCCACCCCAGGTGGCCTGAATTCAACAGAGCAAACAACTTCACTAGTTGTTTCTACGTAGTTACTATGTTTGTTTAAGCAAAAATGAAATAGAAGACAATGTCTGTGCAATAAACAATTGAGTATTTTCTCCTTTTTCTTGCTGTGATACAAAGTCAGTGGCTTAGCAGTCTAAACAGAAACAGTTTATCAAGCCCTTACCTTTGGGGATAGTAATCTGACAGCCCAGGTCACAGTCCTGCTGCAACTGATAAAAAGCCACTTCCTGCAGTCGAGCACGCTCCAGCTCCGAGAGGCTTTGAACGGGAACTGACTTCAGCCGAACACTGCGCCCTGACATGCTGTTCCAAGTGAAATCACCCTACAGGAAATCAAATGGGAAAATATGAAGCATCATATGGTATGCACAGTTTAACAAACAGAACCATCTCTTTTACTGCTAGGAAAAACAACACAGGTCCTCTTTTCTCAAAGGCCATTTTTTTGGACATCTCTAACCTTTCAAATATCTTTGTTTTCCTAAGAGCAGCATTCCTTAAAAGGAGCACAGACATGCAAAACAAAAAGTCAACTCTGTCTGAAACCATTTAACCAAGTATTGTTGTAAAAACATTGTGATTCCAGTAACCAAAAGTACAAAGCAGGGAAAAAAAAAAAAGCGCCTTTGTCTGCTTTACCCAGTTTGCTTTCTTTGTGCAGTACTCATCACCACTTCATTCCTTTCTCCACACAGTCAGTCAGACATGCAGACCTCCTCAGGTCCGTGGACAACACTTGTTCATCCCACTCCACCAGACTGTTCAGAGAACACATAGACAGAGCCCCTTCTGTTTTCTGATGTACCTCATTCCCTCCTTATGATGATGCTGTGTTTAGACCAAGACTGACTAAAGGACATGCTGTTTCATGTTTTTGATAAGCCGTAATAACAATGTATGTGTTAAAACTTACACAGGGGAAAAGCATGAGATATGCTACATATCTGTAAGGTACCAATTATGCTTGGAAAGGAAATCAAAAGCTTTAGCTGTTCTATCTCCCACCCTTGATAACATACACAAAAAGCTATTCTTTTAGCTAGTATTTAGTTTGAGTGAGAGAAATAATCATCAGTCAAAAAGAAGTGCAAGCACACAGACAAGCTTAAAGGCTAATAATTAACTTCAAGCAAGAATTTCAGAATTCATCAAAGAGTAGATTTTAACACTACAGGGAAAGAAAGAAGAATTTGTTTTTCATTCTAATTGTCTTAAAAATAAACAGCAAACTTGTCAGTAGGTATAACCTGATACAGTTGTAGGTAATGGAAAAACTTTGATGCACATCAGCTGAGCTGTACATACAAATCCATCAAGCTGCCCTTCATCACAACACGGCAGACTTTAATGAAATTCATTCTCATTTTAAGGGCTCATTTTCAGTATATATTTGAGCACCTGTACTTTCACTGCCTGCTCACTTTTTCACCCTTCCCTTATAATTCATCTGTTCGGCACACACATCTGCAGTCCAAGGATATCTTTAAAAGTCATTGGCTAAAGCTTATTACAAAAAAACAGTAAAAGGTGACTTTACTTAGCAGCTATGCATCCTCTTGCATATAAACATCCTTGTGCATGTTTCCGTATCTTTTACCTATATATGTGTAAGTGTATATATATGGCCACACATACAACCTATATCCACTGTTGTGTATACAAACAAATACAAGTACCTACATCTGCATACCTGTGACTGCATGTGTGTATTCACATATCAATATAAGAAAAGAAAAAAATCATTCACAAATATGTGGCACCATCTACCAACATAGACCACAGGAACCACACATTAAACACTGTTTCTTATGTTGTACGAAGTACATTTGAGTTCATCAAGGAAGTTTTTTTCATAGTATCTTCTTAGTATCTTTCATAGCAACCATAACAGAGAAAGCTGCTACCTCAATGTGAACAACTGCACACCTGTACAGTCAATGCATGTACTACACTCAGTATATTTATGAGATATACATATATACATACACAGGCCACATATGCGAACTTCTGCACTGGCCCAGACTATGGGAATTTGTTCCTTCATTTTCTGCCTCCTCATCTCTTCCTGCTCTTCTAGTGCCTTACTTTTGATTAGATACATTCAGTAATCTCAGACAAGCTCAAGAGTAAACTCAAACAAAACCAAAGCAGCAAGTCACATAAACTTTACTTGCAAGTAAACATTTACATTTTTAAAAAAGCTGTTGTCATTTATAGATGAAAGTGATCAAGAACAGAATCCACAACCAGACAATGTATACTAAGAAATTAATTCCTTTCCAATCCTGATAATGCAAAAGAAACTTTACAAGTGCAGAAGTATGCAATTCAATCCTCCTGAACATATAATGTACAAAATGTTCTACAGTCAAAATGTTATAAAGAGAGAAATACAGTTCTTTATTGCAGAGTTGGAGGGGATTTTACCTTATCTATTCCTCTGAGATGAGCATTTTCATAAACAAAAGTATCACTAATACTCCTACCAAAAATATTTAAACCAGAGATATTTAATTTTAAAACAAGAATGGGAAGCAAAAAGGGCATGCATTAGAAAATGTTGAGGTAACAGAATATTGAAAACTGTGAACTATTTAGGATATGTTCTCTTTCCTGTAGAGCACAAAAATGAAGGGGTGCATGGGTCTTCTAGGGCCTACCTTAAGTAAAATAAATATCCCTTTACTGATTTTTGCATAGACACATGAATTCTTTTTTGGAGGAAAATCACCAAGGTAACTCTGGAGGTAACTCCATATCCTCTGTCTTATCTCTGAGTTAGCTCTCTAACTGCAAGCAGTGAGCAGTATTACCACAATGCCACAGCTCAACTGCTATTAGCCCAGCCAAACCAGTTAAACTCACAGAGACAGGGCTTGCTAGCTGTGGTTGAGTCCCACATTAATTTTCTGTTTTGGAGACCCTAGTACAACTCTTTGCACAGAGCCAGGCTGCTTTATATGAGCAGAGCAGCCAACTCAGCACTGTCTCAGGAATCCTTGATATGAGAGCAACCCATCTCCTTTTTTTATAGGAGGTCAAGGTTTAAAATCAAAGGAAAGAAGTCCTCAACAAGACTAAGAGGGCTGCCTCTTCCAATCAGTTGGTTTTTTTTTCTTTCAGTCTGCAAGCTTCCAGTATGTCCCTGGTGCTCACTGGGTTGGTCCTGTCTGGCTTGAAGCTGTGGGATGCAAGCTCTTCACCTTCCAACTCCACAACAGGTCACCAAGCAATGATAAAGAACATGGAATCACTCTGCCCAATTTCTGTACACTGAAAAAGACATTCCTCTTTTACAGTTCTGCGGGTTTGATAAAAATCTCTACTAGGTCACAGCAGAGATCACAGCAGGTTCCATGCTAATGGAACATTTGACTAATTAACTTAAATATTTTTGGCAGATCATGTTTTAGGGCCAGTGGAATCACCTCATCTGTTAAAGAAGTGAGAGGATCAAGAAATAGTTCCTTGAAAAAGTGTCTTTTATTTCATAGAAACATAGAATCATAGAATGGTAGGGTTGGAAGGGATCTTTAGAGATCACCTAGTCCAACTCCCCTGCAGAAGCAGGGTCACCTAGAGCAGGTCACATAGGAAGATGTCCAGGCGGGTCTTGAAGACCTCCAAGGAAGGAGACTCCACAACCCCTCTGGGCAGCCTGTGCCACTGCTCCCTCACCCTCACAGTGAAATAGTTTTTTCTTATATTTAAGTGGAACTTTTTGTGTTCCAGCTTCATCCCATTACCCCTTGTCCTGTTAATATCTACTATAGAAAAAAGGGATGTCCCAACCTCCTGGCATCCACCCTTTAGATATTTGTAAATATTAATAAGATCTCCCCTCAATCTCCTCTTCTCCAGACTAAACAGCCCCAGTTCCTGCAGCCTTTCCTCATATGAAAGATGTTCCATTCCCCTGATCATCCTGGTGGCCTTGCGCTGGACTCTCTCCAGCACTTCCCCATCCCTCTTGAGCTGAGAAGCCCAGAACTGGACACAGGACTCCAGATGAGGCCTCACCAGGGCAGAGTAGAGGGGTAGAAGAACCTCCCTTGACCTACTGGCCACACTCTTCTTGATGCATCCCAGGATGCCATTGGCCTTCTTGGCCACAAGGGCACATTGCTAGTTCATATTTAGTTTATTATTTGGTAAATAAATATCACTGTCTTCAATTAGACAAAACACAGTACTTGATAATTTAATCTATCCAAAGGTTCCTATGCTTTGTATGACACAAGGCAAATTAAGACTGTACAATTTTATATACAGCTTGTAAAGTACTGAAAAATCAACCAGAGTTGGGAGAGGTCCAGAAAAATTAATCTCCTTTGAAGAATGGGTGCTGCTGTAATTACATTAGTCACACCTCCCTACAGCTATTCTCCACTCTGTGGGACAACCAAAGGAGGGAAAGGGCAGGACTGACATGGAAAATGTTTTCTGCTTCTCTCTCCATATGAGGATGAACATTCCATCAGTCTGCTTCAACATCAGCCTGACACAGCTCCTCACAGAAGACCTTTAAGCAGCAAGTATGAATAACTTGGTTTGTGAAGCTCATGCCCTGCAAATAGCAGCTTCATCACCAAGGAAAAAAAAATTGAAACAAACAAACAAAAAAACAACACTGCAAAACCAAAGATAGATGAGTGCATTGTTCTGGGATAAAGTGATCAGCTTGATAAGGCACAAATTGCTTACTGCAAGGGTGCTTTCACAACTGACTTTTAAAAAATCCTACACCAGACTAAAAGCCTTCTCTGTTTTTTTGCAGCAAGCAGTCACTTCTTTTCCCTCACAAGTTTCCATAATATCTTTCCTCCACTCAGCTGAGCAGTTCACTTACTGGGTAACTAAAATACCAAAGCAGATGACTCAGTAAAGGAGATGACTGATTAACTGCATCTTGTGCCTTTGAAGAACCTGTCCACTTTTCCCATATTTCTTATCCACAATCATAAGCACTTTTTTAATAAGATGCAGACTACAGATTTACTAATATTCTTTGGAGCATTTTTTAAAAAATGAGTTAGATGTTCAGTGGCTCCAAAATAAACATTAAGTGGTACATCCTGACTTAACTAACACTGTGAGCTTAAATTACTCCTAAGTATGTGTAGGCTATTCTTGTGTGCCTGACCTCTTTCTCCTGAGTCACCAAGACACAGTCTTTCAGATGTCTTTTACTGAAGTCTCATTCTTCTGTCCCTCGTACAATACAGAAACTGGCTGACAACTACTGCAAGAAATCCTGAATGTAGATGCAAATCTACCAGTGCTGATTGATCTCTGTTGATCTCTGCAGAGTTTTAAGCCTTAGTGACTGATATGGACAATGTACAGGGTGAGAAATAAGAACCCATGCGCATGGTAGTGCTAAATAACACAAACTTTAATGCAAGATGGAGAAAGTGACTTTTATCTTACTGCATTGCTGTTACTGGTAACAACTTTAGTCTGTACTGATTTAGGTAAATGTAATTATCAGGTTAGCTGTTTATTTTTCATTAATCTTTTGTTCAAATCCATTTGAAAGCACTAAGATCAAAACCAATTATGTCTATTTGTTTTTCTCCTACAGTAGCAAGACTTTGCTTGTATTGCATGCTTGTACTAAGATGGACCTTCACTGTAAAATAATTTAGTATGTTTGCACACAAAAATATTACATTGCAAATAACGTGGCAAGTACAGCATTACTATGTCTTAATTCTGCTTGATTAATCACTACTTTAAGCTCCATGAAACTGCTTATCATTGCCACTTAATAAACCTTTCACTTACCCATGTCATTTATTTCAAATCTCTCTAAATTTGTTTCCACATTTGTCAGGCATAAACCCTCACAAATTCACTGCTAGTGCAGGTAATCCCTCTCTCACTTCCTTGGTGTTGCTGTTAGTATGAACTAAGACTAGTTTTGAAGAGAAAGCTGATCACTTCAGTGCAGCTATACACTCTTATCATATGAAATCAATGTACAGAATACTATTTCTGACAGCATAAGAATTAAGGAGAAGGGGGAAATAAACTACATTAAATATCCACTTAGGCTCTACATGCAGTTAAGGACCAAATGTCTAATCCTTTACTAATGCCATCCTAGAAAACCAACTGTAGATTAATGAACAGTTAGGAGAAAATAGGATGGTGTGAGTGTACTGTCCGATTCTCTCTGTCACCCTATTACCAGATGCTATTCCTCAGTCAGCACAGCTCATTGGAGCCAGTGTACTGATTATAAGCTACTGCTACAAACCTAGGATGCTTCAGCATCTCTAAGCTCAGAAGGTGTCACAAAGCTGCTCTCAAGAGACTGTTATTATCATAAAGGAAGACAAGTCTTTCAGATTGATGAAATGGCATCTAAATACTAAATACAAAGAAGCATAAAGCTTGCTCTGTGACCTTGAACCATTCAGAGGAAGATATCTGAACACAGATGAACAAAGGATGAAGTCCCGGTAATTAATCTTTATTAAGAAAGATTGACTTCATTAAAGTCGTTATCTAGGGTGACATCCTGTTCTCCTTGACGTCAGCGGCAAAATTATTAATATGTCTCCACTAGGAAGAAAATAAGTACAGTCCAGATGATCCTGTGTTACAGTTCAGAGCCTTGTAGTAAAGTTACCTTGTCCCTTGCTGAATTGTACTCATGTGTATTAAATGATGTACAGATAAAGCTAGGATTTTTGTCAAAAAGATCACACTTAACAAAACAGTTGTTTTGGTATCAAACTATTTAATGGCAATTCATGTAACAATGGCCAATGTTACCAAAAACAGGCACTTCCTCTCTCCTAGTTAGCATCCTGTCTCATTCCCAAGGCTGGAAATCTGTGTACTTGGGATCAGCACTGCAAGACAACTCCTATGGGACACTGAAAAGTTGGTATTCCTCACAGGGGAGGCAGAATTCACATCCACAGCAGAAATATTTCATCTAACAAGACAGCATGGACCCAGGTCAGATAAAGATACACATTTCAGAATATTACAATGATGATTTCTATTTATCCGAAGGGGAAAAAATTAAAAAAAGAGTCCTTCTAACTTTAGTCTAAGGGTAAATAGGGAGCAGAAGAATGAGCATACTTTCATAGCAGTATTAAAATTGCTAAAATAAAGTGAAAATTATTTCCTGTTCTTCTACGGTCAACCTCTCCAAGTTTTCCAAATGCCTCGGGATATTATTTCATGTTTAGAACATTTAGAAAAAAATTACTGTGGAATGGAGATGTATTTCATTCCTCTTCTGACTTTAATAAACACAAATTATGTACAAAGTTATTGCCTAGCAAAATATTCATCCCTAACATACCCACTCTGTACTGGAATTTTTTTATATATTCCAAAACTCAAGTAAGAAAGCTCCATTAAAATGCACCAAAATGCATGTTGATATTGTCAGAATTTCTTACTTCAGCAGCTACCAATATTTTTGGAGGAATTATCCAGAAGCACCACAATTTGTGCCAGAAAGGGCCATGTACTTCTTTGGAGGTGTCAAAATGGAGAATAGCTTAAAAAGCCTAAATGCAACTGTAAAATTACAGTTGAAATTTTGTTGGTCTTCACATAAACAGCTTTTTGTGTATTTTTGTTAGTGAAAGAGAATTAAGCTATATTGCAACACTCCTGAATTCTTCTGCTGGTTGAGAGTACATGCATAGCTGCCATAACCACAACTGCATGCAGTGATAACCTGATCTGCAGCAATTAAGCCACTCGAGACCACAGTAATGGGCTACACTACAAAAGCCAGAGGTTTCAGCAATCTCAACACAAGAGATCTGTGATAACCTGGGTTGATCAAATGGAGAATTTTCATCCCTTTTCATATATTGTGTGTTTTGAGAGGCTGGTGCTATGTTTTTCTCAAGTGCTAAAACAGTTTCCTGCTTCAGCAGGAATAAAGTGAACTCTAGCTTAACAGCAGCTTACCCAAAATCAAACACAATAGCTGCACAAGTATTATTTTTAGTGGCAAAGCCACCTTAAATAGATCTTGGTCTGGCTTCTGCAACCAACATAAACATGCTCGCAACAGCCCTCAATGCTCAGCTGCTCATGAAGCAGAACAAGGAACCACTTGCTCAAGTGATTCAAGTCTGTGACACACCAAAGCATGGCATGTCCTCTTATGTCCTTTCTAAGTTTTCAATACTCCAACTCTTTGGAAAAGGTGGGGACTGTCACAAAGATAACCTCTGCTCGATACTGTAGGTTTCAGTACCCATTCACGCCATGAATGCCATCCATTCATGTTACTCTTACCAAATGCAAACAGTTCCAATGAGATTTCAAACATGAAGGAGTGTTCTTTCTCTTAAATCTAATGAGATTAGTGTTAAGCGTATGAAAAAATTAGAGCTGAAACTATATGTGAAATGCATTTAAATCAATACAATCATACATCCTATGCATAGCTTTACTGGTCCTTAAATAGTACATCGTACATAATGCCCCAGTGAAACAATAAGGATCTCTGCTAGCACAGCACAGAAGTTAACCATTTCTTCATTCAACACCAAGTATTGATGTGACTGTAGCCAATGCTTTGAACAGTTAAGAGTGGCATTTATTTCTATTATGTTCAGTAAAAAAAAAAGGCAACATTTTGGAGAGAAGTAGATGATCTACTACTTGAAGGAGAGAACACACATGAGAGAGTACATGTTTTCATTTCCGAGTATGCAAAAATCATATCAGTCTGAGTACTGGACACAAGGCTAAAAAGATGTATTTGAATACTTTAGTTTACTTCCTGGATTTTGAGCTTTTAAGATACGTAGATTACACTATCTGACTTGAGCATACCATCCGAATTTCATCATAAAGTAAAATAAAATTAAATAAATTTCTCCAAGAACTGGGATTTGGCTAATAGTAAAGCCTTTAATTCAATAAAAATCCCGATTGTTAATGTTTCAAGTGGTTCAAAACAATGTTTTCTATAAGCTTCCATTACTTATAGACAGGGATTTGGGGTCTAAGGAAAATGAAATCTCTTGTGGATGTGAAAAATAGACACTCTGATTGCCTATATACCAGACCTGGTTGGAAAACAATTCTAGGGGATTTTTTTGTGGTGTTTTTTTGTTTTTGTTTTTGGCAGGGGGGAAGTGTGGGTGGGTGTGATTTAGTTGAAAGGACCAAAATGCAAGACTTCTCTTACATTTGGAAGCAGAGTGAGAGCTCTTCAGTTACTTAGCTAAGATACACAGGACTCAGGAAGAGGTCTGTACTACCTGGGTTAGAGGAAGAGCTGGAACAGGCTTTATCCTATCCCAGTCAAATTCCCTAATCAGGGCAACAACTCCCCACATTACTACATGGAACCTTGGTAGAGATCGTTAGCCCCCTCCAGAACAATCTGCAAACTCATTATATGACTGGCTACCCTCAGAGCCAACTTGGACACCTCTACCAGTGACCATTCATTCACAGAATCACAGAATCATGTGGGTTGGAAGGGATCTCTAGAGATCATCCAAGTCCAACTCCCCTGCTAACACAGGTCCACCTAGACCAAGACACACGAGAACGTGTCCAGGTAGGTTTTGAAAGCCACCAGAGGTGGAGACTCCAGACCCTCCCTGGGCAGCCTGTGCCAGGGCTCCATCACCCTTACAGTGAAGTAGTTTTTCTCTATAGTTTTTTCTGCAGCGTGACTCTGCATGCTCCTTCATGCATATTCTCTCTTTCACGGCTTGGGTGGAAAAAAAAGCCCATCAAAATTGAGCCTATTTCTTATTGAAGGTAGTTTTCTTTGAGTCATGAGTTTACGTCACCAGCCAGCCAGCAGCATTGGAGGTGTTAGTAACACAGAGTGTGCGTGCCTCTCAGAGGCAGGGACAGGTACATTTCAAACATGCAGAAAGCAAGCAATTAGCTTTTAGGGATTAGGAGTTTTCACTTCATTTGCTACATAATCACTGCACACTTCTGTTTTGGTTTTATCATTCACACATTATGTTCAAGTGTGCAAACACTAGCCTGTCCTACACTCTGATATCCGGCAGCCTGGGAGCAGTCTGTACCACTAAGAGAGTTGTAGCGCTCTATCACTCTACTCTACCGGGAATGTGTTTCTTGCTTTGTTTGGGCTTTTTTTTAAGATCTAGGATATCAAATTCCACCCACATTGACAGTTGTTTTGATGACTGTCACTTTCCTGTAGACCCTGCAAAGACAATTCTCTATGGAAAAGTTTAAAAAGTAGAGAGAAAGTCTAATAATTGGGGAAAATATTATGAGTACAAAGACGTGGCTTTGCAATCAATAGCATTATCATTACTTTTCATATATGTAATTACTCTTCCTCTCTTTTCTGTGTATGCTTGTCTTCTTGCAGTGCATGGTAAAGGACAATAGTTTATTGAGAAACACTAGCTCATCTCTTATAAAAAAAATCCTGTTTGCACCCATGAATCTTCTGATTTGCCATTAATGTAAATACCAAACCGAGTTTCACCATTTTTTATGAAACCCCCTCAGCTACACTGGAACTACAGAAACTGCTGTCTTGATACATACCTACCGGTCAGACTAAAGGATCAGTGTACATACGCAGAAAGACCGATAAAGAGCACCTTGATGCTCATCATTGTCTATTAAGGTAGAGGAACATTAAAGATATAGCATTCCAAAGCAAGAAATGTGAAGTGGATCCACACAAACAAAAATACTGTGCTGTAACATCAATTTTCAGGGGAAAGGTATGTTTTGTAAACTGCCCCTCCAACCTGAGGCCCCCCCAAGTTCAAACCACATGCTGGCCAGAGAGTCCACAACTTCTGTCTTTGTTTTTAAGCAGCAAATTTACTTTGGACAGAGAAAGGGAAAAATAGCCCATAAAGTTCCCACTGTTATGAAAAACAGAAACAATTGCTAGAGTTACAAGCTCCTCACAGACTGAGCCAGAAGATGAACAGCTCTTGGTCTGTACTTTCTTCTATCCAGCTAACCCAAATTTAAAAATGCAACAATAATACTGTCGTGGCCATAAAATCTGATGCTTACAGAGTTAAGAAACTCTTATTTTCCAAACTGAACCTATGCAGCTGTTGTGCCATCAGCTTTCAGAAACCCTTTATCCTCAGCACATTTTGCTCACAACTGCCTGGGTTATAAGATCTTCATACCCTGAGTACATGGAAAAGGGTAAATGTGTCACTGCAGATTTCAAAGCAAGCCACCCGATGAAGATATTCAAATGCAAATCAGCCTAATTATACAGTTTGGTTTCACAATGTTAATGCCACTTCTCATTCCATCTTTTCATTCCTCTTGATTCAACTATGAAAACCAGCAAGGTCATGAAACTGGTCTGTATTTGAGGGCTCTCAGTTTGTTGATGGATCTTCAGAGCCTGGTAAGTGGTAGGTAGTGCCAGCTTTTTCCCCCCACTGAAACAAAGCCATTCTCTTTTCTTCAAGCTTAGTTAAAGCATAAAAAAATTAAACCCAATGTCATCGTGAGCACCAGGTTCAGCACGCGTTCTCCACAACGCTTAACCTCTACCCCACTACGTGTGAGATTATTCCATTTCCTTACCTGTCAAATAAGGTTTTTTGTGTCTTCAGCATTCTTTAGCATTTGATCAAATAAGATTCTAATTAAGGATCTGGATCTAACTACGTCATTTTACAAAATAAGAACAAGGTAAGAATGAAGTCTGTGGTGGTTTAACCCTGGCTGGGTGCCAGATGCCCATGAAGTCGTTCTATCACTCCCCCTCCAAAACTCAACATAGAAGAGAGAAATATAAGGCCTCATGAGCCGATAGAAGGACAGGGAGATTGCTCAGCAATTAGCATCATGGGTGAAACAGACTCAACTTGGGGAGAACCAGTTTGATTTATTAATGAACAATTAAAAGAGAGTAGGGAAATGAGAAATAAAACCTGAATCTTAAAACATCTCCCCTCACTCCTCCTTTTTCCCAAGTTTCTACTGCCTCACCCCACAGTAGTGCAGGTGAACAGGGAATTGAGGTTAAGATCAGTTCATCACAGATGTTTTCTCCCATTGCTTCCTCTCAGGGGGAGGCCTCTTCACTCTTCCCACTGCTACAGTGTGGAGTCCCTCCCAATGTGAGTCCTTCCCATGGGCTACTGTTCTTCATGAACTACTCCAACGTTGGTCTCATCCACGGGCTGCAGCTCTTCACAAACTGTTCCAGTGTAGGTCTCAGCAATAGGGGAAACAGTCCTTCAGGAATGAACTGCTCCAGTGTGGGTCCCTCATAGAGTCACAAGTCCTGACAGCAAACCTGGTCCAGTGTGGGCTCCTCTCTCCATGGGGTCAGAGCTTCCTTCAGGCATCCACTCGCTATGATGTAGAGTCCTCCCTGGGATGCAAGTGGATCTCTTCTCCACCATGGACCTCCATTGCTGGAGGGGCAGGGCCTGCCTCACCATGGGCTGCACCACAGGTCACAGAGGAATCTCTGCTCTGGTGTCTGAAGCACTTCCTCCCACTCCTCCACCACTGACCTTGGTGTCTGCAGAGATGTTGTTCTCACACTTTCACTCCCTGCTGCTGCTGCAGTTCAGTACTTGCGCAGCAACTTCTTCCCCTTCTCAAATATGTAAATCACAGAGGTGTTACCTCCATTGCTAATTGGCTCGGCATTGGCCAGTGGCAGGTCCAGTTTAGTTCCAACTGGCACTGACCTTGTCAACTACAAGAGAAGTTCTGGCAGCCTTTTTTAAAGAAGCCACCCCTGTAGCCCCACTGCTATCAAAACCTGGCCACACAAACCCACTACAGTGTTGTTGACCTGAAGTTGTGTACTGGGAATCTGAGAGCCCAGCTGGAGCAGCTGTGACTCCCAAGACATCTTTTGCTGCCAGACATCATGAATCTTAGCAGGGGAAAAATTGAATTTTTCCTTTCTGAACTTTGAAGCAAGCTGAGAACCCAGCCCAGGGGAAAGTGCGGTCACAAAGAGAAGTCCTGACTAGCTTCCTCACTTCTTACTCCAGAGAATATGTTCCAAGATAGCACACGGAATGGTGAGAAAAGGGCAAGTCTCTCCTCAAAAATCCTTCTCCTCTGTGGCTGTGCAAGCTCAAAGCCAACTGTAATTGCCCAATCACTACTTATCAGGTGTAGCTAACAGAGACTTGGACACAGCTGCCATGGCTCCCTGAAGCACAGTGAGGAGGACTCCTTGGTGTCTGCCTTACCTTCTCATGCAGTTAGCTTAGAGCTTTTTAAAACACCTTTGAAAGCTTTCTACTCTATTATATTTACAACACGGTTTTGACAACAGCAACACAGAGATTGAGTATTTAATACAGTTCGCTAGGGGAAAAAAAAAATCCTTGATAAAGGCTCTGCTTCATAAATAATGTCTGTCATGTTCACAGTCTCTACACACAATGCTCTCATCTACCGTGTGTGGGCAGGGAGCATAGGAAATTTGTGAAAAACAAACAGTGAATCACCAATGATTTTGATGGCAGCTCTGCCCTACGTGGCACCTCACCAAGCCATCACTCAGAGCGACAACTTTGTTTCTCATCTGGCACGACTCAGCGCTTCATCACGTTGCTCACAGAATAGGAGAAAACGTGGATTAGAGTTCATGGCAATGGCAAGGGAGATTACGTAAATCATTTTGTGTGTATGTGTGTGTGTATTATATATCCACCCAGATGCTTTGTGCACCTCTAAACTGAGGTAAGCTGAACAGCCTCCCACCTGCTGGAATACAAGGGCCTGCACTCACAGCTCAGAAATGCATGCAGTCCTTTCTGGCTCAACATCTTGGCCACTAGTGCCTGCCTGGTGAAAGCAAACACAGATATTTGACGTCCCTCACTACAGAGCCTTATCCAAAGCCCAGGAAAATCAATGTACAGGCCTTAGTATTTTCAGTGCCTCTTAGATCAGACATCAAATCCTCAAATCATGCAGCTCCTCACTCCCATTTTCAGTCTCTTTATGCACCACTACCCAGAGCTGAGCAGTGCTGAGGACAGCCAGCATGTTGTACCTTAAGCATTGCATCATACAAGACTTACAAGGAAAAAAATAACCCTCGTTTAGCTTCGAAGAGAGATGAATAACCTTCTCATTGATCGTGCTTACATCACAACACAAACACAGGGCACTGAAGTTAGATTTATCTCTCACTGTCAAAATGCTGTAGACAGAGATCAGTGTTGTCCCAGTGATCTCAGAATGATGCTGTGCATTTGAAGTTCATGCAATCATTCTTCAAAAATAAGTTTTGTCAGCCCATATATCCTGTGATATTATTCTTAGAGATTCCTTAATAAAAAAAACTCAGCTATTTAGACTGGAAAATGGGGGCATGCTTCTTCATGAATCCACTCGAACCATGCGACCAAGGAACTGCCATTTCCAGGCTCTGCACAGCAGCCACCCTACAAACAAAGACTCTAAAATCACTAACTTTTTTTGGCAGCTTGCAGAAAGGTAAGAAAAAATGGCTGTGAGGGACAACTAGGTTGTCCCTTTTGTATATATGAGATCCAGAAAAGATTATATTCCTTTGCCTCCAATAAGAAATTTGAAACTATAAGTCTCAATTCTTATTTATTGGAACCATAGGTTGATAGAATGTGTTTCCTTCTCAGAAACTGAGAAGTCCAGTGACATTTGTTGAGTTCTGTTTTGAACCAGGGTTCTTCAAGGTACTCAGTGGCTAACAGTTCTCTTTTCAAAAAAAAAAAAAAAAATCATAGAATCATAGAATGGTTGGGGTTAGAAGAGCCCTTTAGAGATCATCTAGTCCAATCCCCCTGCAGAAGCAGGTTCACCTAGATCAGGTCGCAAAATCAGAGTCTTTTGGGGTATGCTGTCTACATCTAGATTATATTATTTTTATTTCATTTCTATTAGCTACCAGTATACCTGGAGAATTATTTTCCCAATTTCAAACTACTTTTTTTTCAGTAATGCACAGCTTTACATTTAAAAATATGCCATTCAGGATAAAATATTATGATATAAAATGTTCACACTTTATGGAGAGGCTATATAAAATATACTCTATCAGCAACAAGATGGAAGACAATACATTTCTGTTATCTGCTTTGGATTCATTTCTTCCCAGAGCACCTGAAAATATTAATCTTAAAACTTTAAACTCTTAGGCATTGCCTAATCTCCCACGAAGAAACTGGTTAAGTGGTTCTGATACTGTAACATTTTCACTCACAGATAAGTAGTACAAGACTTTTAACTTGTTTCTTAATTATGCAAAATTCCAAGGACTTCACCCTCACTCCAGAGGGTGCAGGATTAGGAAAACGGAATTAGTAGGCATCTGAGAATTCCTCTGGATGATCTCTTGTTACACCAGTGACCAATATCAGCCACAAAAACCTCAAAGGACTGTAAAAAATAGTTCCAGAAACAGAACTGACCTAAAATCTCACTTTTTTTAGTGAAAAAAAAAAAAATAGGGTTTAGTCTTTAAAAATATCATTAAAGACAGGTTTTCGGGGCGGGGGGGGGGAAGATGGCTTGGTCAAAAGGCTTGAAAAAGTTTGCAGCTATGAAAGACATTCTCAGTCCAAAATGCTCTGGTGTGCCTCATGTGAGCTGCGCTACCTTTCCCCTCTTGAGCATGGCTTCTTATGACATACCACTTCCTTCACCTCCAGAGATGGCACTGCACCACTCAAGTCCCTTTATGGTTCATTAAAATGAGCCTGGGGTATAAAAAACATCCTGATATATTCCAGGAGACATGGCAGAGATATTTTGAATAAAAGCACATTCCATTTTTGTAGTTCCCCCAAAAGTAATTGAAAAATGATGAGTAGGCTTTCCTGGATTTCTTTCAAACTATACGGGGGGAGACTGAGAGACAGACTGGGCCCACACAGACACACAAGGTTTCACACATTAAGCTTTGGGTGATACAGTTTGCTCAAATGTAAGTAAAAGATTTACGCTTGACATGACCCTAAGACATGTGAAAATATAGATGTGGTAGCAAGTTGCATATGCAAAAAAGGCACTTTAAATATATCTGAGCTGTCTGGTCCACTAACCACAAAACACCTCGTTTGCTCCAGAGACTGACTGCCTCTGCCTCATAGACTCTAAAAAGCAGAAAGCAAGTAAAATACAATTAATATATTTAACTTGGGGGCTCTATCTCACGATTTGAAGTGTTATCTATTAGCAGATGACTCCCAAAGAGATGATGTAAGTACTCTTGGCAAGTTATATTAGACTCTAATAAAAGCCCATACAGTGAGAAAGATTAGAAGAGAACATACAGCATCAACCCTGTTTCTAGAAAAGGAAGCCCTCAGAGGGAATTGCAGAGACTTTGGTAAACTGACAAGAGAGCTGAAAGGCAGTCCTGGAGGAACCAGAGCTCAGTTTGCTCAGACATGCTGGTGCTGCTACTGTAATCTCTAAACAGCGGAAGAAGGGTATGCTCTATTTTTTCTTGAAGACTATTGAAAGCAGTCAAAAATTCTGAGTTATTGCAATATCCTGAAAACCCCACTTTACAGTTTTGCTTTTATAAAAGCAGTAAAGTAGATTTTACTGAAGTTCCAAAATTCACGTGTAATGAGCAGCATTAGGTACAGCCCACACCTCGCCAGTCACTGAATCACAAGGGCTAACTCCCATCTTTGGGCATGTTTAGATTTCTCACCAGCAGAAAGCAGAGCATACACAGAACTATGTATTCAAATTACGTTTTGGAAAACGATGCACTAGATTTTAAAAGAGTATTTGGTGAGAAGCGAGTGCAGCAAGGACCTTGTCCAGCTCTCAGAGGGACCAGTGTAGACAGAGAAAAGCTCACAACAGTTCCCCACGCACCCAACCAAGGTTCCAAGCGCTTTTTCTGAAACTTGAAGCTTAAAGAACACATGCCTTGCTCCCAAATTATTTTAAAAGACACATCCTCCATCCACGGTCCCTAAATGAAAGACATAAACAAACTGAGAGGCAGACTGAAAACCTATTTTTAGATGAATGGACAGCATGAAAGCTTTCCAACTTCCTCTTCTTATCCCCATTTGCTATTTCTTCTGTTCCCGTCTCTTCTCCTCCATATACTTTTGTTGGTGACTGTCAAATGCTCTCTGCTCCTATTTAAAACTCTTAATGGCAACCTAGCAGATGTCCCCGATTCAATTATTTTAATCTGTGTTAAGTGGCCACAGCAGCTGTTCATCTCCTCTTATTGACATTATTAATACTGTAATTAAAATATACTTTAGTCAACTGAAAGATTCACATAAACCTCTCTGAATTTGCTTCTCACTACCAAGAGAGGAAAGTGCTCGGTGAAAAAAGAAGGAACCAAGAGTCTGGGTTTTAAGAGCCAGTGTGAAGCTCTTGCTAAAAAAGGCATGCGTTACTTGCCAGGTTAAGTTTGCTGCTGGGGCTCACACTATTGCCATACAAAGAGCTGGCCATCCCACAGACATGTAGCAGCTCAGCTCATTGCTTTTGAACTTTTATCAAAGTCTACTAACACTGAAACAGCACAGCATTTCACCTTACTGTAATGTAAAGGTCTAGGGAGCAAATTTATTTTGAGTTTCATAGAATCTTAAAGAGTTCTTAGCTGCATTATGCCCTTTATTAACCTGAAGGGGATTGTTTGATACTTCTTAATAATCAGAAAAAGTATTCAAGGGAAACTCAAGCCATAAGCCTGTATTTCAAAATAAGAGGAATTATACACTTAAGTATCATTGCAACTTGCTTCTAATAGGCTGCCGATGAATTTTAGTTAATCGCCTTAGACCTGTTCTTTGTTCTCCAGATCCCCAGGGATCTCTTCGAGGAGCTGCTGCACTGAGGGTGTGCCTACCATGTGCCGAACTGCTTTGGAAGCTACACTCAGATCCTCTAATACAATTATACGTAAGGATCCAGCTCTTCAGATCTTCAGAAGAGTCACTTTGGCAAAGCAGCAGGACTCATAAGCTCTATTTGCTGAAGTTGTGGCTATTTGTTGGGAACCAGAAGAGGACAGAAAAAAACCAAACTGATATAAATAAAGCTCTTTAAGAGTCTTTACTCAGGTCTGAAGAATTCAACAGCTGCATCCCATTCAAAAAATGGAACAGAATAAATATCCTCAGCTACAAGACCAATTTTCCAGCGGCCAAGTTGAAATCTTAGTATATTTCTAAAAGAAGACATTGATTTTAAAGGCAATTTTTAACACACATTTCACAGAATTTTACAAGTTAACTTCACAGCATTTGATATTTGCTTTAAAGCTTTATCTCCAGGAAGTATGTGAAAGTATAGGTGCATCTCAGTGTATGTGTTTACATAAGGAATTCATAGGGAATATGTAAAGCTCCAGGTGCTGCAGAGCAAAACTGGCAGGAGTGTTCTCTGCGCTTATGGAAAGTGAGAAGCTGAGAAAAAGAACTCAAATGCACTTTTTAATTCTATCCAATGATTTTAAAGCCATTTTCATCACACTGTGTTCCTCAGGACCTGAATGGTTCTTTCTTTGAAGCACGCAGCTAAAATTCTAGGCATTAGGAGGACTGTGGGCAGCTCCCCAAGCTGCTCTTTCCTGCGAGGTAACTGGGCTGTGGCTGGACAGAGACAGCACATTTCTGCTAGTGGCAGATATCTAGGGTAACACCATCCTGATTGCCCTCATCCCAGTCTGAACTTCTGTATTTGAGTCTCTAGTTATTCACACAATGTAAACTGAAATTTGCCTTAATAACATTTTCTCCTAATATAGCTCTGGGTCACACAGAAGCATTCAGTATCTTACGGGACTGACAACTGATGAAATACATTACCCTGGCTGAATAAATGATATACACTGTATACAAGAGATATTTTGGTAAAGATGAATATAAATACCCAATAATACTTGCAGACAGAAACTAAGAGAATATTAAAGAACGAAGCATCTATTAAATGTATAACAATGTTTATTATTCCATAAAAGGCTACTTCTCTTACTTCCCTTGTTTAAACTCTCCTCTGAGTGAACAGTAAACACATTTTTCCTCTGTGACTTCTCACACAGTACAGAATTAATGGATGAGTATGTTACTAGTGTTACTTTTATTATTATCATCCATACATCATTCATTACAGAATTAATCAGCTTATTCTTGAGGCTTTGTGAAGTCTTACACTTTCCATCTGACAGAGTAATGAAAGCCAACAATGGCAGAAGTGCAGAGTAATTATGAATGTTTCAAATGCTGATAGATCAGCTATGGGGTAGACCAGATTTACAGTAGGATTGCTTTCAAAATACGTGCATCTACGTCTAACTAGACACTCCAAGTACTACTCTTAACTAGAGGTGAGCAACAAGAATTTTTGGGGAAGAAATTAATTTTGTTTGGTTTATAGAAATAAAAATGAAATTCCAGAAATGTCCTTTTCCTCACTTTTTCCCATGCAGGGAGGGAGCATACAGTGGCCAGCTCAGAGGTCTACACTGTGGCATAACTGCAGATGTGTAGTGAGATGAGCTGAATTCCTCCCTTAAATACCATTTTCCCTGGCTGATGAGCACTTCAAAGTTTCCTCTGGGCTCTGACCTTTGCTAGCATGGCAGAAGAAACATGATGAACACATCAGTGGCCATCTACACAGCTGCTTGATAAAAACGGGGTTTTGTGGCTAACTTGCCAACAAGTTTCACAGGGCCGAGAATTTGTTCAGCCGCAGTCCCTCTCATGGTCCTCTAAAACAAGCTCAGCAGGACCACCACAACCTTCACTGAACCAACCAATCCTTACACAGCCCAGACCCGTGCTCCAGATGAAGCTGCACCCCTTGTTAACAGCTCAAGGTTATTCTTCATTTTATTAATTTCATGGCCAGCAGTGAAAATGTCAGCTGCAGATGAACCTACCCTTGCTTAGCTCATTGCCCGCTGTAATTCCCTGAAGTCCAATTGCCATTTATAGCGATGGGGCTGGGTGGAGCGTCCCTGGGAAGAAGGAGATCACAGGCTGCATTCTTCAAATGCTGCAAGAGTCTTTTCCCCTAAGAACTGGGCACAAGCTGTGCTATTACAAAACAAACAACAGTCAGGGTCAATTTTAAATTATACTACTACTGGTTTTCAACTAATTTGATGCCAATCTCTGCAAGAACAGTTTCCAGCACTACCAGAATTCACCCTGAAAATCATTCCAATGAGTTCTGTTACTAAGGACGTGAACTCCCACAAAAAATGAAGGGCAGATCTGCAGTAATTTCACTGAAAGTAGGATTATGCTGCCTTTTTGTTTTTCCCCCTGCAGTACAGAACATTAAATGCCAGCTGAAGCAATAATATACCCATCATAAACATTGATATGCCAAACTCAGAGCTGCAATGCACTGTGGTGTTATGTAACTAACAGCTCGGCTTAGAAACTAATTTAAATTAATAATGCCTTAAACTTTCCTGACTTTTACTGTCTTCTCTCAAAAAAAAAAACCTTCAAACAAACCAAAACCAAAAAGAAAACCTAATCCAAAAGAGAAAAAGAGCCAGAGCTCTTTCAAATTCATTAGTGACTTGGTTATTGCCAGACTGTCCTATGCAGAAGGTATTCACACTACAGCAGACTACATAGAGAAGCATCCAATAGAGGAATGCATGGCATCCATAGACTGCAATTATATAGTTAACACTGTCCTCCTCCCCCATCTCTTCCAAACAGCTAAAACTGCCTTCTATCTGAAAGCAAACCAGAAGACAATAGTACAAATACCATCCACAGTTCACATTTCCAAGAGTACTCT
Organism: Colius striatus; assembly: GCF_028858725.1. Lineage (NCBI taxonomy): Eukaryota > Metazoa > Chordata > Aves > Coliiformes > Coliidae > Colius > Colius striatus. The sequence continues at coordinate 75,465,282 of NC_084759.1, forward strand.
GTTTAAAAGCAAATCAACTCCTAAATTGCTCTTTCCAAAACAAGTTTTTTTCTACTAGCTAATAATTACAGAAGAATTTTCTCAAGTTTATTGATGGTGGGAAAGAGAAGCACAGTTAGAGCATTATTTTCTTGTAGAGAACTGAAATAACACTTTTTCCAGATTTCCACAGAGATGTTCAGTGGAAAAATGCCCAGTATCCTGAAAGAGTTCTCTCTGGAAATTAATTTCACTCTTTCCCTCCCATAATAGTCTTTTATGGATGTGCAGATAAGCTTACAATAAAAGAATATGCAGCCTTTAGAAGCACACTGAAACATTCATTTCTGATATCTGAAATTACTACCTGAGAAGACCAAGTTTATTGTATAGTATTCCAAATCAGTAAAGATTTTCTATCAATCTAGAAAAACTAAGGGTTTGGGGTTTTTTTAATATTATTTCCTAGCATAGCTCCTGATGTGAATCCAAGTTCTACTTGGCTTAGTTGTTTTATACAAATAGTTGCATAACAAAGACAGGAGTAAACTCCTGTGCACATGCCTTAAGCTCTAAGGTAAACGACTAAGATGCCAAATATTAGAGCATGACTGCATGTCTGGACTTCTCATTTATTTCTAATTCTTCTGGTAGTTACAAAAGTAATTCAAAGAGTCATCCATCATGTTTCCTGATAAATATGTCTTCATAAAATGTGCCTACTTGTTTTTTCACTGTACCATGGGTGAGAGGATAAGAAGCATTTCAGACTGCTCAAGATAAACAGTTTTTTAAAACTTTAAGATTACCCAGATAAAAATTTTCTCAGAAATCTAGCGGGGAGAGAGGGTAGGAGGAGGCAGAAAGAAGGGAGAAGGAAGAGGCACTAACCCAGTTCATTTATCTCACTGGAGAAGAGAGAAGGGCTGTCTTCCAGACTAGCTAATCATTTCAATCATATCACCTCACACAAGTTTGTCTAGTGTTTTGCAATAGGAACTAATTTGCGATAAACATTACTGAACTTGGCAATGAGCTAACCATCCATTCCACCACATTGTCACCGTCCCTTCAGAAGGTTGTCCCTACAAGAGACACGCAGCTGCTCTCCAGAGGGAGAGCTGACAGAGGTGGGTCTGCAGCCACAGCCTTCAGCTCAGCCCAGGGTCCTTCCCCTTAAAGGCTCTCATCTCTGTTCTTGGGACTTGAGAGTGAGCTGAAGGGGAAGTCAGGAAGGCATACCATCAACCTCAGATGTCACCAGTTTTAGGTTTCTAACTGTGTTTTCCTGTTTTTTCGTCAGTGTTTTCCTCTAGTACTACAGTGTTTTCCTCTAGTCCTACTGCTTTGTGGTCACTATTCCTCATTCTGCCCTTCAGTCCCGAGTAAAGGAAAACAACTGCTGTACAAAAGCAAATGAGAAACTGAACACCTATTATCATCACAAAAGAATACAACAATAAATCAAAGTGATGAGGAGGGAAAAAGACTGCAATTTATCTTCTACTTAATATCTCTTCTGTGTTACAGCATATCTGGTATTTCAAATGCAGTATGCTTTTAAAGATGACCACTCCTCATAAACTGCATCTTCCTTTTTAACCCATGAGTTGCCTAAGCTATGGTGAATTACTTGAAGCTCTTCTAGAATATGGCTGTCCAAGCTGCATCCCACTGGTCAGGCTGGCTGCACCCTGAGAGATCACTCTACTGTGCTCCCAGCCACTTCTGTCATCAAATAGCACAGCCTCTCAGCAAACAAATATCCTGCTGTGTAACAAAACCCTATCCTGGCCATACAGATCTGTTCTAGGCAACATCACCAGTTGCCTTTGCAACCCCCAAAACAAAGTAAATCAAGTATTTTGGAAGCTGGGTTTTTTTCTTGCCCTTTCTAACACAAGATGCACAAAAAGCTTTTGATAGTCTGCTCATCCATGTACCTACAGCTGCTCAGGTTTACATTATGCCGGCATAAAAGCTGCATAATTATGCTTGACATAAATACTGGAAATTTTTTTTATAACAAAATACTTGAAAGGTCAGCTTGTAGTACACTGCTGTTGAAGAAAACACATTATTAAGCAGGATGTTACTGCATGCTTTGAATATCTTGTTTCATCACTTAGGACCTGCTTTTTGAATGTAAAAAATGACATAGAGTGCTTGTTTCCCACTGACCTTATCACCAGATTTGCTCATAACAGTTTGAATTAATAAGGCTATTAAATCACTTCACATCTGTCCTCATGTGAACACTGTCAGAATCTGCTCTTTCACTCTCAGTTCTCACAGATTTTTCATTGTATAGAAGGTGCCTTCTGTATAGATACATATATTCTGTATAGAAGATACTCAAGTTGACATTTACCTGGTCAACAGCACCATGTTACTACCTAAAGACAAGGATGGAGAATTTATTGTCTCTGCTGACAGCCACCATAGATTTTCAAACTCCACATGCCAAGAAACACTAATCTAAGACATCTTGTGGGTTTTGTGCTGTGTTGGATCTAGATCTGTTTTCTAAATCTTGGACTATGTTTCCCTCGTTAAAAAAAACCCAAAGGAAACCAGTGTGACACAAAGATACAGCTGCAGAAGCTGTAAGAATTTTTTTTTTGCCAGCAGAGGTATCATCATAAAATTTGGAAGCATAGGTATGTGTGTTTGCATGCATATTTGTACTTGTAGTGCAATGCTGGTTTAAGAGACAAATTTCATACATTTACAACAATTAAAGATCAAAATAGGATTATCAAAATGAGAACATTCAGTTGTTACATGTTGAGAAGCAGGAAAAAAAGACTGTTAGAAGGATGAAGACCTTGTAACTCTCTCCACTGCCTCCACTTCCCATCCAGGCTGAGCTTCAGTGTGCCGAAGGGGAGCATGGGGAGCCTGAAAAATTCCCTCTGTGCCATGCTAATGTAATATAAAAACAAACTAAATCAAACCAAATTAAGGAACAGAAACTCTATTACAGCTTGTAACACAATGTAACAAGTTAGCATCTGTTTTAATTTCCTACATATTTAAGAAGCTTCTGTAGAAAGGTGTGGACCAGACCTGAGCACAGAGACATGCCAGATAAAGTTACATGGTCTTTTACAGGTTTCCACTGGGTTGAGGGCTCACCTCACCTTGCTACTGTTACTGTGATAGTGAATATCCCCCACTGTGCTTGTTTATATGGCTCTCTTAAGATTGTAGGGAGGTCTGTAAGTGTTGGTGTAGGCAGACTCCACTGTCCCCAAACAACCAGTCAGTCCTGACTGAAGAGCAAGCCCAGCTTCACTTATATAAATGGAAGATATTTATATTTTACAAATATTTTACTTGTATTTTATTTAAGGCTGTCCCTACAATTAACAGGACACAGCATGGCACCCACTTCACACCAGGCAGTGCTGATGAGGAAGCTGAGAGGTCTTACCAAGGCTCCCAACTGACCAGTCACCTGAGTTTCTTTGTAGGGATGGGGACGGTTTGCAGCCAGGACCCATTCATGGTCTGGGCATGGCAGCTGAGACGTGACCTCAGCCTGGTGGTATAGCAGGAGCAGCTACACACATGAAGGTAGAAGACATATCTACACAGTCAAGAAACATGTATGTAATCAAGTATACACAGTTTAACAAGTGACATCAACAGGAGTGGAATCACTATCTGTGATAGCACTGTCAACTTGCAGCTAAGAAAAGACACTATGTGCTAGCTTACAAACACAATGAAAGTTTAATTTAACACATTTTGCCAACTGAAGGGTGCACATACAGTTAGCAACCTTAGCTCAGCCATCTGCTAAGCTTCAGCAGTCCCATGATACCGTGACTAATCACTGTGGGTAAGGACGGTTCACTAAAACCATAGGTACTCAAGCTAAGGGCTCAGGCTGAGAGCTGAGGAGTTGTTTGATTTCAGTTCAGAATGGGGAAAAACCATAAGCCCAGAATCAGAGGCTGAAGTTTGTATTCCCCAAGTACATGTGTCTGGACTTGTGCCTGGGTTTGTGCCCTGGCAGTTACCCAGCTGGCAGGGATCAGCCTTAATCCTCACTACTGCCTTCCTCTGCACAGTGGCCATGTCCAAATGTTCTGTCATGAATAATCCCTGGATTGGGCTAACTCTATACTCAGGAGCTTTCCACAGAGTTGGTCTGGACCTCAGCTACATCAGAAACATTGGTGACAATCCAATGACACAGATAATCAAGCCCCAGCACCAGAGGATGCCCTCAGACACGGTTCAATCTGTCTGTGTAGACACTGCCAAAGACAGCAGAGCAGGAGGCAGAAAAGTAGATGCACCTGCAGTCACAGCATTTATGTATCTCACATTAAAAAGTTACACTTTGCAATATGCCCTAAGGGAGAGAAGACATGAAGCTGTACTGTCAAGAGTAAAGGAAAGGGAAAGAGAAACATCTCCTTTGTTCTCCTTCAGCTTCTGCCGCTGGGCTAGACCTGTGCTGCCTGCTGCCTGACCTTGGCAACACAAACAAGAGATTCTAACCCACAACTGATGAGGTCAATTCTTCAAACTTGTACAAAAATGGTAATACTACATTTTGTATTTTTCTTTTCACTGCCCAAGCTGTGTGAAATATTTCTATGAGTGAACTTGTGTATACACCATATAGCAGCAAAGTTTTAACTAAAGTAAAAAAATAACTAACATCTATCATTAATATCAGTGCTAAACCATTAATTAACATATAGCTGTGTTAAACAAGGCTCTCCAAGGCACCCTCAGTCTTACTGATTGGGTCACACTACTCTTAAGCAAGGCAATAAGCTTTAGCTGAGCTTCAAACAACTCAATGTATCCCCAATTTAGGCAAGTTTATTTCTACAGAGCTGATATGTACATTTGTTAGCATTTTATGCTGTTTTTTTACAAAGCAGACAGTGGAGTTGCCTCTCTTAAACTACCTAGGAAGTTGTACGCTCCAGTTAACAAAGACATATGAAGACATTGGTATTATTTACAGATAGTGGGAAATACTTCTTTCACCTACTCACCAACCCACACCACAGCCAGTGGGACTTCACGTCCAAGCAGTTACGCACGAGGTGATGTGTGCTGTTCAGTGACAGCCAAATCACTAAATCTCTCAAAATACAAAGGATATCTTTCTTTTGGCACCCTGATGTATATGACTTGCAACAAACTTGACTGTTGGCAGTCCTTAGCTCTGCAAGGGCACAGTAGCAGCACTCTCTTCATTGCACATTTTAAACCAGGTTTTCAGCTCAATATATACTTCTATTCTTTTCTGTTTTCATGCCTGCACAACCCTTCTGACATTAGAACATAAATAAACACCACAAAGTACTTGTTCTGATACAATGGGTTTTCTGATACAACAGTTTCCCAGTTCCTAAGAGAAGATCCCACTGTCTCTGAGGTCCTTTCCTCCTGGGATAAGAGATTAGTTTTACATTTTCCTCAGATTTTGAAAGGAAAACGTAGGTCTGTGACCTACCCAATATATTTTCCTACTTTGAGAAGCATAAGAAGGAGCTGTTGCTGCCTGTTTATTCTTTTTCCTTTAGCCCAGAGAAAATGATCATTCCATGAGAAAAAAGCTATTCACTCCACTTCCTGGCAAGACAGAAGGTGATCCCGTTACTCCTTGAGAAGTAACAGACGAAGAGATATTTTCACTACCTCCACAAGGAAGCAAAAGGGGATCAACACCTTAAAATGCTAACAGATTCTATGCCAGTGGAGCAGAGTGGAAAGTTTAGGCTATATAAAGATTTTCTTTAGAGTTGTGCCAGCAAAAAGATGGTACTCGTAATTTCCCTGTCAGTTAATGCTGCTGAGCATTTCTTACTCCATGATCTTACCTCAGCTAACTATTATCCAATCAAACTACTGTTCATTCCTTTCTTCTCCTACTTAATGCAGAACAGTAACATCAACTTTTAATTAAAGAATGTTCACCAAATACAGAAATTATAAGCCACAGAAAATAGTTGGGGTGATTTACACTACTATTGCATTTTTTTTTCATGGTAGGAAAAAGCAATTGTAGCCTAGTATGCCTTACTCAGCAATTCTGCAATGTTCTTCCTTACTGAGACTTTAATAAGATCAATGGTAATAAAATTGAAAACATCACTTAAAAATTAGTGTATTAGTCTGACTTCTATCACCATTAAAACCTTGGATTCTTTTGTCCTGAATCTTCACACCAGGACAGCAGAAACACCATTAACTGGCTGGTAAAATACATACCCAAGCATTTCAGACGCCAAGAGCTTTATACATCAAAGCTAAAATTTTAGTCACATAATTTTGTTTTCTGAAATGACTTTTGAATATTATTAAACCACATAGTTAAGCTTGTTTTCATGACCTGACATAGTACTACTAGCACAGGACATGACCTAAATTGGCTTATTGTAACAAAAGCAAAATATCTTACTTTTCTTCAACTCCCAACTGTGATACGTATGATGGAAGACCTCAGGGCTTTATTTTTAAAGGCATGAAGTCATTAAGTTCTGGGAAACAAAATGCCTTTCAGAATGTGATCCAAATGCTGGAATTCACCCATCTTCAATGGGGCACACGAGGATGTTTCCTGTATAGGCATCTAGGTGTGCACTGGTGCTCAAAATTGTGTGCAAATAGATACTAAATATATACTAATAATCCAATACTCAGAAATAGTTTTTTCATCCAATATTGAAAAATAATTTCTCACTGAAAACTTATTATTTCTTAACGCAATAAAAACAAGATAGGTTCCTGCAGTGGAAATACCACACATACACACACCCCCCCTCACACGCACACACACCCCCCCCATTCAGTTTCTTAACTCTGCTCATGGTAGCGCTTTGAAATTGTGCCCTCCTTAACTTTGATGCACACTTTTTCAGAGAGGTCACTTCAGATGATTTGTTGAAAAAGACAAATGTACTACACCATTATAATACTAAATTATATGTGAAATATAAATTTGGCACACAATGCTATACTCTGTGAAAGAAATTACATTAAGATAATTTGGGGAGTTGGACTAGATGATCTCTAAAGGTCTCTTCCAACCCCTATCATTCCATTATGCTGAAATAGATGAAACAGATAGGAAAAACAGAAAAGAAAATTATAACTAGCGAGAGTGGACAGCTCTTAAAGCTCAAGGCAGCTCTTAAACATTTTTACGATTTTTCTTCTTGAAAATCTCCCATGAGGTTTCCAAAAAATAACCCCAAACCAACAAAAAAAGAGAAAACAAAAAAAACCCCACAAAAATCCCACACACAAATAAAAAAAGCCCACCACGAAATGACAACAAAATCAACCCCCCAAAAAAAACTCCCATGAGAGTCAAAACCCAACATAGCAAGAAGATATCATGCACAGCTCAAATATTTTTGCAGATTCTCCAGTTGCTAAAATCTATTGTTGTTTTTTTAAGGCTATGACTGCTTCCACATTCCTCTCTCTGAATCTGCTAAAGCTGTGCTGTTGGCAAGTATTGCTACATTACTTTTAAATGACATTTAGTCTTTTTGCTCTTGGTACTCATGAACTGGGATCCAAAATTAAAGGGAACTGCCCTCAGAGACAGCAGAAACAATGGATACCAAAACTAAAAAAAGATTAAACATTTGCTTTCTGTCTCAAGATAAATTCCAAAATTCAAAGGAATTTTATCACCAATTTGCTGTTCCCATCAAATATTCATTAATGAATGATCCAACTTCCAAAACAGACTGTAGAAGATTTGTCCTTGAGATCTACAGATTGTTTATTTTAATTAAGATATTAATACATGACCATTGTTCTTTTCCTGACATAGTGATTGGATCTTGACCACTTGCCTCCTAGGTGTAACTTTGCTATGCCAGCGTGTACTGCAGTCACAACATGACTGTAATAGCAATTCAGTTCTCAGTTTAAACTTGGCAATGAACACTCTTTCTACTTTACGATGCATTATCAATTATACATACACAGAATTACAAAGTAAAAATTCCAAAGGAGAGAATGAAGATCTAGCTCTTCTGTACTCTGACCAGGGTTTATTTTAGCAGATGTCTTGATAATGGTCGATGAGACAGTGCCATGGGATGCGGACGGAGCCTTGGTGCCTACAGCTGGCCTCCAGCAGGGAAGGAAGGATCCCTTCAGAGCAAGGATACACCTGAACTCCACAGGGCACCCAACAGCACCTAGTGCACATGGCTGGCTGAGGCAGCAGTCAGGTAGCAGGAGAAGAGCCACAACACAGCACCATAGGGACACATCTGTCACACATAGAGAGTGCCAGCAAAGAAGCATCCATCTTGGTCTCTAAGATGTGGCATTTGACAGCTCTGTGCCACTGTTGCTTTCAGAAGATTTTCCTACTTTCATGAATAGCAAAGCATGTGGATGAAAACTCGCCCTTCTGAGATGGCTGCAAAACCATTTGGTGTGCCGTGGCGTGATGTGCTGAAGTTAGCAGCCACTCCGGGCCAAAAGTCAGGATTTCTCTTCCAAACTCCTCTAATCTTATTAGTCTTTCCATAGGAATGAAGTAGAGATAGCAACACTGTTTTGACTGCTAATGCTTCACGTAAAAATAAGCTCCTAAGGACTCCAGATAGAAAGCAAATCTGCCAGTCAGCAAAACATTTAAGTACATGCTTAGTTTAAGGAGTTTTGCCACCTTCTGTGTGCAACTATTCTCTTGAATCATAGATGTAGGTTGGGCTTTGTATGGCTGAACTTGAACTAGATGTAGGTTGGGCTTTGTATGGCTGAACTTGAACTATTTAGTAACTCATCTCACCCATCACAAGCATCCTTTGACCTAATGAGGTGCTTGCTCTTTTTTATTGACTACAGTGAGGCATGAGACAATTGCCTTATATGTTTAAACATTAGATGAAAAAGCTCATGCTCAAAAAATCCTACCCATGATGGCTTACCAGTAACTCAGTGACACAAATCCACCACCGCTATACTCATTACATAAGCTCAAAGACCATCAGCAAGACCCAGGCCAAGTGCTTCAGAATAATTTTTACTTCAAAACACCGATGATAACAAAATACATCTTAGGAGTTTCCTTTTCTAGCTGCCCACAACCCAACACATTCTGGCTTTTATCAGCTTCAGATAGGAGGTAAAATATTTTCATCCTTCTGACATACTTATTCATTTTAAAACACCTCATAGGAGGAAAAAAGTGATTCATTACTGACTTACATCAGTGTCGACCAGATCCCAATGACACAAAAGCAGAACATTGCAAAGTGAAGATCCACTAGATCTTCAGAGAAGGTCCAATCCGAAGCAAGTTCAGAAGATGAAGCCAAGTCAACTATAAGGAGTAACTTCAAGTGCCAGTCCTGGTTTACCAGTCTAGAGAATTGTTTTAAACATGGAAGTTCATGCAATAAATTAAATTCTGGTTTTGCTGTATTGTATGACAAAGGAATTTGCCTAAAAAATGACAGATGTTCGTACATTTGTATTCAGGCAACTCCACAGACGTAAACACCCATAATACCCTTTAAATGAAGGGGGGAAATAGAAAACAACAACAACAAAAAATCTTTTCCAGTTTTAGGGAGGGCTTTTTGTTGTACCTAATCAGAAAGTTCAGAAGTGTTGAGTATTTGGAAAAGGTTATCTGCGTAAGAGAAAACTTGATCATAACCTTAGGAAAAGAGAATCACAGATTTTGGAAACTATGATATCTGCCTTTTTTCCTGCTATTTTAGCTAGTACAAAATATTTCCCGTCCCTCCAAGACCAGATGGCTTTAAGTTTTAACCTTGTGGACTGCAGCACCAACATTGGAATAGAACTGGAAGCACAGACGTTTTCATCCTCATTAAATGGTAATGGTTTTAAAATTTAGTTTCAGCTTACATCAGGTCCATGACAAAGCTTTTGAAATGTGTTACCACAGGAGTTTCTCAGTTAGGTAAAAAGATTGGACAAAATGTTTACCCGGATGCCTCTGTCTGCCTTAGTTTCACTTAGCAAATTCAGGATGTCTCAAAATTTATGATTTGAGGCCAGCAGGCAACTATAAACCAGAAACTTCAGAGTTCCAGACTCTTGGCTCACCTGAAAAGCCATCCTATTAGACCCTCTGGTTTTAAGATATGCTTTTTTGATTTGTCATAAATTAACAAATTTTGTATGTTCTGTTACACAAAGACTGAGCATTTTTTCATGGAATCATTTTACTCAGTTTTTTCTGTCTTCTTGTACTGCTACAGGCTGTTCAGCAGTCAAAGGAAACCTTTGAAAACCTTCTCTAGAAAATGATCATCATAGGTGTTATATCTGACTCAGAATGCAACTGTACGATCAGTGGGATGCTTGGCTTTACCATCTGTTCTTGGGCAGGGAAATATGCTGACATACCTATGGATTACCTTTTCTTTCCTGGAGGAAGACATTAACACGTTTGATACGGTACCAAAGTGTAAGACCCTAGGTACCACATTTCAATTTTTTTCTGCTTTCCACTCTATAAGCAATCCACAAAGTCTTCATCACTGACAGACAGGTGTAGATATTGATTGTTTATGAATATGTATAAAGAGGCATATTACTCCTGCACCTCTGATAACATTTGTTACAATAACCAAATTACAAGGATTTCAAAGTGCTGCGTCAAAGCACCTGGAAAACAAAACACTCAAGTGCCCTCATGGGGACATAAGTTAGCAGGAAGCAACAGAAACTCTTCCTGCATGCTCCATAGCTGGAATTCAAACACAAGGGAAGACAATATAAAAGGCAATACTCTGTGTGGGCAGATCCATCCACCACTGTATCCTAGTGTACAGATACTTTTCCCTAAACATCTCACATGAGCAACTATTTTGCATCTTTCTTCCATTATGCTGCTATTAGATTATTCTCCCACTTGGGGAAGGGGATCTCTAATAAAAGAATACGCTCCTCATTTTGCAGAATAAAATAGTGTTCTCTTGCAGTTCCAAATGATGCAGATCATCAAATCACAGGAAGCACAAACTTTGGTCCAAGAGCTTTTATTATACGATCCGGGCAGCATAACAAGGGCCACCCCTGAGGGCCTCAATGTGCCACCACAGTATACATGTTAAAGAACAGCGAGAACACAATAAAGCAGGAATCTTTCTCCATCTCTGCATTCGACCTGTGGCTATGAATCAATGGGAGCTAGCTACATCAGCAACATTGCCAGCTGACCAGCAGAACCCGCAAACACAGAGCCTATCGTCTCTCCACCCACGTTCTCTATGGCACTCCAGCACTAGCTGATGCATATCCCCTGGCTGTATCCAGTTTCCCCAGCAGCCCAGCACCAGTCAAGCCTGCCAAGGCCAGCTCAAAGAGCACAACTGAAGGCAGATAACCAAACTCATCCCAGCAGTCTCGGCATTCTGTGAATCCCAGGCAATCAATGCAGCCCCAGCAGCCAGGAAAACCCCACCTGCCCATGGAGCCTACTGCCCTATCTGCTCTTAGACATGGCTCTGGAGCTGCAGCAGTCCACTGACAATAAAAAGCAGGAGGAAAGCTTATTTATTTTTGCTCTCTCCCCTCAGTCATTATGGCCAGTGAGCATGTGTGTTAAATCAATCTATGCACTCTCTCTGTACAGTCAGGTCAGAATTGGTTTTTATCAGTTTAACTTCTGGAAGATTGGAACAAAAGATCAAATCTTAAACCAATTTGTAATTAAACCAGGAATACAACTGTCAGATCAGATCTCTTACTGCAGATTTATCATATGAGTACAGTCTGTCCTGAGAAAGCTTCATGAAGTTACGTGGAACTTCAGAGGAAGAAATATGTATTAACAAACAGCAATGCTGTACAAAGGGAAGACAACACTTTTCAGGATTTTGCATCCTACAGAAAAATATAAACATACTAACATGATGGCCTTTGCAACAGAGAGCTAATAGCATGTTCCTTTACATTTAAAAGAAACCAAGTATGCAATATAGTACATGCTCATTATGTGATCCAAAAGGCCAGAAGATCATAACAGCTTCTTCTAACAGTGCAACAAGCTTCCACAATTCTTTGTTCATCATCCTTCATTTTATACTTAAAGCTCATTAATGCTTCTACCCTGGAGAAAGTCACAAATCTCATTCTTTCTGTATCTTAGAACTCATTTCTTATCACCACTGCAAAAGAGACAAAACACAAACCCCATCGCCGCCATATGAGAGCTCTTTGTAAGGCTGGTTTTAATTTCATTCTTTTCCTTCTCTTTCAGGATTAAAGAGACCAGCAAATCAAAACAAAAAAAAAAAGCTAAAATATTTTAGGCATTTTCACTTGCTTTCAAAAATCAATCCATCTTCTGCAGTCAGTGGTGTATGCCTCTATTAACCTTCCCCTCCTTCTCAGTGAGGACTCTAACTGGAAAAACAAAAGTGTGTAACTAGCAGAGGAAAAAAAAATACATTAAACAGAAAAAACCTCCCATATTTTTGTTGAGCTTAGAATTTAAAAGATGAACTTGAGTTGTGATATTTTGTACCAAAAATAGCACAGTGATTGAGCAGAATAAACCTGCTATCCTGAAAAATGGTCACAACATGGTTTGAAAAATGATAATATATGAAATTATAAAGAGGACCTTAAAACTTTAAATCTGAAAAAAAAGTACTTAAAATAGAGACATACCTAATATACACCATGAACTTGTACCATGATTGAATTTGACTTTAGACAGTGAGAACATGACACTGTTGCAAAGTACCCTGTGCTTCCAGTAAAAATATAGAGAATTAAATCTCCATGGACTATTTCTAGTTTTTTTCTTACAAATTATCTGAGAACACAAGGCCATATCTTACTCCTTCCCTTACTAAAAGATAAGAAAGAATACAGCTTTTTTTTTTCTGAAAGAACTGAGAACATAATAAAACATTTTATTAAAATCACTGGCTTAACTGACTGTGTCAACGAAACAGTCTAAATCACCTATATTCCTGTAAAAAGGCACATTCACACAGACAGTTATTAGCTATAATATCCTTAAATTAAGTTTGACAGGCTTATGTTGTAAAAGTTCCCTTTATGAAAGACACAGTGCCAGATCCCAGGCTATACAGCATTCTCAATAGATATACCTAAGGGAAAGATAGGAGAGAGGCATTTGCTACCAGCGCAGCGAGGACTGTCACTGACCTGGCATGCTGGAGGAGGATTTCCATCACACTTGCCAGAATTCACTTTCCCAAATAGTTAGGAAAATAAAGAAAGAGGCTCCAATCCTTTCAGTTAAAAAAAAATCTCCTCCCAGGACCGGCTTGGGGAAGCCAGTATCATGCTGCCTGTCAGCCCATTCTGACAGCAAAAGTGCTGCTGGAGCTCTCCCAGAGAAAGGCAGCAGAGATAGCAATGGCAAAGCAGAGATGTGGCCACCAGCAGTGAGCTCCTGCTGCCAAGAAATCCCCAAAATGTGTCCCAGCAGCGAGTGCAGGCTGGGCCTGGGCTAGATGTATCCTGGGCACTCACTAGGCACCTGCGCTCCCGCCATGCGACACTGGTGTCTTTACACAGACTTGCAGAGACTCTACTTCCAAGTCCCTTCAAGACCTCTATGCTTTCGTTTTGCTTCATTCAACAGGAACAAAACCACCTTGAAGTGAGGAAAGTTCAACTGAACTAGCTGTCTCCAGGACAAACTTGCCATAGAGGCATAGCTGTCCGCAGCATCAACATGAGCCGCCTATACTGTCTGGCTTCAGATCTTGGCTTTAGATGTAGGCGTCAGGCTCTGGCCCTCTTCTCTTCAGCATCATTGACAAAATCCCTCTCCATGGCATAATTTTTTCCATTCTCATCTCCTTTAAACGTGACCCTGAATCTACTGAAGATTAGCTTTTATTAGCTTAATGGCCAAAGTACCATCTCCTGAAGCCAACAGAAAGTCAGAATTCTGCCATGAAACCCACTTTTTCATCCAAAATATTCTATATTTTTAAAATGCACGGCCAAAAAACTTTCATTCTTTTTTTCTGTTTTAAAAAGTAAAGAAATTTAAGAATAACATTAACCATCTAGAAATAGAAGGGGGAAAAAAACCACTTTAGTTGAATCCAAACCAACAAATCTTTTGCTTTTCTAATGAAAGCAAAGCCTAACCTTTACAATACACTGCCCATACACTGAGATTTTTCTTCTGCATATTGACAATGTCCTTCTACATGGACATTTGCACTAGACAAAAGTAAATGGCATTGAACATTTCAGAATAACTGTATGCCAAATGTTGTTATTTAAAAAGAAAGGCTTTTACTCACTACACTGGAGGATTTGCAGAGCCCTATTATTACTAGCGTGCATTTCAGCCCTAAGAAGCTCTACACAGCTCTTCTCAAAAGTCCCACAGAAAAGAAAGGCAGAGAACTAGAAAGGAGTTACTGCAGCACTGAGGATAATGCACTTCAACTCATCTGTAACTCCACTAGTGCAGGATTATCCCACCAAGTAATACACCACAAACAAGAATTTAAACCTCTGCTTGCCTCCCTTGGCTTTGCATCTGCCTCTGGATGTCAAAGAAAAGCTTTTAGCAATGAACATCTATATGCACAGTTCATATGAAACACGGTTCACATGAGGAAAAATGCAGCAGCAAATGAGGAAAGCAAAATCTCCTTTCCACAAGGGATTACTCTATGAACTGTACAAAGCCACTGAGAGGTAGTCATGGTACCTCAAATTGACTTCACCTGTCTACAGGGCCCAGTGCAACACTATGCTGAGTTGCCAGCTCATGTCCTGCAAGAGCGGCAGCACTACCAGCCCAATGCTTGGTCTCTCCTGGAGTAGAGCAACCCTGAAGCAGCATGATGCAGCCCTGAAGTAGCACGAAGCAGCCTTTCCACTGCTGGGACAAAGCATACAGGGCAGCGACTGGGAAAGGCCAGCTTCATGAAGACTGAATTCAGCTCTGTTAAGTGCAGAAAAGTGAGTCAAGCAGTGAAAAAGAAACACAAAGATGGAGGAGGGCAATTAAAACAGGAAAGGAAAAGTATAGCCCCCCCCAAAAAGTGGGAACAATAAGTAGTATTGGACAAAGCTTTGAATATTGATTAAAAAGTTACTAACCTTTAAGCAAGTAGAAGCAATACCACTGAATTCAAGTGGGAAATGTTCTAGCTTAATTTGTTCTTAAAGGTAATTTGCAAATTAAGAACTGGCTCATTTGCCCTCATTTGCTTCTGAAAACCAAAGGAAGACTTTTAGGGAAATGAGAATAAGGAACCAGGATCAGAAAAGGGAAGAGATAAAATTAGTTCATTTGAATGAGATTAGAAAAAAGACTGAGGCAACAACCCTCTGCATGCAAGCCAGTGGACCTGAAGTGAACCCAAAATCTTGCTTATAAACATTTTGAGGGATCTCCACATCTTGTTAATTGACAGATCACTAGATTTGAATTCCTGCTTAACCAATCTGATAGTCATGTATGAGAGTATAACTGGCTGGCTAGATGGGGTGAGAGCAGAGGATGTCATCTACCTTACTTCAGCAAGGATTTTGACAAAGTATTCCATTACATCCTCACAGAAAAGCTCAGGCAGTGTGGGTTGCCTGAGTTGACAGTGAGGTGGATCGAAAACTGGCTGAATGACAGAGCCCAGAGGGTGGTGATCAATGGCATAGAATCAAGTTGGAGGCCTGTGGCCAGTGGGGTTCCACAGGGATCAGTTCTGGGGCCAGTCTTATTCCACATCTGCATCAGTGACCTGGATGAGGGGACAGAGTGTACCCTCAACAAGTTTGCTGATGACACCAAACTGGGAGGACTGGCTAATCCCCCAGAAGGCTGTGCCACCATTCAGCGGGATCTCGACTGGCCTGAGAGTTGGGCAGAGAGGAACCTCATGAGGTTCAACAAGGACAAGTGCAGAGTCCTGCATCTGTGAAGGAACAACCCCATGCACCAGTGCACCATCAACTGATCTGATGGAGAACAGCTCTGCAGAGAGAAACCTGGGAGCTCTGGTGGGCAGCAAACTAAACATGAACCAGCAATGTGAATGGCATCCTGGGATGCATCAAGAACAATGTGGCCAGCAGTTTGAGGGAGGTTCTGTTCACCTTCTACTCTGCCCTGATGAGGCCTCATCTGGAGTACTGTGTCCAGTTTTAGACTCCTTGTCCCCCAAAGGGACAGGGAACTTCTGGAGAGAGTGCAGTGCAGGGTCATCAAGATGATCAGGGGACTGGAACATCTTCCTTATGAGGGAAGGCTGGGGGATCTGGGGCTATTCAGTCTGGAGGAGATTGAGGGGGGATATCATTAACACTTAAAAGTATTTAAAAGATGCATGTCAAGAGGATGGAGTGGCACTTTTTTCTGTTGTCTCTAATGACAGGACAAGGGATAAATGGATGAAAGCTGGAATACAAAAACTTGCACTTAAGGAAAAACTTCTTTCCTGCCAGGGTGAGGGAGCCCTGGTACTGACTGCCCAAGGAGGTTGTGGAGTCTCCTTCTCTGGAGATTTTCAAAACACATTCCTGTGCAACTGATCGAGGTGAAGTTGATTTAGCAGCGGGTTGGACTAGATGATCTTTATAGGTCCCTTCCAACCCCTACCATTCTATGAATCTAAGATTTTCAAGGCCACAAGTTACAGCTCAGAGCTAGTCAACTAAGAAGCATGTTGGTACATTAAGAATTTATAAACCCAAGAAATGCCTATCTCCAAATCCACACTTCTGAAAATGTGTCCCCTAAGACAGAGATTTTGGAAGAGCAAATCAGCAATCAGTTGTATGTCTGTTTGTTACTACCTTGCAGTGGTTTATAGCTGCCTGTTTATGATTTCAGAAAGGTCCATTTTTATGATTACCCTGACAAAAGACATGAAGTGATGAGAGAATTATAAGAGCATTTTTTTCCCCTTCACATACAGTTCACTTCTATAGAAAAGCAGCCCACCATTCTCATTCCACTTGTTCCAGAAGTCTTCCCCTGTTTATTTACAATTTTTAAGTTTTGAAAGCAGCCTTTCCCAGTTCACTAGCTACTGCCTGACAGAAAATTATTCCCTCGTTTCCTAAGATATAACTAAGAAGAAAGAAAATACAAGCTCAAATTACCATCAAACAACATACCTTCTAGTTTCACACTCCTTTCACAGGAAAAAAAATTACACACCTGGATTGAAGTCCTATTCCCTCACCTCACCTATATCTTTACTACACAGCCTTTCACAGAGAAAGAGAGCATGCAGGCATAGCATATTTGCATGGAAGAGACAACTTGAGGAAGTTAAGAAAATCACCTGCATCTTGCTGAGCTCCTTCTTCTTACAGGTACTGACTGCTGTAGAAAAAGGTAATCTCTATAAATATACAACATACTTGGCATAGGGCACTGCTTGAAATCAAGGCAGAGATAAGCAAAGCCTGAACAGACCTTATTTTCTTTAGCCATAGCCCATTTTGCAAGAGACCCTTAACTGGAAAAAAATCCTGTAAGAGATTGAAAGGGACAGACTGGGTAAGAAATCACATAGAGGATGTAGAAGCATACGAAAATAATTGGAAGACACCTCCAGCAGATTGCAGAGAGCATCAGACTAGTGACCTGCAACCTGAGAGAAGATGGAAGAGTTTCAAGGCAGGCTGAGATAATGAGAAGTATTAAATATTCCACTAGAGACATGAAAATAAAGTAGATGAGACCTTGAGAAAAGCAAAGGGACGCTGATGTAAAGCAAAGAATAAAACAAAGAGCTTACAAAAAAGGATACAATTAATGTGAGATCATATGAAATGAATTGAAATTCATCTAGAATGCAAAACAGTTAGATTTCCCCAAGGGATTAATATCTCCATTTCTCTTGATACAAGTTCACATGCAAAGACTATTTATTATTGTTGCCTAAAAATTCCAGCAAAGTATTCTCAAGTCTAAAGCATCCATGGGAAATTTCTCCTCCTGACAGCTAAAATCAACCAAATTGGTACATTTCAAATATCACAACATGACGAAAAGAACAGCATGAAATAGCTCAGGTATTTTTTTTCCATCACTTTTATTCTACCATCAAAGCCATGTAAAATGCCTGAAAAACATTCTATGAAAAACAATCAAGTTAAAAACTTTTTTGGGCCCTGCAAGCAATCCCAGCAACTCAGAGCTGTTTGTGGAACACAGCTGTCCTAGGAGGCTTCATCTCTTTGCCAAGTAGGAGTGAAGGAATCCCATCAGATACTACTTGTTCATAGATAATGTTACCTGAAATAAGATTAACCTGAAAGATTTTCTCCTGAGAGAAGTATCGTGTCATTAACATGAGTGAATCTGCATGTTACCATATGTTCAAGAGTGGAAAATTTCCACAGAACTTGAAAACTTAGGGCTTAAGGTCTACTTAGATCCCTGTAAACTGATTAAGTCTTGGATTAATGGAGAGGAATGACTCTGAAGGCCTCTAAGGTACAAATCACTCCCCTCCAGCTGAGAAAGAGCAGTCCAGAGTTACAGCAAACACAGAGTCCAACTGGAATGTACTGCTTCAAAAGAGGCAATTAATAGACCTTGACTGCAAAGTCAGATACCCTCCTGGTTTCTCCTGTCATACAGGCTCTCCTCCCAAACCTTTTCCAACAACTTGGGCAGCCCAGAAGTCAGTGGTGATCCATGTAAGTGCAACATCTCTATGAAAAGAACCATTAGTAAGGTAAGGGCTATGGAGGTTTCTAGACACAGGCTCATATTTCACATGACTTAGCCTTACAATTTTATTTCTCTACAATGAGTGTTACTTTAGGCCCAAGTGAGCTTCTCCTTAAGTTAACAGATATGCACCTACCATAACCAAAAAGCATGCCTGATATTGTTATCAGATCACATTTTCTCGCACATCTAGTTATGCAAAGCACAAACTCAGACCATGTTCAAGCATAGCACCAAGGAAATGGAGTGGACACAAGAGATCAGAAACATGAAGAACAAAGATGAGGAAGGAACAGAAAACTCACAGCTCTAGGTGGAATTCCCCCAGCTTTGGTGAATGCCAAGGGGCATGGATCAAACTCCCCTCAGTCATATTGTTCAAAGACAAGTAAGGTACTTATTCCTCAGCTGCCCACAATGAACTCAGATACTTAAAGAGTGTCTTAATTTATTCTCTTCCATGGATAATCAGGAAAGATAAAACTGATGACACTTAAGCACTCACAAAATAAAATAAGAGTTTTGCAGAGAAGAAATGGGGAAGGAGGAAAAGTCAGTTGACATTACAACCCACAGAGGAAGACAAGGATGTTAGTACCTTCAGTGATTCTCAGCACAGAGCAAGATGTGTTTAATACAACTCCCACTCAGTTAACAACTTTTTCCTCTTCTGAACTGTAACTGATGCATTCCGTGTCTCACTGAGCTCTCTTAATAAACACACATCTCTATCACCAGCATATGGATAAATTACCTTAATAAATATTTCTGGCTTAGTGTAATGTGCTAATCTGTAATGATAACAGAAATATACCTATCACTGTTATCTTCAAAGCACTGACCAAATACTAATTAATTGATCAATGAACGCTGCACTAGGGAGTGCTAACAGGAGATTAATATGTTCATAGATATGTGGGCGGCTAATGTTTATGGTCAGCATTTAATTTATGTACCCAATTTCACCTTCCAAGAAAGGTTGCTCCCTTAAGGCAGGTCATGCATCTGCCTGCAAGGGAAGGGTGAGAACCAGGAAGCAGCGGCTGAGTCGGTGCCAGACCTTGCCTGACAGTGGAAAAAGTCACTTCAGAAAAGCCTGGAATGGTCCCAAAACCTCCCTGCCTCCTGCAGCAAGTGAAGAGAGAGAGAGAGAAAGAGAGAAAACTTTACAGCTTAGGCAGGATAACACTGGAGGTGGCTGACATTTCAAGGAATAGCATGCTAAATTGGAAAAGTAAGCCTTGGGACACAAAGCAAGTCTGAGTTAACTCTGTGATGGTAGTGCTTAAAATTTATTTTGCAGTACAGTATCTTGCAAGTGCCCAGAGGAAGAGTGAAGACCAGTAGGAGCACGCCCAAGCATTTCCCTCCCAAGCCATCCACCATGCCACATGTTCAGGCTGCCAGAGCCCAGGAAATTCATTACCCATGGCACCACATCA
This sequence comes from Colius striatus, assembly GCF_028858725.1. NCBI lineage: Eukaryota > Metazoa > Chordata > Aves > Coliiformes > Coliidae > Colius > Colius striatus. The sequence goes on from NC_084759.1 coordinate 75,485,388, forward strand.
GCCAACATGCCAGATCATTTTGTGAAGCTGACAGAATCTGAACAGTAACAGAGCACTGCAGCACTGTATCCCTCTGGGTAAACAGATCCTGAATTACACCCCTGTGAGCACATCTTCAGCCACAAGTGGATGATCCACAAGTGAACAAAGTCTTAAAACACATTGAGATCATGTCAGTAAACCTCTAGATGACATTCACAACAAATCAAGATTTTCTTTATAATCCCATTGATTGATGGCTCTTCAGTTCAGCTATCTTCGGTCTGCCACAGTCATCTTCTATTTCCAGTCACAACTCTATCCACTTCAGTGATCCACCTTGAACAGACAGGACACTCCTATACCAAGCAGCTATTTTTTAATGGCAAGGTAGTTGCATGAAATTATTACCTAGTTGTAAAAATCTTAAGACAGTGAAAGTTCCTGTAGACTTAACCAACAGAAAATAACTCCAGATTCTGTTCTAAATTGATCTCCTATATAATAGTCCCATTAGCAGAGTTTAACCACCACCAAATGGTATGGTTTAATTCAGTCTAAATGTAAGCAAAAGAAGGTAGGTGGGATGGTCACCACCACGAAGGACATGCTGTTATTCTTTGGACAAAAACAATGGCAACTATGTAGACCCAGGCATCTTACTACAACAATGTCCCCCAAATTGCTTTAATTTACAGGTAGAGGTGCTCTGTGTGCCATATGCTGGGAAAAAAAAAGAAGTCTTTGATTACCCTATCTCCCAGCTTTTCTTCCTCCATCCCAGAACAACTCTTTGCTAAGGCAATCTACACTCTCAACAACACAACTTTCCTGCTTCAGAAAGAGGGCAGCCTTGAACTAGCTTTGACCTACACATCTGAGTAGCAGAATCTCATTGCAAGTAGCAAAGGCTTTTCCATGGCGTCCCTTGCTTCTGGAAGAAATGCAATGCACTGGCAGTATGGAAGCCCTAAAAAGCTCAGAGATGCTACACTCTTGTTACAGGCCAGCTAGCTTTTCATCTCCGAAGAACTTACCACCCAAATCAATCACAGAAACTTACAGCAGTATGATAAAGTAACAATTATTGGCGGGGGGGGGAGTGGCGCAGGGAGGAAGTACTTTGACAATATGTCAGAATTTGGCTTTGGTAATGCAGATGCTCCATGGCAAACACATCCAGGAATGGGTGAAAAAATGGCTGCTGTTTTCCCACAACTTGTGTTAGCAGGTTTGCACTTACAAACTTAGGTGGCAGAAGCTGGATTTATTAATCAGGGAGCTTTCAAAGTACAGTTGCTGACGCTCCTCTCCTTATTTTGGCCCCCCTGGTTTTGCTAATTCCCAGTGACTGAATTCTATTCACTCACCAAAACATCATTTTCTCCTAACAGAGACATTACATATTCATAATCAGATGGAAAGATATGTAACCACCTAGGCAACACACACAGTGAGAGCTGTGGAAATTCTTTCACCCTGAGACTTCACACATACACAGTCCAGACATCTCAGCACCGCAGCGCAGGCAAGGTGGCAGCGAGAAACCCACATGGGAAATGTCAGAAAGGCAAAACGGGATGAAAGATTTGTCAGACTTCTGAATGTAAATAAGCACTGCTGTAAAAAAGTAAGAGCCTCTACAAGAGTGCTGTAGTTACATTAAATGCTAAATACATCTCCTTGTAAAACTGCATGTAACTATCAATATTCCTGGCAAAATAGATTATATAAATACTTCAAAACAAAGACCAGGCCTCACTGAAAGCTCTCCAAATGTCTTTGGGTTAAGAAATACTTCAGCACTTTGTGCTGCAAGGCTGGACTTGCATTTAACACGCAAGGGTATCATATATCAAAGAGAACTTCTTCCTTTAAAGAGCTGAGTGTGCCTTTCTTAGAAAGCTACCAGAACTCCTTTCCATCTTTTTTGGCTGTCTGATATCACCAAAACTTATCATATGTAGACATTAGGCAAGAGAGATAATACTTCATAACTTTCCATATACTGGATCAGGTCTTGGATAACAACTGGTCCAAATAGGGCTGGAGTTGTTAAGTTTCACTCTCAGGCTATGACCATAGCTGATTCAACAAATTCATAACCAGCTCCTTTTAGCAGAGTATCAATTATTTGATAACAAAAGTCAACACATTTCAGTCACTCCTTATCTGCAGCTAACTCTTTAACTCACACTCTTACGTGAGGCTACAGCTTACTCAATAACATGTCAGGTTCCACACGCTACAGAAGTGCTTCCTCCAGAGGCTGCAGTGATACAGCATCAGGCTCCCACATCCAACACTGCATTCCCACATCCCTGGAGTCTCTGTCAGGAGCAGAAAGGTGGCTACGGTGCAATCTTGCTGCCACCAAGGAGCTGCTTCTCTCATAGGATGCAATGAGGTCGTGCTCAAAAGAGTCCTCACCACATCCTTGTGGTATGGCCATGAGATGACGAGTCCACTGCATGAAGCCTCAGGTAAGCAAGTCAGTTAGGAAGGGCTCATACTCACCAATGTCTTCTTGGGAGATGGCATCCTCATGATTTGCAGAGCACCCCCTCCGCAGCCCACTGAGCCTTCCCAGCCTGTCAGCATTTGCACTGACACCTTGAGATTGGCCTCCCTGACTGCTCACTCGGCTCACTTCGTCTCCTGCTTCCTGAGGGTTTAGCATCTCTCTTTGATGTTAGGCTCAGCCTTGGACAGGGTAGTCTGTGCTGATCCAGTCAGGAGACATCTCTCCCAGTCGATGCTGTTATGATCACAGAGCTGGATCCTACAGCCTGTGCACACCCTCACTGCATTTACCTCTTCTTTTCATTTGATTGTTTTGTTTTGTTTTGCTTTAAATATAACATCCTTTTAACTCTTCTGTTTAAATCTGTGCATTTAGAGTTGTGCTACCACTAAACTACAGCACAGAAACCCAATCCCGCGTACAATTTTACACGTCTCCAGATGAACTTGTTAACTGAGTAAAATCAGCACAAACTAAATTGGATTTTCATTCTACCTTATAAAATGCAGCGGTGCCTCAGGTGACCTTGCGCATCTACCTTAAAGAAAGTCAAGTCTTAACATATACTTCAAAGCAATGGAGAAAAAAGTCATCCTATCATAACAAGGTGAATCTGAGCCAGGTCACCTCCCCTTTCAAAGATACCAATTTTTGTCCATGAAATTTAATGTTTATGGATAATTTTGAAGGTGCTATCCTTAACAGCTGAGCACCCATTTTCACTGAAGAAACACGGAGAATCATTTGCTGGAAAATACAAACCCAGTCTGGTCAGTTTCCCAAATGAGAGTTTTCTATCTTCAAAAATGATAAAGATGAAGACAGGAGTGATGCTTTTTAACAATAAAATACTATTAGCAATTGCATAAACTGGGCTTCAGTTCAACTCCTTTGGTTTGCAATTCAATCGGTATGAAGACAGAAAAATCTTTGCTTTAATTCTACTTTGAAAATACTTCATAGTAGCTATTTGTAGCCATTTTGCAAGAATTTACTTTCAAGACAATTGTGAATAACTTCTCATCATTTTTGATCTAGGGAAAAAAAAAAGACAAGTAAAAAAAGTATGTTTTCAGATTATATGCTTTCAGATTATACCAATATTTTTTCATGTGAAAGACTTCAGATTATCTAAGGAAAACTGTGAACTAGTTGGCTAAAAGAGACATTAAAATATCACCAAAACTCAGTAAACCTTAAAGTTTAGTTGTTCAGACAATTTATAAGCATGTGCTGCATGTCCACAGCTGTCATAAGCATTAACAGCTCCAGCTAAGTGCCCAAGAATCAGAAGCTGAAGAATTGTATCAAAAAGCAACAACATATTGAGTTTTGGGGAAAAATCATACAAACACCTGCATGTTCTCCCACGCCAGAGCATAATTCACAGTACTAACTGGGAGGTTTACCTGAAACACAGTTAAATACAGCTGAGAGGAGATACCATTACCTTCAAAGGTAAAGGAGGTTCATATACTGTGTTTGCAATCAATCCCTGAGCATCACATTATCTCAATTAATTTTTGCCTAGTTCAAAACAACATAAGCATAAAAATATTAGCATTTTCTATAAGAACATTTAGTTCTTCACGTCACAGCTGTCCTTGTCAGTTCTAGGAAATAAAGTATCTTCTTTTTGCCTACACACTAACAATTAAGTGGGACTGAAAGGTTTTCATTTTGTGTGTCATAAAGAGCAGAAACAATGCACATCAAGCAAGTACAAGAAGTTCTGCTGATGTCTCTCTATAAATGCAGTGCTATTTGGTAGTCATGGGATGCTGGAGGAGGGCAGTCAGATGCAGTGGAAGGGATGAGAGCCAGTCTGGAAGAAGTCCAGACAAAACTGAAGAGTAGCTGAATCAATGAATTTGACATGAAAACAAGAAGGGACGTGGACAGCAGTTGGAATAGCACAGAGAATCAAAAGTGCAACATGCGTCTTAAGATGAGAGACATGAAAGTAGGTTTCTATGAGGGAGAAGAAGAGAAAGATGGTGAGATGCAAAGAAGAATTGTCCTGCAAGGTGACTCTGAGGGAGCCTGAAAGAGTGAGCATGAAAGATCTGGAGATGGGGTTGTGTCACCAGGGCAAAGTGAATGAGTTAAGAGAAAGAAAAACAATGAGCCACCTCAGCATCTGGGGAAGGATGAAGGAGGAGAGGGTTGTAGAAGGAAAAGAAAAACAGATAGGACATTGTGGGGAAGAGGACATTCATGTCACAGCTTTCAAACACAGGAATAAATACTGGTCACTAACACATGAATATCTAAAAACAGAGCTTTCCATCAGTCTTCCCTTTACTTCAAATACTGCAGTTATCTCTCTCATCTCACATGAATCCAAAAAATGGCTTACTGAATGGCAAGAAGGTAGTAACTAGTCCTCTACTGAGTTTAAAAATGCATAAAATTGGTGGCAAATATTTATTACTTTGTCATCCGTGGAAAAAAATGTGCATGCTTCATGCACTGCTTCTCAGCAACTCAATAGCAGTGAACTTACTCCAGTTAAATACCTCAGTGTCATTCACTTGAAAACTGGCTCTTAATTCAACCACAATTTTTAACAAGTGCACAGTGTAAAATTGGTATGAATTATATCAAAGCTAATTTAAAAAAACCCAAAAAACTCAAAGAACTGCAAAATAAAAATGAGGATACAAACCTACAAATCTGGGAGCTCTCGTTATGAATTGTTAATGCTGAAAATATTAGCAAGGACATCTGTAACATAAATCTTACTCCCAAAGAGCTAGGTAAACATGCCTGGTTCATGCAAACAGGGCTTTAAAACTCAAGCAAAAATTGTGAAACCTTGTATTTGACATTCCGTAATTTTTCATACTTATTTTTTATTTTATAAAGATATTTAATGGTTTAATACCTGATTAATTAAAATCAGTAACCTTAACTCAGAACTAATTATGATCCTACATAGAGAATCCAAGGGGAAGGCAAAGTGCTATGTAAGTGAACCTCTCCAGCCAAAGACTTGCAGTGAGATTTCAAAAAATGCAGAGTAGTCTCTAACTGTATTCCCATGAAATTCAGCTGTAAAATGCTCCGAAAATTCACTAAAAAAACTGAAACCACCATTACATTTAGATATGTAACCTTAAATTGGTGAATGAAAACTCAGGTTAAGACACCTTTTATGTATTCTAAAATGAGTGTCTGTATACTCTGGGATGTGATGTGTGGTTTCTGCTTTGGTATTATTCCTCCCAGATGCTAGCAGCCAGCTGGGTCCTAAAAAATTACGAGGGTTAAATTCTCTTCCTCAACAGCATTTATTGAAGCATGTCTATGTCAGGGCTGGTTCTGCAACAATGCTGCAGGGAGAGCCAGTAAAATTCCCCTCCTGCCACAAGTCTGCATCATCTTTCACTTGCTCTATAATACACCATCATTCCTACATTAAAAAAAAATATAACTCCACGGTAACCAGAGAGAGTTTTAAAAACACTTTGCAAAAAAATAATCACGGTGGGAAGGAAGGGAGAGGATGAGAAGTAAGGAAGCTATGAGATGAAGAAGGCTCGGCCCAGTGACAGCCACACTTAACAAAATTTCTTGAAGCAGAACAAGGAATGCATTTGTCCCTTGAAAAGTATACTTTTCAGAGATGCTTGAATCCTTGCTTTCCGGTACATAAATAATTTCTTCTCTGCTGTCTCCATAAAGATCACGCAGCCTTGCAAGTGCAGCTGAGCTGGGCAAAGGAAGAGCCATTTCTCAGCTGAACTCGTAAATTACTTATTGTTTTAATATACTGGAAAATTGGCAGGAAGCGGGGGAAGGTACGTCAGTTACACAAGACTTCATACCACCACTTATCCTTGTCTTCCATTAAAAAAATGTTAGTTGCTGTAGCAACTGTCAAACCGCACTCCGGTTCCTCTTCCTCCAAGATACAGAACTTCTCCAAAACACTCACATACAACACAGTCCTCCCCTATCCAAGGGACAGGTTTCTGGAACTTTTGCATTGTTTAAAAAGAAAGAAGCTCTCCAAGGAGCTGAGAAATCCTTCGCATGGCTTTTGCTTTATGGTACACTTCTGTAGAATTACCTGAAATCCCTAAAACTCTTTCCTTTGTTTCCCCCTGCCTCTACCTCCTTATTTTTCCCCCTTCTCTTTTTTTTTTTTCCCCCCTCCATCTTTCTCAACAGTATAAAGAATGTTACTCCATGCTGCTTATTTCATCACTACATCTGCCAGCTTTACACAAAACATCTACACATCTGTCGGATGTCAGTTCATCTCTCATTCCTTCCTCATGATAATGGGGACATCACACAACACATGTTGCAACATCTCTAAGTCAGGAAGACAAAGCCAAGGATAGGTCTCCTACCCAACACCTAAAGAGACAGGCCCTCTCCACAACCAACGCTTCTCAGTCATTCCTAGGGAAACCCTGCTCTGTCACTGAGGAGAGCAAGTCTTCCCTCAGCTAGCTGAAATTCTCCTCCAGTGGACAGATTTGAATAAGCCACAAACAGAAATAAAAAGAGAGGAAATCATTAGCATAAAGAGAGCCCTTGAGAATGTTCTGTCAGAAACGGACAGGTCACACACTGTTGAAGAAAATCTCATGAGAAACCGAAAACACATTCCTCTTCTTTGTGCAGCATGCCAATATCAATGATAAGCAAAGATCCCTGGGAAGCTCTTACATGCTCAAGGACACTACCCAGGGCAGGATGTTTGCATAGTAAAAGAGAGGTGCTACTCACCTTCTTACCTCCCTTAATCCCCAGTAGCTCACTTCTACTTCTAACCAGAAATTGATGCTTAAAATATTTTTGTGCCTAAATGCTTCTGGTTTTAAAAACTATTAATGTAAATAAATGCATTCTCATACCTAATGGGATGAATATTCAAACTGTCCTCTAGAAAAGAGAGTGTCATGTTATTGCACAAATTGTATTCAGGAATAGATACAAATTCTACTCTTCCAAAACAATTTCAGACTTGGATATACTTCCATTTTCCTACCATAATAGTTTTACCATAATTTTCCTGTGAAATGTCTTGTAAACAGAGTGATTAATGGTTCAACATAAAATTGCTTTTGGTTCTTCTAGAAAGGTCCAAGCTACCCAGCCACTTCGCCTTGGAGCTCGTTTCTTCAGCATCATAAGCATCATCTTTGTTTCTTTCTACCAACCCACTTGTTTCTCTGACAGGGCAAAAATGAGCTGAGAACACCCAGTGTACTTGTTCTGCCTACAGCAGCAGAAAGCACTTAGGCAGCTATGAGAGGAACGGTTAGCGTGTGTGTCCATACAAAATTAATTGCAAAGTTATATGCACAAGCATACCCTCAAACTAGCTTTCTGTGAGTGTTTACAGTGAAAACAGTTGGACTGGCTACATAGCATAAACAAGGTCACTTGACTCCTGGGAGCAGTGACACACAATTGCCAGTTTGAACTGCAAGTGTTGAGTCAAGCTGTTCCCCAAGTTAACAGTCCTCTCTCCCTGCAATTCAGTGAGGAGTGCTGAGGGATGACCTTGGTCGCTCCCAGCTCTGCCACCAAGAGCAGCAGCTGAAAGCAGGTATTGGTGCTGGACTTCCTATCAAAAACCCCAAAACAAATTACCTTTTTTCTGCATTTAAGAGACTGATGGACTGTTTCCATGCCCTAGATGCTCTTCTGGGCTCCCTCTGTTGCATCTTTTGTCTGAACAGACACTCTAAGCAGCTTTGTTTTCCTGTGCTTGCTCTTCCTTTTGCATTTCTACTGATATGGCCTCTCTACCACCACATCCCTTCTTTCTATAATACCCCATAATTTATCCAGACTCATGTGTTTGCATGACAAGGCCTCAGGCTGCTAATGAACATCCCCCTGAAAGAAGTGCAAAAAACCATTTGCTTTTTGCTACTACTTAGCTTTTGTAGATCTGCACAGAATGAAGAAATGCACAGCAGCCAGCAGCTCCAGGACACCTCGCAACCAATGTCAGACTTAGTGCTGAAACAAAGAATCCCAGAGCTATAAACAAGGGCTGCTGTAATTTGCACTAAGGCTCCCAAACCAGCACTGTGAGATTTATGTTCAAAAAAGACGTGACAGAGTAGGCCCTCATTAACTATAGTGTGTTTAACTACAATGCAAAGCAAGCAATTCCATCCTGTTAATTCACCACAGCTATATCATCAGCCAGGAATCTCTCCAGAGATCTTCATCCTAAACATGAAAAATATCCATGCTGTTACAAATCCATATGCAGCCATGCTTTCATAGATGGGGACAGACTGAACTGAGAAATTACTGACCCTAGAAATGAATTTACCACTTTACTGCTGGCCAAACACAGTTGAGCTACGCATTGCAAACAACATCTATGCTTCTTTCTTCAGTTGATTCAAGTCACCTTGTTGATATACGTTAGAAGATAAATAGAAGCATTCACACTACACATTTGTGTTGTCTACAATAGCCATAAAGCATAGGTCATACAGCTGTAGGCAGATATTAAACTGCTCCAGTAGAATGTACAAACACGCATCTTCTGTGCTGGAATGATATATGTGCTGTTACCACCTGCTTCCCTTCTGCCTTTGTATTCACCTTCCATCTTCATTCGGCTGTGACTCATCTTGCAGGAGTTTGGGAGAAATTACTTTCAGAGTGCTGCTCACTGACTACTTGCACATGAAGTTTCAGCTCAGGGAGCTGCACTGTATGCTCACAAGAGACAAAGCCACAAATTGCAAATTGTACATGCTCCTTAGACAGTGGCTGTGTGTCATAATTTGCCTAAAACCAAGGACTACATGAAGATGCGTCCCCCTTGCCGCAGCCATGCAAAATGGGAAAGGTCTTTGCTCAGCAGTGCTCAGCACCCCTGCTGATTATTAACGCTCCACCTCAAGAGTAGGAGACTGTATACCATGTGAGCATTTAAATGTTACTTAAGCTACCCTAAATTACTATTTTTGCAGCTATTTATACCTCTAGCTCATGCCTAGGCAGCAATTAATGCATTTGGACCTCCAGCGCATTAAGATTAACCCACAAAAAAAGTGACACATAGCTACTATTACAACCATTTTAGCTTATTTTTATTATTATTCCTACACAAAGTTGTCTCAATTACACAAAACTCTTTATTTTAATATGACAGCCTGCTGATAGGACCAGCCATTAAGCAAGAAGCTTCTTAATATTCTTCCTCTGTTATCCACAGCTTTATGTTTCACATTAAACTATGAGTTGTACCACCCGCTTTTGCTGCTCCAGTAGTATTTTGTGTTGTAAGGTTACCCCACTTTCAGTAAGACATCTATTTAATCTGCTCTGCTTCATCGTATACTAGAGCATTTTACTAAAAGTTATTGTAAAGGGACAACATGTACAAGCCAAGTTTTACCCACATATAAACAAAGTGGCACTTGAACCAGAAATTACAGAATGTGGAAGAGGAACTGTCTAACTTGTCTTAAGACATAGATTTTAAAATACTTTTCTTGCATGTTTTCTATAATTTCAGATTTTTCATTTGAGAGATTTTCTCAGTCTGCCTGTAAGTAATTAAGTGAATCTGTTCCTTAGAACAAGTAAATATTTGATAACATTTTCTTCTGAGTTCTACTTTAGCTACAAACCAAAAATGACTTCTAATCCCATGTATCCTGGAGCTGATTACTAGAAACTCAGCTCCCTTCAGATGAAAAAATCCAGGGTCTAAGGGAGAGAAAAAATAATTCATACCCATTTCCTGACACAGGAAGCTTGAGTGCATATGGCCTGATAGAAGGAGAAAAAAATCCCCAAAACTCTCAAATGTCTGAGCCTGGTAGCTTGGCTACTTCTGAACACTTACCAGGATACAGTAAGTTCCTCCTCCCAAAAAAAGCATGATGCGTCATACAATACAGCACAAGCCCATAGATTATCTTTTCCATTTTTTAAAAAACTTTCTAAACACAAAGTTCTACAGCATTGAAGAGGAGCAAGAAACTTCGGGATAAAGCAAGGAAATGTAAAAAAGTTTAAACTAGGAGAGATTTTCCCATATGGCCACTTATGATGGTTCCAAAGAAACAAAGGTCAAAACACAAAAAAAAATCAAGTTTTTTGAGAAAGCAGTTTACTTTTTTTCTCTTGTTCTTTGGATTTTCATTCTTTCCTTTTATATGAGGAGCTGCTGCTCCTTAAAAGCAATGCACTGCAATTACACAAACAGCTTCTACTCCACCTCTTTCAGCAACAAAGTTTGGGGGGGGAAGATTGGGGGGGGGGGGAAGATTGGGGGGGGGGGGGGTAATCAACCCCAAAAAGAAGAAAAGAAACAAACAGAAGAAGCAGAACCTCACTGCTTAACAGATTAATTTTTTTTTTTTTTAGAGAATAATACAATTTCAATCCAAAGAAAGTAGTTTTGTAGTTGCAAGCAGAATAGCATGCATATGAAGCCTGAAAGACATCCTCTTACAGACATTAACTACTATTGGAACACAGAAGCCTTTATCAGAAACTTTCAGAGTTAAAATTAAAACACTATTTCAACAAAGTACAGTATAATCACATTTTAATAATAGTAAACATTATGATGGAGGAAACCACTATGAGACTGCAGGATCTTGAACATTTACTGAAGAACTAAAGAACTGTAATGGTTCCTTCTTTAAAGGAGGGAATCCAGCTCCAAGCTATGGTTAGGATGTAACTGCAATGTCAGTTTCCAAAGTATCAGTCTTAATCAGCAGAGAATTTCCTCAGTCAAATTTAGTTTGGTACTGTGAGAAAAATGAATGCTGACTATAGTTTCTGTTATACCACAACATCTGCAATTGTAGTATGTAAGTATGATTTGCCCATGTTTGTAACACTACATGTAAGAGCTGAGAAGCTCAGGCTACAACAGCTCCAATCTAGCCAGCTCAAACGCTTGTCTATACTACTTGCCTACTTTTGTTTCTGCCATTCTGTCTTCTAGAGGGTCCCTCCCAGTCACACAGTTGAAAAGCCTCCTCTTACTTGACAAAGTGCCAGCTCCCACCCCATCAAGTCCACAGTGCACAAATGCTCAGGTTAAGTGCATGGCAGCACCTGTGATCACTGAGTAACAAAGTAAGGGCTGTCTCAGCATCCAGCCATCCTACAGCTAGGCACATTCCCATCCCCTGACCAAGATATCGGTGTTCCCCATTGAATCGTTAGGTATTTACCCACAGAGAAATGTCTACACTTTGTTACTGTGATGGACACTATTGGTCAGGCAATGGAAAACTCCATAATAAACCTTGGAAAAGACAAAGGATCAGATACAAAATGAGTTACAGAGCCTGAATCTGGTGATAAATAGCTTGACAGTTACAAGGAGAAACATTGGAGAGAGGACTTAGAAGAGAAGAAAGAGTAACAATTCTAGACACATTTCCAAACTGGGTTTGACTCTATGCATTTCACAAAAGGAAAATACAGCCTAAAAAAAGGGGACTATCCCTCACTATCCTTTACAGAACTTAGTTGTTAGAATGTTACTTGGTAATTAACACTGTTACCTCCTTATCTGAATGTAGAATTTGACCAATGCAGAAAATAGCTCGGTGAACAAGGTGGGCAGTTAGAAATGAACAACTGACAAGTAAACTTGAGATATTCAAGTATTATTGGCATTTGTTAAACATGAAAGGAGGAAGGAAGTTGTAGCAGCACCATTACTATACTAACATAATTAATATAAAGCTGTGATGTCACTTGTGGTATCAAGATGTTGAACTCATATTTGTATATGCACTCAAAACCTATAACATATTCCTGTCCTGAGAAGCTATTTGCCAGAGCTCAGAAAGGAAACTACTTCATAAATTGCTCTTACTAAGCATGACTCCAGCAGTCTTATATTCACTTATATTCAGTTGCTTGTCTGCACTCAAGTCACTCTAAACTGACATTGGATTAACCAACAGTTAACATGAACTTTACAAACAATATGATTTTTTAAACTAGGTCTGCAGATACATATAGATATACATATGTAGCATGTTATAGAAAATACATCAATGAACGTTTAAAGGGGTAATATTTTTCCAGTCATTCCCTGTTCCCCTTTGGACTCCTAGTTGCTGTTGGCATCTACTGCTCTTTCATGTTTCAATTACTATTAAAGTTACAGTAACCATTCGAATTACTGTCATGTATCAGGTCATTACAAGTGGGCTTGTCCAAATGATTTACAATAATCATAGTGGTAATAACAGTGCCGCAAGGAATAAAATTTTAGAGCATTTTTCACATCTAGATGGAGACATACCATGAGTTTCTATGCAAAACACACTCATCTCAGAAGCACGAAGCAGGAGGGTTCAGAGTCTCACTAGCCTACCACTATACTGGAGCTGATTTCCTAGCTAACACAAGCAATTCTGTCAGGCAAAGATACGGGTGAGACAGCAGAGTCTGGTCTGTCTGTAAACACCCTACCACAGTAGGAATGAGAAAAGCAGCAGCAGCTGGATACAGCTGAGCAGATGGGAGAGTAGAAAAAAAAAGAGTGAGGCTGTACTAACCGCTATGACAGTCAAAGCTTAGGGGGAAAAGAAAGAGTTTTACTTATCGTGTTCCCTGCCAACACCATCTACCATTATTTCCCTGTTCTGTTCAGAACTGGATGATTATCATCATTTCAGTAAGATTTTCCATGCTAGCACAAAATCAACTCCAAAGAAAGCACCCAGAAAGCAGCAATTCACAGTGACTGCCAACCCTAGTTAGCTTTAATGGAGCAATTCCATTTAATGAAAAGCTTTGACGGTCTCATATGATATTTTTGAGAAAGCTTCTCTCTTTCCCTATATCACATTGTTTAAAATGCTATTGCATTTCATAATCAGCCATTCATAGTGCTGAAAGTATGAACACATATATACTTTCACACAACAAATCTAGAATGCTTCTAAATTGTTCTCTGGGAAGAGAATGGAAGGAAAAAAACCCCAAAACTTAACAGCAGGGAAAAGAATCTTCAGAGAAAGAGAAGCAGAAACAAGATTTTCAGAAGCACCAGGAAAAATCAGACAAGAGGGAACCAGAAAGAGGTGCAGTAGCATCCTTCCAGCCACATTTCAGAGCCAGTGGACAAATACAATGGTGCCTGCTGAGTTATCTTGCCAACTCCTCTCTTCCTGATGACCAATAACCAGAAGAGGAAAAAGAGATTCTTTTTAGAAGAATAGTCTAGACAGTTCAAAAATAGCCTCTGTGCCCTTGCCAAGGTGCAAGGGAAATTGGAGAAGTAGGAACTGTGGTTACTAAAACTAAGGTGTTGTTTTGACTGTATTTTTCATCCACCCTCAACCTTCTGGACTTCCACAAGGAGATTCATATCCATGCAGCTCCCAAAGAAGGCCACCTCCTACCAAGGCTTAAGTGAGAAGTACTCCTGACAGATTTCTAGGTCCCTTTCATACAGTGCAAAACGCTGAATATTAGAAGTATTTGTGATGCAAAGTGGTAAGAGGTTCCAGAAGCTGAGATGTCTTGAGGGTTTTTTAGCTCACCCTTTCCCCTCCTGTTCGTTCCAGTAAAAAATTCTTATTTGCTTGCTTATGACAGATGCCCAACCTGGGGAAAGAGTTAAAAGTAGCAAAGGAAATCATATTCCTCCTTTCCCATTTTCACATTTCATAGAAAATGGCAAAGAGTTGTTTATTCTTTCAAGTGCATGTTCTGTGCACTCAGGATGACATTCCCTCAATGGAGACACGTAGAGCTAGCTAACATCAATTTACATTAAATAATCTTAAAATAGAAACACATACAGTGTTGTTTTTAGACATACTAGGTAATGCTTTCACATAGTCTGGTTTTGCATTTTCAGGCTTTTCTTCAGTATGTGGGAGATATGTCATCTCACGTTTTAATAGATGTGGTCATTTTCTCTCTGTGGCTAAGTTAACAAATTCTTGCAGGTTGTGTTCCAACATTTGGAGACTCTACATTTCCCACAAGATCCTGGTTCAGCAGTACTCCACTCTGCCAGTGAGCCTGCACAAACTTGAAGCAACTGAAACTAGAGAGAGTGCAGAGACAGCATGGGCTGCTGCAGGAAGATTGATCATGAAGTGATCAGGGATGTTAAAACCTCTATGCAGAGTGTTAATGTTGCATACACATGCCATATCATGTAATACAGTAAGTCTGTGGCCATCATATCACATCATAGACCAATTTGAGTTCAAATCTTAGGCTGCAAAGAAAAGTTTTGTGTAAAATTAAACATTCTGATATCACACTGACAAAGAAAATTTTAAAAAACCCTATGTTTTGACCCATCAATCTTCCTCATGATCCTGACGGGTTATTTATTCGGCCAAGTACATAATCTAAGCATTTCCAATACTGCTGCTGCACTTTTTGTTAGTCATCAAAGAAATTGCATTTTGGCACCTAGTATACAGAGGTCTGTAACAGATGATCTCTGTTTCAGAGATCAAAATTCTGCAATGAGTATTACTGCTCAAGGATACGAAATCATGATTTGCAAACACGGTCAACTCAATCATCTTTCTATCAGGTGTTAGACTGCAACATCTTTCAGACAGACATGAGGTTTGCAGCAAGATGAAGCAGCCCACTTGCACAATACAGTGTTCAGAATGGCACTTCAAAGTCTAAGAGAAGCTTCTCATACTTTGGAGCTTACACTCAGAATAAGACATCTCTGGCAATTCATCATCAAAAACGAAAAGCAGATGAGGTATTGAAGTGCTTCTGTTCCTGTAACAGAAGTAGCAGGAATGAAGATGACTACTGATCATATGCACAGTTCCTTGCATTTCTAGGTCTCCCTGTCAGTACTTCACTTAAGGTTTTGTATTTTTTCAGTCAGATCTGAGAGTTCTTGAAGCACTGCTCACTTCTAAAATACATTAACTGGCTTCCCTGGAAATAGCACATAGCTGGAAAAGAACAAAGGTCATAAAAGTAAAACCTGCACTATGGAATAAGAGAAAGAAATCCTTTGAATTTACAATTTTAATTTATAAAGTAGTTTGTTATTGTCAAGATCAGCACAGCATAAGAAAATCTTCATGGGCAGACTGAAAAGAAGTCAATTTTGACAGTCTACTGTCTTCAAAACCTCTTGGTCACTCTTTCCCATCTTCCATACTTCACTGTGCACATAGCTTTACAGAATCACAGTCACTATGTTACCTGGTAGATACAAAGTAATTCAGTTTTACATACAGTCAGCCTGACTAGTGGCAAACACACATAATCCAAAAGCCTAGACATTTCCAGAAAAACACTGCTAACAACCCGTCATCATTCTTGACAAAGATGTGCTTATTAGAGCAAGTATATTTTTGCAACTTCTTTAAAACATCACCTCAAGAGTTTCTTGAGCTTTCATGAGGAATAAAATCTCCCCCTGCTTTTTTAAACAAGAGTTTTAAATCTACAGTTGCCTTCAGGTCAAGTTTTCTACCGCCAAGGGCATAACATTTCCTCACATTGTTATTGATGCCCTAATTATGAGTGTTGTATTTACCCTGGAAATATAATAGGAACTCACAGATTATATTATCCAATTAGATCCTCCTTTTCACCCCCACTTCTTCAGAGACTATCCAATTAAGGCCTAACACAAAACTTACAGTTAATGCCTGGTTGAGGCTACATTAATGACAGCAAGTTCATATGTATCTAAATGCATCACAATTCTATACTGTCATAGCTTTTGGGTTTTTAGTTTTGCCATTTTGCAGTAAACTCAGTGAACTGAAGTGAAGCTCCTGTGGTTTTAAACCCATTCCCTGATTACATGAGAATCTCAATTTCACATCTTATTTTGCTCCTTAAAGCAGGGTTTGAGCCCTCAGAGTTGTACAGAGAAGTTAGGAAATATGTTAATTCTTAGAAAACTGAAAAAAGAACCAACAAATACGTATTTTTTTAAATCTATCTCCATATTTTTTCATCTATCTCATGGTTTCTGGATGCTCCAGATAGGATAGTTTGGCTGCAGAGGAAGGAAGGTTACAGAAATTTAAACCAAAGAAGTATGGCAAACTAGGAGAAGGGTAGAAACATATGCATGGCTTTCTCTCTGTCAAAATGTAGACTGTGCTACACTCATCTGAAGATATATTCATTTAAAAGGTAGAAGGAAAGTAAGACTTATCTAGGGATCATCAGTTGTGGAATTAATTCTCTGTTGGTTTGGTCATTAGTGAATCTTGTGGATTGCTCCCAAGTACTGAGGGAGAAAGCAAATGAAAGAGTTCTGTTATTTATAAAGTATAAATAGGAGAGTTCTAGTGTACTACATCTAAAAATGGTATTTACATATTGGATGAATTTTGCCATGAAAAACTATGTAAATGCGTAAGAAAGCACAGATTGTGTATCTTTTAACATAAAAGCAGAAATATACACCATGCTCTATTGAGACTTGGGAAAAATAAACCCAACCACAATAAGCTACGAATTTCATTTTCAGACTGTGGTTCTTACATACATTCATGTTCAAATATATCCTTATTCATGCCTCACTAAATAAGGCATATACATTCAGGAGAAGTTACAAGCCTCTGCAATCTATAGCTCACTTCAGAGATTTCAGTTTATCTTCACTAAAATTATCTGCACTTAAGTGAAAATAAAGTGCAGGAAATTTAGATTATTTCAGTGCTTTATAGTTCAAAAAGAAACAAAGATCAAAGGGAGAAAAAGTTAAATCCTCTCTCTGATTTCACACCCATGTATAACTGCTAAGGACTGCTGACTGCAGGACCTTCAGATCAGTCTAGGATGTTTCACTGTTTCATTAAGTGGCAACTTGTGAACTGCAGTCTGACATGGCTGCATTTGGAGAAAATATGTCCGTAGCTCTTCCTGTCAAAATCCCAACCAACCTAATAACACCTATACATATAATAACCATTCGATAGTCTCTAAATGAGCTACCATTTCAAGCTGATCACCATAGTCCACGGTCCACTTGAAATTTAGCTTGACATATACATTCAACTGCTAAATGTTATGATCTGTTCTACCTTTTTGAGATGATAGGTGAATTCTCTTTGAGTAATAAATCTTACACAAATGCAGTTCTCAACTCTCAAGTCCATAGTCAGGTTAACCCTTTCCACAATGCACCTATAAGTAGTCACTGTGGATAACAAGTTTTTCTAAATCACAGAACCACCGAATCTTAAGGGTTGGAAAGAACCTTGAATGATCATCTAGTCCAGCTTCCCTGCCAGAACAGGACCACCTAGAGTAGGTCTACAGATGTAATATGAAGAATGTCAACACATAGCAAATACATAGCAAAATTTAATAAATATACACTTTAAAGAGATGATGTGTCATGTTCTTCCAACCTACCATTTATTCCACAGGATTCTCCATCTTCCTCCCACAAATATGGAAAACAAAACAGCCTAAAAAGATCTCTAGTTACCTGCAAAGTAGATTCACTGATGGCATCATGTTTCTTTCTGATGTCCTATAGTCTACTGTATTAAATCACAATCAATGTTTATACTGCATAACTTTGATACAGATCAGATAGCGTGCCACAGCTCTGACATACTCAGTGTAGGCTGTTTCCATTTCTTAGGGTAACAATTCAGTCATCAAATGTAATAAAATAAGATTTTAAGACAGCAGATGGCATCACTCAGTTATTTTTAACTGCTATAAACTGACCATATGCATCCTATGTAGCATAATCAGTTTTTGAAGATTAGTAAATGGAGTTTTATGGATAACATAGAAAAGTGACATTTCAGAAAATTAAAAAATGATGTATTACTGTTTTATCTATCTGGTTGCCTAGATCTGTATTGAGTTGCATACAGACTTTTTAAAAAAATGCGGTTGCCCTTCTTTGATTTGCCAGATATTTCTAAGCCCCTAAGTGAGCCTCCTACAAGCCACCAGCTGAAGGCATTCCTGTCTTCACTAGGTCAGCAAGAGCAATGGCTGGCTTTCAGAAACCTGGCAGATGTGACTACAGCTTAGTGAAAATTTATAGACTCATTTCCTCATCAGTTCCCACTGGGACCCCTATTAGAGCTACATCACACCAACAGGCACAAAAATCACAAAATATTTCAAACCACTGTTAGAGGAGTTGCCCATTCAACAAATCAAGAGCTGACAAAAAATGGAGAAGGCTAGAAAAGCTCTCAATGCCCATTCAGCCTCACATGGAAAATAACAGCCAGGATGAAAACAGACCTGGCTCTAAGCTCTGTGAGTGGCTGCGAAACAAGATCTGTTATTTAGTCTTCTCTTACAATTTCTTTCTGAATGTTCCTTACATAATTGCTAGGATGATGTGAAAAAAGTCAGAAAGATAAATTTCCTTTGTGTGTTCAGATGATATATAGATTTAACAAGGTGAAGTACAAAAACAAAGGTATCTGTGTGCAGGCTCAATCTGCTATACAGAAATTGAGAACTCACAGAAGGCAAAGTACTAAGTCATTTTTCTGATCCCTTTTCAGAAGAATAACAAAAACATTATGTTCTACTCAGTATTTAGAAAGTGGTTGTCGCAGTAGTTTGTAGGTGTTGCAGTAAGAGTTTGCAATCATAAACCTGTATTTTTCCATGTTCTATTCAATCAGAACTGATGCAAGAATGCACTGTGGGGATCTTAAGCTGCCACCAGAGAGCAGTCAGGTGGACTTAGCAAGATTTGTAGATTCAAAGACAGCAGCCCACGGTACAAACCCAGTTCACAGGTGGCCCTGTGCTGGCTGGTCCCTGGTAAGTGCCATTGCCAACTGACCCCTACTGATTGACCTTCTATTCCACAGAGTGGTTACTTCAAATTTTTCATGATAGAGATGTATAGGAAATGAGGAAAAGGCCATACAGAGAAGGTAAGAAATAAGCCAGGGTACAGAAGAAACTTTCTCCTCCTTGTCTACATGTCGAATCATGGAATGGTTTGAGTTGGAAGGGATCTGAAATATCATCTAGTTCCAATCCCCTTGCCATGGGCAGAGAAATCTTTCACTGCACCGGGCTGCTCAAAGTCCCATCCAGACTGGCCCTGAGCACTTCTACAGATGGGGCCCTTCCACAACCTCTCTGGTCAACCTGTTCCAGTGTCTAAGCACCTTCAGAATGAAGAATTTCTTCTTTACATATAATCCAAATCTACTCTCTTTGAGCTTAAAGCCATGCCCTCTTGCCCTAGACTACATGCCCTTGTAAAAAGTCCTTCTCCAGCTTTCTGGTAGCACCCCTGTAGACACATACACAGCTCTGCTTTTCTTTATGCACTCATAACATCTTCTCTGGTCTTATCTTTTTAAAATCTATTCCCAGAGCCATTCTGTATGTACTGCCTGAACTCAGAAACGGCAGCCTTAGAGAATATTTGGCAATTCTTTGTAGGATTGCTAGTAGTTTATCCTTGCTTGATGGATAAGTGCAAATAACCGCTAGCATGCATTTTTAGTATTTAGTGTGCATTTAACAACAGCTAGGAGCTTGAATTGACCATCTTCTGTCTGTAGATTTTCAATGAAAAATGAATTATGAAAGGTCAAAGGGTAAAGTAATTTCTGAAGAAGCTATAGATTTCTTCAGAAAAGAAAAAAATGACTGCAGAGAATAGTGGAAACGAACATTAGAACTAATGAAGATATTATAAAATCTTTGCATTTTGTATCTTTGTAAAGACCTGTTTTCTCCCTTGGTGTTTAGATCAGCACATTAGCAGCACACTACCAAAGCATTCATCCTCTTTATGCACTCAGCCTAGGGCAAAAATATGCTTTTTCAGACATTTAGAGCATGTCATTATGCTTCTGAAAAGCAAACAGAGCTCCAAGAACTGTGAGAAACAGAGGAGGGAAAAATGGAAGGAGTCAGTCCCTGATACAATACATTACAGAAATATTCTCAAATCTTTTTTCTTTTTATGGAAGTCACCTTCTGAAATGTTGGCTCTGAGTGCTATTTTTTTTCCCAAGGGTATTTTTTTTTTCAAATCTGCTAGTATTACAAATTAAATGTCATTTTTTCTCCATAATAGAATTAATTAGACATATAAATCTAACAATAATGTGAACTTAAACCAGCAGCACCATTACTAATGCCACAATGATTGGTGTTCATACTCATTATAGCCATATGCCTTCTACTGAGTCAGTTTTGAAATATGTACTAGTCCAAAGGATATTAGACAGAAGATACAAGACTAAATTCCTGGAGGTCACCAAATAGTCATTAATGTTACCTATAGTTAATATAACTACTATAATGACAATAACTATGTGATACAGTGGACTACAGTAGCAGCGGTTTGCCTCAAATGATCTTGCCCTGTCTTATCTTGCAGCTGCAGCTTAAGAAAACAAATGATACAGATAGAAGCTAAAAACCACAAAGCACTAATTCAGGAGGTCTGTACTCAATGTCACAAGTGATGTGAGGCAGACTTCAAATTTTAGGTGAAGCATATACATTTAAATATCAGACCATATCTTAACATTACCTAGAAGTCTAACATTACACACAGAGGTCTAGTAGGGCTCTCTAAAACAGAAGTCAGTTGCCTAAGACCTGTTGCAATCAGTATTTATTAACTCAGCAGTCTGTTTAAACACTGTAAAATGCTACTGAGGACTTTTCACACATTCATGTGCCTTTATCTGCGTGTCGTGCCCCCCCCCCCCCAGTTACATGTAAACTGGAATGCTATTAACTCCCTCAATACTGAAGTCATTCTGCCTCATTCAATGAATTTTGTGAAAACTGAATCTCTTTAATCAAATCAGATAATATATTTGTTATGTAGATACAGACATACATCAGCAGAGGAAAACATAGTTCCCTAGACATTACTACATTACTTCATATTTAGCTACAGCATGCTTTTGAGCTCACCTATATACATAAAGCATTATATTTTCCCCAGCTTACTCCTGGTAGGGATAAACAGGTCTCTAGAACTCCATTAGTTCCTACAATGAACCCCTAAACGATTCACTTCATGATTTGCCTTCCTGCACCTTCAGAATTATTTCCTTCCCAAATTATCCTTTTTCTTTTTCTGGTCTAGTCTTCCCAGCTCAATTATGAATTTAAATAAGCAGTGAGAATGGACAGTTTCTCAATGGTGTAACAATCTACTTACACTTTTTTCTCAGCCGTCCTAGTTGGTTTGTAGACACCTGTGTGGCAAAAGCCAATGGATTAGCTATCTCCTCACCTCCTTTAATAGGGTACAACTCTGAAAACTTGAAGAATTATCTTCTTTCTTGTCTTTTGCAGTGTTTTTAAACTGGTGGTGGGAGGAGCAGAAAGTCTTTCTATCTTTTCTTGTGAGAAAAAGCTTAAATTCCCATCAGAAGTGACTCACCGACATTAATCATATATACACCAGATTGAAAGGCACTCAGAACACGAAGCCTGAATCCCATCCTCAGTTAAGTAAATGAGAAGCAAATTGCTCAGCACTATCATTTTAACTGCCATATCTGTACAATTTTGAACAATGGAGCTGATGAATATAAATTTATTGTTTCTAGTAGTGAACTCTTACAGAAAAGTGCTGCTGAATCTTTTGGAAGAACAGATAGCTGAAATAAGTATCAGTGTAAAGATTTTTGTACAGGACATATTTGCTTCATTTAGCACCTGGTTTATGCATTCAAATAAATATCCTTATCGTTTAATCAAGCATACACACATCAGAATCTTCAGCAACCAAATTATGCTATAGTTTCAGATACTGCATCTTCCGCTTGCTTCTCGCTGGGAATGTTGAGAGTTTTTAAATTCAAGTACAAATACTCAAAGACTACTGCTTATATTCAAGACTACAGCTAAATGTGCAGGGTGAGGGGGGTTGAATAAAAAGAGAAAAATGATAAGAAAAAAAATCCTACCATCTCTGAAATGTAGCTTCAGAATTACAGGATTTATTTTCTTAATTCAAAAAAAAGGAGACAACAAAGTCACATTTGGAAATAAATCCTATTGAATCTACAAAGCAGGGAATTTTCCTGTTCATACTATGCACACAATACTGCTCTACATTCTTCATCAAGTGGGCTCAGGCTGTTTGCCCTTCTGAAGTTTTTAACTTTGCCTAATACTAACTATCCAGCTCCCACAAGAGTACACTCAGAATTATATATGAAGAATATTCCATTAGCCATAAAAACAGTAGAATTACAAAAAGTGAACTGCACTGATATTTTCACAGCAGTATTCCAATGCCCAGGAACTAGATTATGATCTGTCACGGTCCTGTAAATTCAGGATCAATCAAGTGTTGCTCAGATATTACCTTGGCAAAAAAGAAATCAAAGCCTCATTGCAATAAAGTGCTTGAGTTATTGCTGAGTTAACACTGGCATTTAGTTATAGCATGTTTCCTGAAGCTAAGGCACAACCTTGACATGAAAGCACGGCTACCCTGAACAAGAGACTACTTATTTTACAAATAGATTTAATATGTAGCTACATGTGACAGAAAACTAAAGCACTACAAAAGAACATAAATTTAGCTAATTAAACATCTAGAACATTTAGAATGTTAAAAAATACCCAACCCAGAAATTGTAGCTACCACTAAAAATAATAAAAATATCTAAGTACATCCTACTTATGTTTTGCAAGGGTAAGAGTAAACCGGTCAAATTTCCCTATGGGTAGATGTATAATGTAAGAGTCCTGGTCTAAAACTAGGAAATACTATACTTTACACATTTTTACATCTCTAGAGACAATGTTTCTGTGACTTCAAAGCTTCAGTCTCTTCTAGTTCCTCACACAATAATAGAGCTTGCTGCTTCAGATATATTGCATGTGTTGCTTCTGGTGTTCCGCCTCCCAAATCTTAACAATGAGTAAGCCTCCAGGAATGAGCAAAGTGATAATCTTGCTCTTTGTGACATGGTGTATAGCTTTTTGTATAAATATACTGCCTCAGAATTAGGTTACAGCCACTTGCTTTGTGAAGCTCTTTGAGGCAGATTGCTGATGAAACCTCATTCAGTGGCTTAAGTTGGTCATCCAAAAATGTAGGTATTCCACTATTCACTTCTGAAACACTTGAGAATGACTGTACATCATTCAAGAAAACAAAAATCCAGAAAGCAGAATCCCAAACTGACCATGATGCCACAGCTAAAGAGTCACTAATAATGTCAGTAAATTAATTTATTCTATAGTGGGAAAAGAGTTAAGTGGGAGCTACCCAGCAAGGTGAAGCTGCTGTAGCATCGCAGTATAGATGTTTTCTCCGTGTTGCACATGCACATTCCCTTGCCCTAAAGGGAAAAAATAAAGGTGTAAGTAGATTGTTGCCCTATAAAGAACCCAACTCAGGTTCACATCTTTTCTCATGTGGTTCCTGAAGGATTTGTTGGTTGGGGTTTTTTTTCAGATTCAGTCAGCACTTAGCAAAGCAAGAAAAACAGAAATATTCTGATTTTTGGTGACTAGACACAGTATTCACTGTATTTTTAACAGTCTTTTGACATGTTTGAAAACAAGCACTTCCTAGAAAGGGTTAGAGACATCATAAGCTGCAATTGTCCCTGATGAGTAAGTCATCTGGGTAAAGATTTTATGTAGTAAATAACAAGGACATCAGTGATAAATTGGTCCTGATTGCTATTGATGGTCCCAAAGCCATGCTATTGTCATTGAGTGTATAAAAGAGTGTAAGACCTCAAAAAGTCATACTAATAATGTAGAAAAGTTCAGCCTACAGAATATCAGTTCAGTTGTTACAGAAGATTCTGTAATGACAAAGATCAGAAGGTAAACGTTTGTCTCTTGCTAGATTTTGAGTGCATTAAGAATGATTATGTTTGATTTTTAAAATGAACATCTCTACTCTCTTCTGTGCCAAATTTTAGAAATCAAGTGAGAACAATATCTCATATCATTTGAGACTTGTGACTAGTAAGAACAAATCAACTATGAATAGTTTGTAAGCTAAGTTCATAGTAACATATGCAGCATATTGAATTCACAGAGCAACAGAGGGGACCAACCTGTATTAGTGTGAAGCATCTAGCTTTTCAGTAATCACTGATTTATATGTGGGAAGACCAAGATGAAAGGTTTATGTTAGATGCTTAACATGGACTGTACATGGGTGTTCAAATTTAGGCCAGGGAAACTGCCCAGGCATCTGTAGCCCATCTGGCATGATCAATGAAATCTCAGTCTAGCCAATCCTCCTGGCCTCATCCCTGTCACACTACCCTAAGAAGTTCAGAAAGTGGTCTCCCAGACACACATCTAAAAGGCCATGTGCTTACAATACAGAGGGATGACCACAGTGTTCATTCAAAAACATGGACACAGGTTCCATTCTTATAGAATAGCCTCATGGCTAGAGCACTAAGCAGATGTGGAAATACATTTCTTTAAAAAACAAAACACAGGAAAAAAACCCCACAAAACCAAATCAAACTCCAAAACCAACCACCACCACTACCACAAAAAAAAATCCAACTACCAACCAAAGCAGCTATAATGAGAAACATGGAGATGCCTGATCTTAGGCTATTCTGTAGCCTAGTGCGTTGTAGCTTTTCCAAGAAACTGGAGTTTTGACCTTCCAACAGGCCACACCGGGGAAGAGTGAACCTGAGTTCTCTGGGTCTTGTGCAGCCGTATCTGGCACAGTGGCAGGTCTCTGTTACAGCACCTGCTTCTTCCTTTCCACTGCACTGTGAGCTTAGGCTCACACACTCAAGGTGGTAGTTTCCTCTCCGGAAAATGCCAAGCGTATCAAAAGTCTGTTACAACTTTGCAGCTTGTCACTTCCCTCACTATTTACTTTAGACCCAAAGAAGCTGCTTAAGGTCAGAAAGGAACCATTTGTGGAAGAATGAATAGGAGTCCACCAGTCTCAGATGCAGACTGCACCCTGATACTCAGGCAAGGATGAGTGCATTGT
Source organism: Colius striatus (assembly GCF_028858725.1). NCBI lineage: Eukaryota > Metazoa > Chordata > Aves > Coliiformes > Coliidae > Colius > Colius striatus. The sequence goes on from NC_084759.1 coordinate 75,510,815, forward strand.
GCAAGATCCAGAACTTAATTCTTTCTCTTCTCCAGATGATTTATAACAACTGCTGTGATACAGGTTGGAACACAGTATGAAGCTTTTCATGCTAAATTTCAAGTACATTTCTGTACTCATCATTTGGATTCTTCTTTCTTGTCTGTGTAGAAACATACTGAGGAAACATATACTATAAATAAAACAAACGTCTTTGAAGAGGCCTCAGATGCTCAGGAAGTCCTTTGCAGTTTGTGGTTCAATCTATTTCCTCTCATTTAATCTGACATGTTGGCTTATTAAAACCTCTTGTGGTGCTTCAGATATTTTCAATTAGTCTTATTAAGACCAACTTCCCTCCCATTTAAACTAAATGGGAGTTTTCACCCATGTTATCTGGACTTTTTCATTATCAGAGAACAAATTCTAAACTGATGATGTGTTAACACGGTAAAAATAGAAAGGGGATGATCTCAATACAGGTAATCACAAATAACAAGGTTATCTAAATACAGAACTCAAATGAAATACATCTTTTGGAGTTAAAAGGAAGATTTTTCTCTCTCACATCATTGTAATTCATTTCTAGCTTTCTTATGCACACAAAAACATATGCTTGTATTTGTTTCTACCTAATGATATAAGAGTCTCAGAAAATTATGTCAGTAACCAGGAGTAATGACCAGTCTTGATTCTGATATAACAACAAAGAAACAAAAGAAAGATCATAAAAAATTGTAGAAGCAAACATTGAGTGCCCGAAGGGAACAATTCATCGCAAGTTAATGAGTACCCAATATGAAACCAAATAGGAAAGCAACAGAATAGGAATATGAGACCTATCAAAGAAAAGGAGAAAATGTAAACAAGAAGACCATAGAATGAAATACGGTGTCAACAAAAGACAGAGCAAAATTCAAGGCATCGCAAAATTGGGAGAACTGGAATGAGCAACCAGATGCAGGAAGACAAGAAAGAAAAAAAGGTAAAAAAGGGTAATTGATAATATTTTATAAAATAAGATACTATTAAAATAAAAGATAATGTGATATATAAACCTTAGCATCCTGTCAAATTTTAATTATCTTTTCAATTACTAATTAGGCCTTTGCATGGATTCCATGGAATGACATACCTTCAAGAGTCTTAATGTTACTGGTTTTTTTTCTCCCCACCGTGATCTACCCATCACAGTGGTGAACCAGAATCCCATCAAAGTGTAGAACAGAACATCTGATGCAAGATAACTTTTGCCCCTTAATGCTATAGGAACACCGAGTGTTCTTCCTAAAGGAAGAACATGGCAAAAATCTCAAAGTCATCAGCACAGTATGATTTTACATGTGCTCATGACAAATAAGTTTCTCTGAGAATGCAACCTAAAATGGAAATTATCTTAATTTTTTTTTGAGTCTTGATTGGAATAATGACTTTTTCAACCATGTGTGCATCAAAGAGAAGACAGGCAATAGACATTAACAGGCCCACGGCCACATGGTGCCCAGCAGCTGTACCTGCACATGGCCATACCAAGTTACACACACGCTCATTTGATGCATCTCCATTTCCTCCCCCCAGCTCACCAGACTGAATCCCTTTTAATCAAGTATGAGACAGACAAATGCCAGTATTGTCACCTATGTATCACCTTCTCTTCCTCCTCTCTCAGGAGCAGCACTGGGACTCAGGGAGCGTAGGGAGAAAGCTGGGCATCTCCCCCACAGCCTCAAAAGCAGCAGCAGTGGTCAGAGCAGGACAAAGCTGTTACAAGCTAGTGCTGGAAACTAATGTCTGAACCAAAGCGCAAAGGATGACACCTGGAGCTTTGCCCCTCTTCTCCTTTAGGAACAGTACAGAGCAAGTTGTTATTTACATGTTACAGAGAAAAAGCGATTTGCATCCCTTTCAATACTGATGGATTTCAACTAGGTGTACTAAATCTTAAAAAGTTAAAAATGGAGGTGCGTTGACCATGGGAACATTAAGTCATATTACTGCTTTTGCTAAAATTACTTCAACCGGTAGTTTATTCACTTCAGATACAAAGTCTTAAGATTTTTTTGACTGTGGGGACTTTTGTGCAATACATGTCTCAGTGAAATTAGGTGCATTAAAAACTGTCCCAAGGGTAGGTATAAGTCTTTGATGGAACTCAATATACAGACAGTAGTGTTTACTTCGGAGTAACCTGGGAAGGCAACCTTTATCTCTTATTTTAATTTCAGTACTTAAGGCTAAGTCTTTCAATAATTCTTAGTATTTAATTCATAAAGAAGATAGTGGACATTTTCTCTTTTAGAGAATCCAGTATTAAATAGAAATTCCATTTCAGAAGAGATGTTGTTACAGATTAGGTAAAATTAATATTATGTTGAAACTGGACAAAACTGAATCAAATTGATGTCATGTAGCTAGGCAATTCTGGTAAAGCAAAAACTACTGTTCCCCTGGGAGAATAAGAGGTTTTCTGTATATTGAAGAAGTGCACAAAACACACCATAGCAAACAGAAAAATTAATTGCTGTACTTTAAAAAGCTAAGTCTGAAAGAGATATGCAGCGACTTCTGTGCTTACAGTCACTAAAAGGTAAGGACTGATTGTACAGAACAAAATTTGGTTTGAATCTATAGCAAAAATGCTCAGAGTACTCAAAGGTTTGCTGGAAATGACAGAAAAGTTCAAAGGCAAGCAAACTTCCATTTTTGCAACAAAGAAGGCGGCACTACAAAAATTAATCTTGTACATTAATCTTAGCATTCCTCACAAGTGACTCAGGCCTGCAGAAGAAAACATTCCCACTGTCTGGGTAGAAAACGTTTCCCGTATGAGAAGGAGGAGAGGAGCCTGACCACCACTGGTTTTACTACATTCACTCTGATGAATATGTTTGCAGACCCTTCAGCTGCTCAGGGTCCCAAACTGCTAGGGAAAATATTTTCCATTTACCAACAAAAAGACTTGAGCTTATTATACAAGTGAGAGAGAGTTTAAGTCAGAGCATTCATAAACAATTATTTAATTATTTCTAATTTATTATAATAGTCCTTGGTAAAAGCATCTTACAACCATAACTAGCAACAAAGTAGAAGAGATGCTAATAACTCCATAGCAATACATGTTTACACATTAAAGAGCAATAAATATATACCTTATGTGGTGATGAGTGTGAAAAAGACCATCCAACAATGAAGAGTGGGAAATACTCTTGGTAAGTTGGAGGGGTGAGAGAGTTCAGAAGCCACATATAGCACCTGAGCCAAACAGCTCCTTTTTCAGTGAACGCCTGGTTCTGTCAGGAGCGCTGACCACACACTGCTCTCATTCACTTCAGTAAAAACCAAGGCAGCTAATAACTGTAAAAAAATACATTTCAAGGGTCAGTCCTGATGCTTCACTCTTGAATCCTCAATGCTTGCAACAGAAGCAAGAGTGTCCCGCTGGGAAGAACAAGAAGCAAGAGGAGTTAAAACCACATGCTTTCACAACTGCTGGTGAGCTGAGTAAAGCAACTGCTCAAACCAGCCCCTAAGAAGCAGCAGATGCAGGTGTCCCAACTTATGTTACTTTAGAACACTGAATGACCACACTCATCATTCAGGAGAGGCTGGCATCCTACCAACTCTCAGTCCATTCACCCTCCTTGGGATACAATGTGGAAATTGCAGCATGTTAAAGAGAGAACAGGAGGCTCGCAATGCCAGAGTTGGGTGCTGAAGGTACCTGCCTGGGCAGTGAGATATTCCTCAGCATCATCGCCTTGCATCGACTTCCCACCAGTGTCATGGGAGACTCCAGCTGCATTTGAAGACGGGATCAGCAAGACAAGCAAAGGACTGCTGAAAGTCAATTTACTGTCTTTGTAAAATACATAGGACAACAAAGCAGAAGACTCAAAAATGTCTTTGGTAGAACCAGGTAAAAAAACCGAAAGCTTGACTACTTGCAAAACAAGAAGAACTCCACATGAAACAATTAAACTCTACAGAACACTTACAGTAAGCAACAGATGTGATTCATTTACCTTAAAAGTATTTCCCAACTCAGTTACTCCAATGAGTTTCTGGCTTTTTATTAATGTGACATGAAAGTTCAATTCAGAATTATTTTTCTCTATTTTTATTTATATACGTGGGAAGCATACACAATCCAAATGTCATTTATAATGTGTCCTTGAATGAAAATTACCAGTTTGGTCTGAATAGATTTTCTGTAATAGCTTAAGTCTTTCAGTAACTGCTTTTTCACAACATAATGTATTGGGAAAGGACATAGATTATTGAAAATAACTGTATTGGCAACCAAGAAAGCAAATTATTAAGAGAAAATATTTCAAGTTTTTGAAGTCAAGTCCTCCTATTATAAATTGTATTTTCAACTTTCTTTTACTTTTCTTTATTAAATATTTTATTATATTCCAATGAAAGAGATATGTTGTAAAAGGACATAAAATATTCTTCAAGTAAATTCTTTCTCTCTGTATCTTGCACAGTACGTCAGTCACAGCTTAGAAGTTGTAACAAAAAAGAAGCAAATAATTTCAAAGAATACCACCATAAAACATGCAATTCCTTGCTGTTTTAAAGAAACTCAAGGCGTTTTTCCACTTCTCACGCTATGATAAATGATGTAAGACAAAAGGATGGAATTTAAGTTATTAACAGATTTTCCCATCTATCTCCTATATCTCAATGTGCTTTTTTGTTGTTAGGGGTTTTGTGGTCACTGTTAAGTTTGGCACAGACAAGGATGAAGTGTTTCCAAGTCATGACCTACTATAAGCTTTTATATGAAAAAATTACATAAAGGCTTGCTACTTAGTCAAGTGTTTATTTTAATCTGTCAACAGGTTACAAAGAAAACAACAGAATGAAACTGAGATAGTATGAAGAAAAATAGTTATCATATATGTATTACTTTAACTAAACTGATGAGTTTCCAAGGTGATTTTGTAAATGAATGCTTTCAGAAAATGTGTATGTTAATGTCTTTAAATTACATATGTGTAAATAAAAGACTAAGTTATTTCAAGAGAAAACACAACACAGCAAGGTTATTCTTATGTTTTTCCAATGAAGTTATGAACTCAAATAACTTCCTTCCCCTCGTCACCAGGTGCTCCATAATTTCACCCAAAAAAGAAGTCCAAGTAGGCATCTACACACATTTATTTACCATTTATTTTTTAATTTCATCCACAGACTATTAATTGTCTTAATATACATACATGCTACATATATATTTACTAACTTTTCCTAAGCACCTTTGATAAATATACAGGACAATGATATGAACTTCATAGAATCATAGTATGATAGGAGCTGGAAGGGATCTTTAAAGATCATCTAGACCAAACTCCCACCAAAGCAGGCCCACCTAGATCAGGTCACACAGAAACATGTCCTGGAGGGCTCTGAAGACCTCCAGAGAATGAGACTCCACACCCTCCCTGGGCAGCCTGTGCCAGGGCTTCCTCATCCTCACAATGAGATAGTTTTTCCTTATGTTTAAATAAAACTTTTTGTGTTCCAGGTTCTTTCCATTTCCCCATGTCCTGTCAGTAAATACAACAGAAAAAAGTGATGCCTCAACCTCCTGGCACCCACAATTTAGATATTTGTAAATATTAATGAGATCTCTGAGGAACCTGAGGAAGGTTTACAGAAAACTTGATAAAGAAATATACTCATCAGGATGTCTGATGGCTTCACTAAAAGATTTCACTGGAAAAATATTATCCAGCAGTATGAACCTTAAATATACCTAACCTTACCCAGCAGAGCAGAAAAGGCATATCTCTGTTTAGTTTGGAATAACTGCTGCTCTCATGCTTTAGAACATCTCACCTGTATTGGAAAGGCATCTCTCAGAAAGTCACTCACATGCATCATCTAGAAAAACAGCAATAAAGCAAGTAGTGATCTTTAATAATTTAAATAAATAAGGATAATGTCAAATGTCATCAGAAAAACATGGTGTCATGGTTTGACATGACAGCCTTTTCTGGTAAGGAGGAAGGGACTTTAAAGATGGCTCCTGTAAGAAGTTGCTCACAACTCTCCCAAGCTCTGAGCCAGACCCACTGCTGGGGCTGAGCCAATTAGGAACATCCACAATCACTTTCTATGAAGAAGCTGGAAGAGGAGGCTTCTTCCTCCTTGTTCTTCCTGTTTCTTCCTTCTTCTGTCCTTTTTCCTTTTCTGGCTGGTGGTGGTGCAAAGAGTGGGAAGAGTGAGAGAAACAACCATGCAGACTTCAAGGTCAGCAAGGAAAGAGAGGAGGTGTGCTGGAGCAGAGACTTCCCCGCATTCTACAGAGAGGACTGGTGAAGCTGAGCTTTGTTTGCATTTTGCTAAAGACGCCACATCAAGGGCACAGACTCATTTTGCTGAAGACTCCAGACCAGGGGCAGACATTCATTTTGCTGAAGGCCCCACATCAAGGACAGAGATCACTTTACTAAAAACCCCGTGCCAGGGGCAGTGACTATAGCCAGAGGAGGCCTTATCCCAATGGAAAGACCCAATATTCACAGAAGCTGTAACTGTGGGGAAGAACCCACGCCAAAGAAGCTCATTAAAACTATGGCCAGAGGAGGCCATGTACTGTGTGAGGGTCCCCATATTCACAGAAACTGTAACTGTGGAGAAGAACCCACGCCAAAGAAGCTCATTAAAATTATACCCAGAAAAGGCCATGTCCCGAGGGAGGGACCTTGTATCTGCAGAAACTGCAATTGTGGAGAAGAACCCACATCAGAGATGTACACGCCAGATATGTCCCGTGTGAGGGCCCCTGTATCAGCAGAAGCCGCAGCTGCCAGGAAGAATCCACACCAGAGAAGTTCATTAAGGACTGTGTCCCATGGGAGGGACCCCATATCGGAGCAAGGGAAGAAGGCAAAGAGTAGTCCCCATCTGAGAAGACAGAAGCAGCAGAGCCCATCTGTGAGAGACTGACCATATTCCCCATTTTCTGCCCCCCTGAGCTGTTGAGGTGGGGAGGAGATAGAGATACCAGGAGCAGTGTGCTGGGCCCACGAAGAAAGGAGGGATGGGGGAGGGAGATCTTAAAGTGCTGGTTGTAATTTTCTCATCATCCTACTCCCTTTTTGCTTTTATTCCGTTCTGTTTCTTGTAGAATAAACTTTCCTACTTTCCTCTCTAAGTTGAGTACTGGAGTCTGTTTTGCCCGAAACCATAATTGGCAGCGAGCCCTCCCTGCCCTTGTCTTATCTTTTTACTCCCATTTCGCTGGGGCCTCTGCCATCCTAATGAGGGTGGGGGTGAATGGGGGCACCGAGCAAGAGACTGTCGTGGTGCTCCTGTGCTAGCTGGGCCAAACCACAACATATGGAAACTCAAACCACCGAAGTAACCCACCACAGAAAGTCAGTAAAAGAGAAGGAAGAATACCCAGTTTCCTCACATGGACATGGGCCTTGGGGTGGGAGATTCCACTTCAACTTAAAGTCCAGCAGACTGTAAGTTAGGATAGCTGTAATTTAAGATTTGTCATAATGCCAAATATTCTCTACAGAAAATTAAATTCTGGGGTTTCTTTGATCACTATTTTAAAAAATGAACTATAACTCTTAGAACCATAAACATTAAAGAAGCAATCCTTATACAGCTCCAGATATTAAATTGCAAACTTTTAGAAAGAGCATTTCAGGTATATTTCATGCTGACAGTTCAGTTAGTAAGATACTGAGAACTTACAGAAGTATTCTACTGAAGTCAGTGGGACTACACACACTGAGTTGTCACACAGGATTTTATCTTAATCTTTAATGCGGATACTGCAGAACTGCCCACGTACCTACTTTCATGGTAGATAAAGATGAACAATATAACCCACATCTTTTATCACTGTAGTTAACCATTACTCCCTTCTCTTATTCAATAAAGATTGACTTCTTGATCTACAAAATCTCCTGGTTACCTATCAAAATAGGACCCATTTGCTCCAGTGCTTATTCAGAGATCTCTTTCAGGAGTCAGTTGACCTATTCCTGATTAATCTTGTCCCTTTCCCTGAAATGCTTTTCATCTAATCCATCCAATCTGCCTGGATGGCCTCTACATTCTCCTTTGCACATTTCCTATTCTTAGATTTCTTCACTCTCTTCAATGTGTCTTCACCACTTTTATACTCACACTAGACCCTAGCAGTGTGTTAACAAAAAAAGGACATTTACTTTGAAAACAGATGCATTAACCTCCCAACTAATCCCACTATTACATTGCTTCCCTTGCTTCTATTCTTTTTACTCAAATGGCATTCATTACTAGTAATCTTGGTTTCTTCATCACTTGAAACACAGGCACACCAGGTAGCTGCTGCAGCACCGCACTGAGTAAAAACTCTGTGGTAAGGTTACAGTCCAGAAACCAGTGCTCACACTGCAACCCTGTAATGAATATGAATTAGGTCACCCTTTAGTGACAAAACAAGCCACTTCTCACGTACACGGAGTAAGAGCATTTGTAATGGGCAGAAACTACTTAACAGCCAACACACAGCAAACTAATTAGAGTTTATCTGGATGTAACTTGCTTACACTTCAAAAATGTAAACTCTTCAGGACAGCTGTTTCAGGTCTCACTGTCGCTTACACTGAGGATCTTGAGAGTATACCATTGTTAGCAGCTTTACATAGTCAAAGAAATATAAAGGAATGTTATTGCAAGTGACAACTAAACGTTCTACATTATATGTAATGGAAAATGCATCAAAACATAGCCGTATGATAAAACATCTTCCATCTGAGACAGAGTCCCTGAAACCTGTAAAAAAGCCACGTTTCTGTTATTTATTTTAAATTTGCACGATCTTTGTTTTTTTATGAAGATGATTAAAAATTAAATATTCTTATCTCACAAATAATGCAACAGAATTGGACTGTAGGTACTTCAGAGCAACTAAGGATGTTTAATCTATTTTATTCTAGGATTCTGCCTTAATTTGAAGATTCAAAAGTCAGCAAAAATAATGTACCATATTCTGACAGAAGCACTGAGATCTGCTGCTGCCACATTCTGTGATTTTCTTAAGAACAAACCCAAACCAAACAAAAAAAAAAGAGAGACCTAGAAGAACATCTAACAATAAAACTATCATTTACTTTCGAATACATCTTTCTATACATGCTAACAAACTCCCTGTCTCTGCTGAGGAGGTATTAGACAACTTGGCAACTAGATGTGAATGACACAAAATACAAAAAAGTCTCCAAATGTTCAATCCTTCTGAGCACCTGACAGACAAAAAGTTCCCCAGATGCTTAATGCTTAGTGAGATCTTTCCACATTTCTCAAGAACAAGCCTCAAAAACATTTTTATTTCTTGGTGCCAAACCATTTAATGTGATCCTATCTTCTTCATTATGTGTATTCTGGGAAATTAGAGTGTCCTGTCTTTGAATAAATCTTTACCTTTTCAATCCACACAGTTCTCAGTATGTTTTCAGTCCTGTACGCCTACAGCTCACTTTGCATGAATTAATGTGACTTTCCCATAAAAGCTGGCTTGAACATCATAAATAATTGACAAGTGTTAAATAAACTCCTCAGAAAGCAAAGCTCAAGATGAGATGGAGACTCCCCCACAGTCATCGCACCAGGCAGCAAGAAGACAGAGGCCAACACAGCCACTAGTCCTCACCGTCCCAAAGCTAAGTGAGACATTCCAAGGCAGAGACTCTTGTAAATATTTTGAATGTCACATTCACATGGAATATCACTAACAACTGAGTGCATCACCATTACACAAGTTACTCCAAGAATGCAGGTCTTATTAGAACAAATGCTTTCTGTCTCCCTGCTTGTGAAAACTCCAGGGCTAGCATATAGACAAATTTTCACCTTTTTTCTCTCATTTTTAAAATTACAGACTAACACGCATGCAGAACATCCCAAAAATACGACATAGGACAAACAACTTACATTCATTTCTGATAGCACTGGCCTAAATAAGCTTGTGGTCAAATTCAGCTTTCCACAAACTGCACCAAAGGAGGTCATCTGCATTTCCCTTAGGCAAGTGGAGCAGCTTCAGACTGAACATATCCTTCTGCCCTTCTCTCTCTTCTCAGGTCTTGCTTTACATTTGCCCTTACATACCACAGTTTGCTTTCTTCTTGGCCTACTAGCTACCCTCATCCCTTTCAATGCCATACACTAGTAAATCAGTCCTCTCACCTCCCAGTCACATGTGATGCCATCTCATTTTACCTATCTGAGAAAACTACATGTGTCTCCTCCCATCTCTTGCCAACTACAGCAGCAGGTGCCCCAACTCCCTAAACCTTCACACATACACAACCCTGGCTAGGATGGAAGAAGATAGAGGAGGCATGAAGGGAACAAGTCATTGAGAACTGCTTTAAAAAACAATTAAGCAACACCCATTTCCAGCATAGCTGTTCTCTGTGTGCATTCACCAGGTCCAGGGAGATTGTACGGCTGTGGGAGACGATTCTTTTCTGGCTGGGGAGGCTGTCTGGAGAAGGAATTACAGAACAAGGACAGGACTCTCCCTTGGTGCTGGGCCTCTGCCAAGACAAGGCTATGGGATGAACCTGACCTCTGAAACTTGCCTGAGGATTAAATGAGCTTCTTCACATTGTGTACAAATGTAACTGTTTTGATTGTGGTTTGCTGTCCTACTAGACTGTAATATAGAGTTTTTCTCTCAGCATAAACCAATTACATCAACAGCCCAGTGCATCTTGGGACTACACCAAGAGCATCTCCTCCATGTGACACACAACTGTCACACCAATCCCTCTTGTCAACAAAGGAGCAACAACCTTCCTGGCCCACAGCTCAGGCAAGAGTAAGGCACCACAAACAGACTCTTGATGGACACCACCACAGTGCTCAGTCAGGTCAATACAGAAAGAGACAATCTTATTACATGTAAAAATTTAGTGTGATGAGGAACCTTCAGATAATTCTCTTTTAATGACCAAATCTCCTAATTTTTTTCCTAACATGACTGTCATCAGTGATGCCTTCTCAAATTTCAATGTGAAGCTGACAAAATGCAGGGCTCCAATGCCTTTATCAAGGAAAATATAGATCTGTGATGAGAGTTTTTTTATAGCTTCTAAGAATATTTCAAGTAATGGAGAGTCAAAAGCAGGTATGACAATACCACTTGACAGAAAAACCACACTGCCTACAGAACAAATTCTGATTATCTTAAAAGACAACAGATAGGACCAATCTCTTCACCCAAGGTAATAAGCCCCAAGCAGAAAGTGTTCTGCCTTTTCAACACTCCACCTCAAATCCTCCAAGCAGCTACACTAACAAAGATTGACATCATCATTGTACAGTCACAAGGGTCTATTGTGCTAGGTTCCCATCACAAAAATATCTTATCAAGAAGCTACCCCTCTCATTCTTCCTATGGCAGGTAACCTGCAAGTACAGTCACACACGCTGAGCCATCTATGATGCATAAGGCACATGCTGACTGCTATCTCTCCGCAGGCCCCATACCTTGGCTTGTCAGTACTGCCCGTGAAGAGGCAATTCCTAAAGGAGAATCTGAAAAAGACTAAAGGAAGTAGCTTCTGCCATCTGGATGACCTGATTGATGCATACCAGAATGGCCTTTCTTTTATGAAGTGATACACTGTGCCTGCATCTGTTTGTTATAAATACATCCAGCATAAGAGTAATCACATACACTGCCAGACTGAAGAGGATTTTGTGTACGTGGCAATCGGCCTTGGTCACCTTGACTGAGACACTGAGGGAACTGGAGAAAAAAAAGAGAGCTATAAAATCTCCTTTACAGATACAGTAGTAGAGTTAATAGGTCATCTCAATATTCATTTCATTCTACTAATGAAGAGATTGTCTGATGGACTGCAGAACACAGACACAGACTCCATGGAACAGGCTCACAAAAGGGACAGACTTGTCAACTTTCTCATTTTTAAATTCCAAGATAATGGTGGTACTGCAACAAATCAGCTTCTGTGAGCTTCCAAATATTCAGCGGGATATTTGTGTTTAGCAATAAACCAAAACATTACTGCCTTCCAAATATTAACAATGTGACATTGCAAGCTACTGACAGCAATAGAGAAAACCTTTCAGTGAGGAAAAAATCCCTTAAAATCAATTAGAACTCTTCTCCTCTAACACATCCTTATTTAATATATCTATTTATTTATGATAGCATAGTGTATCTATAAATATGATTATGTATTATATATATTTAGATATATTTAATATATCTATACATTTATGACAGCCTTCACATAAAGGTGCTTTAGCTCAGTACAGATCCTGTAGAGATTCCTCTGTGGAGTACCAGTAAGTACTAGCAGTTTAGTCCAAAAACTTTGTGAACATCACGTAAGACTAATACTGCTCAGCTTAAGTAGAAACAGCCACTGTTAGAAAAGAGTCTCTTAAAACATTAATCATTTCTACACCAGTACATATACTTTGGGCACATTCCATGTTCTCGCCCACTTCCAAGACCGTATCTTCACAGCCCAGAACAGGCCCATGAAGAGATGACAAAGTACATCAGCTTACAGAACAGAAACATTTGGCTGACTGACTGGTCCTGAGGAGCATCTGAAATAATACAAAAGGCACTCTTTCTTTTATGCTAAAGAGCTCAGGACTTTGCTCTTTTTCCCCCTTTCCTTTCATTGACTGGAGACAGATGGTCCTGCAGGTTTTCTCTCAGCTACTTCAGGATTTCAGAACTGGTTTGTTCTGTTCCAACAGCAGTACTCTTCTTCACTACAGGTACACACGGCTCATCACAACAGCCTGTGGTTAGAAGACACTACCAGCCTTCCACAGGATCTTACTACCAATGCAAACACTTTTAAACTCTCAAAGTCCATCTGCTTTTTGGACAGAACTGTTTTTTTCCAGAAGAGTTACCAAATATTTATCACTGTTAATGTTACAGCTAAAGGCAAGTTTAATTCTTCATTATCCTGGTGAACATTCCTTCTTATTCAGGGCAACATGCACTTTTCAGGACACCACCACCACTTTAAGCCTAAAAATGACTAAACCTTTTAACTGCTGTACATCTCCAAGACAAAAAAAGAAAAACTCCTGGCAACAAGTCAAGAGGAAAAAAGGTTTACATAAGACTTCAATGTTCATTTCAGTACTTTGACTCCAAATACAGAAGCAATATTATCTGTTTTCATCATTGATATACTAGTAAAAATTGAAAAAAACCCCTATATTCTTTTGGCATCTCACTTTCTCTTCAAAGCTGGGCTTTCAAGATCTCAGTACTTTTAAGTGGCTATTAAAGCAATACATTCTTTCATATATTGGCATTATAGGGACTGGCATTACTTAGAAGAAAAAAAATGTCAACTGGAAAACTGACATTGTCATTTTGACAGCCTTCTCCATTTAGAAAGGTAGAATTGCACGTTTCTATCAGACAAATAAATATTTCATGCCTTTTTAAAAGCATTGTGGTGTAAAGTTGTTACAAAAATGTTAGAGAGCATCTTTGATTTCCTTGCTTTTGTTTCAGAACAGTATTCCCATTTGATAAAGATTTCATGAGATATTTTAGGTCTGCATGTAGGATTTCTTAGCTCTGAAACATGCATAAAGCTTTCCAGCTTCCATTTCATAAACATGAAAACAGCGTTGAGCTGCAATCCAGAAAAACTTAAATAGGAAGCCAAAAGCAGTTATAGGTACAATATCTCCTCCCGAATCTTACTAATTTTGGTTGGTTTACAAGCAAGTTTGTAGGGTTTTTTTCCTTAATATGAATGAAAGACCCACATTAACAAGAGAGAAGGCTTGCATCTATAAGCCACATAGAGAAAGTGGCTGTATATTAGCAACAGATTCCCACTGTTTTTTGAGGGCAAGACCAACTCTCCCTGTGCTGAAATCTTTTGGATACTAATTAACTTCTTGGTGTAAAGTAATACATTAAGGTATCCATGAGAGACAAAGCTTAGCTGTGCATGATGAAGCTTGTGTATCCATATCTACACTACATGCACAAACTGAGTACACGGTATCGACTTCCCAGGGTTGCAGATCCATGCAGGACCATGCAGATCCCTACAGTTATGTCAAGTAGCTATTACGAGGCTCATGAGCCAGCTACAGATGTCAAATGCTGCACAAGTTCATGGGTATGCAGGTTGCCTAAGCAGCACAAAGGTACACAAACTTAATAGCAAGGTTGCCTGCCAGGCCCACATCATGGCAGAACATGCTACAGATCTCTGGGGACACTTGGGCATAATGCAAGAACTGCCCAGCATACAAGTCAAATACAGCAGAGCCACTGGGCTGGAAAACAGCTTTGCAGAAAAGATTCTGGCAGTTGAACCTCAATAGTTTCCCAAATTGCATTAAGTGGTGTCAACAGCAAGTCAAGGGAGAGGATCCTTCCCCTCTACTCAGCCTGGGTGAGACATATCTAGAATGTAGGTTCAGTTCTGGGCTACCCTGTACAAAAGAGACAAGAACTTAGTGGGGCAAGTCCTCCAGCTAAGGGACACGAAGACAATTAAGGGACGGGAGTTTCACTTGTACAAGGGATGGCTAAGAGAGATGAAGAGAGGAAGCCTTGGGGGGGTGAGTCTTATCAATATGTAGAAATATCTAATGGAGGGAGGAAGTACAGGCTCTTCTCTGTGACAGAAAAAGAGACAGCAGGCACAGAGTGAAATTCAACTTAAATATAAGAAAAAAGCTTTCACTGGAAGAGTGGTCAAACACTGGAACAGGTTTCCCAGACAGGCTGTGTAGTCTCCATCTCTGGAGATACCCAAAACAAAACAGGACACAGCCCTGAGTAACCTGCTCTAGCTGACCCTGCTCTGATCAGGAGCAGATGACTTCCAAAGGTGCCCTTCCAATCTTAACTATTCTCTAACTCAGTAAAAATAAACCCAAAAAGATAGCTTCTAATCTTTCCCTGGTACAAGTTATATTAGATAGTACTTGTAGAACTGGCAGGAATGCACATAGAGAAATGAGGCGTTTAAGCTGACAGTGCCATTCATTGAAGTTTATCAGTAGACTCAAGTCAGTTATCACTTTCATCCTCCACCCATCCTAGAGGAAGGAAAAACTCTTTTAAATCCATAAAACTTCTTCTGTCAGATAAATAGAAACTTTTATCTACAGTAGTTTACCAACCAGCTGAGAAAATAAGTGCCAAAGTCTCATTTAGAAAAACATCATGCTATTTTATCAGTCTTGGATTCTTAAGAAGTATTAATTAGTACATTCTTGAAAAAAAAGTATCTCTTGCAATAAATAATTACATCCCATGGAATATTCAAAGCTACTATGAAAAAAAAATTCTGCATAATTCAAAATGATAGCACACACTTTTTCATTATGCAGCACATGAAAGTGTGCTGGTTGCACACTTCTACTCCATCTAAATGGGGCCAATAAAAATCACTACCAAAAGCAAGAGCTCTCCTTTAGGGGACAAACAAAAAATGAAGTAAGAAAGAATGTCAAAAACATTTGTCTGAGCAACCCATTAACAAACTACCCAAGAAACTAATAAGTCTATAAACCTTTCCATTCAAAAGAAATCCACCATATTTAGATTTTATTTTACTATTTCATGCCAATGATGAGGTTGACTCAAAGAAATTAGATTCAAATCTGAATATGAAGTTTTCCGAAATGGTGTGGCTAGGGAAGAACTCCAAGGAAACAGTCTGGCCTTTTACTGTAAAGCAAAGACAGTAATTCTCAAAATAAAAACTTACAAGTTTTCTAAAGTCACAAAACCATAAAGATAAGCCAGACTATTTATTCCTTTGAGCAGCTTTCATTCATCTTGCTTTCTTCAAATTCCTCCAGAGCAGAAAGATATATTCCCTTTGGACTTAAGGTTATTTATGGGCAGCTCTACTGAAAACGCACAGATATTGACATCTATCTGATGCTGAGACACAATCAGGAATCACACTGCCCTCTCTTACACAAAGCCTGTCCCAATTCATTGTGTCCTGACCCCATTTCCTCACTGAGAGGGATTCAAATATGCAGAACAAGTTAACTGCATACTCCATGACAAATGTAATACATGACCTTCACTGATGTCAAAACAGCATCAGCTATAGAAGTTAGTTAACATTAAAGAGAAGATAAATGTGAAAAGATGGCATGAGTCTTTACACCTTCAACCAGCGTAGTGTTTTTTACTAACAGAGGTAAAGAGGATGAATTTGTCATATTTGGCAAGCATTTATCCACAACTGGATTTACCTGCATCCTGTACTGTCTGTACAGCAGTGTGGCATGTTCATACTTGTTAATAATTAAAATACTGAGGAGTCCTATGAAGTTGTTCTGTCCTCTATATCATGATGATGATTACAAATTAAGTCAAAGCTCAGTTAAAGAGATACTATTCAAAATCTGGTGATAAAGCCACCTCCAGAGGTTAAAAAAAAGACAAGACATCTGAGAATGCTTAAGTACTGCTAGAGTGTCTTAAACCAGCAATATTTAGGAGGAGAAAAAACAGACTGTAGCCTTTTTCAACCGACTCCAATTGAAGAAGAAACAACTCCCATTCATGTTAAAGGGAATAGGATCAGAGTCCTGCAGACAGAGATATGCTACGAGCCACACAAAAATCAAATATGTTTTAAAAGTTGCACATATAAGTAATGTCCAAAATTTTATCAGGATAGACTTTACTGTATTCCATTTATTCATTGCCACATCACAGCTCACAGCCTGTTACCAACGCTACCAAGCAGCCTTGGCTAAGCCAAGGCCATTCCAGAGGAGTTTCACAGATGAGAAGATGCATTAAGGGATTTGACTTACAGGAATGATTTTAACATCTTGCTAATCTAAGTGATATTGCACTAAACTCATGTTAATACCTAAATTAATAAAGTTGAGAATAGGAAAAAGAAACAGAGATTGTTGTGTCAGCTTGCAAAGACAAGCATCTCATGCCCATTAACCCAATATACATTTCATAATAAAGCCACATATCAAAAAGCAACAGCGCCAAACCCAGTGATGGTTAGTGAAACACAGTGCCTGGCAGCAGGAAAGTTGGGTGTAGCATGCAATCTAATCACAAAAGCTGGAAATGGGAAAAGCCAGACATGTAACACATGCAGGAAGGGAATGAAGTCGTCCTAAAGCAGCAATCCTATTTTTCACTTTGTTCAAAGGCTCAAAGGATTTGCCTGCTACAAAATAACCGTAAGCTAAGGAAATGCACTGAAAAATGACAAGCCAATGAGCACTCCACCAGTGGTTCCCCAATAGCAAACCACATACACTGAAATCCAAAAGGCCTCCACTGCAGCATTCTTTAGCAATCCATGGAAGCCAGTTACTGAATGTAAAACACACTTTCAGATCCTTTTTTGAGACTCTAGCTCAACTATGCTCATATAACAAGAATAGACTATACACTCCTCAAACATCTGAATCAATTTTAAGGCAAAAAAGTCATTGAAGGCATCAAACCTCCAGACAATTTCTACAGAGCTTTGCATTTTTGCTGCCACTTCTGGTTTCCATTTCACTCCAGTCCTTCTCATATTATTTAATTCACTTATTTAATGATTTATGTAGCACCTATATCTGTAACTATCAGCAATGCTTCTCATACAGCCTTAAAAGGACTTGTTTAGGTTTGCAGGGTGAGGGGGAGGAAAGGGGGTTCTTTCTGAGCGCATTATGTCAAGGTTGTTAGAAGCCAGCAGATCCTGGCCTCCTGATCCATTTTTAAATGGCAAATTATGAAAACAGTCCACACGTCGTTTCTCAGTAAATCCAGTTTTACGATTCTACTCATAGTAAAAGACAGAATCTGCATTTTGGTGAGAAACAGTATGTGAAATATTCTATAATTTTCACTTTAAAAGAATGTGAGAATCACTGGCTTCTTACAAACTTGACATATTCAGTACACACACACAAAAATTTAAACATGTCCTTTTAAGGCTGCATAGCTTCTGTCTTTAAAAAAAAAAAAAAGACAACAAAAAACACAACCCTCACATATTTGCTGGGCTGGGCTGCTAGCACTTCCCAAGGCTCTTCTCTATCCCTCTACGAGAATAAAATCGTGCTCTGTCCCCATGCACATGGGGACAAAATTACTACATCAATTCTCACAGAATCACAGAATCAAAAGGACTGGAAGGGACCTCAAAAGATCATCTAGCCCAACCCGTTGCCAGAGAAGGACCACCTAGAGTAGGTTACACAGGAACTCATCCCGGTGAGTTTTGAAAGTCCCCTGAGAAGGAGACTCCCCAACCCATGTGGGCAGCCTGTTCCAGTGCCCAATCACCCTCACAGTGAAGAAATTCTTCCTGGTATTTCTTTGGAACCTCTGATGTTCCAGCTTGTACCTGTTGCCCCTTGTTCTGTCATTGGACATCACTGAGAAGAGCCTGGCTCCATCCTCCTGACACCCACCCTTTTTCATATTTGTAAACGTATTCTCACCAGAGGGGAAGGGATGGCCAAGTGACATTTCTTCCATGCAGCAAAAATCTTTTTTTTTTTTTTTTTAAAGTACTCTATAAATGGTAAAAAACTGGGGAAAAGTTTAATTGGATTCGATCATTGCATTAAAACTACAAGCTGTTCTTCTGTCCTTTTGACTCTAAAGCTCAACCTTCATTTTCCAAATGCACTTGACTACCAATCTTTGTTTGCTTAAATTCTGCATTTCCTGCTTTCATGGTAGTAATATAGTTCAAAGCCCAAAAGACCAACTGGTATATGAGATTTTTTTGTCTTATAAAGCAATCTCTCCCCATCGTAAATACATGCCATTCAAAAAAGAAGTCTAGAGATGAAAATATAACTTTTCCAGGTTTTATGGCCTCCAGCACATTTTGTCTCCATGGATACTCAAGGCTATATTTTTCATTTATTCAGAGTGGAATAGGAGCCTTTGAACAGATATACATAGTGCTAATAGTCGTTACACATAGAAACCACCACAAAATCCCCAGTGGAAATCTTTTTCATCTAAAAGAGTTTTTCTGTGAAAATCAACACTTCTTGTGGGCCTCATAAATCCTGGGCAGAACAAGTATTTCCTATTCCATACAATACTTTTGATGAGGGAACATGAAAAGAGGAAGGTGATCATCCTCTGACTGATAGACTGAGAAACACACTGCTTTCATAGAAGGAATCTCCTAACCACTAACCTGAGTTATGCCCAGTTCATGATTCATTTGTTGTCATTGCTATGCTTTAATGGAAAGAATTCTCTTTCTTTCCTATTTATTCCCTTGATACATTAATTGACAATAATCACATTCTTCTCATCTCCCCTTTCATTAGGCTGAGCAAAGTTATTCTCCTCCAGTCCTCAAGATGATAGTACGTTTATTTCCTTAAATGTTTTCTTACAGTTCCTCCAGACATTAATTTGTCTTTCTTGAACACAGGGCACTGAAAACGTACTCAGTGTTTCTCAATGAAACTGTACCAGTGCTCTTTGCAATGGTATAATACTTCCCTTTCTCTACCAAAAAAATCTAACACCTGATATACTCCACAAGAATACAAGTATAGAAAAGTCAAAAAAAAAGGAGGAGTGGGGAGAGGCACTAAACCCACAACACAAACACTTCTCAGAGAACTATCAAATTATTCTGGTACAATATGGCTATGGTAAAATTATGTTTCCTTTTCCTCTCATCTTCCATTAATCATTATTCCTTGTCTTTAATAATGATTTCCTTGTTCTAGTCCTTCACACAACAGATGTCAGAATAATCAGACAACAGAATAATCAATCCATAGGTGCCTGAGTCACATTTTTGGTGCTTCTTAAGAGCAATAAATACATTTGTTATTCTCCAGCCATATGCGAGCAGCTCTGAAATGACTGATCTATCAAAAATGCTTGAGATAGATTTTTAAATTTTATGTCAGCCCCTTATGGTATTTTGAAATGATATCTAATGACACAGTCAATGTAAGACCTGCAGAGAGAGTAATATATTTCACAAGAACAATCAGCACAGCTGTGGGAAAAACACACACACAGGACTTTTAACTTTGTGGCATTCTTATGGTCAGTTATGATGGCTATAATATGGTTCTCGGGATCTGGGAAGATCAGACACTTAGGTTTTGTTCTTTAATTGGAGAATCACTTATACAAACTATCTTGGTTTCAACACAGCATCTCCAATGTAATCAATCTGTTGACAGTGGGGGTAGAAAATATACCTGGTTTAGAGGTCATACCTAGATTATTTTTAAGGTATACTACACCTGTAATGCATAATAGCTTCGTTTCAGTCCTCATTCTTATGTCTGAAGAACATCGTCAATTTGTATCACTTTCCCCTGTAAAGAACTCAAGCTTTACTTTTGACTACTTTCACAGAAGCCTTTAACCTCTCCAAGCCACATCTTTCTTTACAGAATCTATTCTTACCCTTTGTTCTGAAGCAGTTAATTCTACATTTGCATTTCCAATAAAACATTTTATGTATGGCTCAGAGTTTAATGATTTGGGTTTCTTGAAAAATGTCTTACATGATGTCTTTAGTTAATTAATTCCCTTACTTTATGATTGCATTTTGTTCAACTTTGTATTTAAAATCAATTAAGTGATAAGCATTTATTCAGGACTGTTTTCATGAGTTCTTCAACAAGGTAATTCCTACATCCCAAGGCTAATCCTGAAAGACAGCGATCTTTTCATTCAATAACTATTGGGGGAAGAAATATGATGACTACTATATCCAGAAAAATCCTTCCTATCATTATTAACAGTATCTTCTCCAAGAAATAAAAGTTTCCCAGACCTCTATCTCCCAGTAATATTTCTTTCTTTATCAAGAACTTGTAGAACAAAGCTGAACTCAGGATCTATAGCAGACTCTTAACATCATTCCACTTCATCTCACATCTTAAATCTACCCAGGAAACGTAAAGCATGACAAGGCAAGGGCAAGTGCACGTCTTTGCTCCACCCCATCAAATCAGGAGGCCTTCCAGGCCACCAATAACTGGAGTAGCCTTCTCACCACCTCAATGCTTTTCTGGTACAGGTTGGGAAGCATAACTAATGCTATTGCTTATTTCACACAAAACTCACTCAGACAGGAAAATTGAAAAACGTCATAAACCTCACGAAGCTTTTAAAAACTTTTTAAGTTTGTGGACCCCTTCTGCCAAAAATTGTCAGAGAATTAGTCAATCTGACCTAATAGGAGATTCTTATCTACATTAGACAGATGTTTAAAGATGGACAAGTCTGAAGACAATTTTATCTTGATTTGCCAGTTCAGAAGCACTTCTCACCTCTGTAGTGTAACAAAGGCAGTTTTAAGCAATTTGAGTGCAGTTGTATTTTCCCCCCCGACACTTTGCATGAGTCATCACTTCAAAAAATGCCTTATGCTGACCTTACAACCATATTGGCATGTATTTCCTTTGAACATTTTGCTAAGTGCTACTAAGCTTTACAGCCTTGGGGAAAAAGACGTAGGAGAGAGCTGGCACACTTATACTTCGATGAGGCATATATATATCTGTTCCTCTTCTTCCCCATTCAGATTCATGACAGGTAAAAAAAAAATCTCTTTATTTAATGTAATGATATCCTTAATGTCAATCTTACATTTTTACAAATATAAATTACAATTTCCCCAGAAAATGCTACATGTCCTTGGTGAGCTATGCACTACAAAGGGACACTGCTTCGAACAAAGACAATGATTTGAAATCTTAAGTGCAGCTATGTAACAGAGGAATGGAAAACACATGTCATTTTTAAATTAACTCAGTTTGCAGATTTTCTTTAGACAGTATGTACTGTTCTGTGTCTTCTTTATCTCATATATTCTGTTTTCTCAATTTTTCCACGGCAGAGAATAACATCAGTGAAGCAAATGAATTAGGGAGAGGAAGGAGACTGAAGAAGTTCCCATTACTTTTAAGTTATAGTCATCTTTGTTAAAGAAGTATATTACGCTCCCGGTAGAGTTCCAATTTCTTCCATTGCCAATGTATCTGTAACTACTGCTAAGGAAATGCAAAAGCTTCCTTCAAATTAAGCTATCCATACAAAAATCATTGATTGTCACAGCAGCAATGGTGCATACAAAATAAATTTGTCCACATGAGCAAAAGGTTTCCCCATAGTAACGAACATCTGCTTTGCTTACTATGGTTTTATGTGGTAGAGAGGCATCTCAGAGCTTCTTCCATAGAGGGTACACCAAGTGCCAGCAACGTTTATACTCTGTGGGCTATGCCAGGGGTGCTGGTGCAAGAGTTGAGGGGTACAGGGGCTGTAAGGGGTTAGTGCTGAGACTGCAGGCTGGCTTCCAAACACACCAGCAATAGGGTCTGCTTAGCTATATCCTTTTATCTTTCTCTCTTGTCAATACTTTGCCTTTTTCTGAACTCCACCTCCCCCTCTTCTGAACCCAGAATCAGAAGTCATGCAAAACACACTTCGAGACAAACTCCAGCAGAGTGAGAAAGATTAGATATGTGCTCAGCTTTCCTCTTCTGTCCTGCAGGGGCAGCAGATCTCAGGCTCTGAGGGGATGCTTCTTCTGAACAACTGTAGAATAAAGCTGATTAAGGCATCTATTTACAAGATGGGAAATAAAAAAAAAAGAAAAAGCCATGAGTTGAAAAGGTCACCAAGGGCGGTATTAATCTAAATGAAGAAGGCTGCAATGTTGATGTCAACTGCTAAGCTTGGACTCCATTTATAGTTGGGGTGGGGGAGGGATCAGGATAGAGGATATTTTCTCTTTGACTTCAGGCCATGATATGAGCTCCAGTCACTCTGCTCTCCCAGCGAGTCATTTGTTTCCACTGGGCATGAAGCCCATACCTGAAGAGAGCAACAAGTGCAAGGCACATTTTCTAGGCAGAGGCATAGAATAAATATGTCCATCACAGAAAAGAGCTAACTTCCCTTCCTCAGCCAAAACAAAATGAAGGGGGGAAAACTTCAATAAATACCTAGGACTGCAAAAGTGCAGCTTAAGCTAAAATCTCATGTTGCCTCAAGAATAAATTTAGGACAATATGAAAAGATGACTGTCAGTCACAGAGTTCTGTAGGAAACCTTCAGTTGAAAGAGTGAACCAAAAAAGAAAAACCACCCTACTTCTGAGACACGGAGCCTGCTGTGTTTATGTAAGGGATTATGTGTAGCTGTGTGAAACAGAAAGAGGCAGGGATTCATGGCTCAGGAGGTCCCCTGTGTCTCACATTCCTAGATATTGGCCAAGTGGAATTTTGCTAAACTTTCCAAATATTTTCCTTCCAAAGAAATCACTTTCGAGCTTTGAGCAAGTATGAAGAATTGCAGCCTCAAAGAGTGATATTCTTATAAAAAGTTCCACCAAAATAGAATGAATACACTTCTTTGAAACTTTTGGGAAAAGGATCAGTCCCCTAATTTGGCAAACACGTGACTAATAATTGCACCAGCTTGTTTCTAAAGTGCTTTTTTCTGTTTGTTATTGCCATTCTTTCTGGAGAAGAAAGAGGTTCTCAGGGGAAAAATAATTAATAGACTTAGTCAAGAGATCATTTCCTCTGGTCCCTCTACAGTGCTAATTCGCATCAGTCTCCAGGAAACAAAGTAAAGTGTGAGCACTAAATACAACCTAAGCCTACTACGAATGGGAGGAAGGTGTGTACCGAAGCAATGGGGAGGCACGTGGATGTTTAAAAGAGCTCAAGGAAAGCTATTCTTTCTTTTTATTGGGTTTTTTTTGCACTGTACAATTTTCCTTGGTGCTCAGTTTACACCTATCTTGACTTACTAAGACTAGAAATACATATTTCAGAGGTCATTTAGGAAGTAATTTAAACACAATTAAGAGGGTACAACCCTATGGGAAGTGCAACTAATCCAGGAAACTACCAAACACTCCTGGCACAAATTTAAAAAAATTGAACTAAGAGGTGGCCTGTAGGATCATCATAGACTCTCCCCAGCACAAGACCAAAAGGCAGACATGGTTCTGATCAAGGTAGAGAAGAGGTACACAAAGATCAAAAGGCAGCAACAAGAAAGTAGGCTGTCAAAACTATCATACAACCTGAAAAACTTCAGGATAAGTTGGCTTTATGCATCAGATCCAGACTACGTGCCAAAGAAGAGGCATCCCTCTGCAAGCACAGCTGTGAGTAAAATTCAAGAGCATCAATGTTATTCCTGTAAGTTCTGTAAGTTCACCTATAGATTTACCTACAGATATATTTTGGCCCTTAAATTTTTCTCCAAGTCAGTATTTTTTCATTCCCAGAACTAATCCAATTACCTCTGCTGCTGTCAAAATTCAACTTTCTGGGTTTTTCTTCCTTCTTTTTAACAAAAAATTATTTTTGTTGAAAGACAAAAGCTACCATCGAAAAGAACAGGGTTTAAGGAACAGTATTTCAGAGAAATAATTGCCTAAGAACTGCCCACTAAACCCCCAGTAACACTGCATCTAGAGTGCCCACCCAAACACCATGTTACTTTACCCATTTGAAACAATGAGAATGCTCTTGTAGCTCAGCACGTCAATGCAGTAGGACAGGAAAAGTCTTGACCTTCAATCTTCACCAGATTCCCTTACTTATAAGCATCCTTGAAAGCGCCATTCATAGAGCTGGGACCATCTGAAATTTGTGTGGCACAATATGAACAAAAAAGACAATCCCAAATGCAAAGAAACCTCATCAGAAGACATAATTATAGTAAGTGACATGGAATATGCAGCCATTTGTTTTCCTACTTCTGCTTCAAGTAGAGAAGGCCTGAAAATATAATCCACAAAAGCTCATGTAAAAGCAACTTTGTTTGCCTGATTGATGTAATCAAAAAGGCCTGTTCCTTTATCTACTTATTCGGAGCCAGATTGAGAGTCTGTACTTAAATATCTATCTAAATACATAAATATGCACTGTGGTGAGTCAGAGTATTTATTGTTGCCGTGCTCCAGTCACCCTGTTTCAAGTTGCATCCAAGCTTGCTTTAAAATGGATCCACAAAGATAGCTTAGGGCTAGTTCAGGTGGAATTAAATAATATGAATAGCAAGACACATTAATTCCTCATGGTAAGTCCATTAAGTGCAGACACTTATCCCAGAGTAAATGTGACCTCCTCTTTTCCCCTTTGCTTTTGCATCCTTAATAGACAAATAACCATTCTACTGAGTTAACAGAAAGATGAATAGCATTACTGCTAGTTGGGGGAAAAATATGTTTCATGCCTGAGAACACCAAGATGAATCACCCAGAACACAACAAGGTTATTTGCGAAAACCAAGGACATATGTACACTCTCTCAACCATACTACCTCTGAATGCTCCAAAACACATTTTAAACACTTCACAGAACAAACTACGTACAAGCTCTGCTCCTATCAGCTTATAAATTTGATTTCATGAAAAACCACATAATTTACGTGCTCAAAAGGGCAACATAAAGGTTATCCTAAAGATCTGGCATGGTTGCTCAAACACAAGTATACTTTGTTTCTGAGTTGGAGTTAACTAAGATAGTTCTAAGCTGACAAGATATGTTTCAGATCAACAGTTTGCTTTCAAAAGCTTAACTCCATTGATGACAGAGAGAAAATAAATGTAATTTGCCTTTTAAAGGGAAAGAGAAAATAGATAAAAACTTATTTTAAACAAAGACTGCACAAGTAATTCTCAGAACACTGAAACCATCCTCACCCTTGTCAAGCAGTCATGTGAATGCTGGGATTTTCAAAAGCAATGATTTAAATCTGCATTCAGTGAAGAACAGGCTGCCAAGGGAGGGTGTGGAATCTCCTTCCTTAGAGGTCTTCAAGACCCACCTGGAAAACGTTCCTGTGTGACCTGATCTAGGTGGACCTGCTTTGGCAAGGGGGTTGGACTAGATGATCTCTGAAGGTCCCTTCCAAACCCTTACCATTCTATGATTCTGTGAAGTTTGTTTTACTCCAGACCTCAGTGTATGCAAAGTTGCAGCTCTTCAGAAAACTTCAGATACAGCATTTGTAATATACACCTGTAAACAAAATATCACCCCTGTAAAACAAAATCTTGATGTAGCATTGCGCATTGCTCAGCACCCTTAAGAGAGGAACAATGTTAGATAAGAGATCAAACATTCAAGTGTTTCAAACAAGACGATCACACAATGTGACGACAATCCATACAAGACAAGGAGATAAAGAGAGGGGGAATCATCTTTGCAACTGAAATCGTCCAGCACAAGTGAACTTGAAGGGTTCAAACCAAAACCCCAACTTGCAAAATTACTCCAGAAAAATTAAAGGAAATATAATTAGCAAATGACCAGGAAGATCTCAATAAAGTACTAATAAACCTATATTGGAGAATGTGTGTTAGTAAACTAAATATGAACACACAAAAAAACCCACTAGAAGTAGAAAACTCTGCTATTTGCTGTTATTTACAAAGAGATGTTCTAATTTGAAAAATCTCACACATTAAAGTAAAAAACTATCAATATCCAATTGCACCATATTTATTTTAACATTGAAAATGTAGAGAAGACTAGAAAATTTATTAAAAAGTGCAATTATTCCACTAGAAACAATATCAGGATCAGTTGGGCTGATAATGTGCTCTGCACTGAGGTTTTAAAGGATGGTTGTGAATGACCTACAAAGTATCTGTATTTCACAACCTCTCATTTTGCCACTTGCTGGCAAAAGACAGAATTTAAATGGACTTTAAAAAAAGAGAAATAAGCAAAAAAATCCATCCTTAGGAACATGTCACTAAAGGAAAGGAATGCAATGATGTTTCTTCAGTCAGAAGTCCTTTTTCAGGCCTGAATTCTACATAAAGGGCAAGTGATTCAAACTATTGGTACAAAATAAGCCAAAAGTAAGATATAAGTAAACTCTGCTTAACATTACATGCAAGTTAAGGTAGAAGGTACTATATTTATACTCATAGATATTAACTGTAAGGGCTTCCTAGCCCTTATTTCTTGCCCAATGCTTTGGGATGTTTGGTCCAGGAGCTTACTACTCATCAGAAGAGCACTCTGTGTGCATTTCAATTACTCCCTATTTACACTTGGGACAGAAATACTGCCCTTCACCTTTTTCAGCCCTGCAGAGACAAAAAGGAGTTGTAACAGCATTAAAAGAGTCTTGCTACATAGTAACAATTACTGGGTATTTTGTATTGGCAACATCACCCGAGAAAGAAAAAAAATCCACAGCCCGAGGCTAAATGTACAAGAGTGGCTCCTAACAAAGGCATCTTTTCAAATTGAGCTCTGCAGACCTATAGGTCACTGAAAGACAATACATTTAAAAATCCAAAATGTTATTTTATTCCCATCGCTTCACAGAAAACATCTCAATGCCACTGTGACATAGTCAAAGGCACAATAACAGGTCTTACTCACCTGGGTTTGAAAAAGCCTGCGCCAAAACAAAATTAGATGACATTAAATGGATAATGGAAATGTGTAAACAAAAGGTGATACAAAATAGTGTGACATACAGGATAAGAAATCTCAAGTTCATCCCACTGCAGGAAGGGCCACAATCTTGACTCCAGCTCAGCCTAATTTACAGTCTAATAGGCACAGTATGACAACTTTTAATTTATAGCCAGAAATGCTGTTCTAACACTGAAAGATTTCAGTACTGTCCAGCCATTACGTATCCTCTCCAGAAGTAAAAATGTATGACTCTGTTAAGCATCACTGACAAATAAATTCTCCAAATTCATGCAGAAAGACTCAATAAATGCAGACTCACAAATTTATCATATCGAGAAACGCTTTCAAAGATTACAACACTACCAGATAATTGCAAGGGACACGTCTAATGCCATGAATTACTTCTCTTCAGAAGTTCCCTGTCCCTCTTGAGCTGGGGAGCCAGAACTGGACACAGGACTCCAGATGAGGCCTCACCAGGGCAGAGTAGAGGGGGAGCAGAATCTCCCTTGACCTGCTGGACACACTCTTCTTGATGCATCCCAGAATGTCATTGGCCTTCTTAGCCACGAGGGCACATTGCTGGGTCATGTTCATTTTATTATCAATCAGGACTCCCAGGTCTCTCTGCAGAGCTGTTCTCCAGCAGTTTGACCCCCAGCCTGTACTGGTGCATGGGGTCGTCCCTTCCCAGATGCAGGACTCTGCACTTGTCCTTGTTGAACCTCATGAGGTTCCTCTCTGCCCAACTCTCAAGCCGGTTGAGATCCCACTGAAAGGCAGCACAGCCTTCTGGGGAATCAGCCAGTCCTCCCAGCTTGGTGTCATCAGGGAACTTGCTGAGGTTACACTCTGTCCCCTCATCCAGGTCATTGATAAAGATGTTGAATAAGACTGGTCCCAGAAACGATCCCTGTGGAACTCCACTTGCCACAGGCCTCCAACTTGCCTCAGCTTGGTTGATCACCACCCTCTGGGCTCTGTCATTCAGCCATTTCTCAACACATCTCACCATCCACTCATCCAAGCCACACTGCCTGAGCTTTTTTATGAGGATATTGTAGGAGACAGTGTCAAAAGCCTTACTGAAGTCAAGGTAGATGACATCCACTGGTCTTCCCACCCAGTCAGTTATACTCTCATAGAAGGCTATCAGGCTGGTAAAGCAGGATTTCCCCTTGGTTAATCCGTGTTGACTCCCCCTGATAACCATCTTTTCCTTCATGTGTATTGAGATGGTATCCAAAATGAGCTTTCCCATCACCTTTCCAGGGATGGAAGTGAGGCTGACCTGCCTTTAGTTTCCTGGGTCCTCCTTCTTGCCTTTTTTGAAGACTGGAGTAACATTGGTCTTCCTCCAGTCCTCAGGCACCTCACCAGTTCTCCATGATCATTTGAAAATGATGGAGAGTGGATGAGCAATAACATCAGCCAGCTCCCTCAGCACTCATGGGTGCATCCCATCAGATCCCATAGATTTCTGGGTGTTAGGTTTGTCCAACGGGTCTCTAGACCCGCCCTTGTTCACCAAGTGAACGTCTTCCTTTTTCCAGAATATCCTACTATGCTCCAGGAACTGGGCTTCCTAAGGACCAGCCTTTGGCAGTGAAGACTGAGGCAAAGAAGGCATTCAGTAGTTCAGCCTTCTCTGCATCCTCCGTCACCAGGGCATCCTCCTTGCTCATCAGCAGGCTCACATTCCCTTTAATTTTCCTTTTGCTGCTGATGTATTTGAAAATGCCTTTCTTGTTTTTCTTTACTTCCTTTGCCAGGTTTAATTCCAAAAGGGCTTTAGCCTTCCTGGTTTCATCCCTGAATCACATGGGAACAGGTGAAATCTTTTGTCATTTGCTCCTGGGTGGTTTAGGCTTTTTACACATCACACACAAATGAAAGCAAGGGATGTAATGCTCAGCTGTTACATAGTGCTACACCTCTGCAATCAATCATCTCTGGTGTTCCTCCAACAGTCCTCCCAAGCATGCAACACCATAGCAATTCAACTCTGAGGTTACAGTGACACAGGTCAGCAGCTCCCCACTAAAATGGGATAAATCCCTTATTTCTGAGCTGAACAGAAGGATTAAGATTCACTACCTGTAACTTATATGATGCTGAGAGATATGCAGGTGTATGTCAGGCATATCTCCAGTGAAAATACATCATCAAGGTATGTACATCTTCTCAAGACCTGAGCATCTCACATCCCTTACTGGAATGGCAGCTCCTGAGGTTCCCATTTACTTCTCAGAGGCTGAAAGACAACTCTTCCAGTCATTGTACCTACTCCTACCTTTGCAAGACATTGCAGATAGCACAAGAAGAAAGAGAATCAGCAGCTGTAACTCTGAAAGACATTCACACTCCAGTAAAAAGCCAAGTCATGCTCTTTCTCTCCTACCACCTGTTTCTACCATTTGTCCAGATGTGCTCAGATGCTGGAACAGGCTACAAACCCAAGTATGAAAGCACTCAGAAGGAAAGACCACAGAAACAGGCATCTGGGAGAAAAAGCATCCAGCTAATCAGGGGGTTCCCCAATTATTCATAGAGATCTCTGCTTGCAAACCAACAAAATTTCCAGTGCTCTGCCACAAGTTACTTAGTACCATACTCTGCACTAAAATTAAACACTCACTTGGTTGTAAGGTAGCTTTCATAGAAATGGGGAATATTTCCAACATTCAGTATGTGCAGCTACAAAAGCTGATATTAAAGGGGTACATAATCACTGTATGCAAATATTAATGACAGCCTGCAGTGACAGAAAGATGAACAGTTCACCACAGAGGAAAAAAAGAAACATTTAAGGCCACAGTACCAATTAAAGGATGTTTTGCCCAGAGGGTCGCTGGAATGCGAGACAATCTGCCAAGGGAAACAGAGGGTGTGGCCTCTGCACAAAGCTGGACTCAACATCTGTTTCAAGAGCCGGGACATATTTCAGCAAGAACGAGACTAGGCTGCAAATACCTACATTTTTCTTCCTGCACAATTTGTTTATGAATTTGGTTTGGTTTCCAAACAGCTAGCACTATATCCTATGCTCATTCAAGACCCCATCTGGAAAGCATAAATATATTTCCAAGTTTTTAAGCAACCTTGATATCTATCTATCAATTGATGATCTTCAGATTATTTTGTTTAAACAACAAAGTGCTTTGCAAGCCTCAGGATACTTATTAATAGGACCAGACTGGAAAAATACAGTAATCTACTCAAATGAGAATTTCAGCCTGCAAGGATACTGAATCCATACACCAAGTCACGTATAGATGAGGATAACAGGAGCTTTTACATACTAATGGGCAAAGGGAGAAAACAATCATCATTAAACACTACTTAATTTAGATTTCTAAATCAAATCTGTTGACCCAGACAACACAATCAACTTTCTAAATATGTAAACCTTTTCAAATATTATACCCTTATCAAAACTGAAAGAAAATGACTGCAAGTTTCAGGAGATACAGACACTCAGGACAAAGTTTGGTTGTTACAGATCAGGTACCTATACACATAATTAGGCATTCAAGAGGCCCGATTTCAAAAAAACGGATGACCCACAGTAAACAAAAACAGTGAAGAATGACTCTAATCTAGGGGAACTACACAGCATAGCGTAATGGCAGCATAACAAAGGTGATTGATAATCAAGTTCAGAAAGTAATGCACTTCAAATATGCTATTTAAAAGTAAACATTTCAATAGTATGATGAAATATCAAACAGCCCCCAGTATCATTTCCAAAGATTCATTCACCTGCTTCAAAAATGCAAAGCATCCAAGTACGAAACAACAGCAGGCTATCGTACAGGTAGTTATGATCAGCCCTTACTCTTCCTGCATACCTGAGGGCACTGTACCCTGAACAAATCCAGACTTTATTTATGTTGCCTTTAGCAACCGAACACTATTAACATCTACTTAGTACTGTTGTAATATTCAATTCTCCATGAGCAATTCCTAACACTTTTTGATTTAGTAGAGGATATATTCAGGAAATCCCTTTAACTGTGCACTGTCGATAACACTTAGATAGTAATCACTAGAAAGAAAAACAGTACTTAGTTTTCTTTTTGAGCCAGCCATGCTCGATAAGATTCGGGTATCTCCCATGGGAGCATTAAGATTTGACACCCCTTTAGAGAAACTCAATGTGAACCACTAGGTTCATCAGCAAGCCTTTCTACAGAAAGGCTGTCAGATTCTTTTTGTAAGCAATACAATGCATGCACACCTCCTTTATTCTCTAGGCAAGAAAAAGCTTCACTGCGTGGAGTGAAATGGCTTTCTATATTCTCAAATGTCACAAAAAGGCAGGAATGGTGTGAAATTTGAACTCAGTGCATCTTTTCTAAGCCACTGTATTTCTGCTGCAGGTACAGGTATCCAGTTAGAACAAAAGCATAGGTATACTACTCAGTGAATAGTGAAAGTACTTAGCAGACAAACAAAAGAAGAGGTGCAAAGGTGTTCAAAAGAGCCTGTAAGCATGACATGTAAAACAGATTGTTTCTTAAGTGTCATCTTTGTTTGAAATTTAAATTCTAAATAACTGAAATTTTGAAGAGCCTGACCAGCAAAACTACTTTATTATTTGTTAAGTCGCTAGAAAAAAAATATCTCAAGTAATTCCTTCACAATGCTATGCAGACACTTAGGCATAAAAGGTAACTGATTAGCAACTGAAGATAAATAAAACTGGAATCAACTATCCAAATATATCTGTGACCTCAATCGTCCTCTGTTTACACAGCTTCACTCTTCAGGCTTAAAGTATAAAAATGTGCCTGCAACTTTCAAAAAGGTTTTGAGAAACAGAACTGAAATACAAACCATCAGCCTGCAAGAAGAATATAACCACAAGGAGTCCAACATTTTTACTTCAGGGTACTTCTGTACAACACCACCTTCACATCTGAACAACTTCTAAAGGTCAGCATGTGTCTCCACACACCATCTCTTTTAGAAAGTAAAGCATTTCTGCAGAAAAATAATTAATAAAGAAGTACTGGAGAATAGGCTTGCTCAAAAATCATCACAAAAGGACATGACAAGGACAAAAATCCTCATCTTGCACTTGATGTTCACCTTCCAGGCATAGGTTGCTTATTTTTGCTATGCATGACCTTGCTGCTCAGGCAGACTTCCTTGGTATCATAAGCCCAAAACTTTATCCATCCAGTAGCTTTATGAAGGACTACTGCTGGTTGACTAAATCCCATCTCAGAGAAGCACCACCAGCATAAATTGTACCAAGGAAGCCAAATGGATTTCTCTACATTCACCATCACTCTCCGGGCCTAGTCATCCAGTTTTCCACTCAATGCAGAGTGGGTCCATCTAAGCCATTGGAAGCCAGTTTCTCCAGGAAGACGTTGTGGGAAATGTCAAAGGATTTGCTAACATCCACATCCACAGCCTTTCCCTCATCCACTAAGCAGGTCATCTTGTCACAGAAGGAGATCCGGTTAGTAGAGAAAGACCTGCCTTTCATAAAGCCATGCTGACTGGGCCTGAACACTTGGTTGTCCTGTATCTGCTTCACAGTAGTACTGAGGAGGATTTGTTCCATAACATTCCCTGGCACTGAGGTCAGGCTGACAGGCCTGTAGTTCTTAGGATCTTCCTTCTGATCCTTCCTGCAGATGGGGGTCACATTTGCCATCCTCCAGTCCTCTGGGACCTTCAGTGAGCCAGGACTGCTGGTAGATGATGGAGAGTGGCTTGGTGAGCACTTCCACCAGCTCCCTCAGCAGCTCATGTGGATTCAACACAGCCTCATTAACTTCTGTGAATCAATGTGGAACAGCAGGTCGCATACCATTTCCCCTTGGACTAAGGAGGCTTTATTCTGCTCTCTGTTTTCTGGCTCAGGGGGCCAGGTATCCAAAGAACTGCTGGTCTTACTATTGAAGACTGAGGCGAAGAAGGCATTAAGTATCTCTGCCTTTTCTTCATCCTTGGTTACTAAGCTTCCTCCTTGCATCCATTAAAGGATGAAGATTCCCCTTAGCTCTCCTTTTGTTGCACATATATTTATAGAAACTTTCTACTGTCTTTTACAGCAGTGGTCAGTTTAAGTTCCAATTGTACCTTGGCCCTTCTAGTTTTCTCCTTACATGACCCCACCACAGCCTTGTAGTTCTTTTGAGCTGCCTGACTCTTCTTCCAATGGTCATAAATTCTCTTTTTGCTCCTGAGCTCCAGCAGAAGCTCCCTGGTCAGTCAGGGTGGTCTTCTGCCCCGCTGGCTCATCTTCTTGCACG
The DNA here is from genome assembly GCF_028858725.1 of Colius striatus. Taxonomy (NCBI): domain Eukaryota; kingdom Metazoa; phylum Chordata; class Aves; order Coliiformes; family Coliidae; genus Colius; species Colius striatus. The sequence continues at coordinate 75,544,525 of NC_084759.1, forward strand.
TGAGGACAGCTTGATCTTGCTCCTGTAAGATTCCCTTCTCAAACTATGTCCAGCCTTCCTGGACTCCTACAGAATTGCCTCCAAAGGGACACTGGCTACTAACTCACTAAATCTGTCAAAGTCTGCCCTTTGGAAATCTAAGGTAGCAGTTCTGCTGATCTCTCTCTCTGTTTCTCTGAGAACTGTGAATTCAAATATTGCATGATCACTATGCCCTAGGTGGCCTCCAACCATTACATTCCCCCCCAAGTCCTTCTCTGTTTACAAATATCAGGTCCAGCAAGGCATCCTCCCTCACTGGCTCTCACCAGCCATGTGAGGAAGTTATTTTCCACACACTACAGGAACCTCCTGGACTGTCTCCTCTCTGCTATGTTTTATTCCCAGCAGACATCCTGTAAGTTGAAGGCCCCCATGAAAACAAGGGCCAGCGATCCTTAGATTTTTCCCAGCTGCCTTAAGAACATTTTGTCTACCTCCTTATTCTGGTCGGGTGGTCTGTAACAGACTTGTACTGTGATATCAGACTTATTGTCCTTCCTGATGATTTCTACCCATAAACATTTGACTCTACCATCACCATCACTGACCTCTAAACAGTCAAGGCACTCACTAACATAGAGGGTTACCCCTCCTCCTCTCCTCCCTTGCCTGTCCCTTCAGAAATGAATATATTAGGCCACGTCTATTCCCAGTCAATACCTGAGAGCAGACTAATAGGACTCTATCCACATGACTCTGCACACACAAGAGGAAGGACACTCATATTCGTGTGTGTAGAGCCACAGGAATACATGCAGAGTTCAAGTGCTGTAAAAAATATAACCTGAAGTGAAATCTACTTCCTGCAACTTTTTTAAAGCTCGCGACACACACAAGAGCTCTTCACTTCCTGTCTTCTCCTCATCCCATCTCTTTGGCACTAACTCAGCCGCTTTGCACAGCGGATAAAAGCCCACCGGACTCACTTCAGGTTCCACCAATCCCCATCAAAGCTTGGCCTTAGTGTTAACTACTGAGTGACAAATAGTGTTCACTTCCTATATTTATATACGCTCTTTAGAGATTAGCAATAAAAGCACTTTCAAATGTTACAAAAGTGTAAGCATGAATCATCACTGACACTGGGAATTTCACCCAAATGAAGAAGGAAGGATTGGACTCAACAGCAATCGGAAATCTTATTCCTCCAGCAAAACTTCCAACTTGCATGAGGTCAGCCCAAGTCCCTGATGAAAAAAATCCTTGAGTCAGATGCCAGAAAGCTGACATTTAACCATTCCTCTGCTGCTAATTACCTGTTCTACAGTTTGCTTGTATGACCAAGCTCAAAGTTTTCTTTGCAATTGAAAACAACACCTGAAGAGTGATTTAATTCTTTTGAACAAGTTAACTCTGCCTTTGAGTACTCAGACTATGAGAAAATAAGCAGCTCCTGTGGAGTACAGTTTTAGTGTCTAATGAACAAGAACTTATTCTCCACGAATCCCACCGCCTGTCCTCTACCTCACCAAACTGGACTGCAAATATACATTGAGGTTGATCAGGATATGCAGTGGTCTGCTCCCATGTTCCTTCTTGCTGACGAGTCCTTTGGTAAGAGAGATAAACCAGAAAAATGGAATAGTTGAAAGCAGCACACTTACTAGTCCTGTAAGATAAATCACTTGTAGATTTGACTACAACCAGGGTAATAAATGTGGTCTGCTTGCGGCATGTAGTTTTGTTAAAAATCTGTGAGAAGCTGAAGGCTCGAGTCATCAGGGAACATCTTGAAACCAGAAAGGCAAGTAACTCTTTTTAAAAGTGGATTCTTGCAAAATGTAAGCAAGCCCACAGGAGGATGTCAGTGCTTAGATCTCCTCACAAAGAAATTTTTACAGTCCTACCTTACAGATTTACAGCATCATATCCAATGTTACCATTCCACTTTGAATCAGTCTGTAATCTAATAGTTACAAGTAACAATTAGCACTACTACAAGTAACAATTAGCATTACTTCAACTAGAATATTGGAAGAAAATGTCTATTATCCTCTTTTTAACTCCTTCTGTTCTCCAGAAAGCATTCGGAGGTTCACTAGTGTCACCGTTTCCCTTGCAAATTGTTTCTTTTGCTTCCTCTGTCCCTCCACGCAAACTGACAGACTTCAGACGATTAGAGTGGCAAATCTGCCCAATGCACCAGCAAAGGGTCAGCTGGGCCCAGGGCAAGCCAATGCACAAGCCAATGCCCCAAGTACTGCTGGAGACCAGGAAAACCCCTTCTTTTCCTAAAATACCCTCTAATATCTACATTGGTGATGACCTCACTACCAGCAATAGATTCCAGAGGCTTGACCCAACTCAGTTGTGTCCTCCAGGACCTACATATCCCTTCCACTCCAGCTGCCAGAACTCCCAGGTTTTGGCCCCCAGGAAGAGTCTCACATGTTCTCTTCAGATTAATCCCCTGCAGTACTTCATAGGTCACAGCAGTTACTTCAAAAATCCCAGCTCCTCACCATCTTCTCGTATTCCCAGGTTAAAGACAGCCAGAGTTTCCTCATCAGGGCAAACGTCATTTGCCTGCAGGGAAATCCCTTCTGGTAAATATTTCAAGAAATAAATCAAGATTAAAGATGCTACACCAGGATTCAAATGGCTCTATCCAAACCAAATCATACTTCAAGCTTCCTGCTTTGGATCAGTTTGTTGGTCGGGCAACACCAAAAGCTATCTTCACATGTGTAAAACAACTACATTTCACGTTACTGGTGTATGTCTAAGTACAGGACTATTGGTGGTTTAGCCAAAATACATGAAGCATTTTTTAACTCCCCCTTTAACTGCTGCTAAGATGAAAAAAAAATAACCAAAACAATATACAAATTTAGGAACCAACAGTAAGAAATCCAAAGACAGAAAAGTGATCATCTCTCTTAATGGAATCACTTAACAAATGTTCCTGGAATATTTGGAGATCTTAATATCAACTACAGACACCACAACACCAAAAATAATTTGTAAATCAGAGTGAATTCAGATCAATGGTTAGTGGATAGGTAAAACTAACTTAGGTCTAAAAATTAAAGGGCATAGCTTGGCTAGGCAACACACTGTGACAACGCGATATTGTTCAACTTTCTACAAGTTTTCTTTAAATATTATTTAGATATAAATAGCAAAAAGAGGGAAGAGGTCTCTGGGCTGGAGAAAAGATATTAGGAGAAAAAAACCCCACATTTCTGTGACTCAATGCAAGTGTCACCCTTTTTTTTCTTCTCTCATTTACCTAGTCTCCATTAGCAAAGTAATTTTATTCATTTTCATCTGACTAATTTCTTTTAACTTACTTTTCAATGGGAAAAAAAATTGTCTCAGCTGGTTAAAATGACCTCTTTGCCTACTGGAGCTTTTTGGTGAGTCAACACTGATGTGGAGTTCAAAGTGTAACTGTGACATAATTATCAGTCATCCTACTCACAATACACATTGGATCAAATGCACTATAGGTTATGTGATCATCCCCACAGATGTTACAGTCTTAAACTACTAAGTCTTTGTTTGGAAAAGCTATGCTTGCAAATACACTATAAAGCTTCAGAATTGCAACGGCATCCCTGTTGATTTATGGCTACATTTATCATGTAGCACTGGCAGGAGCACATTGCAGAGCTAAAGAGCTGGTAAAGTGGACACTGCTAAACAACATCAGTTTCACAACATTATACTCAAGCTGACTTTAGCTTGGTCCTACAGGTCTGGTGGTGCACCAGACACTAGGCATATCGTCTAGTTCAGCATCATCTGCACAAAACACTATTTCCCATGCTCCTGGACTGCTCCAAGACATGAATCAAGACACATGAGTAGGGAAGACTGGGAGATTCCCTTCAAAAGCACATTGCTGATCTGAATCAAGATGCTAATGCAGATGCTTCCTTACGTACTTTTATGAAAATCATGAAACTTTAATTATCAGTCCTGATAAGGAGAAGAAAAGCCCACCACGGAAAGCACTATAATTTCTTCTGCCAATAAATAAACCAATTGCTATTAAATACTATCATACTGTCTAATTTTTATTTCACAGTTATCAAAACAATCCAAGAACTTGACTTGTATTTACACCACACGACTATTCAAAGTTAGTAATAATGGTACTAAGTTATACTTAAGCAGTAATTACTAAGGCCTCAATGCAATAAAGCTTAAAAGTCTCAGCTGCAGATCAACAAAGCATGGGGCTTTTTTTCAGTTAGGCTATCCAGAGACTTCCCAGTAAGCACATGCAGGGATAATGCACAGCATCCAGATGATTATTCTCTGAACAAACCAGTAACATCACCTGCAGAAACCATTTACCACCTCTATGTATATCTATGTGTTGTCATTTTATTATTGAAATACATCTTGATACAGTAAAAAATATTTTAAAGCGCTAGCTGCACAATTTCCCCATAGCTGCAATATAGAGTAAATCAAATATCAGTGGTTTTGCAACAGTGGTAATAGTCATCTGAAATATGTGTCCATCCTGCCTTTTCCTTCACATGCCTGCTGACCCTGAGCCTAATCCACTATCTGCTGCCGGCTGTGGGCAAGAAAATGGACTGATACCCAAGTGATACAAACAGTAATGTGTTTGTAAGTAGTGGTTAATGGTAGACTGACCAGTACAATCACAGGAAGTAATAAAAGTTTCATGGAGCTAGCATGTGATGTGACTGTCACTGGTACTCTATGTGTCTAAATATGAATGGGGCAATCATCCTGTTAAAAGAAGAGGTTCCCATGTATTTGATGCACAATAACTAGTTCCCCAGTGAAATCACTACTCACATATGATACAAGATGTATGTGCTTCTATATAACTATCTTAGTCAAATGCCATTACCTCCAAAAGCTGTAGTATTACTACAGTAGCTGAACACACCAACACCTATAGTTGAGTAGGTATGAGTATTTGCAAAGATAGACGTGACCCCAACCCTCCCAAAAAAAACCCCAAACCAAACAATCTTTTCTACTTTAAACTCTTCACGTAACATTTTTAAAAACAGATATAAAACCCTCTTAATGTCTAATATTGAAAGAATCAAAGTGAACGGAGTGAGAAATGCACATGGTTGTGTATTCCATAAGCGATGCACTTAACCCATCCTCACAGTGCTTAGCAGCTGTTCTCATCGGGACCAGAAAAGCAGCCCTGCTCTGACTGACAATTCCCACAGAACTTCACGAACAGTGAGAAAACTGTTCAATATTTACATGAGCACAAACAAGAGCAGCATCAGACCTCGCATGCTATTACTCGTGCTAGCATTTATTTATGACTTCAGAAGAGGAGGCAGCTGGCTGTTTTTATGCAGCTTTTTTTTTCTTTTTCTTCTTTTTTTTTTTTTTTCCCCTGCCCAAGCAACCGAGAAAATGCTCCTAATAAGGCTGGTAGAAAGGAAGTGGCTTCTCAACAGCGCAACCTCTTCTGAAGGAAATAATAAAATATGGTGTTATTATCTCAAACGCAGCGGGAGCGGTGCCGGGACGTTACTCGAGAGCCCTTCTGGTGCTGGGGGCTCGCCCCCTCACTCCATTTGCGACAAGAGGGATAAACGCGGGAGGTGGCGCTCAGGACCCCTCCGAACGCCCGTCTGGGGCGAGGGAGTCCCTGCCCCCCACCTCCCCCCGCGCCAGCTGCCTCTCGGGAGGGCGAAGCCGCCCCGCCACAGAGGGTGCGGGCTCAACCCGGCCTCCCGGGGTTGGGACCTCGCCGCACTCTTTTTTATTAATATTTTTACAAATAATATTTTCGTGTCATCTCCAGCAAAGCGCGAAACTCCCACACGGGATAAGCGGATGGCAGCCCCCGGCTCCGCTCGGTGCCCCGCCCGCACGTCGAGGCTGCGCCCACCGTGGTGGGGCGCGGGGTAGCGTCCGGGGCAAGACGGGACGGCGGCCAGTCTGACCCGCTCGCCCTCGGCACCTTCCGTGCCTCTGCGCGCACACGGATGACGGGACGCACCCGCCGCCTGGCACACGTGGGCGCACCGTCCGCGGAGCCCCTTCCCGCCCCGGCACTCACCGCGTATCGCAGCGCGGGCTTCTCGCTGAACACCGAGTCCCCCATGCGTGCGGGCGGGCGGGTAGAGGGGCCGCTCCCTCCACGCTGTGCGGCGGCTGCGGCGGCGCTGGGCGCTGCTCTGCCCTCAGACGGCAGCGGCGGCAGCGCGTGGCTCCCGCCCGGCAGCCTCCGGCCCCATCCCCTGGAGCCCCTCCTCGCAACTTCTGCCTCCACCCCGCCCCCGGCTGTCCCCACCCCGCCGCGGAGCCGGCAGCCCCTCGGAGGAGCCGGGCGGCAGCAGGAGCAGCAGCAGGAGAAGGCGGTGCTGCCTCCGCTGCTCCCCCGCGCCGCTTAGGAGAGGCGGCGGTTTCAGTCCTCCCGCCCTGCGCCAGTGACTGCCCCGCGGCGGGGCCGGTCGGCTGCCTCCCGCCGTGGCCCTCAGCCCGGCCGCACCTGAGGGCCGACCCGCCGGCGGGGCGACAAGGGAGCCTTCCTGCGGGGGGCGCCGCGGCGGGACAGAGCTCCCGGAGTGCTGAGTGGAGGCGGCGCTGGGGCCGGGGCCGAGGGGCTCCGTGCCCCCCTCGGCCCGTCCTGGGCTGTCCCTGACACCGGCTCAGGACTCACCGAGCCAAGTCCCCCATGAAGACGCCGACCCAAGGACCCCCGGCCGTGTCCCTCATGGAAGAGCCGACCCAAGGCCCCGAACGCTCGGGATCGGCGGCCCCGTCCCTCATCCCCAGGGCAACGTACCTGGCCGGCCCCTCGCACCTGGCCGGCCCTGGAGCTCGGCGGGGCGGCCCCGGTCTCACAAACGGGGACGTAAATGTGAAGGAGAGAGGGACAAATAAAACTAACTTTCAAATTCGTGACTTTGTAATGCGTCTTTTGGGAATACTCTCGATGCATAAACGCACAGGCTTTGAAAAGCTAAACGCTGTTTCTCGGCCAGTTCATTATTTTGTCAATACATATTTACACAAACTGTGGAAGATGAAACAAATCCGGTAGAAAAATTGCATTTTGCTGTGTTATAATTAGTAGTGACTATTGTGTGACTTGCCTAGGGAGACTATGGCACCTCCATCAATGGAAGTGTTTAAAAATATATAAACCTCCCTCAGTTAGGCATGACCTCAGCAGAGCGAGGCTTAGATGATTTCCTGAGCCTTTTTCCATCTTTTTAATCATTTTTCAATGCTTTGCACGAATCTTTGTTAGCACAGTAACTCCCCTAGTTGTTCTCTGAGGAAGTGGCCTTATTCTGGTGCTGCATGACAGATATGAAATTAATGAGTTTTACTGTTTCCGACCTACAATCTAGACAAACGTGTTACCAGTGCCTCAGATTCTCTATGAACAAAGGTAACATAGTTCTTCTGTGGAGAAAAAATAAAAAAGGGTATTTCAGGAAGAGGGGAAAAAAAGGTAAAATAACTCAAAATACATGCTGGAAAGATAAATCAGTTGGGCCAAAGCTTTTATGTGCTCTGAGATCCAGTTATGGATCTTTTGTAGATCTTAATTCCTATTGCAGAGGAAATAATCTTTAGAAGTTCCCATGATCAGGGAGGTAATTCTCAGTTAACTCAGAGTGGACAAAGAATACAGTATCTGCATTTACCCATAAAGTCCATTTTTGTCTCTCGGATGAACAGTCTGTGCTACTCTCCTTCCTGGAAAACAAGGCAGGGTAGATTGAGCAGTTGGAGAGCATGTATTGGAAAACACCAGCCAACTAAAAGAAACTTTAATCATTAGGAACCCCAAGCAGGCAGGCAAAACAAAATAAAAAAGTTTTAAAAAGCAGAAAAAGGAGTGTCTGTTTTTCCCTTATGCAGTTCTGCTTTTTAATTATGTCAAGGCTTCGGCCCAAGACTTCTGCATATGCTCTGATTGCAATCATTTTTTCCTCTGCTCTGCAGGTGTGGCGTTTGACCACAGAAAGCAACCAAAAAGCAGGTGAACAAAATTGGAGAGAAGCGTACAGTATTTTTACCCTCAAGCTCTATAGCATCACCAACTTCTTTTTTAGCCATATCTTCTGGAAGTGATCAGTGCAAAAAGAAATGCTAAACACTAGAAATGGCTAGGATTAAAACGGAGGGGGGAGGAGGCGTGGGCATAATAATAATGTTTCATTAAACATTGCAAAGTGAAAAAAATAGTATGGGACCAGAAACTCCCTACTGAATAAAAATACAAGGGAAAGGAGAGATGCAAAACTTGGAGGAAACAGAGAAGTTTAAGAAAAGGGACAAAACCATAAAGCTCGGAAGGTGAGGAATGCCCCAGAGGGAGAAGCCAGGGAGGGGAAAGACTAAAGGTGAGGTTTTGCAGGTTGAACTTGTCTGGGCTACCATTTCGTTGCCCCTGCTCCCAGCCACATGCTGTCACCGCCTCCTTTCCCTCTGCCTTGGTGCTCGTCACAAAACAATACAGTAAATGCACGCAGTTTTCTTCCCATATAGCAGGCTGAATCAGCTCTCCGAGGGAGGAGATGAGTACCAGAGCTGGCACAAAGGAAAGCAGGAGCTTGTCTGGTTGGGAGCAGGGTACCAGTGGCTGAAGAGTAGCGTGCATGGAAATATCTTTGCAATAGTGACAGGTTCTTACATTGGTGCAGCTAAGAGTGAAACTAAAGAATATGCAAGTGGTAAATAGAGTAGAACTTCTTATGATTACAAGGAGTTATGGGCAAAAACTTAGAGTTTGGAGGGGCATCAACCCAGAAAAATGCAGGTTTTCTAGTTATCTACACAATATGAAAAATAGGGAGAAAAGATTTTAAAAGTACTTTAATTTATAAACTCTGAAAGGATTTGGTAAATACATCTATTAGGAATTTCGCAGTACAGTTCAAGATTTTTGTGTCTCTAATAAAAAAATTTAAAACTACTTGCTAATTACAGATGTTTTCAGAGGCCAGACCTTAAAACAAAAGCTTTCTTGATTCTGAAAGCAAGTTATTGTGGCTGTGACTAGAAAACTTGCTCATACTGTATTTATGGTAGCCAAGGAGCCTATCTGGCTTCAAATTTCACAGGATTTGGAGCACACCCATGGTCTCCAATAAGCAGCAACCAACTGAGCTGTGCTACTCAGCTGCTTGCAGTCATACGTCATTCTTTTAAGCCACTCAGCAACTAGGACTAACATACAGATCTTCCACAGCAGCTCTGACTACCTGTTCCCCTTTCACATTCCTTCCTTATTCACATTGATTTATGGTGTTCCTTCCTGGTGTTCCTTCCAAATTTCCTTCCTCCTTTGTTTACCTGATCACGTGTACTCAAGGAATGCATGGACCTTGCTTTGGGAAGTGTAAACCTTCCAGATTGGCTTCTCTTAACAGCTGATACAGAGCATAACTCGATTTCTTACATATTCACTCCAAGGCTACTCAACCAAGAAAAAACATCAGAAACTAGAAAATTTTCAATAAGTCATTTTAAGTAATTTCTATTGTATGAAGTACTGCTTCTTTGCCTTTTGTTTTTTTTAACACTTTCCATGATTCCCATTGTAGCTGTTCCTTACACTGCTTTAAGAGGCTGTAATGCTTTACACCTGCAAATGTAGATTACAGTAAAACCTTCATTCCTTCTATTTATCATTTGTTGTTGACAACAGCACAGGAGAATGCACATTTCACCTAAAATTTAGTTGCTTCCAACACAGCATCTGGGAAATTAGCAGGTAACTGAATTTTACTCTGCTGATTGTTAATGAAGACAGGTTTTGTCTTTCCAATATTACCCTGTGAACTAAGTGCTTTCTCAACACTAATTGTTATAAAACAAAGGAAACTAGCTATACAGTTGCAGACAACACACAATTATGAAACTGGGGAGAAGTGACTTCTCTACTTCTCCACCACAACTCCTGGAACTAGTGACTCAAGCTGTCTGATGTCACATCAGATGAGGTAGGAAAAAATTTCCAAATCCACCCTATTACGGGAGGGAAGCCAGCTTGGTCTTTAGAGCAGTAATGGATTTGTCTCACCTAAATGTAAACATCTACAGTCTCCATGTTGGTTTATCACCCTGCCCCCCCCATTTCAGGGGAAGAAACTGACACATCTGGTGGCCAATTTATGTTATTCCAAGTAGACATCTAAAATAGGTCACATAAATTGAAGTGCCTGCTTCACTCCAGTGGGAGCCCATGACAATTAGTTCAGATGGCTGCCCTTTAGGCATCTGCAGTTAAGTGAGAGGAAGACCACCTGGGAGCTGAGCTAAGGGATCAACCTTTAAATCTCACTTTGACTTTCAGAAAACTCTTTAATAGTCTTAGTGTCTTTTCATTCCAGAAAGCAGGGGCTGCTGTACTTACTGGATGAAAAAACAGTCAGCTTCTTCAGGTGAAAAAGCTTCAAGCAAGCATGAAGGTCTTGTTTTGTTTGACCTTTCTAATAGCACATGAATGCAGCTTCCACACAGAGCTAACTCCAAATCTGGAAAAGACTTGCCTCTGTGGCTGCTGAACCAGGGCCAAGAGTGATACTGGCAGCACACGTCTTCCTCTGGGAATTAGCACTTTTCTTATTCTGGCCAAATGTTCAAACAGTTATTACAACTTACAGTTTAAGTCTATTCCGCCTCCTCAAAAAAAAGACAGAGAAAAGATGAAAGACAAGTAAATCAAACACATAAACCTCTATTAACGAAACCTAGAAATTAAGGAATCAGAACGTAGGGGTAATACACTGCAAAAATACTTTGTTCAAAACTAACTTTTTAAAAAAGTATTTGCTTGCTACCTATCAAAATATGTTGATGGTTTTGTATCAGTTTGTTACAGAACTAAGGAAACTAGTATTTAATGACCATGAAGAATGAGGTGTCATCACACTCACAGAGAAGCTTTTTCACAACAGTGACATAAATCTTCCTAGACAAGAGAAGCCCTATTTAGAAAGAACTTGATTTTAGAAAGAATTCTAATTTTTTAGATGTCTGAAACCCCTTGATATAAGATGTGATGCAGTAGAAGAGCATGACAATGCTACAGCTCTCAAGGGGCAGTTGCCCAAGTGTTGCTCATAGTGGTGGAGAGGAAGTTAGCACTTTATTCCTCCAGAGCAGATAGAAAGCAGCTTGTGTTCTCCAGACACAAGCACCCATCTTATGCTTGCACTAGGTGGTACAGGCCGAGAGAGACAGCACCATGTGCAGACCCACATAAGGCTGTGCACATCCATTGTCCAACTCTGTGAAGCCCAGGAGCGCAAACTGGACTCCAGATCACTAACTCGAACCTGTAAACTGTGCTGTGCGAAGGGTCAAGAGGAGCAGTTTTTCTTAGGAAGAAGATCTGTAGGAAGACCTTCCCTATACTCTTCCCCATACCCTCTGCCTGTAATCAGCCAGAACTGCTGGAGCGGCTGCTGCTGCCTGATGGATTACCATCGGGAAGAAGCAACAGCAATGCAAAAGTAGTCCCAAGGGAAGGGTTCAAGAGACTCAAAACAATGTGCCCTGGGGCCAAAATCAGCTCTTTTGGTAAGACCTCAGTGCAAGAAACTGACGACTTGTGGAGCAATCACAAGTGCAAGTTTTTGCCAAATGAAAGTGTCTTCACAAGCATCCAGGAGTGTGTTAGCACCAGTGTGTCACGAGGATTTCACTCAGATTTCATCCTAGTTATGGCATTACTCATACTTTTTCCATCCAATAAATCTCCGTACTGTCTATAGGCCATTGTATATATGCTGTATAATGTAAAGGCCAATGATGTTCTGTATGTGATTGTGCACATTACTGCACTATCAGATATCAGCATCTTAGCAAAGAAATTTAATCCAAAAGACTTTTCTTTTACAAGAAGGTTAAATTACTTCGTGTCACGTATGTTTGCACATTGATCTGTATCTTCGACATCAGTGAAAATGCACTAGAATGTCTTTAAACTAGAAGTCCAAACTACTAATTTGTAAATAAAAAATATGACCCTATCACACAATATAAAATATTTTTTCAACAAAAATCAGCATTTAGCCTGTGGGTCGCTAGAATTCATTCAGGTATTAAAACCACAAAAGAAATTACCAGTTTTCCTGCCATCTTTTGCTCTCCTCAAATGCCTCAATTTTAATAAGTGGGACGACTAACTGCTTGAAGAAAAATGACAGTTTCAGGCCTTATTTTTTTTTTTTTTTACATATTTGGTTTTCCTTGCTGACAGAACAATCAAAAAAGATAGGAATAAGGGAGGGAAAAATTAAGGGAGGAAAAAGAGAAGGAAAAAAGAATGGAAGCAAACTTAACTTCCAGGTTTAGAGTTTTAAAACAGTTTAAGGGGCTTAAGCATACAAGCCAAAAATCTTAGTGAAGTCTCATCTCTGTAAATGATACACATCTGGGAAAACAACAATTCACTGGAAGATTTTTCTAGTTCCTGAAAGTGGGTAGATCTCCATGTATTTTCTTCCTTGTTTATCTCCTTGCAACTTATATTCACTGTAAACTACATTACTGGGCTGAGCTCTTACTAGCAATTATCCTTCTTCTTAAAATGTCTTCCGAGAACTGGAGAGGGAGAAAAGCACAATTTTCTTTCATTACATATGACTTTTACAGAAATTGCAGCTATATAAAAAAAAAAATTTAAAACACTAACTTGAAACAAATAGACTCCAGATACATGATTTTCTCACTCTGACTAGAAAGAGGAATGCTAATCAACAACAGATAGAAGCACGGACTTCTATCTAAATTTACTGTCTGGGCATTTGACAAGAATTTAGAAGAGAGAAGTTCTCTTCCACAAACCTAAAGTTTATTCAAAATTGCTTTGTGGACAGTATAGACTGTTAAAATTCAGTTAGCATGCAGAGTTAATAACTACATTATAAAACCTCCCAAGAAGTAATGTAACTACTGTACATTTTGACTTAATATTGTAATTCATAAACTAGTTTTGCAGTGTAAAAGTAATTATTTCAAGACTGGAACAAGGCCAAGCCTCTTGTGACCAACAATAATAATATTCATAACATTAACAAACCTCTTCAAATGCAGTCATTGTTTAATATGTTGCAGGCTATATGTGAAGTGGTTACAAACATCATGTTTTTGCAGTTGTCAGTAATTTGGGGATTGTGTAAGCAGATGGACCTTGTGTTCTTCTGTTCTGGATTTCAACTGTAAATTAAGAGTCAGGGTATTATGCTTCCTAGTATTCACTGGAGCTGATTGAAAAGCTAGTGTTCCAGTTGAGAAGGAACTTTGCTTTTCAAAATTTGACTGTCATCAAATGTAAAGCCAACATTTTAAAACTCCTTGCAAACTGTAAATTCTTATACTTTCTTTTTCAGCCAGAAAAAAAGACAGATCATGAACTAGTCTCCTTGGTTAGCAATAAGCCAGATAAAAATTGCCCTTTCCTCTGAGCCCTGGAGGTGCAAACTGCCCTCAGAGTGACAGTCCCTGGGAGGCATCCCAGTACATCTCAGCTCTAGCACAGGGATCCCGGGAAGCCAGAAAGCTAGCCTGGCAATTAGTATGGAATTAGGATTTGCCACGGTCCTGTGACGCCCTGAGGTCTTGGCACTGGCAAGCTGAGGGCTGTGCCATCTCTGGAAGTGCCAAGCCCTGGCAGGCAGCCTGACCGACAGCCAGTGAACACACTGCAGGGCAGTTATGCCAGGCAGCCTGCCTTAGAAATGGGAACCTAGATTTTTCTGGGTCACCAGGTCTTGGTTTAGATCATTGGATGAACTCAACCAAAGATACACACTCTGAGTTAGTCCCTTGGCCTTGAGCTGTGGGACAGCCCTGGAGGATTTTCTCACAAACCAGATTTTCTCACAAACTAGATTTTCTCACAAATCCAGAGCCCCAACGTAGCCTGCTTGTAACCCAGGGATAGTTTTCCTGGATTGATTAGAAGTGGATTCAAGGAGTTGCAAATGAAATATTTGAAGGCCAGCAAATTGGCTTTTTTCACTGCAGCAAATTTCTACTGATCACTGTGATTAATGGCTTTTGAAATATTTCTTCTTTTGTATTTATAAAATGGAATCACACACAATTACCAAACACTCTGAGTTCCTTATGAGGTATTTTAAACTTGTATATATGGCTGTCCACTGAGTTAACAGTGTGCTCTAGCGATTTACGTTTGTCGTCCGTTTTTTCTCTGAAGAACAGGTATGGTTACAATTTCACTGTATGGAGTTCTGAGGGCTTTGAGCAGTACTGAGTTTTATTTGAGTATCATTTTCCTTGGCGGTAAGTTCATTATTGTTTTCACCTCAAGGCTGCAAAAGCATCAAAGCATATTTGTTTTCTAGTAAGAAATGTCAATCACCTAATGATTCATAAAAGTTCTCCTGACTTAACATGACAAGTGAGAGTACGAGGGAACTGACTTCAGCACTCAAAGCAGAAATTGGGAGATGAAGAATCTGAAACACTCTGGATGACCCTTAACCTAAGTATGAAAAGACTGTAAAGTAGGTAGGAGAAAAAAAAGCCCAATCCACAACAGCAACTATGTCTAAGTGTTCCAGGTGGGATTCCTCTTCAGATTCAGATATAGCTACCTATCAGTGTCTATGCGTGAGTTAGGTCACTGATATAGTCACCAAAGACCTACTCTACATCTATGCAGACAACAGAGTGGGAAGAGTTTGTGATGTGTCAATCTCAAGCTGTTACCATGTTTGATCTGGTGAATGCATTTCCAGACCCAGCTGAGTACACTGACTATGTGTGCCCACCTGTAGAAGCTGCCATTGTAGACACGTCCATGTACATAGCCCTACAACCACTATGCTACCCGAAGGAAAGAATGACTACATTAAATACCTTTTGCCCAGCTGGCTGTATAGTCTGTTTCAACAGTCATATGTTCCCAAAATATAAACCAAAATGCATGCAGATTGGAGCTTGGGGAAGGGATTTGTAAGCAGACCTGTCTTGTATGTCCAGGCAAAAAGGATTACTACCTCATCCAAGAGAATTCATGGACTAACCCAGTACTAAGCAGTACACATTGCTGAAAACACAGCCCAGTAAACGTATAGCAAAGGGTGTATTTATTGCACTTTTGTTCACCTCTGCAGCAGTCGTGACAACAGTTTCACCAGACGTGACTGCTGTGCTGTAAAGATGGCATCTCACTCTCACAAATCAGTCCTCACACCAGAAAAGCTGCATTTAACTGAAGGGTTATAACATGTTAGCGCTCACAGCTGCTTCTCTGTTGCATTCAGTGAAAGGCTAAATCATACAGCACTTGGGTGTCTGGTGCTCCCTGTTACCTGGAAACTGGAGCCCTGAGTGCAAGCACTGTTGAGAAAGTGATTTTTAAAAAGCAACAGGCACATGAAAGCACAATTCATATGAGAGATGCACCATCATCCAAGCAGTTTCTCTGCTTGCAGAGCTGTATTGTTCTAAGCTGCAGGATCCTTTACTGATGTATATATACTGAATGCCTCTTATCTTGGATGCAGTTATTCCAGTATATCCCAAACTATGGTTATTCCCTTCACAGTGGTGGGAAGAAGGTGAAAGCAGGGCACAACCTCCCAAATCCAGGGATCCAGAGGTGCCCAGCCATGAGCAATGACACTTATGCTAATCTGGGAGGGGAAGATTCCCCTGGGCAAAATAGCTTGGGAAAGGCTGGGTTGTATAAAAATGCTGGCCTATTCTCAAGCAATTGTTTTGGAAAAAGGTAAGCTATGAATTGCAAGCACTACAGCTATTATTGAAGAATCCCCCAGGAGCCTGCTCTCCTTCTGCACTAAGGACGACCAGCTCCTTTGTAGTTAAATTCTTCTCAAGTGACTTGTATTGCTTTAACTGTCCTGGTAAGGCTCACAAAAATGTACATACAGAAAAGGCTTTGGAAAGATTCATTGTGGTTTTATGCTAGTTTGATAATATTGGTGATTTGAATGAAGCCAGCATAGGAGAAAGTGGGAATAATGCAGCAGTGAAGCAGAACTATGATCTTTTTTCCCCTTTTTGTCCTTCTCCCTTGCCTGAAAAGTTGAGGGGAAATCTTGGAAACAGTCCTATAGGCGATTTGTTCTCCTGAGCTGAGCCAAAATTCTGTGAGCCAAGAGCTGGGCTGAATCTCTAAACTTTTACTGTTTATATTGAAGCTTATATTCACTGGCTGCAGGAGTTTTAGAGACCACTTCTCCTTACACAACAGCTGGGAGATATCAAAGCCCTTGTGAGCTATCCACCCATTCACCTCCAATTAGACTGAGTGTCCACAAGATGCTGAAAACACCAGAGAGTGTTAAGGAAAAGGAATTCATCCGCATGGGACAAGGAATTTAAGCTGTTTACAACTTTCTGCTCTCTGATGTTTATTACTCCCTCCACTATAAAATGTGCCTCCATCTGCGGTACCTTGTAGCGACAGAGTTAATGAAAACCCAAGCTGCATTCCAAGGATGGCAATACAGAATGAGAGCGACCTCAGCATTGTTTTGTTAAGATCTCAAATTGCCAATACAACAAAATGAAGTAATGTGCTCTGTCAACATACAGTATGCTTTATAAATGGGATCGCCTGTTCATCCGTTAGTAAAACATGCAGAAAAGCACTGTTTGATCGGCTATAGAGCAGCTGACTGCTTTAACTTCTTCCTTAAGACTTAACTGATGCATGAAACTGCTGAAAGTCTCCTGCAAGTAAAAAAGGCAAAAAGATATCAAAAAAAACCCAAACCAAACAAACATCTATTTACAAATAGCCCTCACTTTATGTGTCTGGTCTCAAGTTAGCATTTCTTTATCCGTATAATTCAAACAAAAGTTAGCTAAAGCACTGAGTGTTGAAAATGTATTTCCACGGGCTTCAGTATTAATTTATAAAACTGTTATTTTTTTTTACAATCAAAAGATGACTGTATTAGTTAATGTTGAAACCTCAGACAGGTTTCATAAATTTATAGACAGCTTCCAGATTCAATTTTGCTGATCCAAGCTTCTTAGGCAGAGTTTATGGAGCCAGACTTGTCATATGAGCTATTTCTATAAGCCTCAGGTAAATATACACAGGGCTCGTGTTGTCCGAGAAAGTGGTTTTTTCTCTTCTAAAAAATTTAAGTTAATCTTAAGCAAAAACAAAAGTTTATTCAGTACATTTTGTATTTATTATTTTTGATCCATTTTGGGAAGCATTTTCCTTCCACAGATCTTCTTCCACTGCTTCTCTCAAACTCACTTTAACTCTTTCATTTCTTTTACCACTCTGCCCCATAGTCTGCTGCTCTGGTCTCTGAGCTAGAAAAAGATAGATGAAGAAAAGAAAAACGGGGGTTTCAGGTATTTCTTCCTCCTTCTTCCCAACCAGCAGCACACATGCCTTCTCTTTCTTATGTATCTACTTTAACTCAAGCCTCATAGAAAGTTTATCACAAAATCAATTTCGAAGTGTAAGGTTATACTCATATAGCTGAAGTCCTGATATGGATACAATTACAGGGATTAAATGGATATATTTTATTTCCTTTCAAATTTCAACTTCCATCTAGAACAGTTTTATAAGAATATCACTCTGTCTGTAATAACAGAGTTCCCCAGTTTTCAGAACACATAAAGCTGTGATTTGTAAACTTGATAGCCCAAGCAATAGCTCTTATGTAAGACCTCCGTTTAATGGTGATCTTTCAGTGAAATGTCTTCTAAAAGTTTTCCCATAAAGTACTCAAAGACAGCTATCAAAGTCAGGAATCAAAGGATCTGTAGCTTCCCCTTTAGGTATACGTGAGCCTGGCAGCGAGGTGGGAAAATGTGTCCTCTCCCCAGTTTAATCTGTAACAATTCCCCATCCACCATTGTTACCAAGCTGAAATTTGAAAAGTAAATCAGGTTTTTTTCCACTAAATTATGGTATAGTATACTCACTATAGGTAAAAATTTGTTACTATATCTGCTAAATCTTTCTGTGACCAAAAATGGGATAAAAGATAGTGTTAGCAAATAAAGAATGGAGAATGTGGCAATACAACATGGATGAATAAACTTAATAATCATTAGCTGGAAATGGACACCTTCATGTGATCAAGAGCTTTCATATGACCAATGCCCAGAACTCAAGAGCCTTTTGGAACAGGCTCCAATGCCTGTTGGGGCAGCTCTCAAAGATGAAGACACAATGGCAAGGAGCTCCCACTGCTGCTTTCTGGGACATTAAATTGCACACACAGCTGGGGACCCAGGTACCCCAGCAATGTTGCCTGAGCAATCCCTGTTGGCTTAGCTCTACTCACAGCCAAGGATGAGAATCAGTCTTTGTTCCAGCACAGCTTCGCTGCTGGCCTTACAATGAAATGATGGCACTTGAACTGTCCCATGAGGACTGGAGAGACTTGGCTGGATGCCCACAAAAATCCCTCCAAAGAAAAGGAGATAAGTGTTTATGTGAGGAGAGACTCAGGCAGGTTCTTTGAGATGGAAAAGAGAGATTTTCCCCCTTTGTTGGTTCTCATGAGAAGGCAGGTAGCAGTTTTTGCTGCTGATAGTGCCCAGACCTGGTGGTGTTCTACAGATGAACACTGCAACGATGGACACAAAGCAACAAAGTCATGGCTGAAAACTGCCTGTGACAGACTCTTCTACTCCCTCAGGTTCACAGCTGTACCAGCACAAGAAGTTCTCTTGTGATCCTGGGTGAATCATCACTAACAGAAATTACGATTCCCATGGGTCGACAGAGAAAATAATTTTTATGCTGCTCCTTACTTCATTTTAAACAAAAGCATCTTGACTTGCTCTACCAATAGGCAGAGAATATTTGACTGATTTCTTCCTTGAACCATAAGCAGCTAGCTTTCACACATCCTGGTTTGTCAGTACCTTTATGGCCTCAAGTTGTGCCAGGGGAGGTTCAGGCTGGATATGAGGAATTTCTTTACTGAAAGGGTTGTCAGGCATTGGAATGGCCTGTCCAGGGAGCTGGTGGAGTCACCATCCCTGCAGGTGTTTAAGAGACAGTTTGATGTTGCACTTAGGGAAATGGTCTATTAGTTGATAGGGTTGGGACAGAGGCTGGACTCGGTGATCTTAAACGTCTCTTCCAGCCAAAACAGTTCTGTGATTCTGGAACATCTCTGGACTGGAACATCTCTCTTATGAGGAAAGACTGTTTAGCCTGGAGAAGAGAAGGAGGCTGAGGAGGACCTTATCAATGCTTGTAAATACCTAAAGGGTGGATGTCGAGAGGATGGGGTGAGTCTTTTTTCTGCAGTGCTCAGTGAAAGGAGAAGGGGTAATGGACACAATCTGGACCACAGGAAGTTCCACTTGAACAGAAGGAGAAATTTCTTTCCTGTGAGGGTGAGGGAGCCCTGGTACAAGCTGACTAGGGACCTCCTTCTCTGGAGGTCTTCAAAAGCCACCCAGATGTGTTCCTGTGTGATCTGATCTAGGTGGACCTGCTTCAGCAACTAGATGATCTCAAGAGGTCCCTTCCAACCCTGACTATTCTGTGATTCTGAGATTCTGTGGTTGTGGTGATCTACTCCATGAGTCTAGAGGGATCTAGAAGACAATACCTGTATATGTCAGTCTACCACCTGGATTATTCCAATAAATTGAATGATCTTTAGGCTGATGAAGTTACCTTACTGAATTGTGAATGGATGCTCTCAGTACTTTAATTCAAAACCACTGTGAAAGATCCAAAGTGCAATACAAATCTCCCTCTTACTCTTTATTTAATCACAGGCTGCTGACAATGGCTGTGATTCAAGGCAGAAGCTAACTACTCACATAGCTTTGAGTATGTTTGTAGCACAAAGACTGTTCATACTTTTAAAGCTCTGTACATCCTTAAATGTTTGTCTAAATCTAAGTCTAACTTGATTTTTTTTTCCTCTGTGGTTCTTTACAAAGCCTTAGGGCAGTGTGCTGAATCTCACAGTGACTCCTGGAAATGATAACTATGGGATTCCTCCTGCTTTTTTTGTGGAAAACTGCTCCTGAACTAAAGGCAGAGAAAGCTATGCAGCTCTGGGTGCTATATTTGTTATATGAAAACTACATCTGCTACCTGCAGGATGACTGCAGGTCCAGCTAAGGATCTCAGATAGACAAGCTGCTTCTCAGGCATATTATTTCAACTGGACAGAGAGCCATGGCAGAACTTCATACAAGACAATCTTCCACATTGACCCCTCTGTCCCTCTGTCGTGACCTTTTATGAGTTCCTCTGGATCCACCTCCAAAATACCATCCAGCAAGTAGAGTTTTTTATTTTGCACAGCTGCGGCATGACAAATGCTGCAGGAGGTACCTGAGCCTGAACTGTGGTGCCTATTTGATGAAGGCTAAAAAGACAGTGGCAGTTCTGCTGCACTAGGGATGCCACAACACAGATGATTACACTCCATCATTTTTTGGTGAGAATCCAATCAAAACAAATATGGGGGGACTCTCAGCAGAAGGGAGGAGAGCACTCTGTATCTGCGGCAAACAACTGGAGACACCTATGTCCCTCTGCCTCAGCTGCAGCTGTACCACAACATTCTTCTGGAGCTCATGCATTACTCAGAGTCTCTTCTGTTTAGTTTTTTAAAGCTTTACAGACTTTTTAAGCAGAGGAAGGGAGACTCAGATGTTCCTCTCCCTAAGTTTTTAAAAAATCTGACAAAATTTTGTTAATAGATATACTAGAACCTGCCAATCCTTTAAGGCCTGAGCTTTGTGGATTTTTCTGGCTCAGGATCTTTTCTTAACTGTCACATTTAATATTATTAAATGAGCAATACCATTATGGTAAATTTGGTATTATTGTAATTAAATACTATCAGCTATATAAAAAGGAAAATAAATTAAGTGAATCAATGTTCTTTTGATTAAAATTCAGAAGTTAAATCCAAATACCAAAGTAAACTGACACCGTCACTTCATCTGCAAGTAAATTCTTCCTTTTCCCTACAGAACTGGAACATAAAGGCATTGCCAATATGCAGATAAGCACTGTGTACTATACAAAACAGCAGTATGTAACACACTGTGTTGTAATGGAAAATCCCAATTTAAGATCTGCAGAGCAATAGTAGAGAGGAAAAAAACTTGGAGCTACCATTCATAGCATAGTTGGTGTTTTTGGGGTTCTTTTTCCAAGTGAGGTCAGGGAAAGAGATTGGAGAACTACATTTACAAGGCTCCTCCTACTCAAGCACAATAGGAACAACCCTGTTGTTCTCCTTATAGTTAATAAACTATGTTCTTCATAGAATCATAGAACCATAGAATGGTCATGGTTGGAAGGGATGTTTAGAGATCATCTAGTCCAACTCCCCTGCCAAAGCAGGTCCACCTAGATCAGGTCACACAGGAACGCATTCAGGTGGGTCTTGAAAACCCTCCCTGAGCAGCCTGTGCCAGGGCTCCCGCACGGTGAAATAGTTTATTCTTATGTTTAAATGTATTTTTTTGTATTCCAGCTTCTTCCCATTACACCTTGTCTTGTCACTGGATACAATAGAAAAAAAAGGATGCCCCAACCTCCTGACATCTACCATTTAGATATTCGTAAACATTAATGAGATCCCCCCACAGTCTCCTCCTGAAATATTGTGTCCAGTTCTAGGCCCCTCAGTTCAAGGACAGGGAGATGATGATGAAGGGAATGGAGCATCTCCCTTACGATAAAAGGCTGAAGGAGCTGGGGCTCTTTAGCTTGGAGGAGACTGAGGGGTGACCTCATTAATGTTTACGAATGTGTACAGGGTGGGTGTCAGGAGGATGGAGCCAGGCTCTTCTCAATGATGGTCAATGATAGGACAAGGGGAAACCTGTACAAGCTGGAACATAAGAGGTTCCAAAGAAATACAAGGAAGAATTTCTTCACTGTGAGGGTGATGGAGCACTGGAACAGGTTGCCCAGATGGGTTGTGGAATCTCCTTCTCTGGAGATACTGAAACCCACCTGGACAAGTTCCTGTGTGATCTACTCTAGGTAGTCCTGCTCTGGCAGTGGGGTTGGACTAGATGATCTCTCAAGGTCCCTTCCAGCCCTTGAGATTCTGTGATTCTGTGAAACAGCTGTTCTGTTCAAACTTAGGTGGCTGTGGTGCCCATGTTACTGAGAGTGGAATTTGAGAGTGGAATTTGTCTTAGTAGACTATAAAAACAAACAAACAAACAAGTTTCTCACTTATTGATAAAGCCCTGAAATGGTACAGTATGTTTATGGTGCGTTAGACAAACAGCATATGCTGCTCTAGACTTCTCAAACACTCCTGCCATTCAGACCCTGTGCACACTCACAATGGGCTTAACCCATCCAGCCATGGGCTGCCGCCAGAGGAGTGGTCCTGCATCCCTCTGCGTTCCTCATGTTCCTCCCCATGCTCCTGATTTGGTGGCTGTGTGGTAAGGCACCTTCCTCTGAAAGAATATTAATAGTCTTCTGGTGGATCAATTTTCTGTCAGATCAGCTCCCCCTGAGGTCACTCAGCTGTTTACCTGCTGCAGAGGAAGCAGGAGGAATGGATGACTACAGATTGTCTTTCTAAAGTGGCCTGAAATTAAACCAGAGTAATTAAGCATGAACTGTACATTCACTCTCCAAAAACCCTGCATATTCAGAGTTTATTACTCCTAAAAGAGGTTACATTACTTGTTGTTTTCCCTTTCTGCAAAAGGACAGGCCCTATCAGTGTTACAAAGGATTTTTCTGTGCCGTACACAACTCTATTGTGGAATTCACACTGTGTGAGAGTCAGAAGAGGGGTTCAAAAACCACATAGACGAAGTCCCCAGTCCTCAGCAGTTATTAAACAAAATCACTCAGATTATCGTCTAGTTCAAGAAGACCCTAAATCACTAACCATCAGGCATGGGAAAACATACCTTATATCTTAAACTTCTTTTTTTTCTACTGTCTTCTACACTTTTATCATCATTCCTGCCTACCACAGAGAACAGCATTATGGTGTTAGGGATCCTCTTCATCTCAGCCAGTATGTCAGTTCTTATACTGATATACCTACACTTCACAGGAATTTGGCACCTCGTCTGTAATTAATGAGTCCCTTAGAGGGGGGACACGGGGTTATCAGTAGCATTCTTGCTAGTGTCAACTAGCAAAGGTCTGCAAGCACTGAACTCCTAAACAAAAGTTGCCCACAAAATAAAGCCTGGAAAGTGGAGGAAAAATTATATCCACGAGGCTGAATGTCCTCAAAAGTAAATACAGAGCGGGAAAAACACAGTGGCTGCAAAGACAGTTGCTTTTTGACCAAAGAGAAAAAATGAAAATGCTACTCAAACAAGAAAGAGAAATAAATATTAAAAAGAAATATTAATTTTTTAATGAGTGCATTTGAGAGTTCAGATTTTATTTATACTTCACCTGATCTATTAGCTTTAAGCTTTTGCAAAAATATCTAGGTTTAGATGGCTCAAGTTTGTCTGCAGAAGAGGCCTTAAGGTCTCACCGAGCTGGAAGGGATGTAGCCACAGGTTTCACAGAATCACAGGGTAATTAAGTTAATTAAGAATTAACCTGCCTTTTACTCTAGAAACCAGGATGCAATAAAAACAGATCTTGAAGAGTGCTGCTTTCTGGAACTTGGGGCCAGAGGATTGGTATGGACTTAGCTCAAATACCCGTGTCAATGCATGAACATGAAATGTGGTCCTTAGATGTACACACTCATGTTAAAAGAACAAGACCTTCTGTAGGATAGCTCTTCTGACTTTAATTTTTCAGTGAGGGGCAGAAGTAAAGCCAAGCAGAGCATCCCTACCTATCAGAAACATCACTTTGAATCCTCCCTTAGCCCTGAATCCCACCAGAGCCCCATGCACAGCCTGGCACCCTCCAGCTTCCCTGGAGCAAGCTCCACTCCACACTGGGGAACAACAGCAGGCAAATTAGCAGCGGGAAAGCTTTGACAAGTGTGTTTATAGAGCTGTTTACAAATACAGGAGAGAGCAGGAGAAAAAGAAAGGACAGAGACTGCGGACAGCTTTGGCACCCACAGCCCACGGAGCACACTTACCAGCCAGGAAGGAGAAAGGCAGTCCTATAATTAGAAAACGAGGCAGACAGGCTCTCTTGAAAAATGCTCACTGCTTTGAAAGGTTAAGACCAAGCAATGGCCTCATCTGTGCCCTTCTGCAGAGGCCACCAGCAGTCCCCGCATTCCCCTGCTGTCACCACCTTCCCCGTTCCCTCGCCCGCCAAGTGCTCAGGGGGAATCTCATCACAGAAGGCTCTGCTCACTTCTCCAGACAGCCCTACTCATTTACTGGTGCTCCAACAAGCAATACCTGTGCATGTCTTGGCCACTGCCATTTATGAGCATGAGCTGGGAAAGAAACCTAATTGTTTGGTATTTTGTAAATGACAACTGAATTTAGATTATTCAGGTTCGCTCTCCAGAAGCAAAAGGGCACTTCCTTAACCACTGCACTGCAGAGTTTGCAAGACAGATAACTGTGCAGTCTGCTGAAGACATGGACCCAAACTCAAGCCTGCCTGTTCCTCTTTAAAGCTATTTTTGTTCTGTCTAAATGCTGAGGATTCAGAAAAGCTGTACAACACACACTGCAGCTTTACTCCTCATTTTCCGCTGACACATTTTCCTCCACCCTTCCCAGGAGCCCTCAGCATTGAAGTGAGAGGGAAGGCAGAAAACTGCAGAAGTTTCCCTTTCCTGTAGGGAAAATCGTTTGAAGAGCCATAGAAGATGGACACTGGTCTCCCTCCATGCATTTCAGAGCTGTAAGGAAGAAAGACACTTTCTGGAGAATACAGTCACCTTGCAGGGACAAGGACTCCTGGTTGTTTTCTGCCCTCTTGCTGCCATAGCTGGGGAGGCTTTAAGGTTGCTGTTTGTTTCCCTTCAGATGATTGAAGCTCAGAGGGTGATGTGTTCTGCCCTCTCAGATGCCTGATTTCCTGACAGACCCTTATGGCTGTGATCTCCATCTCACCAAGGCTTAGCACCATTACATAGACACATCTAGCTCACCCAAGCAAAGCAAGAAAGGGCTGGTTGGAAAAGCCTTTACCCTCATACAAAATTTTGCTTCTGTTCCTGACCCTAATGTAAATTACCAGTAGAAAATCTCAACATTTAGTAATTTGGTTTTAATTTAAGGGCGTCTCCTGACAAAAAGTGGTGTTTTGGTTTGGTTTGGTTTTTTATCATGCAAGCTCTTTTTGACATAATATTGTGTTTCAAAGACCAGTTTTTGCATTGAAAAATAAAGCTTCCTTAGACCTACTCTAAGAACTAAGCTTGTTTGAGCATACTAAACTCTATGGGTGATGTAAATCCTTCCTTTTTTCTAACTGGTCTTAAGTATTTTCTTTAACACATCGTTTGAGTCAGCCTTTTTTTCTTTCCTTATTTCCTTATTTCACCTGCAGTAATTCGTTTCTCTCTGTTACTACTTTTAAAAATACCAACATTATGTTTTATGATAATTTTAAAGTATTGCTGGCCCTCCACTTACACTCTGTATTTCCAACTCTACCCACCTTCTTATGAAAGCTGGCTTTATGCCTAAAAGGATTTTCCTAACTTCTTGGGCTATCCCTGTCCTTTGTTCACTGTAGAGGCTTTTTATTTGTTCTCTGTTCTTCCATAGAGTGTTCCTGGTGCTGCCTGTGTTGTTCAGAGAGAAATGATCAGTCTGAGGACTTGAAAGGACAACAAAGAATAAATTTAGTTCAGAATCATTCCTGTGACCTGTAATAATCCAAACATGTCCAGGGCACATGCACTCCCACCACCCCCACCCCCACCCCCACCTTGCCTCCTCCTACACGCACACCACCCCCTTCCTCAATGAAACATGTAATTACTTTAACACACATTCTCTGTAAACTGTGCTTCATGATTCCGCAAACCTTATGTAAAAGTCTGAGGAGAATATGAAACTAAGCCCCTATAGGGAAGAACTGAAGGTAATTCTGGATCAGATGTAGTAGAAACATTAGGAACCTTGCCCAGAATAGTCTTTGCCTTTTTGCAAATTACACTGCAGTATGTTTAATTTGTTATCGATTAATGTTCAGATCTTCTTTCTCACTGTTTTACTTTTTTTCCTCTGGTTTTGATTGATAAAGGCTTGGCTTAGGCTATTTTTTCCTCCCATTGACATGACTTATGACGTTGAATTTCCCCTTGGAAGTTGCAGGCTCTGCTAAAACTCTCCATGGCCCTTGGCAGTCTCAGTGCTCCAAAACAGTAACCTTTCACAAATGGCAATAAACTACTTAGTTTAAATTTCCAGATCATTCATAAAAGCAAAATACAAACAAAATTAAATACAGGTTTAACCTTGACACAACTGTAGTTACATAAATGTCTTTATCAATTCCTAAACTCAGTTTCAATTTGATATCAGTCCTGAATTTCACGTCAACTAAAAAGCTTAAGACTGCTTCAAAACATATAAGATTCGCAAAGTTTGCTCTAAAATTCCACGTGCCCCACAGTTTATCAATCTGTTACCACCTGATCGTTTACAGAATAATCTCTTTATTTGCTTTTCACCATATTAGATATTGAAGTGAGACAAACTGGCCAGCAGCTTCCTGGGCTGCTTACTTAACTATTTAGGAAGAGGAGATTTCAGCAGAAATACATGCCGGTATTGCCCCTTATCACATCATCTGAACGGCTCTGCTTCTCCCCTCGGGACGTTCCACATCTCCAAATCTAGCTTATTTTAAAGTGTTTTACTTATCTGGAGACACAGGAGCTTGTTATTATGAGTAATGAACAACACACTGCTTTTCTTCATTACAGCCCTGTGCAAACATTGGCTTCGTGGGAGCTCTGGGTGTCGGTTGCAGGGAAGGCTTCCAGCTGGGTGTCTCTCATCACCAGCACTGCCTTCCTCCTTGTCCCACCAAGCCCTGGCTCATTCTCTGGGGAATGTGGACCAGCACCTTGGCCCCACTACCCTTTTCTGAGCGACTCTGCAATGATCATGTATCAATAACGATCATGCAACAATTCTTTGCTGAACAAAAAGCTGTTTTCAAGTCACATTTGGCCACTTTGCAATAATTTTGCTACCTATATCACACCATAAAATGCACGAGGCAATTCAGAAGCCTGGTGAGCAGGTGGCAATACCAGGGTTAAGGACTTCTTGACACTCAAGAGCTGGCTCCCAGCTGTATCAAAGGCAAACCTCACTTATACACCAGTTTACACCACCCGAAGTGCAGCGCCAGGGGTGGGAACTCGTTTGTCCAGCACTGCTGCCAAACCACTCACGCTGTGGAACCACAGTCCAAAACATACAACGTTTCATGGCGAAACTTGCTTAGGCAGCTGCTGAAAAGGTGAGACGATGCTTACACATGCATAGTCCTGAATGACCTATCTTATGCAGACTTCAAGATGCTTCATAAATATAACCTGAACCCAAATATTATTTAAACCATCTATAAAGAAACCACATCTCTGAGAGTCAGAGCTCCAGTTCACATGCACCAAAATGATGACATGGGTACCTGAGCATCCACCGCTGCTCAGATACAGGGCACAGCGCCTGCAGCAAGGAAAACTGAACAACATCTGAAGCAACTTCTTGTCACATGACACACTCCCACCCCTTAGTTTCTACTCCACATTCATTTTATAACAGCAGCTTTGTAGTCTCTAGAGAGAGCATGATTTTGAAGCCAAGAGCATACGACATTGTTTCTGACTGCTTGGAAGCTGTCATCTTGAATCAGAGCTCTCCTGTGGAGGACGCTGTACTCCAATATCTGACTCGTCTGTATCCACATGTTTCTTTTTCTATGCTTATTACTTTTTAACAAAAAAAATCATTATCTTATTTAGCATTTTTCTACTGTATTCTTCTAGTTACTACAATGTTTTTAAAGTTTCATTTGACTCTTTTCCTCTCCCCCAAAATATTGTTATAGCCTGGAGAATAAGTCTGATGTCAAGATGGGCCTAGCTTTGAACGCAGGGTGGAGAAACTTCTGATACACTTCCAGACCATTTAATTCTCTAGTCAGGTATCCAAGTATCTACAAAAAAACAACTTTCCCATGCCCTGCACGTCTGTGAGACGTAGGAGAGTAAAGCACCCAGTCTTTCTGAGAGGTAAGGTGCTGATTACACAACTTTCAGCACATCCTGAAAGCCGATTCCAAAAACTAATATTGCTTTTGGCGTCACGCAGAGTTCTTCACATGGCCTTTTGAGCAGAAAGCTAGCACAGGAAGGTGAGAAGGTTTTTAACATAACTTGCAAAGAAGAGAAGTATGGAGCGGAGAAGTGAGATCAAACAACCCAAGATCCATGTCAGACTTTGCCAAAACCTGGCCACATCATTCATGACATTTCTTTACTGTCTTCTCCATTTCAACGTGGTCATGCATCAAAGGTCACTCTGAAAAATTGTATTAAACAGAAATTTTACACTTTCTCTTCTATCTAGTACTCATGAAGAAGGGTGGTTACGCTGCAGAACTGCAGTACAAACTGCTGTACTTGGAGACAAAAAATTACTCAGATGCTAAAAAGCTCAGAGGTGTCAAAACGGATCCTCAGGCAAAAAATTATTCTTATCAAACTGATGTCATGAACAGTCTAGGCACATACAGGAGATAGGAAGACAGCCTAGGAGATGGGAAGACTTTGTGCAGTGTGAATAACCAGGACTGTAATTTAAATAGCTGATCAAAAATAACCAAAACTTCAGTGCACAACGATTCTGTTGTTAAAAGTTGCGATTAAGACAACAAAGCACACTGAACAAACAGAACCTTTTACTACAAAAGGAAATAAATTCCCTGTGTCCCTTCTAAACTGGAAGCCAAATTTTCTTTATTGACAATTCTTTCACTGCCAGGCTACCTTTGGAAATCACTCTGGATTTCCTTAGAACATTATATGTGAAAGGAATTTTCTTTTCACATTTTACATATTCAAGCTGTCCCAAACCAATTTACCAAGCAGGCCAACACAACAGCGGGGAACAACTAGATCAGGATCACTTCACTAACGCTATCTGGAAGCCAGAGAGACCTGAAAAGCCATAGAGCCACCGAACTCCTTGCACTGGTGGTATGCCCACAGCAGTATCAGAATGTTATAAGCATGAGCAAAGCCCTCTCTCTGCCAGGTGCTACATAAACATCATAAATTTATAGTTTACTGAAAAAGCAACCAGAACCTGAAATGGACACTCCCTTCCTCCAGAGCGAATGAAGGGAAAATAAATAAGTGAGACAGATAAATAAAAGTCAGCAGAGGAATTAGTGTCTGGCCTAGAACAGAAAAAGGGTGAGCCTCTAAAAATGATAGCTTGAGATAGAAGCACAGTTGCCAGGAATCAGACTGTATTCCTATCAGGTTTAAGATGTTTTAACAAAAGGCAATTAATTTTTTCTGTCCTGAAAGAACATTTAAGCATCATTTTAAACAGTGGGAATTTTTCTCAGCCTTTACCCTCTGCCTATTTTCACTCTTGACTTCAGAGTAAAAGGCTCTACTCTTGCACAAAAAAACCCCATACACAGTCAGAAAAAAGGCCACCAGTTTCATTTCCAAGAAAAACTGGGACTTGCAATTGCAAGCAGGCTCAGCACTAAGCCTTTGCAGCTAGAGACCACGTGGTATTTTCCCCAGTGGAGTACCTGGTGGAACACAGAGGTGGATATCATTAAAGGCAGCCCGTTGGCAACACAGTGCTGGGAAGATTTAATCATCCTGTTTCCCTGCATGTTCATCTATCAGGTAAGTACCTAAGTTAACATGGAGGCGACAGTCCGTATTCCTATGTTAAACCTGTGAGGAGGCAGCAATCACAGGTGAGGCGAGGCAGAAGTCTTGCTTTTGCCCAGGAAGATAGATCAGATGGTTTCTTAAGTCTGCCTTTTTTCAACAACTAGACACTAGGGAAAGTAAGGAACACCCTGGACTTCTCTTTTCATACCTCTTACTTTTAAGGTGAAGAAAGACACTGAAACGTGGGTTCTCAAAAATGGAAAAGATTAGGCCCAAGAAGGAAAAAATCATGACACCTCATGAGCAGCTATCAATCAGCAGAAGCAGCAGATCACAAAGTTTATTTAACTTGGTTTTGCCACATACTTTGGCATCTGAGCCA
Organism: Colius striatus; assembly: GCF_028858725.1. NCBI lineage: Eukaryota > Metazoa > Chordata > Aves > Coliiformes > Coliidae > Colius > Colius striatus. The sequence continues at coordinate 75,574,654 of NC_084759.1, forward strand.
TCTATTGCATGGGAGAGGTTTTTTTCCAGGCCTTTTGTTGATCATGTTGCTCCCCAAAATGGTGTCCCTTAACAACCCAAGACACTCTTCCAGAAGCTTTTTCCAGCAGCAATGCCTTTGGAAACATATGAGTCTGGAAAGCAAATTTGCGTGTGCTCATCCGATATGTCAGGGAGCTGGAGAACTCCTGTGCCTTTGATGTCCAGAACACATGGCCAAACAGAATGGGTCTGCTCTAGCAGCACCATCCCAAACTGAGTGCAGGTGGGAGAAGCACACACCTTGCACAGAAGCACCAGTACTGCTTGTAGTGGTGCTTCTGTCTCTCAGATTTTTCAAAAAATCTCCCCCCAAAACAAACCCTTTTCTTTCTTTGTGTAAAATGAGGCTTGTTGCTAACAAATCCAACATAAAACCAAGGGCTCGATTAGTTTGATGTCTTCTTGTCATCAAAGTAGTATCAGATAGAAACTACCATTTGGTTTTCTCCTGAAGGAAAGTGAGTTCCAGAGAAGTTACACAGCACGAACGTATGAAAAACATTACATTATCATGCAACTGATCACAGTTAATTATCACACTAAGTATTCAAGCTGTTCCAAACTGGCTCTTACAGTAACACTTGTAAACTATATTAATCATCATTTTAGAATACATTTATCTATGGATGGCAATCAATTGATTTCTCAAGAGTTCAGTAAACTAAAAAAAATAACTTGTTTTCCCCAAGAGATAAATACTTTATGTCCAAAATATGTCATTAAAGTATGCATCCAAGCATTAAAAATCAATGTTTAATAAAAACTACTTTCTTCAACCAGCAACTCTTAGGACCTAAAGCCTGTACTTTTGTAAGGATGGATTTGCTAATATAAGCATTCTTATTGGTCATGTGTTTTTATTCAGTGACACTGTAGTTTGTATGAGCATCACTAAGATGAGCCCACTGTGTTTCTTATCTCCCTAAAATTCAGTATTGTACTCTTGAGGTTCAACATGGTTAAGTACATCAGTGATGTTCTCAGCTACACAGAGCACATTTTTGAATCTGCCACCTGCCTTCACATGCAGTTTTGCACTTGTGATCATAAGGCAGTGTCACTGAAAGCCTTCAGAAGCTTTGCACCAGCACAATTCCAGAATCACAGAATGGTAGGGGTTACAAAAGACTTCTAAAGATCATCTAGTCCAACCCCTCTGCTAAAGCAGGTTCACCTAGATGAAGTCTCACAGGAACATGTTCAGTTGGGTTTTGAAAACTTCCAGAGAAGGAGACTCCACACTCTCCCTGGGCAGCCTGTGCCAGGGCTCCACCAGCCTCACAGAAAAGAGATTTTTCCTTCCATTTAAGTGAAACTTTTTGTATGCTACCTTATGCCTATTATCCCTTGTCCTGTCACTAGATACTACAGAAAAAAGTGCTGCCCCATCCTCTTGACATATACCTTTTAAATGCTTGTAAGTATTAATGAGGACCCCCTCAGTCTCCTCTTCTCCAGGCTGAACAGCCCCAGTTCCCGCAGCCTTTCATCATAAGGAAGATGTTCCAGTCCCCTGATCATCTTGGTGTCCCTGCACTGGACTCTCTCCAGAAGTTCTCTGTCTGTCTTGAGCTAGGGAGCCCAGAACTGGACACAGGACTCCAGATGAGGCCTCACCAGGGCAGAGTAGAGGGGGAGAATCTCTGTATACTTGCTGGTCACATTCTTTTTGATGCGTCCCAGGATGCCATTGGCCTTCTTGGCCTCATGCCCAGACAGTGTTAATGCATCAGTCTATCAGCAGCATTCAGGTGAGCTTTGACATCAACTGGACACCACCTAATGAGGTAGTGCTTGTGAGATGCAACCAATTGTGCCCCATATTCTGAACCTCTTCTCATTCACATAGGCACGTATCATGCAATAATGAGGGTGGAGAGAAGAGGGCTCTGCAGTGCCATCTTAGATTCAGAGCATGTCCCAGTACTCTGGGTGTCCCTAGCTGAGATTTCCAGAGGTACTGGTATCAATCTGAAGCCAATAGGTGGTTTCTATGAGAGTTAAAATCATAGAATCAATCATAGAGTCATAGAAATTTTTACTTGGAAAAGACATTTAAGATCGTCAAAACCAGTCACTAACCTTACACTGCTGGTACTGGTCTGTGCTTGTTTTCCTTACTGACACAGCCTAAGAAGAAAAAGGTAAATGACTCAGCTCTCTCTACATGTGTATGATGACATTTCAGTCGTCCCTGCAAGATCACAGCTTTGTAACATGTGACACTTGCTCAGGGTTCAGTGTTCAGTGAATCTCTGCCATCACGAAATCAGGCTTCCTCACAAAGACTTTCAGCTCCTGGTATGTTTCTACAATTAATGTAATTAGCCCCGTTTTAAAGATGGCAGCTGAAGCAGGGAAGAATTTGCAAAAGATCACACACATGGGTTGGTCTTCTGTGGTAGAACTACTCAACGTCAGGCAAGTACTTAAAGCACAAGATTCTCATGAATTTAAAACTGAATTTCCACCAGCTCCTGTACTGGAAGCCATGCTAGAAGAGTACTGTTATAATTAAATTCAGCTCAAAGTCTTACGGTTAAAATCAACTGTAAACCGATCCTTTAAAACAATACATGAGCAAATAACAAGATCTGCAATAATGCAGAGAAAATTAATTACCTACGCAGACTCCTTGTCAAGTTCATGACTCATGCCAGCATATAAATGTCTGTGTGAAGCCAGCTCTTAATGCTAATTTTGCTGCTGTAAGAAAATTGTAACCTTCTCTGTAAAAAACTGAGTACATACCTTGCTATTGATTTTTCAGGAGTCTGGCAGAATGCTGTACTGTAACTGCAGATTTCTGCTAATGCTCTAAAATGTTCTGCTAAAATTTGTTCTTTCGCTGAAGATAAAAGAGACTCTCAGCCATGCTACATTCGGCTTCAGCTGCAAAGAAGTTGTGGTCACATCCACTTCATTTCTTCCTTTTTACTGAATATAGGCATGGTAGGTGTATCACTTAATAGGTCAAAAATCCCACTGCATATAATGACAATCCCACAGTACAAAGAGTACAAAGAGTAAGAGTAGAAAAAAAAATAAGCATTTTTGTGGAAACCAGTTGGTGGTTCAAATCATATCCCTCCTTTGCCTCTCCTGCTAGAAGTTGATGTGTTTATCAGCCACTGCTGGCACTGGATTGCAGTATAGGGTTGCTAAAGGAGACAGCCCTATCTGCCTCCCCAGGATCCCTTCTCAGAACAATAGCCTCTTACCAGAGTTAATTTAGACTCCTGGGCTACCAACCGTAGGTATCTGCTTTTTATATGAGAACTACCAAAGTGCTTCTCATTTGTTTGGGTTTTCTTAAATCCTAATAGAGCAGAACAGGAGAAGAAAGCAAATGTGTCTGGCAATCCATATGCACAGCTGTACTTGCCCATGCAATGCCAAAAGCTGCACATGCCACCACAAAAAGTGCCCATACAATAGCAGCATCTCCTTTATAGGGTTCACAGGCTCATTAAATGGGGGAAAATCAAACATGCAGGCATTGACCCACGTGATCCTCTCCTCAGGAGCCAGGCAGGGCCCAGCCCAGTACTGGGATGTCAGCATCACGCTGACACCAGAGGAGTAATGAAGATGAGGACCTTGTGGCAGGCCCTCTCCAAACATGTAAACACACAACATCCTTGCCACAAGCGGCCTAAAGCACTACGTCTGACAAGGCACTGAGCATTGCAGACGTTTTAGGGCTGGCAGACCGAGAGCAGGTCAAGTGTCCTGGCAGCCCCTGGCATGCTACAAGCTGCTTTCTTATTACACAAAGCAAAAACCACACAAGAAAAAAGATAAGTTGGGGAAAAACCTACCTTTGCTTTCCCCTCCCTCACCAGCTCCATGCCTATGGTAGCATGTGCAGGGAACAGCTCAGCATGGCAACATCCAAGAGCAGGGGAAAAAAAACATCTTGTCACCTGCTACACCCAGCCTCACCCCAGACACTGAGCATCCAGTGGACCAGATGTGCTGCTGTAACTGGTCCACTGTTCACAGTGGCCCGTGGATCAGGGGAGGGGTAGAAGATGGGTGCAAAGGGGAGTGACCCCATGCACTCCCAACTGTCCTACTTTGCTCTGCAGGGTGGCCAGGCTGGCCCCAGGCATGGCCCCAGGGCAAGAAGAGATGAATACAGAGTAAGACAGAGAGAGCCCATGCTTCACTGTGTACCACACGAAGTGGCACAAAGTGGCATTTACACCCAAACCAGCACAGATCCAAGCAGGGACATTTATATGATGCACTGTGGAAGTGCACATGGTGTGGAAGTCCTAGCTTGTACCTCCATAGAGCACAGTCTTGTCTTATCTCAAAGTGCCAACCCCAAGCACCATCTGGAGCCAACATGGGCAGCAGCATCCCTGCATCCTGTTTCCTAGAAAATGTAGAGACAGCACTTAAAGTCAGAGGAGTTAAAGGGAAAGGTAATTAGAGCATGTATTCTTTTTTTTTCAGTATAAATTACCTATTGGCCTTTTTTTTAAAACTAGTTTTAAAGGTGAAATGTTTGTTTGGTGAACTCTTTTTTCCTTGCATGTGTTCTCAGGAAGTGAAGTAGAACATGGCCAGTGTTGCCTAGATAGATTTTATGACTTTGTTATTATTTTTCATTCATATCACTGACTTAGATTTATGCATACACAGAACAATCAGTCAACTGATCAATTATCAGCATTTCCAGTTAAAGTGAGTATAAAACCATTTGCTGGATGTTCCAGTGTTTCTGTAGCAAATCAATGAGAGATATTTAAATTGCTGGTTAGACTTCAAAGCTAAGATGGATGAGAACATTCTCATTTCTTTCCTGCTCCTATGCTTTCAGGCTGTGGCTTTTAAATAAGACCTGGCATGTGTAATTCACATTGCACAGAATAATTTATACTTAAAAGCTACAGATCTTATTTTCAGAGCAACATGCCCGCCATCTCCATACAATATGCTACACTGTTCGACTTCACTGCAGCAATTCAAAAGTATTCGCAACAGTCTGTTATGTGGCTTAAATATCTTTTTCATCATTGAATCCACAGAACACAGAAACGACCTATGGTACTGCACACTCCTGCTCAGGAACCTATCCCATGCTAGACACATTCCAGAAACCAGGAAAGTTCTGGGGCTTGAGATTAAACTCTCATAGGCTCATAGACTCCATTAATTTCATTTGTGTCATTTCCCAAACACAAAGAATTCTGTTCTTTAGGTGAAGTTTATTGATGTTTTATTAAATTTGTGGGAAGCTGCAGAGAGAAGAGGCAGAGTACTAGTGCAGGGTTTGATCCAGCAATGATCTCTAAAAATGTTATGGATGTATTTGTACAACTAGGAGGCTCTTTGCTGGATATGTTACTGGATATGTGATTTATTAACTTTTGCTGCTCTGCTGAAGCTGATTTTTTTTAAGGGTTTCATTCCATATAACTAGAAAAGTGAGGGATGTCCATATTTTACAATACCTGAGAAAATATTTGCATTTTTAAAACAGGACAAACACAAGAGCATAAATCAACAACAGCACTGCAAGTACGTTGTCAAGGACATAGACCTTAAGAAGGCCATTTGGCTTGCATAACCTAGGCCACACTTGGAGACTTACAATTGCAGAGAAAAGTTATATCATTTCACTCTTAAGCAATGTAACTTCTCCCATAGTTATTAATTTGTTTTGCTAAAGTGTTTAATGAAAACAACATGCCTGCAGGTTCCAGATTTATTCCATAATGCCTCCACTTTGCTGACTCCAACAGTATACCAGCACCTCCTCTCCTCTGAACCCACCTGCAATAAAGCACGGGGATTCTCTCTCTGATAGTGAGCAGGACTCTGCTTCTCTGCTGCCAAGAGATTAATAGCTCCACCGAAGCAGAAGCTGATGCTTTGGAGGGCCGATTGCAGTTTTGGAATGCTCGAGCCTTCACCCCATAAGTATTATCAAACAGATGCAACAGAGAGGTGCACAGCTCAGCTAACATCTGCAAATTACTTTTAAATATAAGCATTAAGAAGGCCTGTTACAAAGAGAACACAGGAATTAGGTGTGCCTAAATGTTGCTTCCAGATCTCTTGTGTAAGGTGACTTACCCTGACTGAAACGAGGAAACGAGCTAGAGGGTTGGACAGATGAATGAGACAAAATCCCTTGGCAAAACTGATGTCTCTTTTTTGCCTGATATTCCTGTGATGAAACTGAATTACATTTTGAATTACATTTCCAAACTGCCTCAGTAGAGTAGGGAAGAGCAAAAATATAACTCAGAAATGAAAAGCTCAGTTTTCAGCAGCAGCTGAACACTAGAAGGGACCAAGAGAGGAAACAAGTGCCAATGGAGAGATCTTAAATTTGGCCAGTCCTACACTTGATTCAGCTAACAAGGCTTTAAATTCCCGACTTTTATAGTAAAGGTTTGGCAAAAATAATTCAGAATTGTAGACACAAGAGATTCTTACATAAAGATTTTTTTTTTCCACTTCTATCAATATCCATCCATATACATAAACTCAGCTGGTCTCTGACGTAGTGGTATTAAGAGCACAATCCAAAAAATTCGGATAGAAATTTTATAACATTATAACACTTTTATAACGCCAGTTAATAATAAAATGGGGGATTTAAAAAGCATATCTAGACAATAAATACATGTTTTCATTTCTCATCTGATTAGTCAGTTTGTAGGTCTGTTGTGCTTTCTTGAGAGACAGAGTAAGTATAAATTAATACTCAGACTTCAAACAAATGAAGTCAATGGGCATTCTAAATTCTACTTAAAAACTATATCTGGCCTCTGTAACGACAGTTTCATGCTGTCATGACCTATAATTGAAACACTGGGTTACTTTTGATGTTAATGCAGTGGCAAAAATGGAGTTTGCTCCCACATTTTCTGTGGGACAGATATCAGACATCATTAACTCTTTTTTGTAGTTGCTTCCAAAATTCAATGGAAAATGTACAGCTTAAGTCTTTAATTTCTGAACTGGTTAAGCAATTTTTAGCATCTTACACTATCTTTGGTATCTTTTGTGTTCTGTTTTAAATTACACAGTTATAACAAGACAAACTTTGAAAGAGAAGACAGAGAAAGTGCAAATCCTCTGTTCTCAACTACTTTATTCACAGAAAGAATCCCCAGATAGCCACCTGCAGAAGAAGGGCCAGGTACCATTTCTTTCCCCTCACTGTGTTTTTTAATAGGTAATGGCAAAACCAACGTGCTTTTAAGTCCTGGAGTTACAACTATGTCAGCCTGTCCCAGCCACTGCTTTTATGACTACACTAATACTGTGCTCTTTCATTAAATGCTTCCATTGCCACTTTTTAAAATGTCTTTCAATGTAAAGAGATCAGTCTTCTTTTTGTCTGTATATTCAAATTGCATTGCTTTCCTAACTGCTTTTCACAGATGCCATTGGCTTTTTTCACCTATAGTAAAAAGGAAACTAAAGCATGTCAATCCATTGCAGTTAAAATTGGAGTTACACGCACTTTTTTGTCTGTGCCATAACTATTATCAGTCAGCTTGCTTACATGTAGCCTATGATTTATCTGTAAAAATAGCCCCATGAATTTAGCACTAATGCAGGCTATATATACATGTGTGAATAGATATGACATCAACCTTCAAATCCCTCTCTTCCTGTAATCCCTTTGTTTTGATCCTCCACGCAGTTACTATACTAAAGCAACACATGAACAGCTCAAGAAAGATATTTGGTGTATGTACACACAGTCAGCGATATTTCCAGCTGCTAAAAATTCTGTAGTCCAAATGAATGACAGACTGAAGCAGTGTGGACATGTGTTCTGCCAGATCCTCATTTTACTATGAGGTTGGTGGAATGGAATAAATATAATTTAAGACATTCATTCACTCATTCAGAAATATTTGTTTCATAAAAGCACTCAAAAGTCCTTCTGAATGAAAGAAGGGCAACATGTTAACAAAACAAAGCACTGCTTCATTCAGGAAACAGGGTCAACCCCATGCTAGCTTTTTGTATATGGAGGTATTTGTGGCTAAGATACTATGATAAACCTTGCACATCTTCAATATCTTACACTTAGAATATCCCAAAGCCATTCAAAAGATTTGACACACGTTGAAGACAGGCAAGCACACATACTTTCATTATACACTCATGCACAGGGAAGTTAAATGGGGTTCTTGGCCACAAAGCTGTTTGTGGCATAGTTGGAGAGAAAACTCACAGTAATATTTGGTTTACCACTCTATCCGGTCACCACTCCACATGTTCCCTAAAAAACATTAAATTTCAGTCCCTAAATTATTATTTTGCATTCTGGGCTCCTGAAATTATTGTGATGTTCTTGGCATATGTTAACAACCCCCACAGGGCAGATAAACTGCTCTGATGGTCTCAAACTAATAAAGGAAAGGTTCTTACCAGGCGTAAAGGAGATTCCTCAGAAACCCATTAACAGTTACAGTGATTCACCCAATTTTCCATGGATCCATATTTGCTACGGCATCAGCCTTACTCATTGCATATTAACAAATGTTACATCAGTTAAATCCCCAGTAAATGGAGATTTTCCTCCAATTACTGCACAGTTTGACATGCATTACTTCAAAGATGTGTATTGTTGGATGAAGCCCAGTAATCTATCCATTGGGTTCAGGGAATATGCCCAGCTCTGAGGCAACCTCCACCCTCTCTATTTGTATCAGAGAGGCAAAATACTGATCTAAATATGTCCTTGCATTTCAGGTACCACTGTTCCCCTTACCACCCCCAGTCCTTCTTAGTATGGTCACATCTCCCATCATAGACTTTGTCTAGTCCCAGAGAGAGCCACCAAGGTCCTCTGCTGCTCTTTCTCACTCCTTGCTTCCACACCTGCCTCTATAATGGAGGCAGCAGAAACAGAAAAACTCCCCATCCTGGACCATTCTGCTCCTGACAGCAGTGATTCATCCAGGAATTCTCAGCAAGCATGAGCTAACAGCATTTCTGAGATGCAACTTGAAATCACAATTACAAAAGAGTTGAATGCTACTTAAACCTTCATAGCTGTTGCCATCTCAAACTACACCAAAAATTTGGTTTATACTCACAAATATATATATATATGTATGTATTTTAACAATGACATAAACACTCTTCAGGAGTGCAACTGCACAACCCAAGCCTTCAGATAACAAAAGGCAATGGATATGAAGGGTGTGTGTTCACACATAATGACAGTTTTTCTGTGTTTACAGGGTTTTCTTACAGTGTAATTCTTGCCATCTCACCATGTTGTTATCAGTGACTTCCCATAGTACCAGCAGACTTGAGGACACTGAGAAAGCAGAAATTATTATTAAAGTATAACAAGATTGTATTGGATAAACATGTCTTGGTTTATTTTACCAGTGGTGACATAAACCAAACATCTAGGTTTTTAGGGCAGGTCAGTAGGTAGCAGAGAAGCCTCTGAGCTGTCAGGGTGCCTTTGGACAAAGATATGACACAAATGATGTTGTTTGAGTTTAGGCTTCCTACTAGCACTGACGCTTCAAAGCTGGAGGTTTGTGAGTCAGGGGCCCCAGGAAAGGAAAAACAAAACAATCCCAGCAACTAGACAACCAGCAAAGGCTCATAAAGCCACAGATTGATGACTGACGGCAAAAATGAAGAAAAAGTCTAGAGCAGTAGACGAGGGGGCCCTTGGAATCACAAACAAAAAAGATAAATATTGTCTTTCATACGCTTGCCAATTTTTGATGAAGCAAGTGAAAGAGATCCTGCTCTAGGATCTTGGTTTTAGATGCCAGTAGTTTCTATATTTTATCACATTTTGCTCTGACTTAGCACACAATATTGCAATTTATGGAAATATATTTAGCAGTCTTTAAGAATAAAAGCAATGCAATTTTTTTTTTGTTATTTAAGAAAGCTGATTTAGAAAGCAGCAGCCCCAACTCCAACGTGACAATATCAGTTTATTTTTTTAATTTACTCAAACTGTAATTAGGCAGTTACAAGCAATCAAGAGAGAGCTATTTAAAACCTACTGGCCACAGCTGTTAGCTACCTCACCTCAGCTGGAAAACAGCACCCCCTGAGCTCAGGGATTCACACAAACTTATTTTATCACAGCAAAGTATAAGTGCTTAAATCTTCAATTGCTCAGCTGAGAAATCAGCAACTTCTGGGAGCAGGGAAGTAACTTCATTATAGCTCCATGGGGACCTGGAAAGGGCATATCTGATTGTGCCCACTGATTTGAGCTTTTCTTTCTCCAAAGGTGACTGTCAGAGTTTCTAGTTTATGTTGCTACTAATATTCCTCTTAGGGCTGCCCAGATAGCATGCGTTTAAAATGCTGTTCTTCTCTGAAAAATGGTTTTAATTAAATTTGTATTCAGAGGTCCCATATTCTTTGTTTATCACTAATTATCGTAGCACATTTGTTCCGTTTCCAAGCTAATGGGTGCTTTTCCTAACTGCCAGCTCCCAAATTAAACCTGGGATCTGAAACGCTGGGCTTTTTTCTTCTCAAGTCGTATTTTGCTGCCACTCCATCTTCTGAGACTGCACAGTCTCTGCAAGGAGAGCATCCTCCAAAACCTCTTTGCATAAAACTCAGAGGTGAGTGCCTTGCCGAGCATGTCTGTCAGAGTGCAGCATGTGTTCCAGTCACTGCAGGGGGTCTGTGTATGCAAGGGCAGCAAGAACACACTTTAGAGCTTAAAGTAAGCATGAAGCAATCACTGTGAAATCACCACCAGTGAGCAAAAAGCAGAGAAAGCAGAGACGTTAAGCAGGAAGCTGTAATTTGGACACAGGCACCTTCCTAAGTGCTTAAGAAAAAATCCCCTTCTCGAGCAGTGAGTATCCACCATGTGACTTTCTTGTTCCAACAGCTCTTGTGCAAAGGTTTCCAAACTCAAAATGAACATGGAAATCTAGCAAAAGTAGGAGAGGATTTGAAATATGGCACAATCTTGGAAACCCGAACACATACTGGGTCTTTCATACCAGGTTTTTGCACAATACACTGGATTTCTCTGGAGGTTTTTCTTAGCTACTTCAACATAAGTGTGCCGTATTTGTTTGCTTCAGAAATGCAGACTAACATACTAAAGTTATACATACCAAGGCCATCACCCAGATCATAGCAAACTTTCAATGGAAACTTTTATTCAGAAGTCAAGAAGATTGAACTAGGAACGGTCAGTGGGCACACAGATTTTTCCAGTCTTTCCAAAAGGATACCCTGATGTGTACGAGGCTACTTTGATGTGTAGTTTGCCAATGATCAACACAGAGAATAACGCAAAAATATTTCAGACTCTACAAATAATTCTGCTGTTCTTCTCCCTCAGAGACTATGGAAAAGAGGAACAAATGTAGGGGTGCGCAGAGCATAAGGCCACAATGAAATCCATGTGCAGTGCTCCCATGCATAGAAATGAAACACCCTGCACAAAGTGAAAGGAGGTACAGCAGATTTCTTAACAGATCAGAGTGTAACAATAGCTGTAGAAGGTATTGTGCAACTTTAAGGTTGACCACTAATGCAGTTGTGAGCTAGTCCAGAAGCAGACTCAGCAACTTGTTCAAAATAAGGTTCTTGCTCTTTCCTCTGAGGGAGTCACAGAGAAAGCTGAACCCTAAAGGAAAATTGCTATGCATAGCATCTGATGGGTGATCAGAGGGTGCAAAGGACAAGTAGTCAGGAAAGGACAGAATAAGGATGCTGAGAAGGGGGTCACAGGGACCAGCACTTACACCTTCACAGAGGACACTACTATTCATGAGAAGCGATGGTTTGGTCATAAGCAAAGTAAAATAGTTCTTTGCTTTCTAAATCATAGAATCATAGAATGGTAGGGGTTGGAAGGGACCTTTAGAGATCATCTAGTCCAACCCCCCTGCCAAAGCACGCCCACCTAGATCAGGTCACACAGGAATGCATCCAGGTGGATTTTGAAGACCTCCAGAGGGGACTCCACACCCTTCCTGGGCAGCCTGTGCCAGGGCTCTGTCATCCTCACAGTAAAATAGATTTTCCTTATATTTAAGTGGAACTTTTTGTGTTCCAACTTCTTTCCATTACCCCTCTCACTAGATAAAACAGAAAAAAGGTGATGCACCAACCTCCTGACATCCACCATTTAGATATTTGTAAATATTAATGAGATCCCCCCTCAGTCTTTTCTTCTCTAGGCCAAACAACCTCAGGTCCCATAGCCTTTACCCATAGGAAAGATGGTCCAGTCCCTTGATCATTTTGGTTGGCCCTGTACTGGACTCTCTCCAGGAGTTCCCTGTCCCTCTTGAGCTGAGGAGCCCAGAACTGGACACAGGACTCCAGGTGAGGCCTCAACAGGGTAGAGTAGAGGGGGAGCTCTGGAGGAAAAGGTTAGCCCTCATAAGTGGTCCTTCCACCCCAGCATCTCTTCAGGAGGTGGCAGCAGCCCCTTCAAGCCTGCCTGTTCTCTTGATCAGACAAGGACTTCCCAGTTTGACTCTGGACTTCACCAGAGTGATTCAAGCTAACTTAATCCCTAGCTTTTAGGCAACCTGGGTCAACCAGCAAATCTGAGGAAACACAAGGGCAGGTGGATGTGCATAAAGGAACTCTTCTTTTTTCTTTTTTTTTTTTTTAATTAAGAATATCTCTCCCTGGTACCAGAAAAACTTTTTTGTCCAGTCCTTCTAGCAGGCCTCATGGGTAGTAACATCTTCAGCTGTCCTACTTCAGAGAGCCTAATTTTAAAAAGATACCCTTACTTTGGCCTAGATTTTTTCAATGCAATCCTATGTTGCAACATAAAATGTATTTTTACAAATACTTAATCAAAGGAGAATAATTAATTTTACAGAATGCTCCAAAGCTGCCAATGAAGAAAGCCAAGGGGTTTTAAATGGCTAAGGATGACTTAAAAGTACCTCTGTGCTTCCCGGGGACTCACACATTGGTCTGCACTAAGTTTCAGTACTCATCTCATTTCTCCAGAGTTGCATCCTGAGCTGCAAATGTGTCCACACAGGGATGATCATTCTGCCTTGAGCAGAAAAGATGATCTGGGAACCATTGCACATCCCCCCACACACAACTATAGCATGGGAAATGCTGCAAATGCTCTCCCAAGTCTTGCTCCTAATTGTACTGCGACCAGGTACCCTTTGACATTACCATCAATACAGTTATATAAAGGAAGAATGAATGACCAGGTAGTCTGACACCAAGAATTCGCTCTGCTGGCTTTTGTACACAGCAATGACTCTCTCCTTGGAATAATCAAGTGAGACTACAAAGAATTTCAAAGGACATTTTGTTTACAGTGTTGCACAGTCTGAAGAAAAGGAGGCTGCGGGGAGACCTTATCAGTCTCTACAACTACCTGAAAGGTGATAGCAAGGTAGAGGTCAGTCTCTTCTCCCATCAACAAGCAATTGGATGAGATGAAACAGCATCAAGTTGTGCCAGGGGAGGTTTAGATTGGAGATTAGGAAAAAATTCTTCACTGAAAGGGTTATTAAGCATTGCAACAAGCTGCTCAGGGATGTGGTTGAGTCATCATCTCCGGAGACATTCAAAAGCCACGAAGATGTGGTTCAGTGGTGGACATATCAGTTTTGGGTTAACGGTTGGACTTGATCTTAAAGGTCTTTTTGAGCAAAAATGATTCTGTGAACTCAAGACAAGCACATTAAAAGCTATTTAGACCAACCTTCTTCCCTACATACGTCCAATAAATTACTTTGCAGCCTGGAAACACAGATAATTATGAAATAACTTTCAGGACCTCTTTCTGGAAGCTGTCTTTGAGGTGCACCTAATCAGGTCACAAGAGTAGAAAAACCCCTTTGTAACTGCTTTCAGACTTCTAGTATTTTCAAAAGTATACATATATTCAGCAAACAAAAGTACATATTCCAGTGTAAAACAATGTGCAGCTTGACAATCATTGCTACTTTAAGCACATTGGTATAAAACGGGCTATTTCCTGATTACTAAAAGCTATATTTAAATATCATGATGGATTTTGGTATAGTGCATTTAAAAACTAAGAGTTAGAATTATTTTCAGTGTATCCAGGTTTCTTTAAAAAAATCTTCTGAATACAGAAAATAGGAAAACACTGAAGTTGCATTTACAGGTTGGAAATGAATAGTGATCAGTCAGAAAGGTGAAAAATAAAAAACCTAGAGGTGAAATGTATAATTAGAACTTGAGCTTGACCATCCTAAGGGTTGCACACCACTGTGCTGACACAAACACATCATCAAGAGTTTGCAGCTTTTATTCCTGCTGTCTGCACCAGCATGGCAAGATTGTGCTGTACTACTTCAGCCTTTATGCACTTTGACTCTGTCACTGCTTTGCTATAACACAACTGCACAGAGTGACAGTATTCCTCAAGGCAGGACATCGTACTGCAGACAGGCTGGTATTTTGAGGCACGCAGACCTGCAATAGGTAAGACCTGCACATATGGGGAATGGAAAGGAATGTCTGGTGCAGGAGCAGCAGTAGAAGGGTTGTGAGAATGGGAGGTGGTGCTGGCATCTTGGCCAGCCCATCACCAAGGTCCCTGCACATCTTCAGGACACTCACTTCTCAGGCAAGTCGCCCGGATCAGAAGACAAAGGACAGTAAGTAGATCTTGGCAGCTCAGGAGAGGAGAACAGGAGGTAATCCTTGTTGGAAACCAGCACAGGATCACCAAGTTACAAAGAACACAGGATATTATCTATCTGTCATGGCAAAGAAACCTGGATCCAGGCCACTTGGATGAACACATCTTCATGTCTGAACATTAGACAGGCTACTGGGACACATTGGTGTTTATGACTATGAGTGGGAGAACAAGTGAAATTGGATTAGTTTTAAAATAAACGAGATCCCTAAGGCATTGCATTGAACTTTGCTACACTGTTGGCATAATGCTGCAGCAATATTTCCTACAGTTGTTGTCAGGTATTATGTAGCATCTTGGTATCTGTTACTGTTAGACTAGCACTAATTGCAGATGCATGATTTTCCTTTGGCCTTTTTTTGTGGAGAGGATGTGGGGCAGGGGAGGCAGTGGGGTTCACTTCACAAATATGTGAATCAGGAAGGAAAACATCATAACCTTAAGTTCTTGAGGCAAACAACAAAATAAGAAAAAGGACCACACATGTTCAGCATTAACATAAGGAACAGTTAAAGGACTCTAAGCCATACTGATAGACCACAAATTATCAACCCATAACTGCCAGCTAAAATGCCTAACACCATCATGGGGCTGCTCTCAATGCTGGTTGGTAACTATCTAGATACAACAGACCTGATGTATGGCCTAATCCTTTGTATCTTCTCATAGTAAAGCAACTACAGATCCTCAATCCATTGTCATCCTGTCTCCACCTCCTTCAAGCAGAAACTTTGTATGTATCTTGAATCTACAGCTATGCAAAGTTGTTGCTTTGTAAAACTGTAACAACCACTTTAGGGCTGTTTCCTATGGTGTCCTATCTTTGCTAGTTTCTTATTAAGCGTGAATTAATCACTCCTATATACCAGAAGGACTGAGTACTGCTGAGCAGAACCCTAGGTCATGATGTACTGGGTCCCACCCTGCTCTGTTGCAACAGAACTTTTCTACCTTTCCCATATCAAATCAGTATATTTCTACAGCCATATCATGCCAGCTATTCCAAGAGACCCAGCACCAGATGTCAGTTGTCAGAAGGGCTTAAAAGCTACACAGAAAAATCAGAGAAATTCAAAGTAACTTAATAAAGCTGCAAGCTATACAACAGTTGCCAACATTGCCCAGCAGAGCTCAGTTTGCCTCAACAGGTCCTTTCTTTCCTTCCTTAGAACTGAGATGCATTTAGAAAAATGTCCAAGGGAACATTTGGAGCAAAATCCTTCTTTGCTAATATTCTGCTAATCACTAGGATTGCTACATCAAATATGGACATGCACAAAAAAAAAAAAACCCACAGAAGCAGTGACGTCAGTGATTACTTCAAAAACGCTGATGCTCAAGTCTTCTAAGCTGTGGTATCCAAGCTGTGTACACTTTGCTGCTGTTTTATTTACTTAATATATCAGAGGAGGTGATGAGTAAGAACACGATTCCCTTACAGCCCAGAGGAAGAACCAATAGTAAAGGGGATTATGCAGTTGGAAGTGCATGTGAAGCGTGACTGATGACTACTTTTGTAACAGACTGGATACATCATTTGGTTTTACCTTGATAATGTAACTTGACCAATAATTACCAGGTGGTGAAGTGTCCCAGGAAGTTTATTTCAAACAACAGTCCATCGCAAACCAGAGTCTTACCCAAAATGAGTCCACTTGTTCCAAGAAACAACTGTGAAGTATTGCACAAGCCATAGCTTTCTGGGTATACAAGTATACCTTCTGCTTAGAGCAGATGCAATAAATCTGGCATTTCCTGAAAGCATCAGACCCACTGGGTCTGTGTGAGCCTGCCCAGCAAATTTTGGAGTGGTAAATTAAAAAGTGAGTAAAGTCACCAGTATTTTAAGCAAGCAGTAAACAGAGAAGCAGATATGTGAAGTTTATCTGCACTTACAAGTATGGCACTTATCATGGCTCATGGAAAACACTGGATTTAACTGAATCTAGTGCTGCACAATTACACGGCACTCCAGGCTGTGAGACACTTGAAAGAGTTGCAGAAAAATCTGTAATAGCTGCCCTGGCAAAACTTCCAGTATACATCTACAGGAACCCAAATGCAGGATGATCTTGAGCATACAAGACATGTAGATGTGGTGCTTAGGGACACGGTTTAGTGGTGGGCTTGGCAGTGTTAGGTTGGAGTCAATGATCTTAAAGGTCTTTTCCAATCAAAACAGTTCTATGATTCTATAAATAGCAAAGTCAGGACTTTGCTTAGGACTACAGGTAACCGGAACTGATCTATTAATGATCAGTTGAACAGAAAATGATTGGGGTTTTTTTTAAACAATACCTTTCCTCCCTGAAATAGTCTTAAAAACAGATTTTTAACAAAAAATAAAAATTTCTCAATGTACTCACTTCTATGCAAAACTATAATTTGAAAACCTATAATTTACAGATGATTCATTAATTTAGAGTCTCAGATCAAATATAAAAAAGGGAAATAACTTTCTATTTGCTTAAACCACTTGAAAGGTATTTCATTTCACTTATGGATGTTTAAGATGCACTACTGTATATAGTTTCAACAGCATCATTCAGGCAAATACGGATATGGAGATGCACAGGTAACAATGCTCATTAAGTGTAAAGAATGTTTCATTTTCTTCAGTCAACAAAACATTATCTAATACAATACTTTAATTTTCATGTTATAGTTCTTAGAAAACTCTCAAGAATTAGAGGTGTGCATGAATTATAAGCACCCATCTTATGAACAAAAACTGCATTTTTGTCTTTTTTTCCATTTAAAAACTGAGTGAAAGGCTGGAAATGTGACATTTACCACTGAATAGACATTTCTGAGAAATAACAGGCTGTCATGACACCTCCCTGGATAGCTGTCACTCAGCATACCAAGCAGCCTGTCTTGTTTATAGCCTATCTACTGCTCTGGCTGGGTAGGAGGAAAAAGCAAGCTTCACCTCCATCAAGAATTGCAACAGAATTGCATAAATCTTCAGAGATATTTTGATTCATATAAGATTTCTCTGGCCAAAAGCTCTCTTAAACACTTTGGTCAGCATTTACACACACATGTGCACAGAGATATTGTTCTGTACAGGTGAGAGTGCACAGTTGTCAAGCAAAATCCTTTTGAAATTGTCTGTGTGGGGTGTAAGGAAATTCTAATAAAAATGGAAAGCCAAGGATGAAAACACTATCAGAACACATCCTCTGCTCAAAAAAGAAGGAAAAATGGAAAAAGCCCATAGACCACCCTTGTAGACAGGAGGCCTACAGATACAGAATGGAGACCAGGTAAGGGCTGCATGGGAAACATCTCACCTGCATTCACAGAATACAGTTCAACTTACAGATAAAGGGCTCAGATTATTATGCCAGTAAATGACAAAAATCAAGTCAAGAACAAAGCTAAAACTAATAGAATTGGATCCTGAAAAAGCACAGCTCTGTTATACCCTCTTTGAGTCATTGTGCCCACAGGTAGACACAGGAACTTGCGACTTTTCTAGTGAGCAGTCCTGGAAAATACACAGAAGCAGTATGCTGTTTGCCTGATCTAGATACTCTCCAGCACAATCCACATGTTATTTTAACTGTTTGTTCTCTACCATCATGGCAATTGGCAGTACTGTGCTACATCCAAGGCCTCTGCATGAAGTTCACAAATCTTTTGATGTTCCACCCTACAGGAAGAGGGGTCAACACATCACCGGTGGGATGTGCCAACAGCCTCCTGCTGAGCCCAGGTGGCCATGCAAGCTTTGTTCACAATACTTGGACACCTGGCGCATTTTCCTGCAATGGGAATCTTTTATCTCATAAGCACAAGATTATTGATAGAAAGCTGCGTAAATCCCTAGCCCTTTTTTTTGCTGCAAAGAGCACTTGCAAAACTCTGACTCACTGCATACCGGTGGCACAGTGTTTGAATTACCTCCGACACAACCAGCAATAACAGCTGAGAGAGGTGTGACCTTTTTCAGTTCAGAGCAATAGGCTGTTAATTTTGAAAGCCAGTGATAAATCAACATCTGGGTTGTTGGTAACCTAAGGAAATTACCAGAAGTAAGAGGGATGATCACGCTCTGAAGCAAGCAGCTCAAGTACCTTATGAACAGAATTTACGATAATGTCAATGGGGTTTTTTTTCCAGACGTTTCCAATCAGGAAAAAGAATATTGAATTCTGTACCTCAAGCTCAGTCTCCTGCTATCAAAAACATCCACATCACACAAAACCTTCTGTAAATTACCCAAGCCCACAGGCAGAATCAAGTAAGTATCTCCACTTCTCCTGTTGGGAAGCTACTCAGGATTTTGCTCCTCTGACAGTCAGAAATTTTGTTTTAATTTCTAGTCTAAATGTATCCTCCTTCAGATCATCTGTTTAAACACTAAAACAGCCTTAAGCATTCCCAGATTTTTAGCCTTCAGACAGGTAGTAATCAAATCCTCTCAGGCTTTGTTTTTCTAAACCAAACAGCCTAACTCTTAATCTCACCTCCACAGAAAGGCACTCTGTTCCTCCTATCACACCACTTTCTTTTTTTTGATTTTCAAGATAATCCAACTCCTCACTTCCCCTTAAGAAAGGGATGTCTATTATATTAATTTGGTCCCAAGACCAACAAGAATTTCTCCAGTAACTTCCCGCCAGCCCACATTTCAGCTTTCAGCACTAATTGCTGCCATATCACCATTAGCCAATTCCTTACTCATCTCAGATTTTTTTCCCTACTTATCTGACTCATTGTATATAACAATTCTTCATGTAATAAAATATATTAAGGTCAATTAAAGAACTATACAACAAAAAATATCTTATTAAAGAAAATGCTCAGGCATATAATTCATTAAATCATTTCCCAGCACATCCAGAGCCATAACAGAGTAAAAGTATCTGCTACATGGCCTGTCCTCCAATGGAGAGTACTCTGTTCCCCTTTTCCCTTTCTGTCTTTACAGACAGAGAAGTTCATAGAATCATAGCTCTTAGATCATAGATCTCCTGGTTCATAAAATCATTACAGTTGGAAAAGACCTTCAAGATTATTGAGCCCAACCACTAACCTCACACTGCCAGGCCCATCACTAAACTAAACCATGTCCCTCAGCACCTCATCTATGAGTCTTTTGAGTATCTCCAGAGATGCTGACTCCACCACCTCCCTGGGCAGTCTGTTCTAACACTTCATAACTCTCTCTGTGCAAAAGTTCTTCCTAATGTCCAATCTAAACCTCCCTTGGTGCAACTTGAGCCCATTTCCTTGTGTCCTGTCATTCAGTACTGGGGAGAAGAGACTGATCCCCACCTCACTACAACTCCCTTTCAGGCATTTGTAGAGAGTGATCATGTCTCCCTTCAGCCTCCTCTTCTCCAGGCTAAACATTCCCAGCTCCCTCAGCTGCTCCTCATAAGACTTGTTGTCCAGACCCTTCACCAGCTTCACTGGCTGTCTCTGGATATGCTCCAGCAGCAAAAAGTCCTCCTCGTAGTGTGGGCTCAAAACTGGACACAGTATTCCAGGTATGGCCTCACCAGTGCCGAGTAAAAGGGGACAAAATCACTTCCTTGGTCCTGCTGGCCGTGCCATTTCTGATACAAGCCAGGATGCCATTGGTCTTCTTGGCCACCTGGGCACACTGCTGTTTTGCACAGAAAGTGAGTGTGAGTACGGCTTTAATCTCAGACATGGTTATTTCCATTGTAGAAGTAATTGTAAAGTAAAGGTGATTTGGAAGGTTCCTGGCTGCTCATCTGAAACTGCTGATGAAGGTAGTTTTACACCAATATTTGAGAATTTCTACTTAACTGACAGACTTTTTCTTCTGCTCCCACTGCTGCGAGGGCAGACATCTCCAGCTGGGATGTGGATTGGGAAGGGAGGGACTAGTAATTTCTTTGACTGATGGAGTAGGGTTTGCCAGAGTATTTTCTGCAACATGCTAGAGACAGGATTTCAAACTGATCTGCCTCAGTCAGAAGATGCAGCAAATTAAAGCCAATAGAGGGTGCAGTTCCACGTTACAGTCAATGATGAACGGCCACCAAGAGCTGTAGTGTGCCTGTGTTCAGCCACTGCTAGCATCAGCTCCTGCCTGAGCTGATAGAGACCTGATATCAAGAATTCACACAGAAAAAAACCTATCACTTCATTATTTTTTTCCAGAAGCTTGTTTCTCTCTCTCAACCAGTTTGCCAGGAGCATCAGTGGCAGTGCTAGTGAAGCACTTTAAAACTTTAAGCTGAATAAGCATACCCATCAGGCAGCTGCACTGCCTGCAAAAACAATTTTTAAACCAATCTAAATAGAAGCCATGCAACATTTTTTTGGTGCAAATGGAGCTTCTAGGTCTAATCCCTACTTCTGCCAATGTCCAAAGTCCTGCCAGCAAAATGCAGCAGGGGTGTCCACTAGAGGGTCTGGGTTGAGATGATTAGAGATGAAGCTATCAATTCCTTGGGAGAATAACTTGAAAGCTATGCTGGCCCTATGCTAATCTGATGTCCATTTAACCTTTGTACACATTTCTAAAGAAGTGTTGTGAAAATGTACTTTTCTTCTTTTGTTTTCAGAAAGAAGTGTGCTTTTTATACGTAGCAATAAGGAAAGCATGAGTCCTTGGTAAGACCAGTTTCAATTAAGTATCCTTAGCTACTTGCATAAATCTGCATTGCAAACCCTGGGGAATAAACTTACTGCAAATATATCACAGTTTTTATTTTTGTCTTTTTGGAACTGATGTTTCTCAATGCCTCTCAGAACTGAAAAGAAAAATTAAA
The DNA here is from genome assembly GCF_028858725.1 of Colius striatus. Classification (NCBI taxonomy): domain Eukaryota; kingdom Metazoa; phylum Chordata; class Aves; order Coliiformes; family Coliidae; genus Colius; species Colius striatus. The sequence continues at coordinate 75,596,115 of NC_084759.1, forward strand.
AAGTAGAGATTGAAATAATAGTTAATAACAGATTACTGGACTCGAGAAGAAAATGCCTGACTTCTCTAGATTTATTTTTATTGAACCTGAATCATCTCACCCAGACAGACCAGTTGGTTTCCTGACAGTTCAGAGATCATAGAATCACAGAATGGTTGGGGTTGGAAGGGACCTTTAGAGATCATCTACTCCAACCCCCCTGCAGAAGCAGGTTCACCTAGATCAGGTTGCATAGGAACATGTCTTGAAGACCTCCAAGGAAGGAGACTCCACAACCCCTCTGGGCAGCCTGTGCCACTGCTCCCTCACCCTCACAGTGAAATAGTTTTTACTTATGTTTAAGTGGAACTTTTTGTGTTCCAGCTTCATCCCATTACCCCTTGTCCTGTTACTATCTACTATAGGAAAAAGGGATGTCCCAACCTCCTGACACCCACCATTTAGATATTTGTAAATATTAATGAGATCCCCCCTCAGTCTTTTCTTCTTCAGGCCAAACAGCCTCAGGTCCCACAGCCTTTACCCATAGGAAAGATGCTCCAGTCCCCTGATCATCTTGGTGGCCCTGCACTGGACTCTCTCCAGCACTTCCCTGTCCCTCTTGAGCTGAGGAGCCCAGAACTGGACACAGGACTCCAGATGAGGCCTCACCAGGGCAGAGTAGAGGGGGAGAAGAACCTCCCTCGACCTGCTGGCCACGCTCTTCTTGATGCAGACATAATGAAAGTTAACAGGAATACCTGTAAGAAAGAGCCTTGGTATAGTGACACAATTTTTGCAGCATGTGGCCTTGCGTTCTCTAAGAGAGTGCACCAGAAATATTAAAATAGTCTGAGATTGAAACCATTGAACCCTCAGAATTAAAAAATACACATTAAGAATAAAAATATTTTCTGTTTCCCAGCAGAACTTCAAACATACACAAATACTCTAGGCAGTCAGTTTTATGCTGAAAATAAGTTTTTCTCACACAATATGTCATTTCAAATGAGATATGCTAACATTTTTAATTTGTGTGCTTCCTTCTAAAGATTTCTGGTGACAAAATTGTGAATGCTGCTAGCAACATTAGGAAGCCTTGCCATATCACTTATTTTACATGTCTGAGTGAAAGACTTGAGCCACCCAAGAAGTGCAATAATCTCTCAGTATACATTGTTTGAAGGGTTGTATTGTTCGCACGTAAAAGGGTGAAGGTAGAGAAGGTCATGTTTGTGTACTCAGTGTACATTCTTGACATACAATCAGGAACCTCTTCTTAAAGTATTTCCAAATCCATCTCCAAATAATACTCAACAATGTAAATCTCACTCACGTGTTATCCTGCTCATAATCTGACATGAATCACTCTCTTCTGAAATAAGAGCAAGTCACCTACATTGTCTTGCTAAGCAGATACGAAACACTGTGAATTCAGGCTGGAACTGTCGATGACGGTGGAAATCTGAAACTCTTTAATCACATCAAAGCTTTCACATGAATATAAACTGATAGAGACAATTGCCACATTTAACACACGTAACACATGCTGGACCAGCACAGTTCTCCAGCAGTACTTCCACAAACTTTGCACTCTCAGGGGTCCCTGTATGTCCTCATGTCACACATACTCTTGGTTTTATGCTATAAAAATATGCAGATGCATGGGTCAAGTGTTATGCGATGTGGTGAATCCAGCCAATATCTGGTGGTAAGCCTCATGTCTTGGCTTATTTCACCGCTGAACTAAATACAGGTGTAGGCTTGGAGACATGTGAACCTCAAAGCTAACAACACACAAACAATGTGATACCCATGCAGTTAACAAACATTGATGTTGCAGTGTCAATCAGAGAACTGGACCACGGTACCTTCCACTTTGCATATCCTATACTTGGTCAAATAAGAGCTAGGTGTCCCATTCCATGTGCTAAATCTGTACCCAAAGTCTTGAGTTAGAGCAACACGGAAGGCTGTCAAAAGAAGACTAGCTACCATGGCTAAATGGACTGTCCCTACAGACCTCTACAGTCACACCCTTACAGAACAAATCCTTTGGCAGCAACATCAGTATGAGGAATTTTGGTCCCCAGCTCCTTGATGCCTCGTTCCCTCCTCTGCTCAAAGCTGAGAACCATCATTCCCCATGGTGCCAATGTACCTGCTTGTGGGATTGCACTGTGAAATCGGTTGCTCTGTGTAGTGTCCACTGACTTTGTGGGCATAGCAGCAATGGTGGCAGCTTGAAGCACAGAGGTAGGGAAGAGGAGGCCCGGGCCAGGGGACAGTCTGAGTTTGGATGCTTAATCAGAAAGCTCTGTGTCAGCACAGTTTAAATGGCTAATCTGTTCTCAAATCCCTCTGACTGCAAAGCACAGACATTTGGAGAAAAAAAATCCAATGTAAAAAGTGTAAGATTCTTTCTTTCTCCCACATCCAGGAAACCTCAGAAATACTACCTTTGTTCTGCTCTCCACTAACTCCACATCAGAATACAAAATCTATAAATACTTCCCACAAAGCTGAGCTGTTGGTCTCTGAATTTTTCTCATTTATCACTGTTTTTCCCTACAAGTTAACTTTTGCTATTAATTCTCTTGCTTTATTTTTGTATAAATATTACAAATACTAAATTTGTGTAAATATTTGTGATATAAATATTATAATTTACCATGGTAAATGATTTCTAAGTAAAAGCTTATCTTAATCAAGTTTCTCGTGTTAGTTCTAGGGACAACTGAAAAAAAAACCCCACAATGCTGTATAGAATCAGGTTTTGTTTTATATAACATATCATCTTTTATCTTCTGGACCATCCAGCCTTGCCAAGAATGATTTCAGCTGGAAAATATCCTGGTAGGAAGACGTACTTGTAACGTTAGCTAACATGAAGCAAAGGGCTGAAACTTCAAATTTCAGCACTTTTTCCCTAACAATAAGGGGCAAAAGAACTCCAACTGAAAGACAAACTTAAATAAAGCTAAGTAAAAATATTATTGCATAGTAGTCCAGCTAACAAACAGAAACAGAGCAACCAAAGAAGTGAAATCAAAGCAAACAACTTATTTACAAAATGAACTCAGGACTGATGAGAGGATCAAATAAATGTAAATGAACTTTCCATTTTGTCTAAGGTTTGCTTCTCCTGTTCAGCACTGATTGGACACCACAAAACAGAACACCACAAAAAGACTGCTCTTCTGACAGCTTGCTTTCAAAGAGCGTAAGAACATGAAAGTCTAGGCAATTGTATTGATTTTTCATTCCAGGATTTAATTTAAATAAAAATAAAAAACCCACACACACAAAAAAAACACCTCAAAAAAACCCCAAGAAAGAAGCAGCATTTCAACTTCTGGATCTGTTTGGATGTTCAGGCCTTCAGACACTTGGTTACTGCCAGCCTAAGTCTCTAAATGTGCTTGTTTCCAAATATCCAAGACTGCAAAAGACTAAATCCACTTGCAGAGCAGAGGAAGGAAGGGAATGAGTTGTACACAGCAAGTAGTGCTTACTGCTCACTAGCAGTGACTTTGACACCTGAAGAGACATTAAAGCATCACCACATAAAAACTGTTAAGAGATTGTACTGTCATTCCTGGATTACACATTCTTTGTTCTACAGTTCTACCTCTCTAATATAATTTCTCCATCAAGGCAAGTTTATAAAAAATAAGAGAATCCTTCTGTTTAATTAAATCATGATGCTTTGAAACCGAATTCTATGACCTGGAATGCAATTGGGCTTCCCAACATTGAAGAAAAAATATCACTTTGACAACAGAAGGCAAGGTGTCCAACTATACTGGGACTGATGTTCCTTATGCTAAATGCACTCCTGGAAAGTCCTCTCTTTAAGATCGAGAAACTTTTTCTTTCCCATTAAAAAAACCAGCGGTGGTCAGAACATAAGGACTGGAATACAGACCAGAAGTTATGACAGTGAATGAGCATCACAGTCAAGTAGACTAACAAAGAAGCCCATTTTTTGTGGAGAAGGGCAGGAGTAGTATAAAGAGCTCCTCCCTGACTGGAGGAAGCACACAGCAGTGATCTATGAGAATCCACCACGGCAGGCCTCGCTCAGAGGCAAAGGAGCTCTCATCTTACTCTTCCTAGTAGTGAATCCTCAGCTAGCAGGTATGGGAGATCCTGTAATTGTTGCAAGACTGATGATGGATTTAGCATTGAGAAGTCATTGAGTGGACATGGGAACAAACTTGGTACTAAAAATTAGGTTTCTTCCCCCAAGTTTCTTCCCTCAAAGGTGAGCCTCAGCCTCCTGACTCCAGAAACATGTTGGTTTGAAAGTATTTGGCTAAGAAGAAGTCAACTAACCAAACTCCTGAAGTAGCTAAGGAATGAAAAATTAAGAACTTAATAGTGCAACTGAATTTGTACCACAGCCCATTTGCAAGTTTGGGATGTTTCCTGAAAAGAACCATACTCCAGGGCAGACAAATGTCTGTTCAGAGGAAGTAACATATCACAATGTCAGAAACAAAAAGTTTAAAAGCTGATGGATAATTGAAGGGGGAAAGAAAAACTGGTTTGGTAAACATGAAAAAATTAATTGATTGATACAAAATTAAACACATACAATTATGAGGAATGTGCAACAGCAGTGACTGTTCCATAACAGGAATTCCTCCATATGCCAAAATATGGATCTGAAATACAGACCGGAGACATCTGCAGAAGGGGAGACAGAACTAGTAGTGACCATGAAGCTTTGAAAATTTGAAAATTGAAAATTAGGTCTGGTTATGTTGCAGTTTCGTGATTTAAGGCAGTCAGTGTTCCTTCTGTGTCCTCAGTGTCAGCATCCAGTAAAGACATTCTTCTGTACAAGAGGATGATAGTCATGATAATCATGTTGTTTGAAGCACTGTGATTTACTCCAACTTAGACACTTCACAGTTCTTGTTGCTAAAAAGGCTCTTAGGTTTCCTTGCCAACACTGGTGTTTGAAGGTGGAGTGGAAACAGGGAAGGCATAAGGGACACACCAGAGAAAAGGTCCCCTCTAAAGGCTGCCTAAAACATGAGTCTTGATGCTTCATCAGCCCTTTGTATAGCTGCCCTGCTAACAGAAATGCTGCTGGCAGTCATTTGCCAGATCACGCAATGGAAATTACATATCAGGCATGGACTGCTAGAAAAGCAGTCACCAGAAACGTATCACTGAGTGCTCTTACCACTCCATTTCCCCACCTCTCCAGCTGCATACTTGGAGGCAGTAATTTGCAATTATCTTCCCTCCCCAGAGCAGTATGAGAGCAGTGTACAAAATGCAATCTCTTCACAAGACATGTCTGCTTGGCTATGGGAAAGAACACCTCTGTGCACATGTCTGCCTGTCTCCCACTGACAGTTACATCTATGCTAGCCAAAAATGAAGATGTTTTCCTGATTCATTTAATCCAATTTTAGTGTAACTGCTTCCTAAAGTGACAGTTGAACTTTCTCATCACTTCTATCTTCATGTTCCCAATCTACTCCTCATTACAATGCTAAGCATTGTGTGACTGTGTGTTAAAAGAGATGACTTGGTGAAAATTCACCCAGCAGCAAAAAAGGAGCAAAAGATGAGTCTTCAGCTGGGTCAGTTCTCTGATTCAACAACTCACTATGCAGCCATGTCTTTATTGGATGCTGACACTGAGGACACAGAAGGAACACTGACTGCCTTAAATCACGAAACTGCAACATAACTAGACCTAATTTTCAAATACTGTAACAGTGGCTGACAGCTGTATTGTAAGTGGGTCCCCAGAGCTCAGTGTATCAGCCCAGTTAAGGGAGTGGTGCTACACGACAACCTTCATGTGGAAGATCCTCAGGGATACTACAGCAGTCTGATAGGTGCAGTGCAAACAGGGCCCCCAGGCTCCTTTCAGAATTAAGTTAAGGCTGTCCGTGTCACATGATGTTAATAGTGCTGTACAAAGGAAGAGTACAAAAAGCAGTTATTCTTATCTATAGTCATGATACAAACACCTCTTTGAAACTGCAAGCTCGATGATCTATGAGAAGCAAGGAAGATGGACCTTTTTGTGCAGCAGTAATTACCCAGATATGATCATTTTTTCACTGCAGGGAATGGTTGGCTCTGACATTTTCGTAACTTTCTTTTGTGTTACTGTTTGTACATTCAGAAATGGTCTTCTGTGAGGTTTATCTTTGCCTCATTAAATGCCTAATCCTCTGGAGCACGGCAGATGTAATTATTAACATTAAACTTCTGGGCATTAAATCCAGCCACAGAATTCTACCTGACATTAAATTTTGCCTTTGTCTAATTGAGCCCACATTGAATGACAGGACAGTAGCAGTAAACATATACAACCTGATTCTAAAAACTGAGCACATATCAAAAGGTACAAAATCTGCGAGTAAAAGAATTTGAAGAAGCACTGACTTATGAGACATACTTATGCCTCACCTTGTGCTAAAGATAAGGTGACACTTTCTGAAGAAGAAATCAAACGTGACATGTTTATTTTCTTAGCACTAAGACTGCAGCAGTTGGGGAGGACCTCACATCAATCCCCCCCTGGGCCTCTTCCCCATCCTGTCCACAGCCCAGGGCCTCAGGTCAGCTTCCCAGGGCTCACTACACTGTGCCCATGGCTCAGGACCCCTGGAGACTATCAGGTCCTGCCTCAGTGATACCGCAGCCAGGCCAGTCTCCAGCTCCCCACAGACCTGTCCTGCCCGGCCATGGGCCCTGATGAGCTGGACCCACCCACAGGGAGATGCTCAATGCCCAGGGCTGGGCCTGCCTCAGTGCCTCCTGCCTGCCCTGATCCTGGCTGGAGTTACAACAGCTCAAGTTAGGACTCTAGTGAATCCAGATATGGAAAATTAGATTATAACAAAGACCTTTTTAAAAGGTGTGAAGACAGCTCCTTAGTGATTTTAATTATAACAATCCCCACAAATGTCTCCTCCTGTTTTATCCAGCCTCCTTTTAATGGACTGCAGTCATAAGGGTGATTTGAACCATGCTGGAAGGAAGGTAGCTGACAGCAGTGTTATCTTTAGGCTGGGCTCTGGATAACCTGGGGACACAAAACTGGGATGTTTGCCTGAGACTGGGAGCAATCTCTCTCCCTCCACCCTTATCAGACCATAAAATTGGGGCATGTGGCTTCTTTGCCTTTTCTATTGTCTCGTACTTCCCTGCTGAACTGGAATGTCAAAAGCAAAGCAAGGGTTCATCAGCTGAGACATGCCACAGCAACTGAAGGGCCTCCATGCAAAGGGCTGTCTCTTTCCAGTGAGAAGGACTCATCAGAAGTCAGATGTGGATCCTGAGCATACCCATGCAAGTATCCTGGCCCCCTCCACACACATCCTCCTCCATCATCTGGGGTCCCACTTGTTACTGAAACGGAGGCATTGCTTGCTGGGCTTACAGTTGACCAAGTGGAGGTTGACAACACTGTTAACATGAGCCAGCAACATGCCCTCGAGGTCAAGAAAGCCAATGGCATTCTGGGGTGCATTAAGAAGAGTTGTCCAACAGGTCAAGGGAAGTTATCCTCCACCTCTGCCCTGGTGAGGACTCACCTGGAATACTGTGTCCAGTTTGGGGCTCCTCAGTTCAGGAGTAATGGAGAACTTCTCAAGAGAGTTCAATGGAGGGCTACCAAGATGATGAGGGGTCCGTAACATCTCTCTAAGAAAGGCTGAGAGACCTGGGACTGTTTAGCCTGAAGAAGACTGAGAGAGGACCTTATCAGTGCTTATAAATACCTAAAGGGTGGGTGTCAAGAGGATGGGGTGAGTCTTTTTCCCGCAGTGTGCAGTGACAGGACAAGTGGTAATGGCCACAAGCTAGAACATGGGAAGTTCCACTTGAACATAAGGAGAAATTTCTTTCCTATGAGGGTGAGGGAACCATGGAACGGGCTGCTCAGGGAGGGTGTGGAGTCTCCTCTGGAGTTTTTCAAACCCACCTGGACATGTTCCTGTGTGACATGATCTAGGTGGACCCGCTTTAGCAGGGGGGTTGGATTAAATGATCTCTAAAAGTCTCTTCCAACCCATTCTGTTATTGTGATCCTGTGATACACTGCTCCCTAACCTACTCTAAGCCAAAACACCCTCTCCCTCTCCAGTGCCACTTTCCGTCACTTGAGTGTTGTTAAGGTCAAAAAGGTGTTTTTTTCCTATGACTGGTTATAACATTGGTCATCTTTTTCCTCCAGACAACATCCTATGTACCTTGTGTCTGTGCTTTCACCAGCTGTTTTATGACTAATGTTCTCCACTGTAAAGTACTTACTAAGAGGCCACTGAATTCTTGGTGCCAGAAAGCAAGGGGCTTCTTCCTCTCTCCCCAGGACCAGGTAGTGCTGTGCCTCTCCACTGTGCTATGCCAGTGTTTGTAGGGTTCTTCAGTGAGCCATAGCTCATTAGGATAGCAGAAAGCTCTCCTGCTTTTTCAATGGATACATATAGCTTCTAAAATTGCAGGAAGAGGCCCATGGTAAGTCATAGGGGATTTTTTTTCCCCTGAGACCTGATGCTGAGCTTGTTTTCTGGTTGCACAGACCATGATAAGCTACACTGGAGAGCAGCCCAGCTCCTTTCTATATCTGTGAGCTCATTTAAATCACTTTGCCATTGTACTGATGTCAGGCAGGCAGGAACACTCTGCAGAAGGGAAAGTCCCATGAAAGCCTTTCCTAGGCAGCCCCAGGACAGATAACAAAGCAGATCAATGCACTCACCTAAATTTAAAATGTTAGCCTGGCTTTGCACTTGCTGAGTTTTAACCAGGAAGGCAGCTCAGAGTGAGACAGCTCATCACATGACCTCCTGACATGGCATGAGGTGGATGATCTGTTAAACTGCTGGCAAGGCAAAAGCACTGACACCAAGTCACAGACACTGCAGTGCACAACAGTCCCTCCTCCAGGATGATCTTTCCACCTGGACACTTGTCGTGAAAATCTCATGACTCATAAGCCCACGGTTAGCCAAAGACTGCATGCTGCTTTGCCACAAGGAGAAAGAGACGAGCAATCTGCAAATTCCACAGGGAAAAAGCCAGTTTAGCTCTTTGCTTTCCCTATGGATTTAGCCTCGATGACTAATGTGATCATCTCAGAGTCTCAAGAAAACAAAGTCTGGATGTGAGTGGTGCACATGAGGACCTTAAGGGCACATCAAGGCTGAACTTCCTACTTCTCTGTGATAATTAGGTTTTGTTCCAGTATGCTATATTCTCAAAGGGTTTCCAGTTCCTTATACTGAAACTGTTAATCAGGGAAAGCTTTCTGGCTCTGAAAGCACAGTAAGAACTCATAGCTTTTTGAAACACCCAGGAGGTAGCCTGGTGCTTTCCAGACCATTCGGAGTGAAAAGTGACTAAAAATAACACCTCATGGTTCAGTAGCAGTTAGTAATCTGATACACAAAGTAAACCTTGCTCACGTGATGGGTTAAATAGCTGTTTGTCCTTGTCTTGCAAAGCCTGTCTGAAATCAGAAATGTGATTTGGTTTTTTTTATTCTAATGAACTATCAGTAACACAGAGCAATATATATGGGACATTATTCGAAAATAATTATATAATAATAAATTATTATAATAATTATAGAATAATTAATAATTGTTATAAAATGAGCTGAAATACTTATGCAGAAAATTATCCAGGGAAAGATACTTGTTAATTCATATTTCACTCTACTTTGTCTGGTAGAACATGTTTGAATGCTGCAATTTTGTGATGGGGTCCGAGACAACTTAATTTCCTCACTGGCAAAATGACAAGTTTGCAGTCAACTCTATTTCTACTACCTTCTACTCCCTAAAGTCCTAGAAAAATAATCCAAGTTTTAAAAAAGTCTACTTTTTTTGGCAAGGTTTGAGAATTAACTGGTCCACTATAAAGAAAAGCCAAGACTTGAGGGGAGGGGGAAGACGATGAGTCTGAGAGTGAGACTGTCCCTTCTGGCAGAGGTGAGCTCTCAGTCTGACACATTCACAAGGTGACTTAAGATCACTGTGAGCCAAGATCCATCCTTAGTTAAGGATCTTTGCAATCCCACACATGCTCACATTTAAGATGCTGCTTTTTCTGAGCCTTCGTTTTATTCACTTGTGCCAAGCTGGAAAGATGATTCACTGCTGCATCATGGCAAGTGTGTTTCTGTGCAAATTTGACAAGAGTAATAACTCTCCTTTCCTCACACAATTTTAATCTCCGCAAGAAACTGTATAAAAAAATAAAAAATCCAGAAAATGACTACGATAAGTGCAAACAATTCAGTGCCATTTTCATAGTGATGTGCTTTCAGCTATCATTAAGTCTGCATGAGAAAAACAACAACAAAACTGCTGGAGCACACTGATCTCCAAGTGGAGGTTTTACTGTATCTATCCTTTTCTACCATGTATTTAAAAAAAATTAAAAGGCAACAGACATTTTTGGTGTGAGGAACTCTTCTACTCAAAAAAGTCAGCCAACCTAGTTCTCATACATGCTGATTTATACATACTGAATTAGTTTAATTAATCTCACTGTAATTATCCATACGCATTAAATTTAGGGGTACGTAAATATTTGAAAGATTGAGACCTAAACTAGCATGTTGCAATTCCTTTGGAGGTACTTAGGACTAAGGAGGAACAAGTGCATAAAGAAAACTCCTAATTTCCACCCAAACTCTTAAGGATAAAGAGTGAAAACAGACCACTGTGTTATACAGTCTTTGGGCAGTGATATATGCTCAGTCTGAAATGAGAGAGACCATCAATTTTAAAGACCTCTTTCCCAGTAATATAGATGTTTATCTTTGTGAGTATGTAAGAGAAATCACTCTAGGCTTTCTAGTCCTGCAGAGAAGATTGCTATTCTAAACAGCATGTCCTTCACAGCTCGCTACTGGACTTGTTCCCTTAGGAAAGATCACACTGGTGCCAATTTCTTCAGTTCCACACTTCTTTTTTTTATTGAACTGCACTAGGAACCTTTTAATGCCACTCTTCCACACAAGGTTATGGAACAATGAAACATGGAAGAACATTCAGTGCTTGGTCAGTGAAAGATCATGACATCAGGCTGGCCTGCTGCCTAATGAGAAATTAATTTCTTTCCAAAAGGGTACAACTGTCCATGTTAACCCACAACTCTCCCTCTCTCATACCTCTCACTGTTCAAGGAGATCTAACTATGGCCTTAGATAACGGCTCTCCTTGGCCAGATAAAGCAGTATTCATGAGACAAGAAACTGGTAATAAAATATGTAAAATTAGTATGAGATTCCCACTGATTTTGAAAGAACACTGATGCTTCCCAAGTGAATTAAAAACTAGATTGCCACACACTTCTAATTTTCTCATCCAAAATTGTTTCTACTGGTACTTCAGACCTATATTGGAACGTAAAGGACATTACAATTTATTTGATATCCTGGTATTTAGCAGCCACTGCTGTTTTGCTCTTATGGTAGTCTTAAAATATACATATTATTCATTGTAGTTAGATAAGGCCCATTATTTTGTGCCTGGCTGTAAACCTCACAAGAACATTGTAACTATGCACAATTTCAGCTTAGTCAGAATTCCCTCCGGTGACACACTGGGAATCAGTGCAGCTGGAACTGGACTGATTTCCACCTGTACCTTTTTCTTCTGTTAGGTCTCTGCTTTCCCAGCTGCAGGAAGCAAAATACACAAGGCTTCTTATCCTAAACACAGATGAGATGATGAGCAATACATTGTGAATTAAGCTGGAAAAAAGCTCTCAGAAGGAAGACTTGCCTTTCATCTCACACCATCATGACAGGGGAGCTGCACAGAGGCACTGATAACTGGGCAACAAAGTGGGAGAGAAAGGACCCAGGGACAGAAACTCAAAGACTACTCACTACTGTGTGAAGACAGTAGAAAGAGATGTGAAGCTACGTGAGGCAAAGAGATGGAGTGGGTAGGGAACAGAGGATGAGGAGGGGTAGATGGCCATTTTGAGATAACTTGTTGGGTGTATCCAATGGATTTCAGGAGGCATTTCCTGAAGCCTATGAGCAGACAACAGAAATACTCTTCTGCCAGAGGGAATCAGAAAGCAAGACTGAAATACAGCTAAAATTAGAAAAAATTAGCTATGTAAAGCTAATATTATTTTAAACTAATATGCTTATATTTTGGTTTGTCTCACACTTTTCAAATTCACAGGCAAAATATTTATTTTTCAGTGCATGATTAATATGTGGTATTTCTCTGCTATGTGTTTGACTAGTGAGACTTCAGCACTACACACAATTTCTGGATTTAAACTTTGGTTTACAAAGTTCCTTGGTTTTGAATTCACAATGGCCTCTGCCATCATCCTTTACCTCATGGGGGTGTTTCAAAGATGTGCTCCCCAAACACTGAACCTACAGCATTTTAACCAGTATTCGGCAATAAAACTACTCTGTGGCTAAATTTTTCAAGCCAATTCTCTTTCAAACAGTGCGAAAAAGTATTCATAGCATTTTTAGTATTCCCTGCCCTTATAACCCACACTTTATAGTATTTTTGTTGGAGGTAAGAAGGAAACATGCGGAACAACCACATTGAAAAGAGCCGTGGTTTAACACTATAAAATCCTAATTCTGCTTCATCTGCCACAGCATATAAACCCTACTGTATGCAGTCCAGTGGCAGACAAAAGTGTCAGCATCTTTATAGTGCTTTCTATCTTAAGATTGCTGGCCTAAATTAAACATCAAGATTTACTAGTCTGTTTAGAAAAAACGGAAGGATTTTAAACAAAGTGATCTGTTGCAGATCACCTTTTCTGCGAAATGTGCATTAATCCATGTCTTTTTAAAGGTGCTTCAAGCTGAGGAAACAAAATCACCTATGAAAATTCTTTAATGCCTCCGGAAGCTTGAACACAGATGCAATTTTTCATTTACGTAAACTGTGTTTTTCAGTGCTGCAGCTCTACCATGCATCAGTGGAGTATCAAAGGGGACAGGGGTAAATAAGAGAACACTGTTGGGAAAACTATTACCCACCTCCAAGTGCTCTGTGACAACGTAATAGTGCATATAAGGAGAATCTGCCAAATCAGATTTCTAGTCTTCCCTACCATGAGGCTCCCAAGCATTTTACCCACAGAAGAACACTCATATGCTAAAGCTGCCTCTGGCCGGGACATCCTCTTTCCATCAACACCGTGTTTGCCCATGTAGAAACCTCAGGAGGAACAGGCAAAGGGTTGTGTGCACCTTTGCCAGTGGGACTACCTGCACATGAGTTGCTCCCGCCAGGAAAAGTCATGGGTATCGAGGCGCGCACAGCTTCACACCCTAGATGTGACTCAGCTGCCCTGGCAGAGGTCTGGAGCACAGAGCTGGCCTTAGCCTTGGTTTGTAATCACACAGCCAGCCTTCTCCGTCAACAGGGTGAGTCAATTCATTTAATTCCTCTTGATGGATGGACTTTCATGCAATTTTCACCTGGTTTTCTTCCACCCAGAAAAAATCCCTGTAAATATTTAGGCTTTTAAAAAATAAAGAGGGCCAACTTCCTGAATGTGATCCATGTGCAGCTCTTTTACTGTTACAAGGAAACAGAGAGCAAAGCTATTTAAGTGCCATCTGGACAAACAACTTCTATCTACATAAACATGTCCCAGCGAGTGCAAGTCCCATGGGCAGGATATTTGCCACTAACTCTCAGATTCACACGACCCTTCTCACAAACACTTCAAGGCCTTTAGATTAGGTGTCTCTGCTCCTAGCACAGACTTCTGGTGCATATTCCCTCACGGCTGTGGAATTATCCCCTCATCTACACATTTGACGTTGGTCCTACTGGCTCCATAAGACCCCAGTTACAGAAATACTGCCACATATATGTGATAAGCTGTTGATATGTACTTTTGACAGCCCTTTGAATCACCCCTCCCCTTTCCCAAACAGTACCGTCTTTTCAAAGCTGTACTTGAGTTTGGTTTTAACTAGTACATGCTGCTTCTTGCTGGGTCAGGACACGACAGCACATGAAAGAACAGGGCACCACAGACCGGCTGCAAAGACCTGGCATGTTCACAGGCTGACCCTTAGCTCCAGGTGGTGAAACTCAATTGTACCAGTTACTACTCTGGTCTGTCACAGCTGTTTCCCTAAAGCAGACAGTAATACCATGAAGCTGTGTACTGGAAGGAGGGCAAAGTCCAGCTGCATCTCTTGCCTCCTCTATTCATCCTGACATCACAGGTGTCCATAGTGGAAAGCATGATCAAGAAAACTGAACAGGAGAGAGACTATGAATATATTTTCACAGAATCGCTGAATGGGAGGGGTCAGACCTCTAGAACTCATCCAGTCCAATCCCCTGCTAAAGCAGGTTCACCTCAATCAGGTCACATAGGAATGTGTCCAGGTGGGTTTTGAAAACCTCTGGAGAGGAGATTCCACACCCTCCCTGGGCAGCCTGTGCCAGGGCTCCCTCACCCTCACATGAAAGCTGTTTCTCTTCAAGTGGAACTTCCTGTGTTCCAGATTGTGTCTGTAACACTTGTCCTGTCACTGGCCACTGCAGAAAGACTTGACCCATCCTCTTGACACCCATGCTTTAGGTATTTGTAAGCACTAATAAAGTTCCCTCTCAGTCTTCTCCAGGCTAAACAGCCCCAGGTCCTTCAGTCATTCCTCATAAGGAAGGTGTTCCAGTGTCATCATCATCTTGGTAGCCCTCTGCTGGACTCTCTTGAGATGTTCTCCATCACTCTTGAACTAAGAAGCCCAGAAGTGGACACAGGACTCTAGATGAGGCCTCACCAGGGCAGAGTAGAGAGGAATGAGAACCCCCTTCAACCTGCTGGAGACACTCTTCTTAATACACGTCAGGACGCCATGGGCCTTCTTGGCCATGAGGGCACATTGCTGGCTCATGTTTAATTTGCTGCCCACCAGGACTCCCAGATCTTTCTCTGCAGAGCTGCTCTCCAGGAGGTCAACCCCAGCCTGTACTGGTGTATGGGGTTGCTCATTCCCAGGTGCAGGACTCTATTGTGTGCTCGCTGTGTTACGGAAGAGGTGGGGGAATGCAAGGTAATTTGTAGGTGTGTTAAACAGCTACAATGGTAATTGCATTATTAAAATCGTCTAATATAATACTGCCTAGAGAGAGGAAGGAGAACAGCTAGGCTGCCTGCTCAAGACTTCTTTGTATAAACAAGGCCATGGAAATGCATGCAGTGTATCACGGAAACCCACTTACGAGAGCCGAGCCTCCTTCATCTCTGACACTTTTGAAATGCTTTAAAAAAATAAATTGGAAGCAAACACACAACAGAACCACCATGTGTTGATTTTGTACCATTTTTTACCAGTGCCTGGTAGACATATTACACCTGTGTTATTCTGATTGATGGCAGCCAGACTCAACACCTTCCTTTGGTAAGGCTTTCTGCACGCCTCTTTACAGCATGCTGACCACAACCGTTTTGAAAGGGCACTACTGTAATACAGAGATCAGAGCTTCAGTAACTACCTACCTGGGGACTCTCAAGCTTTGTCTCTAATGCCATGATGATGCTTCCTTCAGCCTTTGAAGTCAAAGCCACATATTCCAACATCCTTTCAGTTTGTTAAAGAATATATTTTGGGTGCGAGCTGCAGCTTTCCTGGATATCTGTTCATGCTCTTGTGTGGAAAAAGAAAAAGGTATGCCTGAAAGTAAATCAGGCTTGGACTACAGCTACAAACCCCACAGTACAGGGACTATATTGACAACTATTGTCATAATTGCTCAGGCCAGCCACAAGCTTTCCAAGCAGACAAGTCTCTTCATAAATCTGTTGCCTTTACTCCCATTACCTTCATTCTGAAGAGTTTCACAGCCTCACTGTTTTGATGACTGGAAATCATCTTCTAATTTCTGTCCTAATGTTATTCAATGCCACATTATAGCACCTTAATTATTCAGCTTCATCCCTACTATTTGGTCCCTACTAAGAAAGGATAATCCTACCGCCTTCTCAACATCCTTTTGTTGAGGCCAAGCAATCTAAAATCTTTTGATCTTCCTCTTCCCTGATTTAAGCAGCACTTACTTGGATCTACTCCAGCTCTAGGTCATTATACTTGAATATGGTTGACCAAAATTGTACATGCTTTGTACAATGAAGTAAATATTTTTCAAATAAAGCTATATGTACACAAGTAAATTAATAGTTTTCCAAAGGTCATAAGGTATTTCCACAATTAAGTCTCTTCATAATGCAACAAAGTAGATGGCATTTACAAAGGCATGCTAGTGCTTTTGCTGCAAGTCACTGACAGAACTAGGTCCTATTCTTTCATTTATTGAAGTCTCTTCCTCTCTTTAAGTGAATGCTGCACCACAGACTTGCAGAGGATTCTGCTCCAGTGCCTGGAGCACTGCCTCTCCCTCCTTCTCCACTGACCTTGTTGTCTACAGAGACGTTGTTCTCACATTCTCCCTCCTTGCCTCTGCCACACTTGACCTCAGACAGTTCCTCTGTCACAGTACTATATGTTTAACAAGATCTTATAAGCAGGGGACAAGTATGATTTTATCCTTACACTGGCTTTCCTCCTCAGTGCCAGCAATGCAAAGTTTAAGAACTACCAGAAGCTATATTAAAAGCAATTTCTTTTTTATCTAATTCATTTTTAAACTCATTTATACTCTTGCCCCTCCTAATACCTTGCAGGAATGGAATCGGGTATTCTTATGAAACTAGTCGTTCTTTCCTTTGTGAAACTGCCACCTAATCTGTGAAATCTGCCACCTAATATTTCTAAAATTCCCACCCAACATCAGAAAAGTAACTTTTACACATCTACAATGTAAGAAAAATATATTCTCCTATAAATGGCAGAAATGCACAAAATTTACTATGAACCAACAGGTGTCATTACAAGACTCACCAGAAAAAAAATCACAAACACATACAGGCACATGTAATATTGGTTGGGGATATGCTGCTGCTGTGATATGGTTTGTGCCAAAAAAACGGAGGTACCAAGCCAGGACTTCAGCAGTACATGTCCCACATGGCCTTCAACTCAGCCAAATGACCAGCAGGACTGCACAGTGATACAGAATCACAAAAATAACAGAATCTTAATGGTTGGAAGGGACCTCAAAAGATCATCTAGTCCAACTCCCCTGCCAGAGCAGGACCACCTAGAGTAGGTCACAGAGCAACTCATCCAGGTAGGCTTTGAATGTCTCCAGGGACAGAATTATGAAGACCAGTAGTGACAGTTGCACTGGAGGACAACAAATACAATATACTTACAAGTTGTTCTGGAGCTTCTGTGGCAGAAATCTAACCTCGGAGCATGCCTCAGAGTAAGAAATATGCTGTGAGCCCCAGCTGCAAGGATTATATCCCTGCAGCCAGCAGCTATCCAGGTGGTCTTGATAAATTTATCATCCCTGTTGTCAGGTTCATTTGACTTGCTGTAAGGCAGTAACTGCCATATCTTGCCAAGAAACTGGGCAGTAGATTAAAATCCTTCTCATAACCAGAGGCCTAACTTACACTCGACCTTCCTGGTTTATGGAGCCTCCTGCTGAAAACTTGGACAACAGAAAGAAGAGACATGGCTTAACGCAGAGAAGTTGTACAACTGCGTGGTTTTGGAAGATCATCAGTTGGATGGCATTAGCTATGCTTCCTGACCTTTGGTTTCTCAGAGGGAATTGTCTGCAGCACTTTGCCCAACATCTAATGAACAAAATCCTGGATAATATACAAGAGCAGGAAGTGAACAGACTTTTGGAAATTTTGGGCAGTTGCAGAGGCCATCTCTGAGAGAAAAAGTGCAATTTATCAGGGAAATAGGTCATAAATACATTACTGTTGCCACTTTAATGGCAAGGGCAGTTGTGACTAGGAAACACTTTGCTAGACAGGAAATACACTTTTGCATGGGAAAAGAGGAAAAAAATGGATAAGAGGAAGTTAGATATAAGGAATGGGTCAATCTGGCATATTGTCATTTGTAGATTGACCAGAGTGCTCTAAGTTTTTTGTACAAGTGTTGTTGGTTTCAGAAAACACAAGGATTTGTTCCACAAAACCTGGAAATTTTTAAACTTAGGAAGAAAAGAAGCAAGTCATGGCAAGGAAGACTTTGTCTCCTGTGGGACTGAGTACGGTGGAAACAATCTTCAAGTGAAATGGATATTCCACTGTGGAGTGTTTACTCCATTTTGCAGGGTGCTGGAGTGTAGTGCTTGATCTTATAATAAGAGCTGCAACCCAGCAGCTGTGTTCCTGTGTAGGTTTTAATCCTATCACTATACAAAGCCACATGTTATCGTTTGCTCCACTGAGACTGCTCCAAGAAGCTAATTCTCCACAAGCCTGATTTCGCATCTCTCAGTTGGGATGAACCAAATGTTTCCTGGAACTACTTGGAGCTATTTAGGGAGTGCTGAGAGAGTTACTTGATCATTTACTATTCTTGTCAAACAGAACCCTTTCTTTGCCTTAACTCCCACAGAACAAACTAACGTTCAGTTTCTGTATGATCACCACACAGAATAGTACTTTAAGTACATAAGGATTTTGAACTCCTTGCAGCCTCACTCAAAGCCTTTGAATCATGACCTCTAAAGATTCAGGAAAGAGGAAAGAAAAATGCATGGACAAGATACTGTAAGAAATAAAAGAGAAAATATTTCCATCTCCAGCATAGAGGCTGGCAGTAGGGAGCTAAAAGCCATCCATGACTAGACAGGTACTTTCTTCTACCCAATACACTGCTTGGCCATTTCTAGCTAGGAAAGACACTTGAATGACACTGCAGGGAAAGATCACACTACTAGAGGGAGTCTAGCAGTCTCCTGTAACACCACTCATAGATAATGTTCCTCTATGAGACTGCAAGTGACTGCCACGGACTCTGTAGGCTTCTTCTCATTTCTCTTTCAATGTGTGGTAGCACTTCTTCCAAAAAAACATCTTCGAGTTCCTCATGAGAAAAGTAGATATTGTATGACTTGCCCAAAGTCCTATTCTGGGTGCATCTACCCCAGAGACTTCATTTTAAGACTTGAATAATTACAAGCTCTGGTAGCATCCAGTAGCCACCTGTCCTATGAGACATGCAAACAGGGCCATCAGCCCTGACTTTGTGTCACAAGGCTCAAGACTGCACCTCTTCATAGTGCAAGGGAAAGCGCTATCCTGATTGCCTTAAGCACTAGAGTCAAGCTACTTGTTGGCACGTAGCTACCAAGCACCTACATTGAGTTCATGTAGGATGCCAGTTTGAGGGCCGCCAACAACACAGCTGTAAAGAATTTGTCTATGCAAGCCTTAAAGTAAACCACCCCTCTATAAAGCAGAGAGGGTTATGCTCTGAGAAGATTACTTACTGAAATCTAAAGTGCAAAATAAATGGGGTTTTGACAAAGACGTCCAGCTATAATGTGAACTAGAGGTAGTGAGACAGAAGGACTCTTTGCAGGTGAGATCTAATTGAACTTGTGATTCTAGAGGCAGGAAAAGAGGGAAGCAGAAAGTATATCAAACAACCTTGCCTAATTTCACCCGACTTACCCTGCCACAAAGCACACACTCCAAGTGTAGCTGGTGCCATGGGTGGAAAGCTGGTCCCTACTGCACAGCCAATACTCAGTATCTGCCATTATTAAGCAATAAACACTAAACACTATTCACTGGGGGGGGGGGGGGGGGGGGGAGAAGACTTTGGAGTTCTTGAGAAGCTACTTCAGCCTGGAAAAAGTTCAGAACTGACGAAGAAAATGCTTTCCTTTAACAGGGTAAACCCACGAAGCTAGGGTGCCTCATGCTAGGGATATTGCTGCTTGCAGCCAGAAAGAGCACCGCTCCCTCGTGTGGTCTCTGCGACACAGCGCTTCCTCCCTGAAAAGCTCAAGTAGAATCGCATCAAGTAGCAAGCTAAGCAAAACTCAGTCATTTTTAGGCAAATGGATACATCAGACGAGGGCTAGGAAAATAATGACAAAAAA
The DNA here is from genome assembly GCF_028858725.1 of Colius striatus. Classification (NCBI taxonomy): domain Eukaryota; kingdom Metazoa; phylum Chordata; class Aves; order Coliiformes; family Coliidae; genus Colius; species Colius striatus. The sequence goes on from NC_084759.1 coordinate 75,616,085, forward strand.
ATCTAAACCTTTGTGGAGGGGCTAGCCCACTGAAAACTTTTACTAAAACAGATACCATTGAGCAGCACAGCAGGTGCCCAGCTTTTCCCTCCCCAAAGGTGGCTGCCAGTGTTTTCTGCTTTTTAATTCAAAAAGATTCTGTAAAAAAGAATAATTAAAAGTTGATTGTTATAGGAGAACTCTGAGGTATTCAAATAGAAATGTCGTTTATATCTGTAAAGGGGAGAAGAAAAATTACAGTTTGGAAGAGCAGAACTTTCTTCACAATTTTATCTCTTTTTTTCCCCTCCAAAAAATAGCAATCTTTACTGTAGCTGGCTATCACAAATTGGCATTGCTGCAAGCTTAATCCCTGTGGTAATTCTTAAATGTTTTTTCTAGCTCATTTTTCTTTATAAAAGGAAATAAGGGAGTCTTATTTCCCTTAAGGGAATCTTACAGGAAATTTAATTTACAATCAAATACATCTCACTGTTAAATTATTGCAGTCTCTATGATCCTTTCCTTACATTCTGGTAAAAGTTGTTAAGTTTTGCTTCAGATTAATGAGAAAAGAAAGTGGGAGGGGAAAAAGTGACTCATCGCACGTGAGTCCCCACGTTCTGTATCAGTGAATCACTGAACACTCATTACATCACTGATGTCCCGTTGGGCACCCGGAGTAACTACTACAGTTAAAGACACGTAAACTTGTGTCTGCCTGTACATTAAACAAACAAGAATGACGTTTCCTTCTATTCTACATAGCTGCATGTGCACATTCCTCCAATCTGGGTCTTGTAAGGTTAATATCTGTGTCATCTGCTTTCTTGAAAATTCCATCTCTACTACTAATGAAGCAAAACGTCTTCAAAATGGATGATCCCTACATCAGCAGCAAACGTGCTGTAAAAAACACAGCTCCTGACGCACAGACTTCAGCTTTTTGGTCAGTTGACATTAATACATCTCCATTGGTACATGCTCTAATCATGTCTTGCTGTTCCCTTCAGAGCCACAGCAAAGTGCCATGTACAAGCCCTTAGGAAATAAGGAAAATCACCCAGCAGAGTTCTTTTTAATGAATCATTTGTGAAAAATTAGTCACTACTCTACCACAAAGAACAGTCAAGAAAATCATCCAGCAGAGTTCTTTTTAATTAACCATTTTTGAAAAATTAGTCATTATTCTACCATAAAGAACAGTCAACGATAACCTTCAGAGCAAATCAGTGTACTTTTCTAACTCCCAGTCATCACTTCTCTCCTTATTCCCATATGTAAAAAAAAAAATCAATCATATAGCAAATTGTAGGGATTTCATTTTAAAAAAACTCAGATACACCTACTAACTTCAGGGAAACTGCTTTAAAAGCAAAGATGCTGGCTATAGCTCAATTCTGAGGCCATTATAGAAAAAAAAAAAAGCAACAGAACCAAAGGAGCTAAATAATAATAATAATAAAACAGCAGGAAAACATTTAGAGTAGAGGGTCCTGAGATGTCATCACACCTAGGGTTTGGTGAGGAAATGGTTTGGATGTCCCACTGAAGCCCATGCCTGGTTGCCGGTGGCAAGGCAGCTTTGCACAATCCCAGTCCTGACCTCCTCCATCACCCAGGCCAGGAAAGACCAAAGACCTGCAATGGGGCTGAAGATGCCAAACCAAGTACATGGACATGGGAAAACAATGATGGAAAAATCAAAACTGTTAGAGGGACTGGCAAAACCCTCATGCACTGTGGGTGGCATTTCATGAGACTGCAACTATAGCTCCAAACAAGCCAAGTATACCCAGCTGTCGAGTGGCTGCATTGGTGAATGCTGCAGTTTCCCTGGGCAGGGTTGATCCAGGACTGCGTATGACTAACAGTGCGACTGTGAGCCGTGATGGATGCTGTCTCCCTCGCAACACAACAGAAATAGTAAGATTGCCAAAAAACATTAAGTCAAATTTGATCTCTTTTCACCTGCCAAGCAATCAATTGCTTGAAAAATTAATTTGATTCGTGGCAGCTCGTGGGCAGACCTGAACAAGCTCTCACCATGAGAACCGGCAGTGGACACAGGCAGCGCTTTGGGATGAGATAATAACAATGGGACAATAACATTGTCAGGGAGGTGCTCTACTTGGTTTCAATCAGGGCTCACAGCTTGAGCAACCACAGTAGCAAACCTGACAAGCACCACCAAAGAGGAAGCTGACAGGCAATACACAGAGTGCTTTACATTTCTCTGAGCTCCAGCTTGCCAAAGTTTTTCCTTTGTGAATGCCATTAATCCCAGGTTTCCTGAGAATTTGAGCATTGATGGCATATTATGTGACTATGCCTAAACAAATACATCTTACTGTAAGTTCCTAATTATATTGTATCAGCCATTTTAGAATAAATTAACTCCTGACAGGATCTCAAGATCCCAAAATCCACTAGAATCACAAGGAAAAGAAATTTCAGGTATTCTACTTTTCTATCAGAAAACATTTTCTTAATTATGTAGGAACTAGTGAATTGATCTCTTAATTCTGGGAAAATAGATATATATTATATATTATACATTATATATTATATAGACTCATATCTTACATAAACTATATATTTTATATATAATATAATTAACAGTAGAACTGAATTTTAACTTCTAAACATGTTGCATTTTCTCCTTTGTATATAAGAAATTATGAAGTATATAAAAAAGCATTTCAAGATAAGATAAAACATTTTGATTGCTCTTAACATTTTTCAACCATTTGCTTTATGAAAGATTTGAATATTTTAATATTTAATACATTCATTAAAGGCATTACATTAATCAATATTTAGTTAATATAAAATATTTAATGAAAAGTGAAAATTGAGACAATGGAATCTCACACATTATATGAACTCCACTTTCAGAACAATTGTGTCATTTTAAAATACAGATATCAGTTAATTAATAAGAACATAAAGTTACTAGTGAGAAAAAAAGATTAAAATTTAATATATCTTTTTAAAAAGTTAGGAATAAGAAAACAGCACGACAACTACTGAATACAGGAAAGGGACAAAAATCTTAATTTCTTCTCAAAATGAGTGGTTTTACATCATTACTAGCAAGAAACCTTATTTGCGTTTCTTTCTGTAAGCTGACCATATTCCTCTTCACCACTGGGTGGCATTAATACCTAGAGATGCAGTATTTGATGCCTACATTAAGTTGTTACCATGAAGACAATGTGTCGCTCAACTTTACTGATCAGAATCTATAGAATTAAACTGGTTTCCTGAGACAGCCATCTAAACTAGTCTGCCGACGTGCAAAACTGCCCCTTTTTAGCCAGATAATGATTGTCTGATAGTTTCAGAATGCAGATTGCTGTAAAATAGCTGGACCTTTCAGCTTAATTTAATTCATAGTACTTGGTTTGGCGATGTTGATTCACATACATCTCTCTTCAAAGAACTTCAAAGGAAAGCACTAATATAGTCAAAACACAAGGTCACTATCTGTGAAGCAGAAAGAAATAAATTAGATATAAAATAACTCACAGATTCAAAGACCATTTCAGCTCCAGCAAAAATCAGAGTCTTCAAGCACCTAAGCAGTTCAAATTAAGTGAGGCACCTGCTTACTAATTTGATGATGTGTGCTGAACATGCCAAGAGAAAAGCAAGAGAGTGGATGTTATGCTGTCTACTGCATGTGAATGAGGCACCTGTGCTCTGCAAAGCATCCCACAAGCCCCACCACCAAATTTCCCCTTCTTTCTTATGCATATGCAATGACCATTCTGCCTGTTTATTTCCAGTAAAATCAAAGCATAGGGAGGGAGAAAAGAATAAACCCAAGTAAACATCTCGTTGGCAGGATGGATGTAAGTGATGTGCACACACGCATCTTGGGTTGGGAAATACTTTGGGTCACAGACAGCAACTCAGCACTACCAGGAAATATGTGAGGACCAGGGATTACTCTCAATAATATCTTTCTTTTCTCCATTTTACAATGTTGAAAAGTATGAGATCAGAAATAAAAATATTAATACAGTTGTTACTCGAGAATCCATTTAAATAAATATTAATAGGTAGGGGGTTAGATTGCAAGACAACAAACTAACAAGACTTTCTGATGGTGTTAAGGGTTTAATTTTAATTTGGCTTGATCCTAACTCTTAGACCACAATCCCCTATGTATTGCTTTTTGGTTAACTCATCCTTCTCGACACACTTTCTTCGCTCCTTTCCCCTGGAAATACTGTTCTTAATCTCTTAAGTAGTCTGTCTCTATGTGCACATACCAGACCTAAGGCACATCAAGCTTTCAGGCTTTCATCCTTGAAGAACTGGCACACACTTATGATAGAACAGCACAGGATAGGACAGCAAACCTCGCACTTCTGGCATATCACAACCATCTCATTGCAAAGTTCTGTTCTCACGTTACTATCACTTTTTGTCTCAGGTCCCACCCTAGGTTTGAACATCTTCAAGGCTGGCAGTAAAAACATAGAATAACCTGCCCCAACTGAACCTTCTAGAAAAACAAAACACAAACAAACTCCCAAATTTCCAGTTTCAATCCCCACTCACCTCAAACACAATAATCCGTGGGGTAGAAAATGTTTCATGTCTACGGTAGCACCCTTTTTAGCTAAAGAGAATAAAACCTCCAACCATGCTTCCTAAGGCTACAGTCTCTTATGTTGCACGGCACCTTGCTTCTTGTCCTTTAATTCCACCAAAATCCATTTAAAAGCATCTATAGCCCAGACTGAGAGGTCTGAGTGTGCCCAAGCCATCTCCCACACAACGATGGGCAGCCACGCATTCCTGTCCAACACCCTGCTTTGTGTGCATGGCTGCCCACGCTTACGCCCACACATGCACAAAGGGAAGCTCAAGACACAATGCATAGTGGGCTTTTATATTGCTGATTTCATTCAAACATTTAGAGAAAGAGAATCCTTTCTGTAGAAGGAGTTCAGGATACGAAACTGACTACCCACTACTTCCTTTGCTCTGGTATTCTCTCTATGAGCACGTACATTTTGGGTAAGGACTTGATTAAAGAGTCAACTCTGTCTTTCCCTGAGAGATTTGTATTTAAAACCTCCCCGTAGAAACAAAGGTGGCATCCTTCCTTCTTTTGTTTCCTTTCAACAGTCACATTTTATCTATTTTTGCTGCTTCCACAGACTTCAGAGGGTTTTTTCCTATTCATCTGTGGACTAGCTGCTATAAATTGTGGTCGTTGTCCTCTAAAAGGAGGCTGAAATAGAAGAAACGAAGGTTTTTTCAGTAATGATTGTTCCTTTCAATAACAGCAAGCTACAGCTTTACATCACCAAGGACAAAGTTGTTTTCATCATGTGACTAATGGTTATTCAAAAGTGACCATAAGAACAAAAGAATTACTCTGTTATTGCCAATCTAGTTTATCCACTTACTACTTCCAATATTTCATACACCCTACCTGAAGTTACCATCTTCTCAGTTCTACTCATGTAACTATTCATCCAGTCCTATCCTAATCCAGTTTTGTCAAGTGATTCAAATTATGAAAAATAGAGGGGGAGAAGGGGAGAAAAACAGCCAAAGACAATACAAACTGTTTTCCATACATGTACTTCTCGCAGCCCTTTTTTAAAAAATGCTTATTTCACAGATTTGGAAGAAAAGAACAGGTGGGAGAGTGAAAATGGCACAACCATAGAAGCCATATCTGCCACCAACAGAAGAACTTTTACTCGAATGGCTTTCAGATCAGGCATTGTGAAGGTATTTTCTATAAGTTTATCTCCATTCATGCATTTGGGCGCCAGTCTGGCCAGTGTATGTGTCTTCCTGCTTCTTGCCATATCAGTCACACCAAAGAAGAAACGCCAACTAAAGAACTTGTCTGTCTACATACAGTAAATGTAGAAAAGGATTCTCCTCTGTTTCTCACTCCCAGCAGCATGTGCTAGTAGAACCCTGCACTTCCAGGAGCCTAAGCCAGAGCACGTACCACGGGTGCCACAACTGCATTTCTGGTCACAGTGATGCAAATTATGCTACCCACCATGCTTGCAAAGATGTTGCTCATTATTTCAATGAGTATACAGAATGAGCAATTTTCAGCTGCATGTGCCACATCATGTATAAATTAGCAAGCAGAAAAAAATGTCTTGCTACAACAACTACACTGTCTACTTCATCTGCAGCTGCACTGCTTTGTCTAAGAAACATACCTCTTGTCATCTCCGAGAAAGGCTGAGTTTAGGATGAACTCAGGCCAGTAGTTCTGAATTGCCTTTTTTCCTTACATGAGGGATTTGCAAGTAATCCTACAGATCTCTTGGGTCTCTGGATACGTAGACTAGGTACACAGCAGAGATTCTGCACTGCTATTAATCACTATATACCTCAGTAGACTGGAAACTGAGGACTTAATGCAATCTTTGCTTCTTTCCCTGACAGTTTATGGTGAATTCTGTCAGGGATTTTTGAGTGATTTAAACAGTACAGAAGATAAATACAGTAGAATTCATCACCAACAAACTGTCTAGCCACTGTCCATCTACATGCTCTTCCTCATTCTAGAACAACACATTGTCACTTTCTCTACTTGTTTCTTATCAATGTATAAACCCTTGGGCTCAGCTGTAGACAAACTTAAGAGTTACTGATAGTTGGAAAATCCTGACAGCCAGGATCAGCTACAGCTGAGCTATTCCAGGACACAGCTACCTAGCAAAGCTCTGAAATCACTCTCCCGGGAAGGTAAGTACAGGTTAGGCAATCTATTTCAGTGCTTCACTATCCTTATCATCAGAGAAATACTGATGTTTATATGTTTCCCTCCCATTCTATTTTTGGGGATCTTACATGCTGTGGACACAAAGAATTATATTGCCTCTTTGCCTGTGATTTTATTGAAGAAATCTGAAGTGTCTCTCCCACAGCTTTTTTTCTATAAAGTAAACAATCCCAGTTCTTTCAGATTCTTTTTTTTTATATATCACAGCCTGTAAACTTCTATCAGAATTACCTCAAGATGGCCCACATTGTTCTTGATGAGGGATGCCCAAAAATGGACATGATAGGTTTTTGCTAAAGCCTCAGCAGGGCTAAGTAGAGCAGGCAGATTACTCTGCAAGTCTTGTATGCAACAGTCCTGTTTATACATGCTGGTATGGTGTTTGCTTCCTTTACAACACATGTCACTCTGAACCCCAGATTAAACGCAAGGCAGCAATAATCACTGCATCTTCCTCTGCCTGTTGCCTAACAAACAATTCATCCCCTGTTCATGGGGATGTGCCCTTGACTGCTGATAAATAAACAAATCACTTTTCCCTTGACTTGCATCTTATTTGAGACCAAGCTGACCAAAACAAATCCATTTTAATCCCGTCCTTCAATGTTTACAGAGCAAGTCCTCTCTCAGTTTGGCACTGGCTGCATACTGAATAAACTTGAGTCTCTACTCCACTTTCCAAGTAATTAATAAAAAACCATTAATTCATTTTTGAACTGTGACAGATGTTTGGTTCAGTATATAGGATTGACCTCTTGCTCAGTCTATAATTCCTGTTTATGCCTACACTGAGACAGGCTTTCCACTGTGGTTATGGAGATACAGCATGCCAATCTCCCACACTTTCTAGGATTTTCAAGTCAATATTCAAATAAAGATCAAATCCACCACATTTCCTTTTCTTGAAAATGAGCTCTTTTCAAAGTGGAAGGTTATTTTCCATATCCTTCCATGGTTTTAGTCTTTCCTTCAATACCCTTAGGTTATAATCAGTTAACAAATCCATACTGCCTAGAACACATTTTCCTACTTGTTCTCCTATTTGAGTGCTAAATTTCCTGCTTGGTCTTCCTTTAGGGCCAGTCACCAACTTGACTGACTTGATAATCATTAAAAGTCCTTTTTGCCAGAACTACAGCTCCATTTACTTTAAGAACTTGGTGATAATTAGAGAAACACCCTCTGAACCATTCAGTTGAGTTGTCCTCCTCTTGGTTTTACTACTTTCCACTTCCAAGCCTTGTTTCCATTAGTTCTCTTTCCTTCAGTGGATATCACCGAAAGCTAAAGCATGTTTTTCCTTTGATCGCTTGAGTTCTCTGCTCTACCATCTCTGCAGAGCAAATGCAATCCTTTATTTTATAAATAGCTAAAGAACTTCTACTATTGGAATATTTGTTTTATGGTAACTAAGCAGGCCTTGTGTGTTTTTAATACAGGCCTGTGTTTACAACTTTTAAACATTTCTTTATTGATGCTTCTGTTCTTTTTTCCCTGTTCTTTGTGGGAAAACTCAGTGCTCGCTTCTAACCACCTCAAAAAGTTCTTTGTTTGACTACACCAAGTAGGCTGCTGTGCAAGCATTTCTCCTTAGTTTGAAATACCACTTCCAGTTCCTCTGTAATGTTGTCACTATTCACCAAACCCCACATAAAACAGTACTAACAAATTCACTGGTTATTTGGTGAGAGTCTTATACATTTAGGAATATCTAAATGTCACAGTTCAATGTGTCTAAACATCCCTTGTTCCTAACCCCATATTTGCTGTGATGACAAGTGCCAGCAGTCTGGAAATGCCAACTGAACAGTGCCAGCCAGAGGGAATTACTGGCACAGGGACTGAGAGAGTTAAGAGTCTCCCTGGGCTTACCTCCATGAAGCTGGGCAAGCCTAAGCATCTTTTTTTTTTTGCAATGCCACTTACTGGCTTTTCTGCCCTACCTTTCAGACAACACACTGCCATTTTTCCTTCAAGAACAACTTTTTGCCTCTTCATAGAATCACAGAATCTTAAGGGTTGGAAGGGACCTCAAAAGATCACCTAGTCCAGCCCCATCTGCCAGAGCAGGACCTCCTAGAGTAGGTCACACAAGAACTCGTCCAGGTGGGTTTTTGAAGGTCTCCAGAGGAGACTCCACAACCCATCTGGGCAGCCTGCTCCAGTGCTCCGTCACCCTCACAGTGAAGAAATTCTTTCTTATATTTCATTGGAATCTCTTATGTTCCAGCTTGTACCCACCGCCCCTTGTCGTATGCACTACTCAAACACAGTCCAGAAAATGAGACAGTGCCCCAACCATCAAAATGCCAAGCACAAAGTTCTTTTACCCTCCAAATGTCTTTTTTCCTCACAAGTGTAACTTCTGAAAGTACAGCGCAGAAATATTAATTTCAGGAGGACAGCTGGCTGCTCTAACCTTTCTGGTTAAAGTGCCCCTCATTTTCTAAATAAGAAGACTTGATATGAAGCAGCAGAATCAAAAGTGAAGGAATAATCAGTGTTCCTGTGACCTTGCTTGCCTTTATATCAACCCCTTCATTTCCAGCCAGCAGGAAAAGCTCCTATCACTTGCACCCAGCACCTCAACCAGCCCACGGTCAAGACATCACTAGAGAACAGTGACATGAGTTAGTCCACAAATTCACTGAGTGTGGCTGGAGAGACACTCTGTGACAACGGTCACATCATTTTGCTCTTTGGTGCTGGTTAAAGTGTGACCTCTCCAAAGAGTGTGTCCTACCAGATACACACCAAATTAAGTACTGCATTCAAAGGGCTCCCAGCATGAGGAAAGCTTTGAAAGGCAGCTCTATTAAAAGCAATTGCAGCAAACACACTCTGAAAGTTTCCCCCCACCAGCTGCCACAGGAATCAAGTGTTTATGGGACAGAAAACAAACACAAAAATCATATTAAGCATGAAGAAAAATTACATTAAAAATATCAGACCTGGAGATTATGGATTTACAAGGCACTGACCCAGAGGATGATGATGTTAACAGTATTTATTGTCAGCCCCTCAGCAGCAGGATCTTTTGTCAATAATACATGTCTTAGGATACTCATTTAAAAGTGAAATGCATCTTTCAATAACTCAAGGACTATAAGGGACTAGCTTGCAATTGATTTTTTTTAAGCATCATCTTTCATTTCTTAGACTTTTTTGTTGAACTGATGTGGCACTTCAGTAGCTTGTAACACTATTTTTAGAAATTATCCATCAGTGATGATTGCCAAGAAATAAAGGACTCTATACATACAAAGCCTTGCCTTTTTATCAACCCTTTCATCTTGTCAGTTTGTGAAACACATATCAAAATACAGAAAAATATCCCAGGGATCTGTGTCTCTTCCGTATGAAATGGCCGTTTTGTGAAACTTTTATCTTATAAAGTATCTCTATTTCAAGAAAATGTTAATTTCCTACTCAGAAGCCAGTTCTTGTCATAATTTTATAAAGACAGATTCTGCAGCTCTTTCAAAGCAAGATTTTCCTCTTTGCACTTTTCTAAATTAAACTGGTATTGCTAGATGTTATCTGCAAGACAGATACAGTACATATGCTTATCATGCCTTTTAACCTGTATCATTGAAAGCTGTCTTCTTAGATGCCTAATATTTACTATCTCTATTCTATACAGCACATGCTCATGTTTTACTATATTCATGTTTTACTATGTACTTGTCTTATGAGTTATAAATAACCAAAAACTTGTCCAGATAGAACAAGTAAAAGGTTCCACTGATCAGCACCAGGAACTACAGTCTGAAAAAATACAGGCTTGTGGATTGCAGGTACTTTAGGTTCCCATCTGCCTCCACTGAGTAGAAGATATAGCTCTAGACCTTATTGTCAGGACAGTAAGCTTTCTTACAGCTACATCTGCCACCTCTTGCCTGAGTGGAAGGAATGCAATACATGCCAAAGATGATACTTTACCCAGGAGTTACCTTGCCCACAGAGCTTGCTGAAGAGTTTCAACTCTTCCTTTCAACTCTTCCTATGCATGTGTAAACCCCATAGGGATTCTGAAAATAACACAAAATCCAGTTTGTGGAGGTGAGGCTGAAAGGAAGATAAGGTGCTTGCAGACGCATCAAGCGTCAAAGCTTGATTCTTGCAACAATGGGGTAAGAGCTGTCATGTCAAAACACCTTCACACCAGGGAGAAACTGGTATCACTGCAACAGCTAAAGGTGCTTCGGTACTTATCTCATATTTAAAAATTATTTACTGGGTCAATAAGCTCTTAAGCAATTTATCCTTTGATATTTGGCTCATGATTCCCCTTGGAATCATATGTACTGTGGAAACCATGATAGATAACCCATGAAAAAAAGTGCATCTGTTTCTTGTTCAATGTTTCCAGCATGTAACTAAGTTTGAACAGATGGGTCCTTCTACTACAGGATCATTTTGTGGATAATTCTTCTCCCCAGTGACCTCAAATGCTTTAATATTTTCTATAAGCAAATCAGTGTTTACATCCAAGCTTCCTCCCGCCCTCTTTGATGGTGGCCCATTTGATAAATACTCTATCAGGATACAATTGTATTGGGTTTGTATTGTCACAATAGCTCATCTGCAAACATGAGGGACAACCAGAAAGCTGCTATAAAGATTACAGTTTTAGCAGTAATTTGTCATCAGAACTTAGAGTTAAAATTAGAACCAGAGCTTCTTCAGAGTAAGTTTCTGGGAGATAACATGGTAAATAAATGCAGTGATGGCAAGAGGTCTTGAATTATTTTCCACTGTGATTATACAGTAAATGTGTGCTTTTCGTTAATTTAACGTTTGGTTATTTGTTTGCCAGCATCCTGCCATCACCAACATCTGTTTAATGAGACATGAGTTCTTTTGCTAAGTGATCGAACTAAAATGTATCCCTGATGAAAGAGCTGTTCTTAAGCCAGCCAACTTTTTATTTCCTAAAATTGCAAGGACAGGATGCAATACCCCTTTTTAATGTTGTTTCTTAAGAAAAGCCAGAGCAGAGAAAGCTCCCCAGAGAGTCCCCAGAGAGATGGTGTTATCTTAACATTCATGCTTTCATTCTGTGCTCATTTAATGTTGTTTCTAGAACAATTGACACACCATTGCCAAACACCAAAAGTGACTCAGGGTCTAATCTTTCTCTTGAGGAGGGAAAAAGATGTTGTTGCCTTGCCTTAGCACCAACTTCCTATCAACCCCAGCCTGGAAAAATGGCGCTCAGAGCAGGACCCTTAATAAACCCCAAAAGCAAGGTTATAACACAATAGTTGTCTGAGGAAAGACCAGTGTCTTACTGGAGTGGCGTGGAGAAGATTCAAAGCACCAGGATTAAATCCAAGGGCCAGAGCACAACCTGACCCTGTCAGAGGTAAAATGCATTATTAGTACTAATCCTGGCCAGACTGTGGACTGACTTTGTTGATATTTTCTTGAAGAAAAGTGACTGTTCTGTACATGTTCCAAAAGCAAGGGACACACTTCATTTATTTTTGCCACTTTCCAGGAAGAGTTTGTTTTATTATTGCAAAGCCAGTGTACTAGCTTAAAGCTTCTAAATCAAGGACAGAGGTTTACGCAATACCTAAAACTAAACCAAAAACCAAATCCACTCAGTCTGTGGCGATCCCTTTCCAACACATTAACTCCTTTCCTGCCAGGTGTGCTCAAGTCCTGAAGGAACATATCTTCAGAGAAAACCAGAGGATACAGGACAATAGCACCATATCTCATTTCCCTTTATAAAAATCTGGAGCTACAGAATAAATTCCTTCATGGGAAAAGCACTCTGACAGCACAACACAGGCTGTGGCCAAAAGCACAGACATTGTGGGCTATTGACAAGTGACAGTCAAAACACGTGAGACCGCACAGATCTGTAGTTAGGTCTTTAATATTGAAGCAAATGCATGGCTAGCATCTACATAGATCTTCTTATTCAAGAAGCACACACATGATTATGACAACAAAAAGAAGCATAAAGGATTTCTGAATTAAAGAATAAAAAAGAGCCATAATACTTCATTGAAGGGAAAGTATGATTGTTTCCTAGACTGTAAGATGTCTAAATCAGTCCCTGAAATGGAAATGATTTCTTAGACCAGAAGTCCTTCCTGAGAGATAACAGAAAGCATAGAGTCTTCCCAGCGGATCTCATGCATTGGCCTTCTTTACTTCAGTCCACTTCCAAAACTCTACTATTAGGAACAACGAAATGTGAAATATATGTTATTTACATAAAGTATTACTAGAATATTCATCCAGATGAAAAAGTCAAACCCAAACCATTCATTTGGATTAACTGCCGTTTTTAAGAAGTACTCCTCAGGGGACTGACACATGGGGAGTATTCAACCTAGCAAATCCAAGCTGATCATCTAGATGCTTTTCACAGGCAAAGGCATCACTTTCTCATCCTTTAGCAGGTACATAAAGTGTGGCTTCTCTCCATCAGACTGATTGCAGAGACAGCAGGTTGGATAACTCTCAGCTAGATATCTACATCACAAATATCTAGAATTAGACTAGATGAATCCTTACCTATATCAAGGAGAAGGGAAAAAAATAGGGGCTTGGAATGAGAAAGGTAGCAAAAGACCATGCTGCAGAGTGAGCCCTGAGGATAAGCGAGTTTTGGAGGGAGAGATTTGTATGCTTGTTCCCTTAATGAAGCAAATACATGCAACTGGAAGCAGAGCAGCAGACATACCACTATGGTGGGCTGTCCATGTCATTACAGCAGTAGTAGTTTGGCTTGCAAGTGCTAAAATTAGCACACTATTCCCACCAAGAGCCCAAGCATTGGCTGTCCTCTCCTACGTTGCTGAACACTTCGCCTTACCCTTGGAAACAAAAGATTTTGCTATGACTATCCAAGCAGGTTATTCTGAAATGTATCTCTACAGGCTTATCGTAAAGACATAGGCCTCCAATAAGGAGAAAAGGTTCAGCAAGGGACTCCATCCAAAGCTTTGATTTTTAGTGGTTAAGAGATCCAGGCATGACATTTCCTACTTCCAGTTCCACTTTGTCCCTTTCACATTAAGGACTGTATTCAATCACTGGCTTATTTTAATAGGATTTTAATCATAAGAAAAATGAAACTGGTGATGAGATTGGCTCTGTAGCCTGCCTTCTTCCTTACGCTGCTACAATTAATCACAAGGCAGTTCAGCTGTGAAAATGTCAGTATTTATCCTGATATAATGCAGAAAAAGGCAATGCAACACCAGCTCTCTGGAGAGCAATGAGAACTATTCAAAATTTAAGACAAGACATGGCTGTCCTTACTAGTGGCTACAGGTAAATATTAGTAGATGGCATTTACAAAAAACAAAGTATTTATCACTCTCAGCCTATCAAAATTTTTAGAATTACCCCGTTACACAATTCTGAATATGCAGCATTAATGATTTTCTGTTGCCCAGATTCAAATAGTTTGTTTTCCTAAAAAGGGCCCAAGAAGTCAAACAAATCAACATTTTTAAGTTTCTGTTGGACACTAGAAAAGATTTGAAGCTCTGGGCAAACAGGGTTTGTCACGTGACAGGACAAAAAGGAAGCAGCACAGCAAATTGTAAAATCAGCATCTCCCTGGCAGAAACAGTGTTTTTGCACCATGTTCTTGCTAGTTCTTAATTTCAAGCTGTGGATTTTACATAATAAATTTAGCACGATCCTTCTAATTAACTTACACTGGGAATTATTAATTCAATTCAATCAAGTGACTACTTATTATTGTCCTTGACCAAAACTTTGATGCTATAAAAGAAGACAAAAATGCTTTGATGGTATTTTAAGAATTTCTAACACTAAAGGTTGAAAAGGGGATGGGACCAGAGTTAGGGGAGATGATTTAAGAGTACATCATCTAATAAAATTAAAATGAAGGAGTATCTGTGAAATGGAGTTGAACCTCAAAACATAAAACGCAAGAGACAAAACAAGTATCTTACATCTATGATACTGGATTTTAGAAGACAAATAAAAACTTTTCACCACTCTCTTCCCTTAAGTTGTCCTTGGGGAAGCACCTGAAGCCACTGCATGAGGACTCTGCTCTGCTGAGACTGGCAAAGGAAACAGCACATTAATAAACACAGACCCAAACCAGCTCCATCATCCATGTCACACACCTGGGAAGATACTTCTGAGAGGCCACTGCTGGAGATACCATAAGTAGGTTACCAACTTCAAAGCCTTCCAGGCACCCCTCTGTCTGTTGCCCGGCTTTTCACCTTCCTTATGGCAATGCAGGCAAGAGTCAGGGAAGACTGAATCTAGCATCAGTATGTATGTTGCTTCTGATGTAAATTCACAGCTTTGCCTTCAGCTTTGCCCTCCTTCAGCAGTACAATCAAAATACAGACATTGGTACCTTTTTTTTTTTACTGGAGAGGCAGCTTTACAGTCACATTTAGGACTAATCAGCTCTTAAAAAAATAAATTAGCCATTCACTTTTGGAGACAGTGATGTTAAACTCCACTGAGAACAAAAAATGAGGCAATTGTTGGAAGAGAGCTGCACACCGCTGCTGGGTGAAATCCTGAGGATGCAAGGAATAAAACAAGGGTCCTGATGGCAGCAGTGTGTCCTTTGTGGAATTGGTTAAAAATGTTCAAGTCACAGAGTTAATTTGGATTTGAAATGTGACACTTTTTTTTTTCCCCTGCAAACATTTCCATGAAATTTGCCCCATCAAGTCAGTGATTATTTGGCTTCAAGTTGATGGAAAGGGCCTGTACTTAAATAATCAGGACTCCTAAAAGAGCCTAAGAATAACGGGAAGAATTAACCTCAGCCTGTCCTCAGTGGAGGTAGTGACATCTGTGGCATGGCACCACCAAAGGGTAAAAGCTCTGATATCAAAGATAACCAATCTCTCCCCTCACTAATAACTTCATACAATAAATAAACCAAAACTTCAGCAGTGTTAAACAAATATCAAATAAAAAGACAGTCCCTGTTCTGTAAGACAAATCCATGTCTTGCTCACAGTATGAATCCTCTAATGAAAAAAGCACACTTCTCATATTGCAGATTCTAAGTATCTATCACTTCCAAGCAAGCTTTCATGACTTCAGTCACTTTTAGAGCTCCATGGATGACTAGTATTGGTGTGCTACACTTCCATTACCGAGAATGAATGTCTTCTAGTCCTTTCTGTGTCTGGATGGTGAAAACTTTTATCTTTTTAAAGCATCTCTTTAGCCAGCGAAGCTTATCTGGATGCACTGGGTTTTCTTCCTCTCTCCTCTCTCTTTTCTTCCTCTCTCTTCACGAACTTCTTACTACCAATTAAAGAAGATTTTAACAGTACTGGAAGGTTTCCATTGTTTTTCTTTAATACAAAAGAGTCATTAAAAGACATAATTGCAACCTGCAAAGAGAGATATAAATCTAGGACTGTTCAGCATCCTAATGAAAACAGAATCCCTGAGGCATATGTTACATGCCTCTAAAATAGGCTCCTTCTGCTTCAAGGGAGAAAAAAAATGCAAAAACAAAACCCATCAAACCACACCAATCACAGCAATTTAGTTACTATAGAATTAAACAAAAGGGCCACCGCAGTTGCAAGTAGCTTAAACAAAGCATTCAGTAATACATGACAGTTAAACTCAAGCTCATCCTTACTTCTTCCTCTTATTAAAATGCAACGCACATGAGAAACATTTTGTTTTCTGCTTCAGAAAGCTGATAATACTCAATTTAAAATTTGCAAGCACTAATAAGGTAACACATTTAGTCTGTCCTCCTGTTCACCATTAGTGCTGATGAGATCCAGAAATAGGAGATAAGAAAAAAACCCCATGCATATAATAAAGCAAAAAACAGTTACTCATCTCAGGTACCAAGAACTTGTTGGGAAAACAAAAGGCCAAGGCTTAATGCTGTTACTAGACAAGTTCTAAGCCTTCTCAGTAACTTCTCCCATTTAAAGTATGAAACATTGCAATGAAGCTGATTTTTTGTTTTCCTTCATGGCAGATACTGCTGTAGCCACAAATGATGGAAAGAGCACAAGGCATAGGAAGGTGAGCTATGATTTTACTAAGGATTGGTACAGGAGTGTGACATAATGACATAATAAAGAAACTACCTAACTTGACTGTATTTGTAACTAACTGTTAGAGCTGGCCTGCATTTACAACAGTGCCACCAAAAGCATATTTTTTTCAATTTTAATGAGTATCATTACAGCATAAAAGGTAAATTCAGAACCTTTTCTCAATGCATTCAATATTTGGAAAATGTGTTATTTAACAGATTTCTAACACTATTATATGGATTTGATACATATATATCTCACAATATACAGAAATACTTCAGATACTGAAGTAGGAAGTAAAGTAACCTCCCTAAAATGCCCTATGCTGCTGCTCAAGTCAAAGATGTTTCCTCATTATTTTGCTCCAGTAAGTTCTGAAAGTCTACTAGAATGACCACCTCCCTGACAAAGGGCCCTCACTGGTTTACTGCAGAGATGTCAGACTGCCCATTGAGGTTCACCTGAAACATCTCCATCCTTGGGCTCTTTGCTCAAGACAAAATTTAACTGCTTTCCATGAACTAGAATTCCCATGGACTTTCTGTGGGCTCTGCTTTCCATGGACTGTATTTCAACCTATTTTAGTAATCTCTGCAGTGCTGTGAAATGTCCCCAGCAGCACTCTCCAGAGAGCCTGCACTGACTCTTCTCTGCCAGCTACAGAACAACATAACTCTTCCAAAACCAGGAGGAAAAATCAAAACTCCATAAAAATATGAAGATTGGAGCTGCTAAGTCTCGGGAGGCCCTTCAGGTGCATATCTAAGACTTGGAAGGATAGATTTATTTAAGACTGCAGTATTTATATGCCACTGTACCACACTGAAATCACAGACATTACAATCTATAATATGGATACTAACCATCAACTAACAATGTTGACTCCCTGAGGTCTCCAGACCCTTCAAATTTGTGCTTGGCAGGGCAACAGATGTTCTGAGGGATGCTGACAGCCATGCTTTTGTTGATGCCCTGAAAAAAAAAAAGGCAGCTGCTCCCTGTGACTTTGCACCTCTACCCTTTTTCATGGAAGACCCCTTTTAAACAGATACCCAGCTCTAGGGAGCATGAAGAACAGTGGGGATGAAATTTAGAAAGCGTTGTGAAGAATTAAGATCAAGTTTCCTTAGGGGGACAGATTTCGCTCCTTGAAGCCAAGTTGCATTTACCTCCAGCTACATCAGTATTGTTTTTTCCTTGGGTAGCCGCACATACAGCTCCAAGCCATGAATCTGAAGAGATGCAACACATCATACTGGGCCTTCCTGAAGAGCTCTGATGATTAAAAGCTTCAAGTGAGAACTTTGCATAATTTAACTTCTAATTCTCAGGACAAAAATGACTGTTTAAGCAGTAAGAAGTCCCAGGAAATTCTCAGCTAAGGGTTTGACTATCATTTACTTTTAGTGTAGCTGGTGCTTCACAGCTCTGATCCTCCAAACAGGTAGGCAAATGTTTGTTTGTTATCCTAATTCTTCCCTTCAAAAGTAATGTGACTGCTCTCATGCACACAAATCTATGTGGAGTTCATGGTATGCATGTTCCAAGAGTGAGAGTGCTGGATTCATTTCAACAAAGATTTCAACAATTAAATTACTATCAGCAAACTTAACACCCAGTTTAAATCAGTAATGTTCAGTCTCATGTTTATAAGTGCATAAGCAGACTACCAAGTTTTTTAAGAGTTGCCAATATACAACAGCTAGCTTAAATAAATGTGCACACACATATACACAGAGCAGAATACAACAGTGTCAAGTTTACAAGATATAACATCGGCAGCACAACCCAAGAGGACCAGTGATGAGCATTGTTGAGATTTGCAGTCAGACAAGTGTGACTGGGGAGCGGATGGTTCTGTGTGCCCATGAGGCAATGAGGCTGGCAGCCCAGCTCCAGTCCCGAGGCACAAAGGCAAGGGAACACCCAGCTGAGGGCTACACCTGCTACAGCATGCCAGGGAATAACCTACTGCTCTCCATACCAAACACCAGCAAACGCTCAGAGCATTACCCAAGCCTGAAGGAGGGACAGAGAGCTGTGTGACTGAGGGCTGCTTGTAAACCCATCTCAGTGCACAGTGCTCAGGAGGGCCACTGCGATCCAGCAGTGTGTTTATGTGAGCCTCTGTGGTGTGGACGCAGCATTGGGCCATAGTATCCGAAAGCAGGGAGACCAAAATGCATCTATTACTCATCCTGGTTATACCAAAGCAGCTCAGCAACCCATTGGACTAACCAAACGCAGCTTTTACAAAGAAGCAGGACTAGTATGAGGTTTAAAAAAAGTTACATGCATCTCAGTATTTTTCACCAGAATTTGTCAACAAAATAGAGCAACACTAAAATAAAGGCAAAATCATTCATGAGATCAGTAAGAAACTCCTTTCTAAAAACTGAAACAAAAAACTTCGACTCTGCAGACACTTTGCAAGGGCAGAAACACTATCTGAAGAAAAAATATGTTCCAAGTAATTTGCCTTGGTTTGCTCCATGTCCTTTTAACAAAATGTAGTTCTTGACAATATCTGGTTTTTTTACAGTCCTGGTGTTTTACCGTGAGGAAAGACACTATAAGAAGGGGATGGTATGAGAAGCTTGGATTTTGCCTAAGACTTGAGTGGGGAGTAATTTGCTTTATTCACTCCACACCCTTACTCTTCTTCTTGCATCCCCATGCAACAGAAAATCTATCAATCCTTAAAGAGAAAAGCAAGGAGGAGTGGGAACATCTTTGTAATCATGGTCTTTTCTAAGCATTTTGGGTTTTTTTTTTCCACAGCTTGTTTATTTTTAACTGCTTTAAACACTCCACCAGGTCCTGTAATTGCTTCCAGCCCTGGGCTCACAGCAGAGGCACCTCGCAGGGCAGCGATGCCAAGCTGCCAGCATGCATGGCTGCAGCAAAGCAAAGCATTCACAGAGCTAACCTAGTGTGGGATGGCATCTCCTGCACCCAGCACCAGCAAGAGCTGCGTCCACATCGGGGACAGCATCAGATGTGGCACCTTCTGCACAGAAATGTCTGAAAACTTAAGTCCTACATTCACAACACCAAGATGCATTTTGTGGTCAGTGTCATTTCCAGCTGAAGGGTTGGCACTGAGGGCAGAAGGACACCACAGCAGCAGTGGCTTCTGCCAGAGGTATCACCTATGTTTTTTTCCTTTGGGTCTCAAGCTTATACTGGGAGATTCCCCTACACTCATCATGATCCATTGTTCCTCCTCTCCTCAGCCATGCTAGCTTTTTGTCATCTCAAAGGCTTGCACCTCTTTAATGAGCTCTTAGCGTTGGGCTGTCATGGTAGCTTTTTCAAGAGACAAAACAAAAAAAAGTAACTTATAAACAGCAACACAAAAGGGAATCAAGACCTTCCCCAAGAGCACACTGTCAGCCCACTGCAGCGGTGTCCCCTGGTTAAAGCTGAGCTGTGCCTCTGGTTTTCATCCCACTTAAACTTGTCACTGCTTTGCTTTCTAGCTTTCTAGGATAGCACTGGATATAGTCACTGATGCTCTCTAAGGGATTTTTTTTTTGTTGGCATCCTACTATTAATAGATCAACTTGCTTCCCCTGCAGAATTTATCTACTTGAATGCTCCTCACCAGGGAGGCACCCTGGGACAGGCACACGCTACTTCAGCGCTTTGCAACCCTGACAAAATTACTTTCCCCAAACTGACCAGGTCAGAGCTCTTTCCTGGTGTCTGTACCAGTCTGCAAAGAGAGAGAGAAAAAAAAAAAACAAACAAACATGAACTCTTGTGGCTAGGGCTGCTGGAATACCAGAAATCAGCATCTCTACTGGAACTGGGTTGCAATCTCCACAACAGAAGTAGCTGCATTCACACTACACAGGGGAAAAGATCTATCCAAAATAAAACCTTTGAAAGACAAGTTACATTAACCCAAAAGAAGTTTTGTAAATTTAAAACTGGAAAAATGCCTCTACCCAATGCCCTACAACATTCAGCTGAAGGTTCTTGATAACAGTGAGGCTCCTCGAGATCTCACTCTCCTCCGAGGGGATATCTCAGAGCATGAGGATGGCTGGAGATGATGACCTGTTTCCTCCCACCACAGAAAAAACGCTTCTAGATCTATGACACATGATAAGTGGCAGTGGCACTATTTTTCCCAACAAGAGATAAAACAAAAGGCAGTTCAGATACCACATGAGCCAATAAAAAGGTGATGTTTCCAGACTGGAGAAGATATTAAAGAATGTACTCCAAAATTATTCCAAAATGTTTTAGTTTTGAAAGACTTTTACAGATTTCTCTCTTGCTTCCCAGGCTGTGACCACCCAGGACTGAACTGTGTGATCCTTTGCCTCCTCATGGTATGTAGAATCAAAAAAACAAGCAGGAGGCTGGCTTCTCCAAGAACTCTTTTTTGAAGTCCTCTTGCTTATTCAGAAAGCCACACTTCACTTTGATGGCAGGCATAGGTACAGGTTGCCTTATGCTACAAATATCCCCTGATTTTAGTGGGATATTCTTTTATTTTCTTCAGTGGCTTGTAATTTCAGAGTCTACAAAATATAAAATACAGCTACTAACTCTTCTCAGTCTGCTCTGTGTTTATTAAGAAGGAGGATAAAATATACAGCCAATAAATTCAAGTCAGCACCAGTATGCACTTTGCTACTGTTCTCGTGATCTTTCACTGGATAGTGTTATTCCTGAATTAAATACTATTTTTAAAAGGAACCTGTTGTTCTCTTCAAAATGTCATGCATTCCTTTAATGCCATATACCAACACTGAACAATGAAAACCATTCTGCCCTCCTGGAACTCATACTTCGAAAACTTAGTTCTACAAAAATAAATTATTCAGAATCAGAGGTTTTGAATTCTAATGGGTTCATAACATTCATCTACCCCATTTCCGGGGCTACAGGTAGTAAGGCAGCATGTTCTCATGAGCACATAATGTATTTTCACTGGAAAGCTTGCCTATTAGAAAGAGATTATCTGATAAATAAAAATGTTCCACAATTATTCAGTAATCAAGTAAAAAAATTAAAATTATTATGACCTTCCCTTATCAAAATGGTTTAATTTTATCAAAATAAAACACATTTTAAAACATATTTTCTCTCAAAATTTTGAATTTTTAACTTTGGATACCAGTTAAAGGCAAAGAAGTGCTACAGGAAGTACATTTCAGGTTTCTGGCAGCTGGAAAACCAACCCTGCTTTAAACACGACAAGTTACAGGCATCCCACCATATCCTTTCACAGGACACTAAAACATTTACGTCTTCACTGAAAATTTGCTCCCTACCTCTCGCATCAACTTTTGTAGCTTTTAGTAAAATAATTCATTATTTATTTTTGTCCCCAGATAAGTAAAAAGTCTAAAAAAACATCTCTCCAACCAAATGCAAAGATGCAACCACAGCAGTGGGTTCAGTCTCTTACTAGCCCATCTAACCACACAAACACAGAGACACTGTGGAGCCAGAGGTGTTAAATGGACACAGAGCGCAGAGTGTCCATATTGCCATCAACATGTCTGCACTGTTCTTCTAACTCTCTAGGTTTTACTTTCATAGTTAAGTTTCAAAAGCCTATCACAATACTAAATTTTCTACACAAGGTACCCACTCCACTTTGCGGCTTAAGTGGCCTACTCGTCCAGAACAGCCAGCAGGTATTGTCACATAAGAATGGCAAGATAACCATATATTTCAGGTGAAACAGATGTACTCCCTGTTGTAGTGGTACAAGCAATATTCATTCAAAGATAAAGAGAATCTAGGTAACGTACATTCAGAGACATACACAGGCAACATAGTAGAACCAACAGAGTTGACTCAAAGCCACACTTCTTTTGCTAGCTCCTTATATGCTGCTTCTGCCCATGTGATCACCCAGGGCCCAATTGATTAACTTGCAGCACCTGTTTCTGATAATTGGAAGTAGTTTGCCAGCTGCATTAACTTGTCCCTACCATCTTTATTCAAGCTGGCTGGTCCAAGTCACATTTGTGCCTACAATTCCCTTGGGTCAAACCTACAGAGAACTGGATCCAGCTGGAGATACCCGCTTTGGTGGCAAAATGGATCTGAATTGTGGCCACGTGAGTACCTACTAGCTTGTCTTTTACTGTAGCAATTCAACAGGAGGAAAAAAAATTTAGGCTGATTTTAAAAAAAATACTTCAAAAGCAACCCACAGTTTTACTGCAAGTCAAGGGAAATACTTAAACATGCACTGAATGGCTATTCCCTGGACTTGTGTTCTAGAAGGATAGGAAAGAAAGGGCAGCAGCTGTGGTGGTGCCAAGGTGCTAAGCTGTTCTAAGTTACAAGCTATTTTAAGTACATAAATAACCATCTGGGACAGGTCTGGATCCAGAGCAAGTGCCCTAACCACCAGCATGTTAGCTTTCTCAGACTTATAAAATAAGTAAGTAATTTATTTTATTGTTTTAAAGGAACTGGATCAAAAGGAGAGAAAAGGAGTAATACACCTCCAAATATCCTCTAACTGGTAGACCATATTACTCTCTTAAGAGATGACTGATGTGGCTTCAAGTCCTTTTGGCCTTGAACTCACTTTTCATTATAATCTCCTAATCTCAGGGTAATTGGTAAAAACAGAAAAATCACCACTTTAGCCTGGAACTTCTTTCCATCTAAACTTTTTCAGTCTATCAATACCCTCTACAAACTGAAAAGTACATTTTTAATGGTTTATGTGTATCCAGTACAAAGAATGTTCAAGTCTGTGAAACCAACTTTCAGGTTAAATGTGAGGTGTTCTACTCCTTGCTAGGGGGGGAAAAAAAAAAATCAATAAATTTAACACAGTTAAAGTTTTCAGATTTTTTTTTACATTCCCTTTCTAGGCAGAATTCAAGGCTCAAACACACAGTTTAACTACAAGGGTTAACAGGCTACTGCGTGTCAGCTGATATGCGGGAACTTCTTCATACGCATGCTTAGACCTAGATAAATGCAAAGTAATATGACTTCAATGATTGTACTTTCACTGCAATTGAAAGTAAATTGAATTACTTAGCATTTGCCATGCCCAAGGAACACAGGCACAGACTGTTACAGCTTCTTTACTAAAGCAGAGTACACTGCTAAGCAGCAGTAATAAGATTATGCAACAAACACTCAACCTATCCATTGCAACACTCACAAACTCACATTTCATTAAGTTTTTGTTGCTTTTCTGGACTGTAAATGCAATACTTAAAAGTTATCATGCTCATGTAATTTATTTTTCTCCCCTCACCACATTACTGATATATACTACAAAATTTCACTGAAGTTTAACAAAATTTGTCTTTGGCTGTTAAGGTAAAGCATTTAATGTTACAAAGCACACAATTACAAACTCTCCAGGAAAAGTTTCCATTTACAAGAGGACTATAAATACAGAAATTTCATTACAAAGAGCTGTTTGAAACTTATATCAGCCAGATTATGACAAAAGCTGCTAAATGCTGATTTGATCCATACTCTATTTTTGAGGAGAATGCTAGCCTTGCAAAGGATATCAGTCACACTAACTCCAGTCTTGTAAATGCTGCTGTTGAAAAAAAAAAAAACCCAACAAAACCAAAAAACCACTAAGGAGGGTTTAAATTTGTTTCTAAGCAGGTAATGATATAGGAAGAGATGGAATGAAAAGGGAACATGCTGAAATTATTAAAGCAAAATGGTCATAGTGAATTGCCAGAAAGACAAATAGCACGAATTGAAAGATGTTTTTTTAAAGACTCCTTTCTTTACCTCACTACAAAATTGAGTGTTTTCCTTTCTAATGGATCAGGAACATTTACAAGAAACATCTCTTCCATACACTGCAGCATGGCAGTCAAAAGCAGAACAGATCTTGAGGAACAGAGGTTACCTTCTCCTTTGAAGGATCTCAAAAAAGACTGGATAAAGCACACATGGATGTTACTTTGTGTATTTATTTTTGAGTACTTGTACACAAACATAAATACTTTGCAAATTTTGCCAGTTCTAATGACTCCAGCTTCCTAAGAGCCCTAACAGTACAGCAAAGTTGTCCTCTCTGGCCAGCATTGCAGATTTCTTATTTCATAGTCTACATGAAACATCATCATTACAATTACTGCTCACAGGAAATCTTTATGCAGTGGCAGTTAGCTCATCAACATTGAT
This sequence comes from Colius striatus, assembly GCF_028858725.1. Lineage (NCBI taxonomy): Eukaryota > Metazoa > Chordata > Aves > Coliiformes > Coliidae > Colius > Colius striatus. The sequence continues at coordinate 75,641,048 of NC_084759.1, forward strand.
AATTTTATCACTACTTAGACTAACACATCAATTGTTGCCTTAATTTGTTATAGTCTTACTATCGGGAGTATGTGAGTACTCCAACATGGAAAAAGCTCTATGTCTGCTACTCTAGAGAAAAGTGACTCCCCCTTCCCCCCCCCCCCAAAAAAAAAGCCATACCAATGTTATCTGTATCAAAAGTAAAATAAATGTTTTCCTTCCTTGCTTTTACATTGTAGTTTTAAGTCTAACACACAACTGTAAAGTACAGAGAGCTGCTAAGTACTTAAGCCCAAGCAGTTGCATATTTTGAGCCAGGAGTTTATTGTTGGATATAGAGGTTACTCGTGTAGGAGGCATAGATTTTGCTCCACCAAAAGAAAATGCTGATGCTCAGCAGGATCTGAAGGGTCTGACTATGCTTCCTTCCCTTAAACCCCTACATGCTGTGTATGTGTATGGCTGTGTATGGATCCACAGAGGGGATCACTTGGCAGCAAGCAGCCTCTCACACATGATCTGCTTCAGGATGCATTAAAGATCCTTAGAGTTAAATCTCAGAGCCTGAGTCCATAAAATAAACTTAAATGCAAGATGTTAACAAAATGTTGGATTTTTACATTAACAGGATACACATAATGCATTTGCTATAAAAATAAATCTGAGTGAACTAAAAAATTCCCTTATTTCTAATAATAGGAGAGAAAATTACAGTTGGCAAACTTGAGAGACAATTAAGCCAGCATTTCAGAGAACTCCAGATCACTGCCAAAACAAATATTCAGATAAAAGAACACAGCTTCCACTCGCTGCTTCCTTATTAATTGTTTTCTTCTCTAGACTTTACAAATGGGTTTGTAAAATAAACAAAAAATACATGAGTCTCTTTTTTGATTTGTACTTGATTGTTGTTTCTGAGGATGGTACCAAGTGCTGAAGAAGAAACGTTCACGAATATTCACTCTGTAAAAAAAAAGTAATTAAAAAGAAAAGCCACTGCACAGCAAGGTTATATGAGGATAACATAGGAAATTCATGTTATAAGGGACTGCGAGGCCCCTCACTTGGCTTTCAAGAGCACGATATTCATTGCATATTACTAGCTGATTAAAGAGGTGTGTGGCAATTCATCTGGAGCTACTGAGGTCCTTTGATCCACCCTCCTTGCAGGCGCTCCCCCAACACACAAAAAAACAAGCTCTTTGTGGCTAAAATTCCCTCCAGCAGGAGGATGCTGCCAAGGGTCAGGCTGGAGACCAGCAGCAGTCTCTCCAGGCTGGGGTGACAGGTCCAACCATCAGGTCCACTGCACAGGACTGACCTTGGAAGGGCTGTCTCCCACATATCAGTTCTGATCCAAGACACATCACTCCTGCCAAGGCACATGTAAGCCTACAGTGTTCCATATTATGCTTCTGGGAGGCTCCACAGTCTCACCACTCCATGTCTTGATGGGACAGACAGGCAGCTGTTGCATGAGTATTCCTGAACATACATACTCACTTTGGGGAGGCTCTCAACCTGCAAAAAGCCCTCTTTACCCTTGCACACACAGGCATTGATAACATCAGTACATGCAATCCAAAGCTACGCCTCAGACATGCAAATGGTTTGTACCATTTAAGCCTAAAGATCTCAAGTACTACAGTTTGCTCGAGTGCTCAAAAAACCTCTCCACCTTGTGCCATAAAGGAGACATGTTGAGCCCACTGGACCAACCATCTGTTAGAATTGCCAACAGAGGTAAGGAAGCTGGACCCAATGACCCAAGGGTTGCTCTAACTCACAGGTTACAAAGACCAATGTTAAGCTCTGTAAGGTAGGGTAGGGTACACCATCCTGGCTGTGTGCAGCTCAGAATGAGTATCTTGGTGTTTAGTTTTCAGCTTTAGAACGATACTAAATAGTACAATCTAAAGTAGACACTCTTGAAAGCAGGGAATGTCACAGAAGAGGGAATTTTTCATAAGTGTTCTCTCTCCTGACATCTTCACTTTAGGCCAAAACCCTAGAAGCTGTCCTTATCTTTTGGCACACCACAGCTTGCTCTGCCAAGTGAGCTTTTGAGCCCATTAACTGGAAGCTGATGCTGCTGTTAACGATTAAACTGAAAGCTAAGGTTTATGGATACCAAGCTTTAATGGAGTTTCCCACTCCCAATGCCACTGTGCCCGGCACTGACTGGCTTGTCATAGTTACTACAGGAATCAATTCAAGTACAAGCTGTGTGCAGGTCTCAATGATGTGCACTGCAATTGTAACTTTCTGTTAAGAAATCAGACATATGGAGTAAGAGAATAGAGAGACCACAGTGTTAAATATTTACATATAATATTGAACAAAAAGCAAATGGCATTAGTTGATTTTTCTAAGTGCATGTTATGGTGTGTTTTCTAATAGTAAGTAATAGAAGATAAAATTAAATCAATAGGAAACAGCATTAACAGCCATTTTCAAACAGAAATTACATTTACTCAGTCCTGGCCTATTCAGATTTTTTTCTTAAATAACATAAAAAATGACCTTTTCCAGGGTGATTAAGACAGCAAAGGAAGCAATCTGAAGAACAGGAAAAAAAGTGGATGAAATGGAGCAGTTCCTCCATGCTGACATTTCCAGACTGCAGCAATGATTTGCCACGCTGGTATTGGCTTCCTTTGATTTCATGCCTTCCATGAATAGTGAAAGGTGAGGAGAAAGGCAAGCTACTCCGTGTCTCCTGGAAGAGGCTGATGCTGCTCTCCTTCTCAACTTGTAGAGTATTTCCCCCGATCACATCATCATTTCCTTGAGCTACAATATGATATTTCCCTTAGGAAACCTCCTTTCCATCAGAGGTATCTCTAATTCTGGTCTCAGCTTATTTGGGAAGACCCATGCTGTTCATCAAAGTCACATGTAGAAGAAGCCTTACTTTCTGTGTAATGATCTCCCTACAGAAGGTTCGAGGCAGCTCTGTGCTGTCACAAGAAATCAAACACTTTAGTGAAGGTCTCTGCACTAGGAACATTGAGTGCATCTTCAGAAGAAGGTAATATTTGACCACCTTGTTCTTCAGCTGATGACACCTTTTTAGATTCGGGTTTTCCTCACATACAACATCCCCTACGGCAGCAGCTGCTCTCCCAGAGGTCTGTGAGGCTGGACATTCAAACCAGAGGTGCCAGGCTTTGGTACAAGGTGAAACTCCTCCCTCAAGAATTTCCAGTGCATGTCATATATGCACAACTGTAGTTGCAGTTTCAGAGTGCTTTGCCTGTCCAATTGTGTTGATGCACAAGCAGTCCCAAAATAGCTGATGTGCTCCAACATTTTCAAAATGAAATAGTGGGCTCCCTCAACTCAATGTTTTAGTTTCAAAATGTTCTTTGCATAAAGAGCAAAAATACTTGAAAGGCAAAAATGCCACAAAATCTCTTGAAATAAATCTTCTCATTCAGCCTGAAATAAATGTGTTTTGTTAATTATCATCCAAGATTCGCTGAAATAACTTTGTAGACTTGACCCCAAAGGAATTTTATATGAGTTTCTGGATGTGCCAACAAACCAGTAATATCCTCACATTCAACACTATCCATTTCCATTGCTGTTGGCATAAGCTAGAGATGCTAGGATGTTAAAAAGAGCATAGCTACACTTACAAGCATTCCCAACCATGCTTACAAAAAAGCACTACCAGAAACAATTTGAGTTGCTAAATATATTCTGTAAAACTTGCAAAGCATGCAAAAGCCAGCCTCACAATGGCAAATGTCTGCTTAGTAACTGGATCCATTCTGAGATTGTCCTGGATGTCACTTGGCTTCTAGGAAAATTACATCCCTTAATGAGGACCATCAGTGGAGGGAGGGGAAATATTTTCACATTCTATAATTATAACTTAATTTGGAGATTAAACTGATTTTAATGACTCTTCCCAGTTTGAAAACAGAATCCAGGAAGAGATGTGGCCAAACAGAGGCAACTGTCATATCCTGTCTATGAGAAGCTCTCAGCTGCTAAAAACAGCGCCTGTCTGAAGAGAATGCTCTGTGCACCCCTGGATGGGCCAAACCTCTCCTTCCCTCATGCCTCATGCTGGTGGCAGAGACACCAGAACAAAGGGTGCTTCTGGCTAGGGTACCTTTTCACCATCTCTCTTAGTAGGCACAGCACTGCTGAATGGAGGTTCTCCAAAACATAGCTTAGGACCTCAAAACCTTGAGAAGAAACAAAGAGGACCATAGGAATGACAAGGATACTAGTAGCTGTCTGCTGAGGTGCACCAGGAGCAGAGGGGGACCTGCCCACCTGCATAGCCACACTCATTTGCCTCTCTCTTGTACAAGGACTAACCAGCACAAGCTGGAACATAGAAAGTTCCACTTGCAACACAAGGAAAAATTTCTTTCCTGTGAGGGTGAGGGAGCCCTGGCACAGGCTGCCCAAGGAGGATGTGGAGTCTCCTTCCTTGGAGGTTTTCAAAACCCGCCCAGACATGTTTCTGTGTGACCAGACCAAACTGAACTTGATTTAGCAGGAGGTTGGACTAGATGACCTGATTTCTGCAAAACTGGTGGGAAGTTCTCCCTCTCTGCTGAGTCTGGTAAATTTGCACAAAATCAGAAATCATTCACAAGGGACAGCATCGTTCTGTGAGACTCCCTCACACAGCAAAACAAGCTAAAAAGAAATACCTTCGGGCAGTTTCTATTTGTCCTTAACTTTCAAGACATTTTTCTGCAAGCCTCAGTACACTGTTTTTTTCATTTTAGATGACAGCTGCAATCTTCACGGGTGTACAATCCCCATTGAGCACAAGCTTATGAAAGGCAAGAAACGGGGCAAGAGTCCCCATAACTGTATGACAAGTGGCAATGGCTGTGGATGAGGGAATGGCGTCACATCAGTTGCAGAGGTCCCAGCAGGGAGCAAATGTCTGAGCAAGGCCATGGGTGCAGCAGGGGAAGTGCCACCAGCACCCAAGGCCTGCATCCCCTCTACACATCCCCTCTGGCCTAAGAGGCCGTCCTGCCACTAACACAAGGCTGACGCTGACAGCCTGAGTGACACCTGCACTACAAAGCTTCAGATCTGAATGGATAGGAATGTCTGCAATGTACAAATCTTTTTAACTTAAAAAAAACACCCCAAAAATGGGGGAGCACCAATATAGAATTTAAGAGGCATGAGCCCTGAAAAAGAGGGGGGGAAAAAAAGAGTAATGGTTGAAAAGGCAAGAGGAAAAAAACCAAATCACAAAATTGAATCCAATATATTGCAAAATGAGTACATTTGCAGTCAAAGCCAGATTCTCTGCTCCTCAGTGAAAATCAGGAGAGCTTACAGTACTTTCAGGAGAATCAGTCCACCAGCCTGTGCTAAGGGCACCCAGCCCAATGTTTTGCAATTCTTTATCTGCTGTTAGTAAATTACTTGTGATTTATTTCTCCAGTGAAGAGAAGACAGGCCAATCTAAAAATAAGTTTGGTGAACAAAACCACAGAATTACTCTTGGATCTCCAGCACTTGATAATTTTTAGGCTGCAGATCTAAACCATCTCATCTTCCTTCAACACAAAGAAGCAGCAAAATATTTTGCTGAAGTGAGATCACGTAAGACATATGGTTGATACGTGTACATAAATACATCTGTTTGTCCCTATTACTGGGTATGTTTAAAACACTATTTTTAGAATACTATCAGGATGCCTCATTTCTAAGTGAGAAAATCCTACATAATTAACAAGGTGAAACATGCTATTTGTGACCAAAAGCTTTCTCTTCCACCTCTGACCCCTCCCTAAATCAAGCAAATACGGTTACTTTTAGTTTCCTTCAGAGGCTGTGCCAAGAATCGAAATGCAACGGGGAAAGAAGTCTTTCTCTGTAGATTTACATCAAAATCATATCCTTTCAAACATGATGGTGTGCCATTATTTTAAAAGATTTCAAGAAAGAATGCATCAGAGTTATTCTACAATAACACTTCCCACAAAACATGGTTCTTTGTCCAGCAATGATATGGACTGTGTGACTCAATGAGTGCTGTCAGATCTTTCCCGCTAAAGAAACTCAATATTTAACTTGCTGGGATGGCAATTTTAAATGTTTTAATCAGACAAAATCACAAAATTTTCTAAACTCCCACACCTCTAATTATAGGTTTGCCTTTAAAAAACACCACACAGAAAGCCAATGTTCATGCACCCCCATCATCACTGCTAGCACCATCCATGTGACACCAAGCTAGAAAGTGTTATTTTTCCTACAAGCTCTCAAAGCAAAACCCTTCCAGCTACCTGCTTTGCAGAGCAGCACCTGTTCAGCAACAGCTTTCCGTCATCATGGGTGGTTGAGTAAATTGACAACCTAAGGCCTTTCTTCCTCTTCACTGTGTTCATTCGATTGCAGTTCAGGAGCTTTAATTGTAGCTGTTCCACAAACCAAACAGGCACCCCAAAGCAGTGGCAGCTGGCAGGAGCCCCCATCATACTTCCACGTTGATGGGAAGTCAGTCTCTCTCCAGAGAGTTTACAAATGAGCCCCTATTCTCACAGCAGCCAAATGTTTCATTTTAGGCATTTAGTTTGTGTAAACCAAACAGATAACGAGAAAGGCAAAGACCTTTGAAATATTTATGAATAAATTAAAAGTCCCAAAGCTTTCTACTCCACAGTGGCAAGGAGCAAATTCTCACATAAGACAAGGCGTGTGGAACAACTGAATTTATCAGAGTTCAAAAAGAGTAGGTTTGCATGCAGAAAGAAAGCAAAAATGAGCTATATAGAGATTTAGAGATAGCTACTATATACTATGAAAGCAGTATGCAATAAATTAATTTGACAGGGCATAAAGACTAAAACCTTATGAAAGACAAACTTAGAAACTATAAATATAGACTGACGAACTGACTGAATACTTTGACTGATGTACTATTTTCTCAACCATGTTATGTTATGTTATGTTATGTTATGTTATGTTATGTTATGTTATGTTATGTTATGTTATGTCAGCAGTCAAAAGTTGTATGTAAATACAAAATAGCACCTTCTTGTTCAGTGTGGATGAAAATTACTCCTGTGTTTTTCTTAGTTGCAAAGGTGCTTATTTTTCTCATAACACCATGTTTGGGGAAACCTGAATGTGATAATAAATGACTTCACTGGGTTGTATTGGTGTTCTCAGTTTAACAAAAATGAAGCATGACTTAGTGTGAAGGTCACTGTTCAGTATGCACAATGGCAGAAAAATGAATAGAGTGCTGGGGCACATCGACAGAAACACAGACTAGAAACAGGCTTGAAAAATAACCCTGTGCAGTAGGATCACAGCAACACTGAAATACCACAGAGGTCTGGATGGTGTCACCTCTCTGAATTTGTCACCACCTGAAGACAAGACAGTAGGAAGGGGCTAGCAGACAGATCACTGGCACAGTTCAGTAATTTCAAACAGCTATTCAATGCCTTTCCTTTTAATCAAGCTGTATTTTCTTAACTTGCCTCCTTCATAGTGGCTTTTAAAGCTTTAAAGCTGAAATTAAAGCCACCTCGGATGACATAAAAGTAACTCAATTAATGCCATAGAAAATAAACTGCCCATCTCCATACTCTGTAGCTGCAGGGGCAGGTGCTGCTGGCACACACGTCTGTCTCCCCAGGTTATTCTAGTGCATCTGTCACTATGGTATGCAGCAACATAAGTCTGTTGGTCAAATTCACAAGGGCATTGCAGGCACTTTGGACAGCCCACAAACATAACTTAGTCCTAAACTTAACTCTTTCACTTAGCAGCAAAGTAACCAAAATGCTGTATCCCTTGTGTGTTAGAGTCTTTGAATGCTGTCAAAGAAAGAGGGGAAAAAAAGAGGAATAGCAGAATAAAGCAATGGTATCTTCTATTCCTTCTATTCTTAGCTATGCTTTCACCTGTATTTTTCCAATCCACCCACAGGAACAAAAAAATCCACCTCCAAACTTCATCACCACCTTTGCTAAAAAGCACTTTGGCAAAATGTTTTCCTCTTGGAACATGGCGGTCCTTTGAGCATAAAACATTTCACCAGGAATTGTCAAGCCTATACCTTTTCAGAAGAAATCAGCCTGTTTTCCCATACCCTTCTTACCTCCTTGACAGCTCCTAGGCTGGCAGGCTAGCTGGGCACATGGGAGGCCGAAAACCAGGCTCACAGATCTCATGGTAGCCTAAGAAGCCTCACTGATTTCTATTTAAAACTTGACATTGGGATAATTATTTAAAATTCATCCTGTGGGAGCACTGCCTCCAAAATTTGAAACACCCTTCAGAAAATATTTCACTGCATCCTTCTTCCAGTGTAAATTTTTGCCACATAGAGTGCAATTACAATACAGCACATCTAGAGACTGGGCATAACAAAGTGAGGGTGTTTGTACTCAACTTCAGTCCCTAATTTCAAGGTACTCAGTCCTTGCAGAACAACAGCACTAATCCAGACTGGTAATATGACATCACTTTTCATCACATAGGACTCCCTACCAAGCCATGAGGACATGTCCAGTGCATGTGGGTCTGGGCAAGAAAGCAGTGGTTCAGAGAATGCCTCAAATCCTGTAAAGGTTTATTAGGAAAACATCAGGTTTTTGACATGCCACTTGCTTCAGTGAAACTACTCAGTTCAAGATGTTAGTCAGTGTGCAAGACCAGTCATACATACTTTTCTATCTGGGAAGCTAGGCAAATTTGGGCAGCCTGGAACATGAGTTGCTGCCCTGATGGTGGCAGATCCTGACCCTGCCTGTGCCGGTTCTTCTTTGGAAGCAGAACTAAGAGTGGCACACAAAGAAGCAAAAACAGCCTCTGAGCTGCACTCTTCCTGGGAACAGGCAATTCTGTTTAGGTTGAGAAAAACTCACTTCTTCAGTTACAAGCAACTGCAGCTTGTGGGACCAGCTCACACAGCCTCTCTAACTGAATGATTTACAAGCAGTGAAGATTTACAATGTGAAGAACAACTTCAGAGGTTTAAATACTTTACTGCAAAAGGTGCAAGAGTATTTTCATTGTTTTGCTCTAAAGCAGGTTATAAATGTCCCGCCTGGACAACAGCAAAGGACTTGCTGGTGCTAACCATAGGCTGGAGATATCTGGGGATCATGGTTTACATTTGGATAGGAGCTTGCCGTCTGCATTAACATCTCCCAGCCATGCCACTTGTGCCTGTACCCATACATTAACTCCTGCCTCAGTCTGTTACAGCTCCATAAACAGCATACTGAGAAAGGAACCCATTAGTGGCCAAACTGGGTGCCTGTGGAGGCAGAAAGGGCTGCTCCATTGGCAGTGGTATCTTGCAGAGCTGCTTCTGCTGTCACCCTCTCCCCAGCCCTTCTCCTCCACTACTCAACCCCATCAGGGCTGAGGATCAGACTGTTTGGCACTCTTCTCTGTGTTTTCTCTCTGTGTGGTTTACTTATTCATCTAATTATTCAGTCTCATTGAAACTCATTTCTTTGCCGGAGATGGTGATGGTGGAAACAGATGAGACAGAAAGGAAGTTGCTTTTGTACAGAGGAGGAAAGACAACAATCTCTGTAAATAGAGCATGATATTAACAGGGTGATGACTGACGTTCAGCAAAAATAGCATCATCTCCAAGAAATGCTTAATTTGCTGTAAAAATGTGTGAGAATCTTTGATCTTCACAATTATTCAACTGTGAAGCCTCCTGATCTTTACGGACAACACATTTCCTTTTGGGACAGCCATGGGAACTTCTTTTTGAAAAGGGATAATCATCTGTCAAACATGTTTTAGGGCAAGAACTAGCATTAAGAAGAGAAGCAGGCACAAAAACGGAGCATAATCAGGGGCAAAGCAGAAAATCGGCATACACTCTTCATACACACTGCCTGCTGTCAGCATTGCCATGGGGAGAAATCACTTTAAACTCTGCCTTTGCCCAAAGGACTGCAGAGACTGTAACAGAACATTAGCTCCACCAAAAGGGCCAAACAAACTGGCAGCATGTACTAGAAAGGGCATTCAAGTGAAGGTTCACCTTCAGACACATCTGAAAGACATGAATCCAACCAAGACCCAGACTGGGACAAACCAGACCAGCTCATGGCAGCTCAGTATAATGATGCACAGAGAAAAAATGACCAAGCATCATAAATCTTAGCTTCCTCCAACCAAAAGCAGTACTGTCCTGGACACAGGCAAGAGTATAGAGGCACAGAGGCAGATGGCCCTGGGGCTGGGATGGAAATGGCACTGGCATACCACATCACACAGAGGTGAGCTTTGGTGAGCAAGAAGTAAACCTCTGGCAATGAAGTTGCTGCATTGCCTTACCCTAAGTTTTCTGTTATTCATTTCTCATTTCAGAGAGGAGGGCTTCTGTCAGTGCTGCAGCATGGCTACTTGACATCCCATTTAGTGCCCTTCTCTGCAGGGCTGCCGCTGGATTTTTAGAGGAGGAACAATTAGTCATGCTTCAGAAGCAGCCAATCTGATGATAAATTTGGCCTCTTACAAATTGACTTCAGCTGCTGTGTCTGAAAAGCCCAAGCAAACACAAGAAGAAGATAAAGGTGAAAAAATATGGCTTCTCATACTGCATATGATTTGTTGTTTTTAATATACTTGTCATGTATTTTTAATGCAGAATACCTGTCAATAATATGTAACCTGCAAAGTTAAGAGGTTCATTTCTTCATAGCTTGTCAGAAATACCAAAGCTTTACGGTGAACATGGGCCAGAGGCTCTGAATTTTCTTATTTGGATTTAATTTGATTCTTACCACGCAAAGTTTTTTTTTTTTTTAAACTTACTTTTATTTCCTTTCTAAAAAAAACAAAACAAAAAAACAAATAAACCCAAACCAAACCATCTTCCCTCCCCCCAAAAGAAACCAACCCCAAAAAACCCACACAAACAAAGAAAAGAAATTTAAGGTTGCATAAAGCACTCAAAACCATGGAAATGGTAAAGGGAGAACTGTATTGCCTTTCTCAGTTGCAGTACGAGTCTCCAGATGGGTTTTGAACCATCCTTTACTGTTTTTCAAGTAGTGAGATATCAGAATAATGCTGTTTCTAGGCTACTTCAGTAGCAGCATTAACTTCAGTAGGATTTCTAATATTTTGCAAGGTTAAGTACATGTATATGTAAGTATATATATATGGAGGAGAATACGTATGTAAGGTATACTGACTTACTACATTAGGATTAGGGTCATGTTTTCTCATCCTTGAAAGAAATTATCACTTTAACACTACTTTACCATTACATGTTAAAGCTAACAGAAATTTAACCTGGGTGTATTTTGAATGCAATGAGATCTACGCCAGAAATTACTGCTTGTTATCTGTTTTTTTCCTCTCCAAAATGTGAACCATACAATCTGGTCCTTTTACCAGCACACAAATAGTTTGTTTTCTTTCTCCAGCACAAGCTATGAATATGCTCCTTTTCTATTTCTGTCCCATGTAAACACATTTTTCCCAGGACTTTCGTATTTCAGTATGTGGAGGGTATCTTGCAAATAGCACGTCGATGAAGCCATACAGATTGCAATAAGCCATTTTATATGCATATCACTGAAGTCTCAAACCATCTGCTTTTCAAATGTACAGTAAAACTACCACACACTGACTAGATTCAAACAGGACCTCAAACACCAGATCATTCACTGCTGACTTTATGTATTTGTGCTACGATCCACGTCTAAAATGAGACCATAAGAAGTCACAGTACAAAAATGCCATTAAACTGGAAAATACTGTCAAATCAAAATATCTTTTAACATAGATGTATCTATCTGACTTTAAATACATTTGTTTTCATAATTATTGCAATAACTGCTGTAACATTATATTTAATCTTTCAACAGCATTTATCAAATCAGAACACTCTGATGAGACTCTTCAGTCATCAGAAATCACAGGCAGGAACAGTGATGTACATACCCAAAATGCATAGCAGATGTGTACAAAAACCTGCATATTCCATGACCGTCCTGTCTTGCAGGTGTACGTGCAAGAAATAAATGTCTTTGTATGCATGAAAGCAAGCAAGCTTCTGAGAAGTTGTGAACTAGCTTACAGAAGAAATGGACACTCTTACATGAAACAACCAATTATCCTACACATTAAACAGTTTCTGTTTATATATATATTATTACACATATCTAATTAAAGTGATAGGAGCAGTATGATTCTGATAACCCCGTGGCACTGAGATGCAACACGTATTATCATTCCATTAACTGATTTTTTTGTAAAGCAATGTGAAAACTGAAAAATTGCAGAAAATACCATTTTTGTGTGCAGAGACTGTTCCTGTTTTCTTCCTGAAATGACTGCCTATCATAATATTGCTACACATTAAAACAAACAATTCAACAACTCATACCTCCTCGTTCCATATCCTATGAGTTTAAGGGCTACTTATTACCCTTTTATAAATTAAAGTGTGTTTATATTTAGCATATTTGTATGCAGTGTATTTATATTTACAACAAAAGAAGGAAACATTTTATTTCTAAAATGCTAAATGATTTGACTTTTCAATAATGTGTCTCCTTGCTTTTTGAGCTGGAACTGACCACTGGAGGTGTATGTCATTTTCATTTCATGTTCAACCAAGTTGAACACAAATTAACCACAACTTAACTACTTAGTGAATTGATTATTTTAATATGATGAATTGCATTAAAATGCGCAATGTGGGCTTGTAGGAGAATGAGGAAAGAGAAATGAGTGTTCACATCTCATCCATGCACTATATCTAGCATTATTAGCTCACATATGGGTCTCATCTGCTTCAAGCTGAGTTTAGGAAGAGTGTAAATAAATTAACATGATCTTTGAAAGCTAAGACGGGGCAGGGGGCCAATAATAAAGCATGAAATACTGGAAAAGAGTCCAACTACAAACTCAAAAGATATGGAAACTATTATGCAATAATTTGTATATCCATGATATGAAACTTAAATGCTCTAGAAAGTCTTTCAGGAATGGCAGAAAGTCACCTTGATAGGGAGTCTGAGATTTTTAGGATGCCTGATGAAATATGATTTGCCTCTTCAGTACATTTCTCCAGTGACAATGACATTCTTCAGAGGAAATATATTGCTCCCATTTGAAGGGAAAAAAAAAATCCCTACGTATGCAAGAATAAGCTCTACCAGCTTTTCATGACAAATACAACAATACCTGTCATACTGATCTATTTAGAAAATGTAATATTGTTGAACCAGTTGTTATCATTGGTTAATCCAAGCCCTTCTTGTTAAAAACAGCATATGCAAGAACAACCAAACACACTCTGAGAGTATCTGATGAGAAACTCCATTATGTTTCACTAGTTTCTTATTTATACAGAGAAATAACAGCTGGACTACAAGTAATTACAAAACATAAACAAAATGAAAAGCTGAAAGCAAAGATCAATTCATTACATGCATGGATAAGTATTTTTATGGGGTTTGAGCAGATTTAAGCTCAGGATCCTCCTGGTCATGACATTAAAATAAAATCCTGAGGAGAAAAAACTCTCTTTTTGAAACATCATCTGGAAAAAATATATCTATGAAGAGAGTTAGCATTTTTCTGAGTTTCTGTAGTGTTTCTGTTTGATTGTACTGGGATACTGTCTATTTGTCAAGCCTTTGGCAATGGCCTCATTGACTCATTATATATCCTTTATTTGTCTAATTTTCAAAGCCTGTTAAAAGAGAGTTTGGAAAATGTTCTAATAATAGCAGTGCTGACCTCAATGTCTTATAAGATAAAGTGTCTGAAATGAAAGAAAAGCCACAGGAGAAGGGAAATTGCAAACTCTGCTGCCTGACCTGAATCCCACACCTTCAACAAAGGTGAAGTGAGCAGCTGGGCTGCACAAGGGGGAAACAGCAAAATATATAGCTACTATTTGAAAAACATAATTACACATCTGAAAAGTGGAAGTCAGAGATGAAGCCTATCAGGGTACTGTTCAGCAGCTGTGGCTGATTTTTACATACAAAGAGATAGGAAGGAGGAAGCACCAGAGAGTGACAGCAAGACCACAGTTCAATACAATCATTGAATCATTTCAGCTGGAAGAGACCATTTAAGATCATGTCCAACCACTAACCCCACACTGCCAAGCCCACTGCTAAACCACATCCTACACATCTTTTAAATATCTCCAGCAACAGTGACTCCACCACCTCCCTGGGCAGCCTGTACCACTGTTAAAAAACCCTCTGGGTAAAAAAACTCTTCATAATGTCTAATCCAAACCTCCCCTGGCACAACTTGAACCCACTTCCTCTTGTCTTCTTGCTTGTTCCCTTGATGAAGAGACTAATCCCCACCTCGCTACAATGTCCTTTCAGATAGTTGTAGAGAATGATCATATTTCCCCTTAGCTTCCTGTTCTCCAGGCTAAATATCCCCAGCTCCTTCAGCTGCTCCTCATATGACTTGTGCTCCAGATCCTTCATCAGCTTCATTGCCCATCTCTGGACAAGCACCAGCACCTCAGTGTCCTTCTGGTAGTGAGAGTCCCAAAATTAAACACAGTATTCAAGGTGCTGCCTCAACAGCGCTGAGTACAAGGGGACTATCATTTCCCTGGCCCTACTGGTCACACTATTTCTGATACAAGCCAGGATGCCATTGGCCTTCTTGGCTACCTGGGCACACTGCTGGGTCATATTCAGATGGCTGTCAATTAACATCCCCAGATCCTTTTCTGCAGGACAGTTTTCCAGCCACTATCTCAAGCCTGTAGCATTTCACAGGGTTGTTGTGGCCCAAAGGGCAGCACCTGGCACTTGACCTTCTTGAACCTCATGCAATTGGCCTCAGCTTATCGTTCCAACTGCCCAGGTTCCTCTGAACAGCCTTCTTATACAGCTCCACAATACTCATCCATGACTGTGCATCCTGCTGCTCTGGGAGCTGCCACAGTAGTGAGCAGGTCCAGCCCCTCTGGGGTGCACTGAGAGCATCATATACATCCCAGCAGCACATATGCCTTGGCAGCATGGAGCATCAGTTTCCCCAGGGTGGCTAGGTACCATGCTCCAGCGCAGCAACCTGGCACCAGCCCAGCATCCCTCATCCAGACATCTGCTCATGTGAATCCCATTGCACCTCACATTCCTGATATAAAACAACACCAGCGTGGCAAAGCTACTGGCACTCTGCCAGTATTTTTATCTGCAACATTATGCCCAGGCAGTATGTTTCCACTTCTCAGGCAGGGACTGCTGCTAGAACAGGTAGATACCACAACATCTATCACATAGACAGACAAGGCTTGCCACCTAGAGCAAAATTTGGGCACTGCTCCAAGCCCCCTTCTCACTTGGGAAAAAGCAATGAGGACACTGGAAATAACTGTTAATTTTTTGCTCACTTCAGTCTGGAACAACATATACAGACTTTCAGTAGCTATGAGAACTCTCACATGTTCTGCACATCACTTACAATGCTTCCAACTAGGATCCAGTAAAATAACTAGACTAACTTCTTGGGAAGCCCCAGAATTACTGTATGATTTCTTAGTGACAAAATCCACATTTCCTCTTCATAATAAGCATTCGAGACATCACAAGGAGGAAAAAACAACATCTTGAGTTGTCCTCTCTGGGGCCATGTGTCACATCCTCAATATCCTTCAGCTTTCAAAAGGTTAAGAGTTTACAATTCAGTTCTTTTCCTATAAACCCTTTTTAGCTTCCTTCTTACTATCTTTCTTTCTGAGATACATGTTTTTCAAAACTGAACTGCATGAGTTTCCTAACCATATCTGAGGCAGAAATCTCCCTTTGCCTCCATCCTGCCTGTAGCCATACCTCCTGATTTGGCTAGCTCCCAGGAACACCATAAGACAACTCCATTGCTTTCCTTCTCACAAGTGTAAAGAAAGGAAACTTGGTGTGAAACGGGATGCTGGGCCCAAAACAGATGTTCCAAATATGCTGTTACCTTATCAGGGTGGATTAAACACTTTGCTTTCCTTGTATCATGCAGCCTGCTCAAGAGCTCTCCGGGTTCCCAGAAATATTTCTTCATAGCAAACACTACCGCAACAGGACCTAGGCTATGAAGAGTCAGTCTGTGGCAATCTTTGGTTACAAGGAAAGCCTGATGTGAAAAGAAACAAAAGAAATTTTGGGGGCTATATAGTGGAAAACAAAATGAAACAACTGTGTGCAAGATTTATGCAAGAAACTGCAATGATGGGAGCCACACACAAAGGCTATGAATTGGTTTCTCTCCAAAGTCTGCTTTAAATCCCTTTTTACCAGAAACTGTAGCTTTGCCTTGATTTTATGTGATCACACTATAACAGCATTATTTACAAGTTACAAATTTTCATTTACAAGACATCTGGAAGAATTTTTTTCTCCAATTGGCCTTGATGGGAATTTTAGGCATAGAGTATTTTCATGCTCTTACCACCATAAACATTAAACCTATGAACTTCATAGTCATCCAACATTAATGCACTATACCTAGACACAGCTACATTCTCCCCTTCACAACAGCCTCTAATTTTCAGTGTACCCTGTCCCGTGTAACCTCAACAACAGTTTAATAACAACTATCAGCTGTTTCTGACCAAATTCTCTTTCATCCCTTTCCAAAAGCAGGGCAGGCTATTAGGGATGAGTACATGGCACACAAATAAAAGCTCTGGAGCAAAACACATGAAGAAAAAAACACTGCATATGCAGATTTGGATGCAAACTCACTTTCTCCCCATTGGGCTTTTGCATCACCTCACAACACTCCAATTACCCTTTTTTAATTTTTTTTTTCCTTAAAGCTCTCTTTTTCTCCTCTCTTCTCTTTTGTAGTTATCCCAGTTTGGAAAATCTAATTACTCCCTACCTGTTTGGCCTGCCTGTGCTATCTTAGATTTCTGTTCACAGATTAACTCCAGTCATTGTCTGCTGTGTTTCGGCTGCTCCCTAGGGATGCTGCTGGGGCATGATAGCCTTCAAAAAACACTGCACTCCCTGCCATCAAGCAGTTGAATATTATACAAACACGAATTAGACGTGAATTAGAGAAATACGAAACTATTACAACACAGGCTAATATACCCTAAAATCAGATTTGGGATGCAAGAAACTAGCTGGGCTGTGTAGCAGAAGTCTCATTTGCTGGGGCATTTCCAGTCCCAATGTACTTATATCTGGCTTAAACTCCACTCACTGCACTTTGCTGTCTGACATGATGTCTCATTTGCACATCTGAAACAGATAAATTCCGTATTCCCACTGCTACAAACTTCAGAAATTTCCTTTCCAGGTCTTTGGCATGGGAAAAAGAAAATCAGCTACTTGGTTCCTTGCTCCTCTGTGATGTCCAAACAACTTACTAAAATCCACTCCATCAGCTGCATATTGCAAAACAAATGAGATCTTAAAAGCTCTGCCTCCCTAAGCATTAGAATTGCCAAATGTACTCTGCTTGAGATAACAGAGCACTTCAGGCTGCCCAGGGGAAAGCTGGGCGAGCAGCTGCACATCCTTGAGAGCAGCCAATACCTCAGCCTCCATCAGGAGCTGCAAAGGGATCAGGGTGATGTTTCTTAATTAGGGCTGGGATTTAAGACCAGCAACAGAGCTCAAAAAAAGTACTACACAGTCCTGGGAAAGATCTCTACAATGCAGGGAATGACAGCAGTACCTTCTGAGATTTCCTGAAGTACATGCATGAAGGAAATTCAAATGTAAAAGGAATAGAGGAGTTCTTAAGGAAAGGACCTGCGTTATTCATGGGTTTAGCCAGTATGCTACACTGACTCTCAATGTTTAAGCAGTAATTACTAGATACGGGGGAGCCAAACAACCTGGAAGTGCTGGCAGGAGCTACATCAACCTGTTTGGTTTTCCCAGTTCTTACATTTGTAAGCCAGTGGCTCTACTTGATCATAGACTTCTCACTAAGCTGTAGAGCCTACCCATTCCCTCTTCAGCCAGCAGCACAATACAAGTCATGCCAGATCCACCTTTCCTTATGCCAGACTCAGCCACTGGTTAGTGGAAAGCCAGAGCTGAGCAGTGTGGCAACCAAACTGGCTGGGGTAGCCCCAGTGGTCAGGAAACACTGCCAAAGCCCAAGTGGCTGATCAAAGCTCCATCAGCAGAAGGGTTTTTTTAAAGAAACAAACTTAAAATGTAACATTTCTAAATAAAACCTTCTCACATTTACACAATTCCATTAAATTTGTTGGCAAACCTCTCATCAACTGTATCAAGGTGCCAGGATTTTACCCTTGACATTTTAAGCAAAAACACCCCAAATAAAGCACATTAAAAAAAGGAAAAAATAACATCAACCACCAAATGACATAACGAGAGGCCCTTTGGAGATCTTCACAGAGGGGTTTTCAGATGCCCACATACCATTGCAACATCTTTGCTGGGACCAACGGTCATCTCCCGTTTTTCTTCTTCAGCCATGTGAACACTGTAAGGACATCTCCAGAGATAGGAAACCATCTCTTTTCCCTGGGGATCCAGTGCACATCTGATTAAAAATGGTGATGTTTCCCTGGGAGTCTTCACATGAAGGCAGGAGACACTGCTGAATGGACTGAGAGGAACTGCCTATTGCCCAGCCTGAGCAAGCAAGCTCCGGTGCTGCAGACAGCAACGGGAAGAGATAGTTCCTGGAGATTTTTTTCTGACTACAAGTCTAGACAGGAAGCTTGACAGAAAAAAAGAGTTGCTTCACAGAGGTTGGGGATTTTTTTTCCCCTTTTCATTTAAAAAGATATTCATTTTATATGGTATCACACATTCTATATATGATATCATAAGGGGTTGGAACTACATTATCTTTATAAAGTCCCTTTCAACTCAAACCATTCTGTGCTTCTACCTTTACTGTGAGGGTGGTGAGGCACTGGCAGAGGTAGCCCAAATATGCTGTGGATGCCTTATTCTGTGGAAGTGTTCAGGATCAGGCTGGATGGAGCTTGGAGGAACCTGGTTTAGTGGAAGGTATTTCTGTCCATAGCAGGGAGGTTGTAACTAAATGGTCTTTAAGGTCTTTTCCAAGCCAAACCATTCTATGATTCTATCTTATATATGACACACAAGACAGTTAGAGTGACTCAGTCTCATTAGTATTTGTTCCTTTCTCATGGCAGAATAAAAGCTATTTTTGAATCATTTAAATCTGAACTATTCCTGGAAAATGACACAGTAAATTTGCTAAATGCTAAATGCATAGCTAAATGCTATGTCAAATGAGATTTAATATTATGCTAAGATACTAATTAAGATAATTTACTTAAGTAAATTTACCTAATAATTCCCTTAAGTAAGTTATGAGTAGAAACATGAGGCACATTTTAATTTCCTCTAAAACAAGTACTATTACTTATAAAGATGGCAAATTCAAGTGTAAAATGGAAAGAAAATTGCCAAGCATTGCTACAGAAATGTACAGGAAAGACAGCAAAGGAGTAACTATGGACTTAAACCACCTCAAGTTATAAATGGTTCATACCACCCCAGACAGCACTACAGCAGATTTTCATTTTGGGTATGTTTTTGGCTATTTATTCCCCCCATTTATGCATAAAAAGCATTTTTTAAATCAAGGTAGCTTAACTGCCTTCAGTTACCATGCTGAGATCCCAGGTACCTCCAGACCATCGCCTGTCATTCATTTGGAGCAAAGACAGACCTCAGGGGAGTCTGGGCCATCACAGTGTGTACCAGCTCACAGATGAAGGTAAAGTTGAAGGCAAAGGCAAATACACACACCAGATAATCAGCAATAGGTACCTCCATGCCGATGAAATATGGGTATCTCAGCCCCTTTCTTTCTCCTTAGCTAGGAGATAATCTGAGATAATTTCCAGATCTGATAAAATGTTATTCTATTAAAAAAAAACAACCCACAAACAAACCAACCCCCCCTCCAAAAAAAAACCCAAACATAACATGAAGAAGAAGGAAAAAATACAAAAAGAAAAAGCACCAGGAGAAAGAAAATTAGTATCAAGGGAAATGGTAGTGACAGTTGTCTTTTCCACTATTTCAGTCATTAATAAGTGGTAAAGAAGCTAAAAATTCCATTTAGAAAAAAACCCACTTCATATACTAGCAGTTTGGGGAGTCGGGAGAGTGGATAGATCACAGTTTGAGGAATAGAAGCGAGAGACAAAATTCAGCTTGTGGGATTCTCCAGCAGCAATAAAAGTGCAGGCTGAAAAGCTGCAACTGGGGAATGAGAAACAAATATCAGAAACAAGAGTGAAAGGAAAACCACAACGACACTACCAGGGCCTTCAAAGGCCTCCACAGGTCTGGAAGGTGCAAAAATGTACACCTTATTTATGCACTTAAGCAGGTTAGCAGTGTAGTCCTCATACATTTGATTCAACCTTTCCTTTGCAGTCCATCCTGATGTCCATGGCCGGGGGTTAGACTAGATGATCTTTCCAAACCAAACCATTCTATGGTCCTATGATCCTCTCTTTACCAGCTGATCTACTCGTTTTATTAAAAAACAGCTGTAACACACATCTGTCAAACTGAGATTTTTTTTTAATATCTCAGAATCTATGATTTTTTTTAATCAAGGTTGGCAGCAAAAGTTTGTTCTTCTTATTTAGGAAGGAAATTCTTTATCTAGGAAATGCAAGAGCAATACTTTAATAACTAGATGAAGAAACAAATTCTAATGTTAGATAATCTAGTTCACTCTTTGTTTGGGATGATATAAAATATCCATCAAAAACGGCTTCTATGACCTTAAATATGTTTTGAGCATTAGGACACAGAGATACAGAGCCAGTATCACTGACTCAGTGTACAGTGCTGTTATTTTGTGGGTCAAGAAAAATAATACTGAAAACTTACTGTTTAGAAAAGTTACAATAGGAAAATATTTCTCCATTTTAAATTTTCTTTCAGTTCATAAATCATTTATGGGAAAATCATAATATGATTTGCAAAATTTACTTACATGGAGGTGGAAGTTTCATAAAGGAGCATTGCTGAAAGCTATGTGAAAAATGAATTCATTGTAAAAATTAATCCAAACGTAACGAAAGGAATGTTCCTGGAAGAAAGTCATTACAGTGCAGATGACCCACCTACTCATAAAATGTATTATGAGCTAAGGGAAAATTTAGAATAACACTGCTTGTTTCCTTCTTTCAAGGATCTTTCTAAAAGGCTGAAGCAGATCAATGCCACTCTGGTAAAATGATTTCTTTAATAAGCTTATGATGCAGGGACTCTGTCTAAGGAAATGGGTCATTTTTATGATGTACAGAATAGTTGGAGGCTAATTATCAAATAGATCACAAGGGAAGCTATTAGGCATCCTGGACAGCATTTGAAGCCAAGACAAAGAGTGTCAACTAGCACACGTGTGTAACTGGCATTTAGCAAAAGCCATGCCCACAGCTTTACTGCTGTGGCATATCCCATATCACAGAATCACAGAAACACAGACTCACAGAATCACAGAGTGGTAGGGGTTGGAAGGGACCTTTAGAGATCATCTAGTCCAACCCCCCTGCAGAAGCAGGTTCACCTAGAGCAGGTCACATAGGAAGATGTCCAGGCGGGTCTTGAAGACCTCCAAGGAAAGAGACTCCACAACCCCTCTGGGTATCCTGTTCCACTGCTCCATCACCTCACAGTGACTGGCCCAGGGCAAAGGGCTCCCTCCTGCTCAGCACTACACAAGCTTTATTCAACAAAGGGTTTCATCTGTGGGATGATGACCACAATGACAAGCACTTTGGTCCTGCAAAATCTGCAAGCACCATTAAGGTTGCTTGCTGATGGAGGTACTGGGTTTTGCTCCACGAGGGTGCCTGTGCTTCTTGCTAGCCAAGACAAACACTGGTCCTCAGTGTAGAAAGAGGGCAAGGACAAAGCAGGCACTGCGGGAGAGGAGATTTTCCTCTCTGATATTTGTGGTTCCCCTTAGCTGTTTTTATTTTCTTCTTATTGCTACTACTGCTAATCAACATGTACAATTTCCTTATCTTTTGCCATGTAGTTTACTTAAAACAAATGCAATCAGTAATATTTGCTGATTTTAGCTTGACATAGATGTTCATGGAGGTTCACTGCTGGGCCATATATATATTGCAATACATTTAATTTATAATATATATCTAGATACATGGGAGAAAAGATAAAAAGAGAAAAAATAATTTTAAAAGCAGATTTATTGAGACAGGTAAGTTGATTCACTTTGATATCACTGTTTCTGCCACTATAAAGGTTTTTTGGTCTTTCTGTCTGCTCCACCTACCACATGAGCACTTCTCTGGATGAGCAAGGGTCTGCTGCAGGATGCTGTCCTCCTATTCCCCATTCTTATCTCTGAAGTCTGAACAGCTTCCACCACAGCAAGTGGCCCATGCTATGCAAGCTTACACAAAGATCGAGGGTTTGTGGGACTGAGAGTTTCCTGAGTCATTCCAGAATTGCTGGGGTAACTCCAGCTACGTTAAAAGATGAGGATTTGATCCTCTGTCCTTAGAGAGATTAGTTTTATGAAGCAGTTATGCAATTCAGAAAAATGAAAGCTATGGACCCCCATTATTCTTCTCCTGTTTTACTGTATTTAGCCAGACTGTCGTAACACTAATATATGTGATAAACAACTGAAATGTTCTAATCCACCAAGGCCATGTGGTGGGCATGCATGGGCAATTGTTATTTCCATATATGATGCAGTGTTTTCAAACACTGTGACACCAGTGCAAAAGTTAACGTGCTGACAGAAATGTGCCAGCTTTTAGAGTAGGTACTTAAAATGTTCTGTATTGCAAAAATTCCATCACTCAAAATTTAAAGCTGCCTTCACAGTTGTTTGCGTTGATGAATTACCATAATCTCTTGAACAGACTTTCTCCACATATCTTTGCACGACAGAGTCAGGGCATAAAGTTTCTATCATTCCAATAATATGAAGACTTTTCTGCAGTCTTTTCAACAGTGGATGATCTATGTGTGCAGCATATCTCTACCATTGATGCAAACTCATGGAGTTCTCTTCTTACAGATGCATTTTTGTTTCATTGATCTTTGTAAAAAATAATGAAGAGCAAGAAACTCTACTAGCACTCATCTCTGACTTTCTTTTCCCTCTGAGAGGATTTTCCCCCTTTGCTTACAACATCCAAAAATGGATGGGATTCTTGGTGAATTCCATGGCATCGGAGAAAGGCAAAAGAGAGCCACCACGTGTCCCTTCCTGCAACCTAATGCCTTCAAGCCAACTTTCATCACCCAGGAGACTTAAATATTCAAGCAGGTATCCACAAAGGAGATCTAGAGGCCCTGTGAAGTGGAGAAGGCGGTGACAAGAGGTAGCTGGCAGGTGCCACTAGGTATCTGGGACCTGGAAGCAGAGCAGGACAGGAGACTGGTGTCTCCCTCCTCTCTTCTTTGCAGCCTTCCTGCTCCCCATCACAGCCCTAATCTCCCTGCTGGCATCCAGGAGAACTTGTCTGCAGGAAGAGCAGACTGACCCTCTCCATGAGTCCTGCATACAAAACACACAGAACATACGGTCCCAGCTCCTTGCTGGCATTCTACCATGAGTGCTTTGATCATGATGAATTGGGGACTTGAAACAAAATGGAATTGGAAACAATGACCATTTATGCCCTGGAACTAGTTATTAATTGTAGTCAACTAATGTTGTAGGCATAGTAACTGGAGACAAGATAGAGACTATTACTAACCATCTGATCCAATGCTGTGCCCTGAATCTGAGGCTAATCGTGAAAATATTTCTCTCACACCCACTCACTACCACAACAACAAATGCAGCCAAGTGTAATAAATTTTCCTTTTTTTTTTTTCCTGGTTGCTCCCCCTATGTCCAGAGTTTACTGCCTTTCAGTTCATTCCAACAAGAACAGTGTAAATTCTTCTCTAGCTGCTGCATTATCAGTAATTACACAGCTTGAGTGTTATTTTGCCTGGATTTAACACCCAAGAAGCTATTATTGGATAAATAGAAACAGTGGGAATAAGAAAAAAGATCAATGCATTAAAAATCAAGCACAACCAGGTCTTTTAAATACACTTCACTTGAAAGTCTTAGTCTTAATGGGAGTGCCAACGTGGCTCCTCTGTTCCGGATAGCTTGCCAAGCTAACAGTGTGGTTGTGATTGATCTTCTGCCTTTAACTCCTCATCTGGCCTGTTCTAATGGTACAGTATCTCACCCACAGGCATTAACACATGCTTGGGCCCAAGACAACAATGTCATGAAGTTAACGTTCACCAAACTTCCCATGCTTTGCTTACTAGTGCTCTCAAGTCCTTCTCTACAATAGTCCAACCAATAATAGTCTTTTCCTCTCAAAACCAGTCCTTGGCTATTTTCATGTCCACCTCTCCTCTTGAGGAGATTGGTTTATAGCTGTAACAGTTCAGTAACGTCACCAAAGACCTCCAGAACCATTTGTCAGAGCTTCCAATGGCCTGGACAATTGTTCTTTGACTACTCCCCTTTCCAGAGCTTTTCCCTGTGAACTTAACACGTAAAGCAATCTTCCATCCACTTATTTTGCACTATAGAGGTATTCAAGTAAGAGAAAGGCAATATACCAGAGTGAGAAACTCTTCCAATGAAACATAGTAACTCTTACAATGAAATGCACTATGAAAGTTAATAATCTACCAACTGGCACAAGCAGATCTTTTATGGCACTAAATTGACTTTACTAACATAAAATGCAGTGCTGGAATGTAGCAAATGCACCAAATCACTGCAAAAGAACAATTTCATATCCATAAATACAGATTTCCCATCCCAAATAAAACTATACCTTCTCTCAAAGACATGTGTTATGGCAAAGCTGTATTTTCTTTTAGGACTATTTGATTGGTCACTGCTTTACCATTGAAGTGGAAACGGAAGGAAGAAATAAAACTTCATGAGAAGAAGACTCTTAATCACAAAAGAGAAAAGGAATGCTTTGCGCTACTTTTGTAGAAGCAGTGACAAAAGCACGAAGGACAGCACCAGGGAAAGCAGAACTATTATGGTTTAACATGAAACACTGTTCAGCACTCTGAGATAAAGTGATACAGTTGAGACAAATATTTTAAAAGCTCCTGGTGTTCTCACTGTATTTTCCCTTTGAAATTCCTAAATAATATAATTCACAATTAAGTAGTAACACAGTGGTCAAGAAGTATGCCTGAATTATTAAGAAAATAACATTACATTTTCACTTCTCATTTGCAATGAAGTGAGATGATACACTAAGGTCATTGGTGCTTTCTTGTAAATTCTCTTTGCAGTAGCTGAAAATGCCTGTCAAACACAGTAGTGCAGCACACACTCAGCTCATGTGGCGTGAAATGCCAACTGCTTTTAGACCAAGCAGACACAAAGACAGAAAGGATTATCACTGAAGTCTTGGAAGTGCAGTGTTGCTTACCTGACCTTGCACACCAAGTACTCAGAGAAGTATGAATGCTATAGATTTTTACAGATACACTCTGAAATATTCTAGTGATGATCTACATTTCAGTATTGACCCATTCACATCTAACCCAATCATGAAAACGACTACCAAAATACACCCAGGAAGAGCCTTCAGTCACAGTTCCATGCTTCATGATAACCATCCTGCACACTGGTGGATAAGTCAGAAATGGAACTTTGACCCAGATCACAAACAGACACACAATTACATTTTTGTGAAATAAGCCAAGCCATTATGTTTTTATGCAGGCTGCAGAAGATCCAAATAATATGTGACACTCAAAAATCTTGTTGGCACAAGGTTAACCCCCAAAGTTTGAAAGATTAGAAGTCAACAATGGATGAGTCCTTTGCTCCACATTGCCATAGCATTTCAGATCTGATAACCAGGACCAAGAAGTTAGATGGATTCCTGATGAACTTTGAATTTAGTAGGAAGAAAATAAATCTTGTAACAGCAACTCAGTTAGAGAAAAGTTTGTTAACCAAGGAGTGGCCTTGCCTTCAGAAAAATTAGTAAGGTGTTCAATATACTGTCTGTGTTTCCCATAACTGGTCTGGACTGTACTTGATAAATACCTTGTGAGATTGGAACTGCTCAGTCGGAAAATAAACAGAAATTCGCATTTCAGAAACACTCAGAATTAAGGAAATAAAGATTTGACCAACAAATGGGACGAATGAAGAGGACCTGACACAGCCATTCACCTTCCTTGTGTGCTCACTCAAGTCTGTGAAAGGCAAAACAATTTCTTCCACTTTTGCTATAACGCAAATTGTTCCTATCTGATCTCTCTTTTCAACAAAAGACAGAACAGGGCCTAATGCTCTTTAAAAACAGCACTGTTAACATGTTACTAAGTCCCTAAACAGCATGTTTTTACAGATATTTCAGGTAGGAATAACCATTTGTTGCAGCAGACTGAGATTGTTGCCAGTGTTCAGCTCTCATTAGTCATACACTAATATAAAAACAGCAATATGATTTTGGAGAAGGATATTCTCTAATGTAAACATTTTATAAATTAAGGGATTTTTTTTTACATTGCTGTGTATCTTCCACACACCCACATAAGTATGGCATAAAGCAATCTGTCCATGAGGATAAGAGAGAACCTTCCATATTTTCCCAGTCTGTTAGAATGAGAAAATAAGAACTGAAATTGTTCTATTTCCTGCCTGTGTTTGAAGTGTCATTGAACTGAACTCTGGATAACATCCAGGAATCTAAAGTCCCCTCTTTGACTAAGTGTATATTTCCTAGGATGGTGCTGGCATTAGACCACAGCTGCATCTCACAGATACCCTGCCTTCAGGTTAAGAGCAATATATTACAAATTACTCAAAAGAGGTGAACCACAAACCCCTGTAGTAATGGTGATTGGAATGCAAATTGGAACACATTGTTTGTGTTATGATCAGTCCAAACTATAAATCCAAAGGTTCTCTTCTAGTAAACACCCCACCTGGCCGTAACTTCACTAGAGGCATATGCGTATTACTTACAAGACGCAGACAGAACAGCATGTGGTGAAACAGAAGAAACATATGGTTTATGGCTCTTGCCTATGCCCTGTTTGACAGTTGTGGATTTAATAAAGCAAGTTGGCTTAGGTTAAATTACTGGTGCAAAACCAATCAGACATACTTGGGCACGTGCACATGCCCACGTGGGCAGGGAGCCCAATGCTCTTGTGTGTGTAGGAGACAAATGCACATGGTATGGATGTACTCTCTCTTCACTTGCTGATGCTAAGGGAAGGATCCAAGGTAAAAGATGGCAGTCACTAAACCACAGGGAGAAGCAAAGCTGGGCAAAGGCAAAGATAATAGAGAAAAAAGAAGGGAAATTGGAATACAGAATAAAGAGAGGAAATTAAAAACTGACGGTACACATAGCAGAAGGATAAATCTGTGGCTAACGTACGGGACAAAAAGTCCTTGCCAAGCACCATGTGTAACCACAGTCACATCTTCCCTTATTATTTCAGTTAACATATCTGCCAAGTGAGGGAAATACTGAGCTAGTGCAGGTAGGAAAGAACACACCAAGTCCTGGGAATAACACTGCTCACTTGCTGTTAGCACAAAATAAACAAATGGTGTCTCAATCTTTTTTGGTTCAAAAGCCAAATAAAGCCCGTTATTTTGAAGAGGTCAGAGCTATAATGAACACCTGCTGACATGACTTCTGCTCTATTTCACTCTGCACCCCAAAATCACCTGAGAAGGTCCAACTCTCCTCTGCTTCTTCCTGCCAGTCCCCATGAGTGCAGCCGTGGGGAGACTAAAGGATCACTGCTGCTTGGGATGGACCTTGGGTGACAGGGACCAGTGGGTGCAAGTGAAAGCAGCCCCTGGCCAGTCCATCCTCAATGGGAGCCAGGACCAGCAGCTGTCCCTAGCTGTTTACTCTCAGCTTCTCCTTTCCTTCTTCTGCCACAAACAACTCAGGGCAGCAAATGTGCAAAGCCATCACCTGCAAAAGGCATTCCTGGGCAAGAATAGCTCCACTTGGCTCTTTTAGCCACTTCCATAAAGAAACAACAGTTTGAGGAGACCAAAGTCCCTTTTTCCTCCCTTCCACCTGGTACAGCAGGGCAACAGCCAAGCCAGGCAGAGATACAGGTTGCCGGGTCCCCAGCTCACACCATGGCCATGACTGCAGAGCCCAGCAGTAGCCACACTGCACATACTAACGTGCTGCTTCGTGCTTTCCACTAAAGGACTCTCCTGATGCAGCTCGGGGACCATATTTTCAAACACACTGAAATACAGCTTTTCCTCCTAAACAAAGCTGTTCAAAGGCACCAAAAGTGATGAGCACTCAGTCCTAAGTAAAGGAAGCCCCAGCCCACCCCAAAAAAAATTGCTGCCTTTCACTGCATCCCAAAAAATAGCTGTTGTTCCAGAAACTACTCCAGGCTTCTTCAAAGCAGCTGGTAGATTTGAAAGCTGTCTTTTACATTTCTACAGTATCTCTGCTGAACTAGCCAGTAACCCCATCTCCTAATTTGGTAGCGGTTCTCTGGCTTCTCTTGCTGTGGAGTGCGTGTTTCCTTGCAGCCCGAGGAAACTGCTGCCAGGCAAGGATCTGTCTCAACACAGCAAGAGGCAGTGGAGCAGTATTTCTAGGATGATGAAACCTACACCCCAGATGTCTCAGACCCATACACAGTAAAAGAGTAAGCAAGCATGAAAAGAGAATGAGTGTCTAGGTACAGCCCAGACCACAAATAAGACTCTTAAAAAAAATTCCAAAACCAGCATTGATACCTAATTTTGCCCCACAGGGTGACAAAGCACAGTTCTTTCTAATATTTTGGGGACAGATACCTCCTCTTCTGTCTCCCACATCCACCCCTTGGTTCAGGAAAGCCCTAGACTCAGCTGTAGCTTCTTGTCTCTCAGGCATACATGCTAAGCAGCAGGCCTAATAAAAGGCTCTAATGGGAAACACCCCAAATTTGCGGCTAGGTTATCACAGCACTAAGTTGTGTACAGCAGAAACCTGAATCAAGCTCCTTCTTACTCGGGAGAAGGGTAGGGAGAGGTCCATTTCTAGTAATTCATGGGGTTTTTTTGCTTTCATATCTGTATTTGTTAGCAGGAGTCCTACCTCAGACTCAACAAAGATCCTTGCTGAAACTCTATTTTAAAAAATAGGTATTGCAGAAAGCTTCTGTTTGCATAAATTAGCATTCTCTGATACAATGTATACTTTCACAAATTTGAAACCCACCTCTACAGAAGTTTCTCCTTCCAGCATACCATCTGCAAGTGTGGAACAGCTTCAGGGTGATGACAGTAAGTATTAGTGTGCTTCTCCTACAAGAAGCACATCCAAACACAAAGGCAGAGGGAATTCTCCCTATATTTCAGCTGTAAAGATCCTATAGACAAGTACTGAAAAGTAACTGCAACGAGTCTTGTTACCCTTACGGGATGGAAACATAAATTCCAAATAATTTAAGGGGAGCCAAAGAGGAGAAGCATCCAGGCAGGATAAAAAACTCCAGCTGCATGCTGACCACAACAGAAATCAAGACAAGTGTTCAAAGAGCTGTGCCAAGCATCCAGATGCTGCTGCTGGCATCAGAAGATCTTCCACAGTCTGATAGCATCTGGTTTCGGAGACTGCAGCCAAAGCCTGAACATAAAGAAGAGAACTGAAGAAAGAGAACACAAGTTTGATGCACTACTATACCAGGGCCAGTGACCTTGAGATTATTAGAATCAGCATCTGCAAAAATCTGACTGCTCATGTAGAGAGGGCCATTGCAGGCAATTCATTAGGATACCTGGATGAGAAAGAAAGACTGCTTGAGAGCATGGAGCCAAAGTTCCCTCTTAAGTATTTGTGCATAGTGTCTTGTTTCTACTTCTGTCATTACTGAAGCAACCAGGGCTGCTCAAGTATTTTCTGTGTCTGTACCTATCCTCCTTCATTTCAAATTGCTGCTCACCCTCTGCTGCTGACACTCTCCTTCAGCCTCCTGGCATGTGGTTTGGCCATTGCATCAAAAAGGTGTCTCAAACTGACCAGCTGTTACACATCAAGAAACTGCTGGCAACATGAAGTGTTCCCTTTATTAACTGTCTCCAAGGATTGCTCTTCAGGCACTTCAAGCAAGTTCATCATCCAGAAAACATAAGATGCATACACTCTCTCCACTCCAGGCTTGTTGAGACACATATAAAACAGGTCACCAATGAGTTGGTGAGTTTCCCCCTCTACTGTGTTCTGATGAGACCCCACCTTGAGTATTACATCCAGTTCAGGGGGTACTCAGTAAAAAAAGACATGAATCTGCTAGACCAGGTCTAGAGGAAGGCCACTAAAGCGATCAGAGGGATTGAACACCTCCTCTGTGAATAAATACTGAGAGCTGGGGTTGTTCAGTCTGGAGAAAACTCGGGGGATACCTTCCAGTATTGTAGCCTTTCAATACTTAAAGAGGGTCTAGAAGAAAGACGCAGAGAGGCTTTTTACCAAGGCCTGGTAGCAACAGAACAAGGACCAATGTTTTTAAACGGAAAGAGAGTGGGTTTAAATGGGATATAAGGAAGAACTTCTTTGTGATGAGGGTGATGAGACATGGGAACTAGTTGCTCAGAGAGGCTGTGGATGCCCCATCCCTGGAAGTATTCAAGGCAAGGTTGGATAGGGCTTAATCTAGTGGAAGATGTCCCTGCTTATGGTAGAAGGGTTGGACTAAGTAATCTTTAAGGTCTTTCCAACACAAACCATTCTGTGATCCTGTGATTCTGAGTAGTACTTAGACTTGGCAGGGAGAATAGAATAGAATAGAATAGAATAGAATAGAATAGAATAGAATAGAATAGAATAGAATAGAATAGAATAGAATGGAATGGAATGGAATGGAATGGAATGGAATGGAATGGAATGGAATGGAATAGAATAATTATGGTTGGAAAAGACCTTTAAGATCAAGTCCAACCGCTAGCCTCACACTGCCAGGCCCATCACTCAAATAAACCATGTCCCTCAGCAACTCATGTATGTGTCTTTTGAATATCTCCAGGGATGGTGACTCCACCACCTCTCTGGGCAGCCTGTTCCAATGCTTAATAACCCTCTCAGTGAAAAAGTTCTTCTTAATGTCCAATTTAAACCTCCCCTGGCACAACCTCAACCCATTTCCTCATATCCTATCATTCATTACTGGGGAAACTGATACCCACTCACAACAGCTCCCCTGTATAGAATTAATTAAGATGGAGCATCACCAGGAAGCAGAAAACATTCTCTGATATTAAAAGGTTTCAAAGAGAGAATTTCAAGGATGGATAGTGTTGGAGTGCAAGTCTGCTAGGAGATCCCCTTCACAGGTCTTCACTCACTGCATTAGTAAATCTAGTTCTCAGGAGAGAGAGAAGCTTGTTCTCAATATGGGATGTGGACTGTATTACCAACAGGATGGTTGTTCCTCTTTCTTACATTCAGAAAAGGATGCAACAACTACCTTGTTCCTGGTAAGGTCCTTAGTTCTCAAATGACCCCAAAAGAAAAACAATGCAGATATTTTTTTCAGTAACTCTCTTTCAGTAATCTCTCTATTCTCCATTACTGTCTCTATTAAAAGACCCTTCACACTACCAGAACAAACAAAAAGTCTAGCCTGGACCAGTATCTCCACATGGCCAAGTACTGCAACACCAGAGGGACACATGTGCAGAGTAGAGGACATGACTATATACCTAGGGTGTATTAGAAGGGATGTGGGCAGTAGATCGAGAGAGGTTCTCCTCTCTACTCTGCCCTCATGAGACTGCATGTGGAATAGTGGGTCCAGTTCTGGGCCCCTCAGTTCAAGGAGGACAGGGAGCTGCTGGAAAGTTCAGCACAAGGCCATCAAGATGATGAAGTGGAGCATCTCCCTTATGATGAAAGGCTGAGGGAGCTGGGGCTCTTCAGCTTGGAGGAGACTGAGAGGTGACCTCATTAATGTTTAGAAATATGTACAGGGTGGTTGTCAGAAGGATGGAGCCAGGCTCTTCTACATGATGGCCAATGATAGGACAAGGGGCAATGGGTGTAAACTGGAGCACAAGAGGTTCCAAAGAAACACAAGGAAGAAGTTTTTCACTGTGAGGGTGATGGAGCACTGGAACAGGCTGCCCAGATGGGTATGGAGTCTCCTTCTCTGGAGACATTCAAAACCCACCTGGAAGAGTTCCTGTGTGATCTACTCTAGGTGGTCCTGCTCTGGCAGGGGGGTTGGACTAGATGATCTCTTGAGGTCCTTTCCAGCCCTTGAGGTTCCGTGATTCTGTGATACCTGTTGGCGGAGGGGCGATTTTGGAACACATTAGACTCAATGTCCATTTGTACACTGAACACATCAGGTGTGCTTTGGAAGCACATCTTCTAGGTGAGTTTCACCTAAAATGAATGCAGGTTGTGGGCCCTGAGGCTGCTCCCAGGCAAACAAAGCAAGGGAGGCAAGGATGGATCAGGCAACTGCTTCAAAAGCTCTGTTTCTGGTTTATTCTTTATTCTTTCTCTATAATTCCTAAAAAATTACTTGCATTTGTGACAGTTACCGAACTGTGTTTGTACAAAATTATCTACTATAAACCCAAGTTCACATTCCTAAGACACAGTAGATTACTTAGACGCACTATCAGCAGTGAAAAATTAGACACTAGAAATCAGAACTGTGCCCAGGTTTTTTCTTTTTTCCTAGAGGTTCAGGTCACCAATTATTGTCAAATATATCCCATCCTCCAAACCACAATTAATACCTCCATCACATTTTCTTTCAACTTTCCAGATCACCAGTGAGCTTCAAATGAGATGCTGATTTTGACTAAGCACCTCAGATGAAGATGTTGTTTTCCTCCACTTCACAGAACAAAAAGTTATAGTAGGAAGTGGGCCCTTGAGGGTCAACGTTGATCACAGCTCCCACGGGATCATGGAACAAAGGGGCAAGGTATGCCAGCGATCCAGACTGAATGATACAAAAGAGGCCAGGTTAGAGCTGACAAAAATCACGTGTGATGCCTCACCAACCCTTTGTGGGTCTCACCTGTGTGCTTCAAGTGCATTTATTTTCTTTCTTGATTGGACTCTCATAACTGAAATTACAAGTTGACCATGACCTAGAAATGGGTTTTTTTGCCAAAATTACATAAGCTCTTTGATTCCTCTTATATCTACTCAGCAAAATAAACACTGCTAGGACAAAGGTGAAGAATGATGAGAAAGGTGAGAAAAGGGCCAGAAACTGCTGGCTTTAGGGCAGTCCTAGTTACAGCACCTCCCACCTCAGGCCTGAGGACTCTGGAGTTGATGGCAACACAATAGACAAACTGTACTGAAGACGGAGATGTGCTCCTAAAAGGAGTCAGCCAACAATCCTATCTAGTCAAGCATTTCCCAGAGCTTTTCTTGCTTTGGTAAGACTTCATCAAACCTAAAACATGCCAACTTGTTAAATCGTTTTGATTGCTCTAATAAATTTATATTTTTTAATCATTCTACTCACAATTAGAATTTAAAACTCTTGAAAGTATTCCTCTTCCCACATGCAGTAGAAAGTTATGCGTGATAGAGAAGTTTCTTACAATACTCTCCCCCTCATTTATCATATCTTGAATAACTCACTTTGGCCTTTGCCCAGAAATAACAGAGCTATTCCCATGCTAGTACAGATAACACTTTTCTTAATATCATCCTAGATTTTCTTCTCTATTTGACATTATATACACAGAAAAGAAACATGGACAGATACATTAAAATGCACTAAATTAAGGAACTACAAGGAAACAGGAAATAGGTTTTCTGCAACTTTAAATAATGGAAACAGAATGTGATCACATCAAAGCAAAACCCAGAGCAAGAAGACAGTCAATTCAGCATGAAATCAAACAAATATGCAAGGAATGAGGTCTATAAGAAGGTCCAGATCTCTTTTAAGGATTCAGGTTCAAAGGGGAAGCAAGGTGACAGGACACGGCTCATAAGCCTTCTCACTCCCATGGAGGTTAGGAACTGGTTGTCAACAGAAGGAATAAAGAACATCTAGCAAAATCCTACAAAATGAATTGGCTACTGCCAGCAGCTTGCTGAAACAGGCCAAAGGCATTTAGAGACTGTAAGAGATTAATATCTCTACCTCTGATCTGCAGTATTTCATGAGGACCATGCTTATCATAAATTGATGTGTATTTTGCTTTTGCTATCTCACATTTAGGTTGGAATCCAAAAGGATATAAATTCTAAAAATGGGATAACATCAATCTGCTCAATTTTCATTTTCAGTAAGTCTACCCTGGAAGATTAACTACAGCCCAGTTTCAATATAGATATCAAAGGACTGTTCAGAAAAGACTGGGGGAAAATAATTAAATTCAAACACTGGACCCAGCTCACAAACTCACAATGACGACAAGATAAAAGAAAATAAAAGGGCAAAGCAAGGACAATAAGGAAGCACAATGTCATTTATTGCTTGAATTTTCCAGGCACAGTCCTAGTTATTTGTGAGTATACATTGTTTTGACTAGATGCCCAACTACTATGTAAAAATCATGGTGAAAACTTTAATGAGGACTTAGTGCACCACACCATAAATGCCAAACAAAGGTACAACGTTCTACATATATTTTTATATGCTTTTGTTAGGAATGTGTATTTTAAAATTGAATTAGCCAACATAAACAGCTGCATGAATCTCTTCCAGTACATGAGCAATCTTATAATATTTACCAGATTGTGGACTGGCATTCAGAGAAAAGGAAAAAAAAAAAGGTGTTCCATGTTTGGATGCAAGAAATCACATGCAAAACGTTGTCACCACTTGCTACCTCATCCCCTATGCTATATAGGTAAATTCGACTGGAAATATCTGCCTTCTATTTAGAGGCTGAGAGATCAGCCTGATGTTTTAATCAGACAGTGATGGCACTCATCCCAGGACAATCAGGTGATTTTTTTCAGTTTGCAGTATTTCATGATGGCACTGTTGTCCACCAGTGTGTATTTACCAGCAATGACATTTCACAGTTTGAACCAAAGAAATCAGAATTAAGATAACACTTGATCCTATATATTGGTAGAACTAGGTCAATAGCTATTTTATTTTTGGAGCAAAGGAAGTTTGAGCAAGATTAACTTGGCCAATTAGTACAAAATGTATTCATAATTTTTTCATGTGTATTGGCTTATATGCTTATCCCTGCTTTAACATTTTAGTACCAAAATTCAATGCATTATTCTGAGGCAGAGAACCTTATTAAAATTTGACCTTCACTACTAACTCCATCTAGTTAAGTTCCTGTATCAGAAATGTAAATTACACATCATGTGCTCACAGGTGTGTGTACATATTGCATATGAGTATTTATGCATTTCTGACCCATAAAGCCAAAATTCTGCTTTTGCAAGTTTCTTAGGAAAAAAAAAAACAAAAAAAAACCTGCAACAGTCAACATTTGTCTGATAAAGCCCACCTAGAAGAGCGTGTCCAGCAGGTGGAGAGAGGTTCTGCTTCCCCTCTGCTCTGTCCTGCGGAGGCCTCATCTGGAGTCCTGTGGCCAGTCCTGGGCTCTCCAGCTCAAGAGGGACAGAGAACTTCTAGAAAGAGTTCAGCACAGGGCCACAAAGGTAGTCAGGGGACTGGTGCATCTTTCTTATGAGGAGAGGCTGCAGAACCTGAGGCTGTTCAGCTTGGAGGAAACTGAGGGGGGACCTTGTTAATACTTACAAGTATTTAAAAGGTGCATATCAAGAGGATGGGGCAGCACTTTTTTCTGTAGTGTCCAGTGACAGGACAAGGGGTAACAGAAAGAAGCTGAAACACAAAAGATTCCACTTAAACATAAGGAAAAACATCTTCCCTGTGAGGGTGAGGAAGCACAGGCACAGGCTGCCCAGGGAGGGTGTGGAGTTTCCTCCTTGGACAGTTTTCAAAACCCACCTGGTCATGTTCCTGTGTGACTTCATCTACGTGAACCTGCTTTAGCAGTGGGGATTGGACTAGATGATCTCTAGAAGAGCCTTCAAACCCCTACCATTCTGTGATTCTGTGTGATTCTGTGATCTCTCTTATAAGAAGCATGCAATCTTTCTACCTTCTTTACAACACAATAAAAGACAGTTTCTTTGTTAATATTTCTCAGCAATATCCTGCCAATACTTAGCTCAAACAACCCCTCAGCTGCAATTTTTTTCTCCATTGATGTTGTTCATAGTACTTGTTCTGATTTTGTGCTTAATTTCCTAATGCTTTTCCCTTGACCACTCAGATCACTTTTCCCTTGACCACTCTGGTTATCAGAAGACAGGAGATACCTCAAAGTTAAACCTCTATGCCAGTCAAAGGACAGCATTTTGGAGAGCAGAGATATCTCAAGTTTTCAGATGTCTTTATAATGCCCGTCTTACTTATAATATAAGTTATAATAGTAATGTTTCATATAGCCCACAATAATGCATTTTCTATTCAGTATGAAAAATAGAAAGCCAAGGGAAAAAAAAAGGAATCACACTTTCAAACAGGTTATGTATCCAACATCTGGAGCCAATGTATCTAACAAAATTACTGTGAGTGTTCGTTTAAGTTTAATGCATTTAATTCTGTGCTTAACAAAAAATAATCACAAATTGGTTTATTTCAGCTACAAGATGCTGTGGTAGATACAGGAACGGTTGGCCTCAATGCAGGTCAATCTGGATCATGTTCTGTTCATGCCTAATACATTAATCTGAGGAACATGCATGGAAAGTTTCTCTCTGTATCTGCATTTGATAAAATGCAAAATGCTAAAGCATTATGTATAGATAAAGAAATATGTATTTTTCACCACTGATGGTCTATTAAGAAACGCAAATTTTGGTCTTCAAAATTTGTAAAGCAGATTATTTAACATTTAAGGATTTGATGTCCCCTTTGTGATTTTCTATGTTATGTTCACACGCATTATTGCCCTTTTGTAAAAATAACTTTATTTATTTTAAAAATATAAATGTTGTATGATGAACAAAAATAACAGTCGCCTCAGCTGGATTTCCTGCCACCCTGATTCCAATGCTGAAAGATGAGGAAGAGCAAAATCTTAACAACTGGATATGTGTTCACATTTTGCAAACAAGGTGAGAGAAGGATGGCAATGGAGATTGTATTTCATCAAACTAACTGCTCTCATCTAACATAAACACAAAAAAGCTTCCCTTCTATCTATCATGCAACAATCGCTACGGGTTTTCTCCATCATGCATTCAATTAATCAAAGAAATCTCAAGTTTGGTTAAATCCATCCTGAATTTTAGAAAGTTACACAGTTTGTGGTCCAGTGAGGACATCTCTGGCACTTGGATAGCCCTTCATACATAACCTTTTTTTTCATAATTTCCAAACGATACCCTGGGAGGCAATGGAGTAGGAAAATGAACCCCTCTTCCTTCATTAGATGTACTGAGAAATGGCAGCAAAGACACACTCTTCAAGAGTTTCCAGAAAATGAAAATAGACACTAAACACTGAAAATTAAAGTCAACTAGAAAAAACTTCAGTTCACCATTCTGTTAGCCATAAAATAAACTCCCTGTTTTATATCAGCTGGAATAAGGTAAGGACAAAGCACTGGAACAGGCTGCCGAAATGGGTTGTGGAGTCTCCTTCTCTGAAGACATTCAAAACCCATCTGGATGAGTTCCTGTGTGACCTGCTCTAGGAGGTCTTGCTCTGGAAGGGGGGTGGCCTAGATGATCTTTCAAGGTCCCTTCCAACCCTTAAGATTCTCTGATCCTGTGATGCTGTGAAATGCTACTGTCATTTTTGGAACTACTTTTTACAAACCCACCATCACAAGTACGAAAGAAGCACTGTTCAGGAGGAAAATTAACCGGCAAACATCACATTTCTAGATTTTTTTTAACATTTACTACAAACTGATGAAACTTAGCAGTTTATAGTAAAATGATGCTTTGGGTGTCTTCTACTCCAAAGGAAACTATTGTACCTCAGGAAAAAAAAAAAAAAAAAGAAATAAAAAAACCCCAAAAAATGGAAAAAGAGAGAGATACTTCTGGCATAATATCCTGTTGGGAAGCTGGCAAAACTCAAAGCTTTATCAGACTGTGGTAAGCATCCTGTAACAACTTGGCTCATTTGATGCTCCTATAGAAGATTGCTTAAAAAGTTAAGATAGTGACTTTCATGAAATGTCTTCTGGAGACATTCAGCCTGGGGGTGGGGAGTTGTCTTTTAAAGATGGTAGCCTGCTTTATTTTGGACTGAGTATGTGTCAGTAACAGACACAAAGCTTCACCCAACTATTATGAAGAGTGATGCAATTAAACAGAAATTCAACAGAGATCCGGAAACCACTTTCTTGATTCCCTCTTTGGCTATTTGGTAGGAGAGACACAAAATAAAATTTCTGCTAGGTCATAAGACAAATGGTTTCTTAACATCAACTGTACATGTCTGGGTTTATTTAATACCCATAAGTGTAATGAATCCTAGTAGATTAATTATTTTTAAAATTTCTATGAACTATTGTACGAGTCCTTCAGCATAGTCACTTTCTGTCAAATGACGAGTTTGCTGCCTGCCAAGGTTGCAAGCACTTGGGGCAGGCAGAGATGACATAAATCCCCGTGCCTCTGATATGGAAGGATGTGTAGCAGAGCACTGAACAGGCTCAGATAGCTGCTAGTTACTCTGTCTCACACTTAACAAAGTTTCACAGAACACTAGCCTATAGCACCTGGCAGCACATTCAGAAATCCACATATATATATACATCATAGTATGGTAGAGGTGTGTAGAGATATATATATATATATATATATGCATGCATATATAGGTATGGATGCAGATATATTACATAGCAAGAGCAACATGCTTTTGAGATGGAAAATTTTTACATTAGTTTTCATATTTAATTTCCTCTACTGAAGTAAGTATTTACTATTTAGAAATGAAAAGCATTTACACACAACAAAACCAGCTGTTATATTTGGAAAGCTATCTCTAAAACACCATGTTAGTGTGAGCACAATTCTACAGAGAACATTTTTCATCTCTCCTAGTGTTTAGTTTTAAAAGTTTCCTAGAAAAAGTTTGGAATTTTTAAAGTAACAACTAGTGTATTCTTTAAAACTGCTTATTTATGTATAAAACATATTTGTGTACATGAAGTGGTAACATCTGTTAGCTGTCTTGGTGCTGCTTTGTTTTGATCCCATTCCTTGGACCACTATGAGATGCTTACTGTCCAGATTAGAGCTACTAATGCTGTGAGGTGGAGTGAGGTTTCATGTGCAGTTAGTTTCTGCAGAACTAACTGGAACTGGACATTCTAAGATGAGATTCGATTTCATGGAAAGATTTAACCAAATGCTTCACTTCAAGTGAAAAAAAGTAGAAAGTACAGCAAGAGAGACAGGTCACATAAGGACTATTTGCCAGGCTGTGCTGAATATTTGAGGTAGCACTTTTACAGGCACTCAGAACATCTGTTCTGCTTCCACTATTGATGGCACACTACAATATGGCAGTGATTTCTAAAAAAGGGGAGAAATGTCCTGGAGGTGTTACCGCCTTTAAGCCACGTGTTAGACTTTTGACAAAACCTTACAAAACAACATTACACTATACATACAATGCCATTATGCATTAAAGGCTTTAAACAGAATAGTCCAACCACGAGTCATTACTCATGAGCTGCAAAACCACAAAGGAATGATGTTGTTTATCTTAAGTCGACGTCAATAAAAGTCTTCCACAAAACTAGGCTGTCAGGTGTTTTCTGTAAGTCATACTGTTGGGGCAAGGTTTGTATTAATCTCTGTAGTCAAATCTCCTGTCAGGCAAATATCCAACTTGCAGTGGGCACCAGCAAGACAAAGTTCCACATATAACCTCTGCAGCCCCAAGAGTTGGTCCAAATTCTTGGCATGGTGCTCCTCTGACTGGGAATGCTGCAAAGCATGTGTGAGGGATGACTAAGTCACTTTCGCAGGAGCCATCTCAGGTTGAAACACAACAACATTAGCCATGTTGTCCTCTTGACAATATCCTGGCCCTTCTCTGCCATAATGAAGATATGGGTTCATTGAGTTGCATATAAAGCTATGCTTCTTCATTCATAAAATCTAGTCTTAATGTATAGAGTAGATGGTTGCACATATAAATTCCATCTCTGTAATATTTACTCTTCCATTTATCTCTTCAGCAATCCTTTAATATTTCTTCTGCTGTGCTTAATACAATAATGATGTGAAATGCTTTCTCTCAGGATACACAAAGTCTATAAACACAATGTGCAATTCCTTTGGGAATAGGGAAGTGCTTGTTTTCTAATATTATGAGACTTTCTTTTATAGTCCTATTAATTCACAAGTTAACAGGCTTTAAATCTGCCATTATTCCAATATTGTTCTGCCTCTCAAGCTACTGCGTCTTTTTCAAACATGTAAAAGAATAAAACTCCCTGTTTGGAGGAAGAAAACATTTCTATGAACAAAGGGTAAGGAGGCTGTTTCAGCCAGCAAATTGAACATTAAAAAAAACCAAAAGTCATCTGATAAAGATGTATTTTACCTTTAACGGCAAACAGTATTCTCATTAAGCACTTACCCGTACTTGGCCAAAAAACTCAGAAACAAGGAAAATCATTTAACAAAATTAGCAAGATTGTCCTCATGAACTGATGATGTGTCTGTTTTGAAATGATGCTTTTTTGAAGAGCAGTAGTCCCCTTCCCTTATATGATTTTGTTTGTATCAGGTTGTAGCAAAAGTAAATTAAACAGTCACAATACACAGAAGGCTTTCAAGCTTTTGATAAGATTCAAAACTTTATTCAAATAAATGGTCAGGAAAACTTCAAATAACTCCAAATTACTCCAAAATTCAGCAGCTCCCATCCTCACAGTGTGAAAAGGCAAGACTGGAAAAGATGTTATAAAAGGGCCGTTAACATACTGCAAATTCTTGAAACTTGGAAGAGCCTTGATTCCTGCAATGATTTACAGTTCCAAACGTATGTTTTTGTTGTGAAATTATGCTTCCTCAAGCTTTTTTTAGCCCTAAATTAGTACAATTATTTAGTAGTATAAATAGAAAAATGGGGAAAATTGTCCAAAAATGCAAGAACAAGGTCTGTGTGCCTCTCCCATGAAGCCCAAGCTGTCTAGATGGAATGGCTTTAGAGGACTTTATGCCAGCATAAAAAGTAAAAGCTGTTTAATCCAGTTGTATGCAAGGATAAGGTATCTGGAAATCATGCAGTCATGACCAGCTCCAAGCAAAGCCTCCTGCCTCTCTTCCCATGAGGGTGATAACACTGAAACTGCCCCTAAAAAGCTGGTATCACACGAACCATTCCGCTTTAGGAGAGATAAGTGGCCTCAAGAGCAGGCACCGAAGACACTAAGTTGAGAAAGAACAGATCTGAGCCATGAGCTGGGAGTTTTGCTGTAACATTATGCCAAATATGACATCACGCTTGAACAACAAACAAAAACTAATAATAGTTTCTGATCTTAATTTACACAACAGAGTTTTTACACATTTTTGGAATCTTACCAGATTGCCCAGGAGAATATCAATATTCCCCTCCAGCAACCTTAAAAACTGATAAAGTAAGTATCGCTGATAGAGACAGACAATTAATTGCTCTGCATGCGGTGAAGCATCCCACAAATGTTCCAGAGGTCATAACTATTGATTACCAGCTGCCAAAGACCATTCATCTATAGAGGGTAAAAATCAATATTTGGCCTTTTAAAAAGGCCAAGTTCTTGCTGCTTCATTTCAATCCAGTGTTTTCTATAGTTAAAAAATTAAAAATCCTTACAGGATTTTTTAAAATGCTGTCAACATAACAGTTAGTCACCGGGAAAACTCCTTGCATTTTAAAAGAGAAACTAAACAGTCCTGACAGTTCCACCAAGGATATCAGAGCTTTCAGCAGTTCAGCTGAGGTTCCCATATGATGGTTCTCAAAGACAAGGAAAAAAATTATTGAGAAAAAGTCAATCAAGCAACTACTGAAGCCATGAAACTAATCTTTCTCTCTCTTACAGCAGTTCTTCTGGTGTTGATGCATTGCTGTCAGCCAACACCTTTGGCAAAAGCCAGCAGGTGGAATATACTACTTGAATTATTGTACTTTCACAGAGCAAGAATGTGCGCATCAGCAGCTCTCACGACAAACCTTCAATTTTATAATCATGGGATCACACAGTTAGGCTGCATAAAGTATTTAGGCAAGTCAAATGCGAGGATTCCAGTTAATGTTTGCACAGAAGATGGTTCGCATTTCAAATACTTGCAAGCATTCCCATCATGGTGCCATGAAAATCATTCTAATTTCAAGACTGGCTCACCGTTTCAGGCTAAATGTTGATATTTATAATAGAAACCGTTTAATGGCTCAC
The DNA here is from genome assembly GCF_028858725.1 of Colius striatus. Taxonomy (NCBI): domain Eukaryota; kingdom Metazoa; phylum Chordata; class Aves; order Coliiformes; family Coliidae; genus Colius; species Colius striatus. Next base: position 75,683,417 of record NC_084759.1, read on the forward strand.
AGCTCAGGACAGTCTTACTAAGCATCAACAAATGCGCCTTTCTGCTGATGTTATCCCTACAACTCTGGCCCAGAGCTGTTTCATCCTACTTGACAACCAACCAGTCCAGTGGACTGAAAAGGTCACCTTGGATCAACTAATTTCCCTTCATTTTGGACAGAAGGCCTTTCTAATTTCCCCCTAAATGCAAAAAAAAAACCCAAACAAACAAAAAAAAAAAACCCCAAACCTGAAGGTCAGTCTACCTTTTATCCTTTCCTCCAGTTTTAGTCACAGAGTCAGCCTAGGGGTTTGTGCTTTAATTTGAACCAAGTGTTGAATGCTTCAAGTTCTAAAAACAGATCCTAAGCTCAAAACTTCTAATAAGCTTACTTCCTTTTCTTTAAGCTTTCCCTCTTCGTTATTTTCATTCCATGAAAGAACAGTTCCGATGCAGCACAATAAAACAAACTCAGTAAGAAATCAGACTCTAGCAGGGTCCTAGGAGATATTACCCCTAATCTACTAGACAGTAAAAGATCACAGTGCCTAATCTAAATGCTCTATTCCTCTTTCCATACGTTTATAGATTTGCTTCTCTCCAAAGCATATAGCAAGTTCAATCAATATGGGGGGGGGGGGGGGGGAAGTCCATTAACATTATTTTTCATGAAATACAACTTTTAAGTACAATAACATGCTGCATCAAGAGTATCAAAATCTGACAAAAGCAGCTTAATGCCTACTTAAAAGAACTGATATGTAAATATGCTCCTCAAGCCATGGTGGTGAGATGGTGGGTTTGAGTGACTTTGGTCCACTACTACCACCATGTGCTGCCCTACAGCCTGTCTACAGGGAGCAGAGCCAGGGACACAGGAGGAGAGAAGCAGGAGCTCACTCCCTCCTGGGCCAGCAACCTGGGAGATTACTCAAAGCACCTCTCTCTGGGAGCCACCTGGAAGCTAAAACTCTATAATTCATTATTTAGTTCTAACTACTTCGCAGAACAGTCTGCAAAAGAGCTAATTAGCCTCATAAGCTAGCTAAAATGCTGAAGTGGGAAAGAAGAATTTAAGTGTACCCTTAGTAATACGTTTTTGTGATTTTAACTTTTTTAGTGACTTCATTCCATTCCTGTAAATCTGTATTTTAAGTAAACATGCTTTTATCATTAAATCTTCTCAGTGATAAAGCTGACTCAGAGTAATATGACACACACCAAGGCCTCCTTGTTTCCAGGGTACTGAGATATCTTTCCAGGATGAACTAGTCACTTTCTTTGTTTCTCACTGAAAAACTCAAAGCTTTCCTGAAAGCCTCCCAGCAATCTGCCACAGGGGCGCAAGGTTTTGGCTATAGCTTTTCAAAAGCTTTCTGCCTATGGAGCACAGCTTCTCTGAGCAGTGAAGACAGTGGGAGAAAGTCTCAGCACTCAAGCATCAAAAGAAATCATAGTCACACTCAGCTTTCCAGGAAAATAAAATAAAACAAAAAGATAAACCATGTTATAACAAATATTCAACAGGGTCCTCATGGAAATGAGCACACTGTACACCTAAACTCCAGGTACCACCTCACCTACGTATGAGTGGTTTGGTGCCTGTCTCACCAGTTTGAAGAGAAACAGGAGGGGAACATCTTGGTCAAGAGACTCAGCCTGAGTACAGGGCCTCCTCGTTAGGGTGGCTGATAGACTGACTAGCACAGACACATGGGAGATCCATTCACCAGTCCTCAAGCTGCCACAAGAGCGGATCATCCCTGTGGGCAGCCTGTGCTGCCTGCATGTGTGTATGGGATAGGGCTCTGAGTGCAGCCTATATGGATATGCTCTATCGATGTCTATATTTGACTTTCATCTTAAATAGCTGGAGAGGAGAAACAGGATCAATCCACTGAAACCCCTGTTCCTATGACTGCTCTGTGTCCTCTGTGTTGATCCATGTGTACATATATGTATATACACCATATATGTATATACACCATGTATATACATACACACACGTATATGTATATTGTGTGTCTATTGCGTATACATGCTGGACCTAGGGACACAGAGCTGCAGCAGCCTCACCTCTATTTAGCTGTTAGATTCTGCACCCCTTCCCCCTGTGCATGCTCTTGAAATACTACCAGACCTTCAGAGTCATGGATTTAAAAATCATTAGTACAGCTCAAAATCTAAAGAGTTATTGGAAAGCATAAAACAATTTTTTCTGAAGGCTGCATCAGCAGATACCAGCCTTAATCATAAAATGCTTTTTTGCAGCTCTGCATGATATCCCTGGATCCAGTTGAGTTATACGAACGACTACAGGAGGCTTTAAATGCCTTTACACAGCAATTTGCAACATGAAAAGGCACTGGCTTACTTCATACTGATGAAACGCCTACAGTCCCCTCTTTTAGCATCACAGGAGGTGATTAAAAAAATCACACTCAATTCTGGATTCTTGTAAAAACCAGCTTCACCACCTTGAACACGTATATCTGAAAGTTGTTAAAGAGTAACGCAGACAAAACAAGGACTTGGACTAATTCCAGATTTTAAAAATATATATCTATAGGTAGCTAGGAAAAGTTCAGAGGTCAATCTTTATCAAGAAAATACTACAAAAACACATTTGGCAAAACTGTTTCCTGCTCTCTGAGAAACCATTTCAGCTGTGGAGTACAATTGAGGACATTAGGCAAGAAAACACAGGGACAATTTATTTACTGGCTCAAAGTAATAGGAAAAATCTAGGAAAAATCAAAATGAGAAACCAGTCTCAAATACCTTGATCCTGAGAGTGAAATGTATTTAGAAACCAGAGGTTCTCTGTTGAGTACTAGGTATTACTTTTCATTGCAGTATAAAAAAAGCCGCAAAAAAGGAAAAGGAACATATTCTTCTCTGTTAGGTTCAGCTTGAAAAAACAGTAAGCTTTGGTTCTTGGTGTTTACTGTGGATGAGATAAACTCTGCTTTGGGGGTTTGAGTCAGCTGTGAACATGGAGGGTTTTGAGGTCATGATAATTTTGTGTGGGAATGAAGGTTCTTTGGTAGAGGTCCAGCCCCTGAGAAAGGATTTCACACAAAGTTTACTGAAGCCTTTCTCTGTCTACAGATAGCTTTATGTGAGGTCCAGAGGACCATGCAACATGACTTTCTCCTATAGAGCTGGAACTCCAGGACCTGATGACAGCAGTCTCCATCACAAGCAAGATCCTGTATGTGCACTGTCAAAGTGCACAACTTTCTTCAGGGTCCATGAATAAAAACTCTTCCATGAGAGGTACGGACTGAATCGAGACATCAAAAACATAATGGATGGATAAAAATATAATGGATAATATGGCTACTATAGGTAGCCCTTCTACTAATGTGCAGTAAAAAGCACTGTAAATAGGTACAGACATTTAAGGCTGTGGTTATTCAGCAAGTATGAGATCAAGGCCAAGCCATAACTTAAAAATCTAAGTTAAGGGAACAGTCAGCAAAAGAACTGAAATTACTTGAGTGCACATGACTAAAGACGTACATCTCCAATACAGGTTTACAGTCTGCTGCCTTGTTCTATCTGTGGCTGCTGCTTCAGGAAACAGAAGTGGCAAAAAGACTCGGTATTCTTGAAGAGGCTATGCTTATGAAGGTTAGAAACTTTCTTCTCCAGATACAGACCTGTTACAGCTAGTCATGTCTCATCTGAAGGTAGGAGTTCTCTGATGTCCTCTATTAAAGCCATTTAAGCTAATGTAAGAAACACACTTCAGCCCCTGCCTAATGGCATCAACCTGCACCACATGCCATCCAGGCCAGGAGATCAGTAGTGCATGTACAGTGAGCCTCCTCAGCAAAGGAATGGCCTGAGATGGGCACAGGTTTCCCTTGGGGAGGCAGAATGATGCTTCCCAAGGGTGAATGAGCAAGGAAAAGACTGCTATTGAGCTTAGTTTAGTTTGCATCCTATCGTTCAGCTCTGACAATCTGAATATAAACAGATTTTTATCTTACTTCAGTTTGAGTCAAGGAACACTTTAATATGTGCTGAAGAATACATACATAGCATATAGTGGTTACACCATGTTTTAACAATTCCTCCACTACAGGGCATGAAATAAATTAATGTTTCCTACTAAAATAATGGTTTGCATTCATGTTGAGGTTGATTCTCAATGTGAATTTTCAGTAGTCTACCTCTGGAGGTTAAAATTCAAAAGTAAGCTTTTCACCATTTATGGCTTGTGTTTTCTTGTTTACTTTGCACTCCGACTTCAGAGACACAAGGCCAGGTAATTAGAGTCTTGGTTCTTCCAACATCAGAGTTGTGTTACTGTGCATGGGTTTCCAACACTAACAAAATTACTTGTATCCAAAATAAAACTGGTAAATGAAATTAGGAAAAATACTTCATAGCAGTAACACAGCTATTCACAGAGGCTTACATGCCCTGTTTCACATTTTGAAAAATTAATTTGGAAGCCAAATGGCATAATCTTGTCTCTTTAAGAAAATTCAGATTTGCCATACTAAATGGCACAAATAAGTATGAAATATAAATCACATCTATTGCACTTATCTGGCATTTTTTAATCCTAAGATTGCAAAATTAAACTGTTTGATAGCAAAGTCACACTGCTGACTGCTGAAACATCAGCTGTTCATGGGTTTCATTGGGCCGTATAAGGAGTGGCACAGGATGGGGGCACACTGGGGACATGCACGTGCATGCAGGTCACCCTTCGGGATGCTTTCATGTGCCTTGTCACAGCAAACTGTTGGGCACTACTGGTTTAGCCTATTCTGGATACATTCATTAATGTTAATCAGCAGCTCAACAGCGAGGGAGAAAAAAAAAATGCATCTGTTTCCTAGAAAAGCTACGAAGAAAACCCAAAATTCTGTGTTCTACCCACGGGAAAGTTCATGAGAAGTCCCCAAACGTGCCTCATGTTTTTATACGACAGGAAATCTATTTAGATACAAATGCTGACACTCTTGTGTGTGCTATCCAAGATGTTTCAAACAGACATCGCTCAGCTAAATACTATACTCATTTTCACAGGACAAACCGCAGCAATACTTTCAAACCACAGCTAATCCTATCCAAATGGGAATGTAATCTCTCTGAATAAATAAGAAGTAAAATGAAGAGCGAAGCCAACGAATAATGAGTGTTTCTCAGGACCGTGTGTCACAGCTAGTTGAGTATCTGAAATTGGGGTTGCATCATTTATACTGCATATGCTGAAGAAGGGAAACTGTGCCCTGCAAGGCAACATGGACAAATGTATTGGGACAAAATACTCTATGGGCCAAACTGTGGTTTTCTGCTTGCTGGAGGGTGCTCTTTGAAGTTACTGTGTGTTACTTTCTTCTGTAGTTGCATTCACACAGGTGCACACACTTGCATTATGAATTTTACATCTTCTAACAGCACTGAGCCAGAATGACCGACTCCATGGCACACAGTTTGACTAGTGCAGAGCTTCTTGAGCACCATGCACTAACTTTCAGCAATCTCCATTGCATTTCTTAATACTTTTTGCCATAACCATCCAAAACCTTTCAAACAGCTGCAGTAAAGCCTACAATTATATTGCAACTATTCCTACTGCAGAATGATTTTATACCCCACGTAGAATTTACGGATATTGCAAAAATGAACTGAAACAACATGAGTTTCATCTCTAGCCCAAAAACTTCCCACTGCAAAGGTTATGGCCCCTGGCCTGCCCCAGCTTCCTGTCATCTCCCCATCACTGGGGATTAACGCCCACCCTGGACTGCTGGCATGGCTTATTCCAAGAGTATTCCAGCACCTTTTAGGCAGAAATTGCTGTGTTAAAAGAGCACAGTACTGGAAGCTAACCTGGCTGACTGAGACTTAACAAAACGCGGGTCCCAGAACCGGCACTGCCAGTCACCTGGAGCAATGTCATGCCGGTGGGAGCAGGCCTTGAGTAGCTGGGATGGGGAGTTCTCCATCCCAGCAAGCTGCAGAGACAAAGTGGTCAAAAGTGAGCTGCAAAATCCTGTTTCTTTGTCTGACATCCCAAAGCATCATAGGTCTAGACCCAAAGACCCTGCACCCCACTAATCTACAGGCATGCACCAAGCCTGCTTTGAAGCACCTCCCTCTTGAAAATGCCTGAGAGACTACAGTGCCAAACACTGCAGACCTGGCAGGTTCCTTCCACATATGTACAGTTTTTAAAGAAAAAAAAACCTCTTAGCATGTATGAAAGGTAGAATCACCATTCCCAATACATCCTACAATAAATCTCCCTGGAGACAACCAAAGCCCACCTCTCTACCTCCTGCTGGATGGCCCCACCTTCCACACCATGGTCTCTTCAAGAGCTGGGTTTAGGATGAAGTAATCCTAACCCTGTGCCTCCAGTCCTCTACTCCAGATTTTAATTGTTTTTATTTCTCCCTCCCTGTGAATATTTGTGAACTTGCTTTTATAACTGTTCATGTAATCCCAGAAGAAATTTAAGTGGAAACACATGTGATTTTTACCATTTTCCTTTCTGTCACAAGGATCAAAATAGCCACAGGGAAACCGCCCGCAGCGTTATCAGAATCACTTGCCTGCAGTTTGGCAAAGTTCACATGCTGGCAAGTCTTGGACTTGACTAGCAGGAGAATCTGGAAAATAATTTTTAGCCTGGCCCATTTAGGAAAGAGCTCCTCCTGAAATAGAGAACTACAGGCATTTTTATCTGAACTTGAATTCTACCAGAACTGGTAATACACACATCTTACTCCCTTCACCTACAAAACATAGTCTCCCTTTTTTTCTGAAATGTTGACCTTGTGTAAGCTCTCTCAAAACTTCCCCAAATCATATCTAAAAGCCATTAGAATAACTCATTAATTATATAACTATGTGAAAAGAATGGATCCTCCCTTTTTGCTCAAGAGCAATAAAGATACTCCAAGATAATAAAAGGATGTCAGTGCCACTGCAATCTATACAGGATTCCAAATATGCCTGTAACAAAAACCACTCTTGAAGTATAGCCCAGGTTAAATAAACAAAGACTGATCACGACTGCTGCAAGCAGCAGTGCTCAGCTGAGTTCAGTTGCTGCATATCCAAAGGTCTTACTGGATGAATATTCAAACAATGCATTCAGCCTCATGACCTTGGACTCTGCTAAAGAAAATTCCAGGAGACCTCTGAGGTCCAATCCTCTATGACCTTGCTGGGAAGGGAATATAGAGATTAATGACCTGAAAACATAATGCAACAATCTGGAAGAAAATACAAACCATACTGAACAAGAGATGTCAAAAAGGTAAATAACTGCAAACAACACTAGAACAACTTTGATAGAAATCAAAACTACAGTAGGGGGAGTGGAAGAGGGGAAGGGAAGAATATAAAATTGTAGTATCAGTCAACAGCACATAATATACCAAAGCAAAAGTCTGTCAAAAATGGATATAAAACTCCATGCACATACTGTGTAACTGTGCTGCTGTAGCCAAACTGGGAACCGAACTACACGAGAAAATAAGCCAAGAGTTGACAGTACTCTCTACTCAGAAGGGCTATGACACTTAACACGTTGCTCAAGTACACTCATTATCTAGAAGAATGAAATAGTAAAAAGACTACTTTTTCCTTAGTAGCCAAAAGCACAGATTATGTTAGAATCTCACTTAAAACAAAGTTTTCCTTTATTTTTCCATATCAGTGCTTACCTTGGCCATAAACTGTTCAAAACCAACACAGTAAATTCTTCCTTCATTTTCAATTGTTGCATATATGGACAACTATAAACTCTTGCTAGGTGAGCACAAGAACAATGAGCTCATTGACTTGTATCCTCCTGGACACATAGGTTATGGTCTCATGGGACATTTAGACAAAACTTAAATCTATATTGCCTTCCTGGCCAGCTCCATCTTGGGGTTCACACTCTGCTGCACACATAACTTAGTCATGAGCCCAAAATAGAGACCCTCACTTCTCCCTGCAGTCCCTGTCAGCCCACAGAGACAGTTTCAAACATGCACTAAGGACAGAGCAGTGAACCATAGCCACAGAAACAATGCTTCTTACTTCCCAGCACCCAAATGCACTGTTTCTTTGCTTTATTTTGGGAACAGGAAAGAACAATGCCTTTGTCAGCCCAGCACTGGCCATCTCATGAGACTTAAGGGAGACAGACAACTCTGAGCATTCAGGACATCCACATTCCCAAAAGTGATTGCTGGGACACAGTACGGCGTGATTTTTCATCCTACGCACCCCTGCCACTTCCTTGCTTAGTCCTCAGTTGAGTCAGGTACAAGTACACAAGGGGTTCACTTGCTCCAAGATCACATCCTAAGCCTAGGGTGCTCCTCAACATCAGCCGAAAGACAAACTCGTGGTCATGACACACTTTTGAATGAAAGAAAGCAAGACAGGTAGTAGAAGGGAAGGCACAAACAAAAGCTGCACAGTTTCTTTGCAGCTATTGCATTCCAGTTTTACAGTGGAATTACATTAGCAAAATAACACCTATATTTAATCTTGCCCAAAATATACTGCTGATAGATGAAGACGAGAAAAAGAAGACAAGTGGTTGTAACTCAGCTAGAGTGTTAGGCATCCTCAGCACCCAAATTTCTTGAAAACAATAAACAACAAACTTTTAGAATGTGACATTTTATTTACTATAATCTTAAGTTTTCTGATTGCATTAAAAAAAAAAACTATACTAAATTCAAACAGTACACATCTGCTGATGACATTTACAGGGAAGTCAAACCACTGAACTGGACAACAAACTGCTTAAGGACCTGTAAGATGCATCAAAGTGATAAACCAGAAAAGATGTTTGCTCAATTATAAACTGTTTTGTTGATAATAAAACATATTTTCTTCAGTTTGGTCCATTTCAAGAACTAGTTCATTTAAAGACTGAAGAACTTATTGGAAGAAAATATATTTCCCACTTCACATCTACAAATCTTATTAGAAGTGGTTGATACAGTTTTAAAATTGAAAAGAAATGGAAACCAAGAACAGTCCATTCAGAGTCATACACAGTCCTACCTACAGATACGGTCCGAGATTTCTAGGAAGTTAATAATTCTCTTAGCCATAGAGGCTTTTCCAAACACGCAGTGTACCTGATGTAGACTGAACACGTACTGGTGCATTTTGCAGTCTAATTTCATGTAAAAACAATTTTGTCCACATGCTCCAAGGTTGCTCCAGTATGTGAATCCAAGCTCAATGAGTGCAGATGATCAACAGAACTGCTTCCAAATGTATGCTCCTGATCCAAATTAAAAGTATAATTTTCATGGAGTGTCCATGAAACACATTGTTTGACAATTCCCTTAGTTTCAAGAGCAACAATGTACACACTTGCCCCTGCTTCTCATATATGTAACTCAGTATCATTTAAGCAATTTTGTAACCCTGATTTTCTGCCTCATGAACTGAACTCCAAGACATCACCACTAGTAAAATATGACCATATGCAGTATACATTATTCACCATTTGTAGCGAAGAGTATGTATGCAGTTTGTCAGTCTGAACAGAAAAAGTAGCAGCAAATTAAGGAAAATATTATATTGCCATGGACAATCAACACATGAAACAGCTATCAATCAATATAAACCGATCTTGCAAAAAAAAAAAACTATGAAATATGATCCAAAAGTGTTTAAATCAAATGTCTTGCTTACTAATTAAGTACACATTTAAAATCAGTGATTAAAATCACTTCAGCTAACCAGCCAAAATCCAAACATGATTTAAAGGCCTACTAATAAAAACACAATTGAAGACAAGAAGCAGACAAGGGCTTATAACTCATCTATAAACAGCATACAACATTCTCAGGACCTGGAAATTTCCCCAAACAATCAAGCAACAAGCTTTGATAGTGTCAAAAACATCTGAGGACAAAACACAACTGCATACATTATTTTTTTCTAATTTACTCTTTGGGAAATCACAGACACACAATTCCTACTTTTGTTGTATTTTCCACATAAATTTTAACAGGTTTGGTGACATCCCCAGTGATCTCTTTTCTTCACTTTTTCTTAGTTAAAGGGAATTTTGCTGCTTTGAATACCATAGCACGTGTCTGCAGCCACATTTCTATTAGTAATGTGATGAGGCCAAGTTTGGATATTTATCTATTATCACCGAATAAGAAAGATTTGCAAAAGCTTTTTGCTGAAAGTCCCCAAAACACTTCAAATTAGCTACATTTTCTCTGGAAATCTGTCCCTTACTACCAAAGGCCATTTGCAATCCAGAGTCATATTATCCTAAAGAAACTAAATCCATTTTTAAGAGTTATGGGTGAATTTTCACAAAAATAGCTGAGCCCTCAATTCAATCAAGCTCTGAAAGACAACAAGGGACCTCAGGAAAACTGAGGCCTGGGAATAGGAAACGATACCTTACCTACCGCTATCATTAGCCATTTTTAATCATCTTAATGGAACAAAACCAAATAATCCAAAGCAGAGTAGAAATAAGATACTGAAGGCACTGAACGGAGACTGAAAATTTTTCAGATTAAAACTAAAAGAGCCCTGGCCTTCTGAAGGCCCATGTTTATACAGATTGTGCTGAAGTGGTAGAATTGTAATAATTTCATTTGTGGCTCACCATTAACAAAGCCAAACAAAACAACAGAAAAAAAGCAACTGCAACAACTCCATGTTTCCACACATCTATAGAAATGTAATAAAGTAACTGTTATTTCTTGAGCATTCCCAGAATTGTGACCCGGCTGGACCAGTTTATATTTTAAAAGAAAACAAAAAAGCATCCTTCTCTTTCAGCCTTAGCATTTTGGCAGTTGATAAGTGCAATCCCATATGAAAGGCCACATAACAAGAATACAAAACTTGCAAATGTAAGTGTTCAAACTTAGAAACTTTTGATGATAAAGTTGATTGTATAACTTTCATTCTAAACTGAAATAGGAAGCAATCATTAATTACTCAGTCACCCAGGATTTCTCTAGCATGATGCTCTACACATTTTTTTCTGTAACTCTCAACATGTTCATGTTGCTGCTGGAAGAAGCCACGGATACACAATTACATGCAAAACCAAAAAGCACTTATGAAAGTCACATAATAAAACCAGTTATATGGTGCTTTCTTCCTAATACACAGAAGACCGCTAAGGATTTGAGACACATAATTTAAATTTTCAGCCAAATCGGCTCCTTGGAGTACTTATTCACCAAAAGATTCAGGAGCTCCTCTGTGCCCTCGGGTCCAGCTGGTTCTACTGAGAGGCAGGATCTGGGTTTGCACCAGATCTGCTCCTGCCACTCCTTTGACTCTTTGCTTCTCACACTAAGGGAAAAGTTACATACCAGTGAAGCAAGATTCAGCCTATTTGTGTGGCTTCTTCATCATAGCAGATGAGGACTGGCTCCCTAGGACATCCTGTCCAAATGTGGCACTTAGGTTGAGACACATCATGCACGTCTCATTTGTTGGTCAGTACCTGGCAAGCCAAAGCTCCTTCTCCTATGCTAGAATAGCACTGCATAGAAAGATCTGAAGCTAATTTACTAAACACAAGCTTAAAGAGGACTTTGGAAGAAAATGTTATGTTCTAGAGCTTCCTCAGACGTGAGGCCAATAACGAAGCTTTATTTTTGTCCAGTTTTCACACATACCATTCATGCTGCCAAAGACAAATGTGGGAAACATTTTGTCCTTTATTTAAATGCACACAAATTATTCATGCACGAAACTATACAGGAACATACACACATACAAGAAATATATTTGCAATCCTATATGGGTGTAGTTCTTTTTTTAAAATAATATATTTTCAGATGCATATCTCTTTCTGATCTCAGCATATATAGAGGAAATTATATGGTAACATCAAAATGAATGGTGTTCTTCAAATCAATGAGACTTAAAAACACATCCACATAAATCAGATTATAAAGCATCAATATAAATGCCCAGTACTCAGAGATAAAATCTACTCATTAATTTGTGTTATCCTACAGATTCTCAGTTCACTGATTCATCTTGTCATTCTGTGTATGCATGGAATACACACTTTTAATATCCATTTTATCCTTTTCCCAGGAGTAGAGGTTGGCAGAATATAATATTGCTTGTATATATAAACACAAATAATTCATATCCTGTTGAATGCTACTTCTAACATGAATGACGTGTCAACTGTCTGCTTCCAAGATGTGGTTAAAGCATTAAAGCAAAGAAATGTCATACCCCACACAAAAATTACTAAAAATATTTCATCACAAATAGTATCTTATAAATGTATTCATGTGTTAAATCACCAGTTGCAAACAGTACAACACACATGACATGACAATAATCCTACACATTTGGTATTTCTTTTCTATTCAGTATGTTGGATTAAGTCACAGCAGCAACACACATTCTAAGTGAATGTTGCTTACTCCTCTCATAATATGAACATGTCTATGAAGATCTGACAAAGTCACAAAGTACTGAGTCATCTACAGAACAAAGAAAAACAGTGAAGTGAAAGAAGTCTCAAAATTAATTAAGCCTGTAGATGTAGGAAGTCTGGAAGGAGGTGGATCACGTCTTACACAAAAGACTGAGACGCATGCAGGGACATAATGGAGTCGGACATGGCATTCCCTATGGAAATGAAACATAGTGGTGATCGATGTGACAGCTTAAGCAAATATGTACACCAAACCAACATTTCCAAAATGTTTTTTTAAAGAAATACAGTAAATACAAAATGGTGTAAAGTAAAAACAAATCAAGTCCTTATCTCACTGTTGCAGTTGACGTTGTACTACAGCTTTCCAGCAGGTGTTCGTGTTAGATTAGACATGGTAAGATCTAATAAATACAGTCCTCCCTATTATGGGAAGGCAAACTGACTGAAAAAACAAACCCCAATCACAGACCGAAATAAATACCGTCAAGTGGAGACCGCAAGACAGTCCTGACTGACAGCATAGCTCGGTAGGGTTTTCTTATTGAATATTGGTTTTCATTTTATTAAAATAAACACATGTATTGAAAAATGAACCATATGTTGTGAGTCCCTGTCAAAAAATATATTATTTCAGCCCCCAAATAGGAACCAGGACGCTATATTTCCCTTATAAGCTTTACAGGACAACCCTAATTTTAAAGCTGAATATTGGTGACCTTTTCCTGTTAGGAAGAGTGTGGTGCTTACACATCTGTTGAAACACCATATCACTTGCAAAGTAATACTTAATTGATTCCATAAGATGTTAAGACATGTTTTAAGTAAGACCACCACTGATAAAGAAACTATACCAATTAAAATCAGCATGCTGCTTGATAAAGCTTCATGTTTATCAGCCATACCAATCTCTGTAGTTTAAAAAAATAACAATAAATAGCAGAACTTGCTACAAAAGTCTCTGATTCTCTGGCTAGGAATACTTCTCCTACATCTAGTGACTTGTATCTTTGCAAAACAATCAAAACATAGCACTTTGAAGTGTAGCACGTTCTGGCAAGGTAAAGACACCATAGACAGTAATTAATTCTTCATGTGAACAGTTCTCTCGTACTCAATGACTAGACTTGGAGCTCAGGATTAGAAATCAACCAGAAGCTGATACATTTGCCTTTAAGGAAAGAGCACTGTATTCCTTTAAAATGGAAATTAATTTTCAAAGTACTTAAAGATATTAATCAATTAAGATTAAACACATATTTCTGTTAACTCTAAGATACACCTTGGTAACTGCCAAATAAGATTAAAATATTTAAAAAAAAAATTAAATAATACATGTTAAATATTCACTGAAGAGTGTAATTTTCCTTGTCCTGTTTATTGGATTGCATATACTTAAGAGAAGGGGAGTGAGACTTTTACACGTCTTAATGTGTAAAGCATATTTCCATTTCTCTGATTTTAAACTTACCATTTTCCCAGATCACAGAATGGTCAATGACAAATCCCCCTGCAGAAGCAGGTTCACCTAGATCAGGTCACACAGGAACACATCCAGGCAGGTCTTGAAGATCTCCAAGGAAGGAGACTCCACAACCCCTCTGGGCAGCCTGTGCCAGGGCTCCCTCACCCTCACAATAAAGAAGCTTTTCCTTATGTTTAAAGTGGAACTTTTTGTGTTCCAGCTTCATCCCATGACCCCTTGTCCTGTTGCTAGATACAATTGAAAAAAGGGATGTCCCAACCTCCTGATACCCACCATTTATATATTTGTAAATATTAATAAGATCTCCCCTCAGTCTCTTCCTCTCCAGACTAAACAGTCCCAGTTCCTGCAGCCTTTCCTCATATGAAAGATGTTCCAGTCCTCTGATCGTCTTGGTGGCCCTGCATTGGACTCTCTCCGGAAGTTCCCTGTCCCTCTTGAGCTGAGGAGTCCAGAACTGGACACAGGACTCCAGATGAGACCTCACCAGGGCAGAGTAGAGGGGGAGAAGAACCCCCCTTGACCTGCTGGCCTCACTCTTATTGATGCATCCAAGGATGCCATTGGCCTTCTTGGCCAGGAGGGCACCTTGGTGGCTCATGTTTAGTTCATTATCAATCAGGACTCCCAGGTGTCCAGAATTCCATCATTTCTACTTGTTCAGTGAAATAAGCTGTTTTAGAAGCAAAGCTCAGCCACCCTCTCCTGATTTTAACACCATGCAAAGCACACCTTTATGAATCATCTTAGGAAAAAGGTCGAGAAGCAGCATAGGGGGTACGTTACTCACACCTGCCTCTGATGAAGGGACTTTCAAGACAGGTGACACAGCACAGATAGTGCATGTGGGCCCTTCAGAGAGGCAACGGGTCATGGGCATCCTGCAGGGCAGAGGAGCAGGTACCCAAGGACAGACAGGCATGTTCAACTGTCTTGACAGCATTATCAATACTGCAGAGCAAGTCTCTAGTTGTTAAACACGGACATGCAGAACTGTCCCATGTGCTTCAACTGCTCCACAGGGAAGATTTCTGTGTATTTGTCTCCAACATAACAAATACAGAGCTCTCAGGGCACAGCTCACTGCATCTGTCACTGGATCTTTTGCGCTGTCCTTTTATGAGATGTTTGTTCAGATAAAGGTAAATCATTAGATTCCTCTTGGTAATAGCTAACTACCATGGCAAGCACTTCTGTGAAAGTCATTGGTGGCCTAACAAGGCTAAAATATTGAACACTGGATTAGAAATTTCCTGTTCCACCCTCAATTTCTTATACGAAGATCTAATCAAGGCACAGAAATACCGATCTTTCAGGGTAACAATTATTCATCTTCCCAAGTGACAAGGTCACTAATAATTCAGGTCACACTCCTGAACTCACATTTCCAAGTGAGATATTTGGCCTCTTAAATGAAGGATCTGTCTTCAGCTTGTGGTGGTTTTGTTGTGCTTTTCTTTTTAATTTTTCACAATACTAAAAAGTGAAAAAGTAATACAAACCAGTTTTTACTGAAGTAAGTGTCCTTCCCATAAAAGCAATTTCTCATAAAAGTAATCCTTGTTTTGGGGAGATCAGGACCAGGAGCTGTACCATGCAACCTTGGCTCTAATACCCAGCAACTTCCTTGTGAGATGTTATTAACTGTTATACAAGGTTGAATCTTGACAGTTTGTCTCCAAAAAGGTATTGAGTGGAGAACATGAAGACATCTATCTACATGAAAGATAACCTCTTACTTTGGGGTACACCTCTCCTTGTCAGAGGGCTGAGGTGCTGACAAAGACAAAAGCTGTGCCCTGGTCTGTGCCCCATAGGTTGCTGCAGTCCAGTACTGGCTCCAGGCAGCAGCAGGGCTCCAGGAAATAAAGTGCTCTGGAGTACTGCATATGGTTGAAGGTTGGTTTGCCCTTCTCACAGAGAAATAAGAAAGAAGGTATTTAGAGAAGAGGCTTACAATCATGGCTGCTGACACAGTTACAGTTCAGAAGTAGTTAAGTGATCATAACAAACAAGTAAGAAACTCAGAAGTTTATGACTGGCAACACTGGAGGAGTCTTTGCACAATTGTTACGTATAAACGACCAGCAGCCACTTTCTCCTGCCTCATCTGTGCCTTTATTAAAGGACAGGCTAGAAAACTCTGTGTTTTCAGACAGAATTACAGAGCTAAGTTTCAAGGCAAACATATGTAAACACCATTTAGGTAAGTGTTAATAATTCACAGCAAGAAGCCAGCTCTCCATTAAGACAGTTAATGTGCAAAGAAAAATAGTGCAAAAGGTCCTTGGAATAAACTGAATAACTTTGAAACAAAAGGAATTACTTAGCTTACTGGTATTGTTCATCAAGACTTTCTTTTTGCTACTCTTAAAAAAAAAAAAAAGTGTTTCTGTCTAGACTTTAAAGTTGTGTACTTAAAACTATACAGATAACCAGATAATCTCACACATAAAGGGTGTCAAACTCTTTTCACAGTATAAGCAAAATCCAATACTTCAGTACAGCATGTGCTAATGAAACAAACTCTGCTATCAGAGATAAAAGTAGACTGATTCTAATATTCATTTACTTTTCATTTATTATTACTATGGCTTACTAGTATCTGACACTCCCTCTCTCCTTAAGAGATTATTAGGTCTTATTAGATTTCTTATCTTACTGACTGTGGGAGCACAGCTGCACTACTTTGGGAATGACAGCTGCCCTACGCCATGTCTGCTTTCCATCTTAGACCAGAGATCTTTACACCATGCTGCACTGTGTATCTAGACATATTCTCCAGGACACAGGGAAAATCTGATTCCTGTGGAAAGAGAGGCAGAAGATTACAGAGGCCAGTATATGCAGTATTCCTCCTATCACCTATGTACAGCCAGGAGCTAAAAGAAGTTCCATTTATACACAAAGTGTCAATACGCAGCATTTTCAATATAAAACCCAACTCGGAAACCTATGCAGACTTCTATCTTCCCAATGGCTCTGCTATTCCCTTTCCAACACAATGCTTCTCTGCTTATATTCATCCAGAATGAATAAAGGCTACGCGGCTTTGATGATGTTGCCTTTTTCTATGCAGCTGACCATTGCATCTCAGATTGTTATTACATCAAACATATCTCCCCTTAACCAGTTCCATCCTCTCCATCATCCTCATTTACTTGCCTACATTCATTCCACCACGTCAGTTCTCTGTCATTCAGTTTTACACACTGGGAACTTCACTCTTTCTCTTCTCATTCTTGAAGAAATTATCCCTAAATATCTCTATTACCAACCAATTATCCCCACAGCTTAAGACTCTCTGAAACTTAGCAAGGGCAAAACATTTGTTTGCTGATGCCACTAAATATCACAAAACAGTCTTTGCACAACTCCTGACACAACCATGTCTACTGTTGTCCCCTCTGTAAAATTTCTAGAAGAAAAATCCACAAATGTCTCTTGTGTTTATACATGTTGTAGCTCACAAATAGGATACCAAGACACTACAGTAAGGTAAATATCACCTCTGCCATGCAAAGCAACCAGCAGGGCAGGGATGCCCACACAAATCCTCCAGATTTGTGGGGGGATTTTCTTGCTGTTGGATGCCCATTTCTGTCTCTCAACCCTCCCCAGTCAGCGAAGAAACAACAGATACTCTTATCACTCTGCTTTACTGTCTCATCCCTAATTTGGGCATAATCCCACTTTAAACCAGTTATCTAACAGCTAAATATAATTTCTGTAAGCTGTGTAGTTTCCAGAAATAACTAATGCTGCATCCTTTCCCCCCTCCACCGCCTCAGGGAAACACCCATCAATGCTGGCCAAATCCCACTCCATCCCATTACCCTAGTCAGCAGGGTCATTGGCACAGAGACCTCGACCTCACAGCAAACGCTCCCCATGCTCCTGCATGGATTAGCCATCAAACCTACAGGCTCAGCTACAGCTCTAATTTTCTGAGATTCGTCCCTTCCTGGTGTTTCAATGAGCCATCCCCAGACAGCTCCTAAGGACCAAGTCACCTGCCCACTGCTTCTGTCCCACTCTTTGGGATGAAGACAGAAGATACTCTAAGAAGCACCTAAGATGTGCGTACCTTTACAAAACATAAATTATTACAGAGTTAATGTAATCCGTAGTACTAATGGAGGAAGAATGAAGGGGTAAAAGTTATCTTAGTCTCTGTGGTAAAATTCACAGCCGATCCTCTTCCAATCTGGGTAAATTAATTTCTTCCTCAATGGTCTTGAGCACTGCCTCAACTCTTTTTGTTCAAATACTTCCTAAATAAAGCTGGGAAGAACAAAAGCAAAACCAGAAATAGAATATTTCCAGACTTATCCTAATACAAAGCACTGGGGGAAAAAAAATCTTAATTTCTTCCAAATTCAGTATGCTAGGCCCTTTTCTACACACTGATGTTGTGCCAGTTGAGCATAAATCACCAATTCCTCACTCTGAAGTAAAGGCAGAAGCCAGTTTTCTTCGGAGGCAAGCAACCTCCAACTATTTGATCTCACAACAGCTTGCAAGTCTCCTTGTTCTGGAAGCTCCTTGGTAAAAGGCCTCTGGAGGAGTCTGGGAGGGACACCTAATGTCATCTGCATCAAGCACAGCGGTCATACACAACTGCAGCGTTGCTGTGCTGGAATGCAAGGCAATATCCCACTGACCACACTGAGTATTCAAACACAAATCTGGGGAGCCTCAGCTCTACTCGCTATGAACTTCCCCCACCCTGCCTTGCAGTATTTCATCTCCAGGAAACCACATCTCGTAGCTAGATGATGTTTCCTGACAAAGCAAAGAAAGAGATGGACAATAACCCCTCAGTTTAATACACAGAGATGTATATTATTAAGAAATGGTAGATTTTACATGGTTTTTCTTTTCCTTGGCATTGTACATTTAAATTTTTTTATAAGTAATATACAGCTTTTTAGTAAATTGGACCCCAGAGGTACTTATGTGAAACGGTTAAACTAGCAATTTTTCCACAGGGCAATTCTTCATGGAATAGAAAAATCCAGTCTTAAAGAACATTTTCCATGCAAAAAAAGCCCAACATAGCAAACATTATTTGTGAGTTTAGAAAGAAACAGTAAATGTATTAAATATATATTTTACAGGCAAAATATCTTGTCACAAAAATTAAACAATTCCCCTGCAGTTCACAATACCAATGCTCCCAAAGGCCTTCTAGTTTCCTTTTCCCTTATTGTGCTCCTAAACTCTTTCCCTTCCTCCCCTCAGCTGTTTGCAGTCTATTTCTCCTGGTTAACTATGCGTCACAGACGATGTGATAATGTAGAGATGTAATTCACAATTTCCATCCTGAGGGGTTCAATTCCAGGCTTCACTAAGGTTTGTAAAGCAAATTAGAGCACTTCACCACTGGAAAGAATAATCTTCACTGGTAAGATGAGTCCTAGCAACTCAGTCACTTATCCCAAAATATATATGGTACATTGAGGACATTAAGACAACGACTATACTGGTTATATCTCTCTATGCTCAGTGTTCACTAAAACTCTTTTCAGCCATGTCAGCCTTTCCCAAATCTTTACCACCCTTCCCAGCAGGGCTTCCCAATCTCTCTACTTGCTAAGGCTGGGTTACAAAATAACCAAAAAAAGCATCAGCTTTGGACTTGATGGGAGGTCCCATTACAATCCCCACATGCTGCTCATTCTGTGTCCTAGACAGCTCAGCATCTGGTTTTGTTGTACCATCATCCCCAGCCCGCAAGCCTGGAAGGAGATCCCTTCCCTTGCTCCTCTGCCCTTTATCACTAGCTCCAAGGAAGGTGCCAAGCAACCTCCCCTTTGCTTTCCCTGCTTTCAGCCTTCTTCAGCCTTGGATTTTCTTTCAAGAGGGGTCAGTAAGCAAGCCTCTCTGGAGCTCCCCTTGCTATCTTATCTTGTAAAGGAATCTTCTGTACTCTCCTTGGGAATATCCCAATGAACTGTTCCTTCCAGCTTTGCTTTGATTTGCCCCAGATGTTGCCAGCCATCTCCTTTCCCCTTGGCTTCCACTCCATCTGTCTTAGATCCAACACAAGAAGAGCTCCTGCCTTCCTACAAATGCTTTGGTCCTGTTTTAACTAAAGGAGTCAGTCACCCTGTAACACATCAGTACAGTTATTAAATGCCTTTATATCAACAAAATGAGAATATTTTTAAAAACTGAAAGGAAGCCAGAAATCAATAATTCACTGCAGGAATCTCATTCTTTTCAATCGTAATTTAAGCAGCATCTTAAGCCTGTTATCTTCAGCTCCAAAAAAGGTCTAAGTCCATGTAGCTGGACATGGTTCAGAAGAAGGGTCTCCAAGAGCTCAAAGCACTTTAGGAAAGGTGTCCTGTCACCTGAGACCAGATGAAACTGTGTAGCCACCACAACTGCAGTACAGTCATAAAGATGAGCTCACTGCTGTTCCCAATGTCTCTATTTCCAAGGTGCAACAGCTCTTCAACTGCCAAGTGATGAATGCTCTCTCTGTTCCCTACTTTTGTCATTGGGATTTGGAAGACATAGTGCAACAGCTCTTTTTTTGTGAAGCAAAGGCAATATAGATCATGTGTCATATGCAATCCTCCTGCAGTGGGATCTCACTGGCTTGGATGAGGCTGTGGCCCTCAGCAGCCTTTGGAATATAAAGATTTCCTCCATAGAAAGCAACGCACTATTCATCTTCCAGATTTGTGAGATTCCTAAACAACCAAGCCCTCAAACCCAGTATCTAAACACCATGGACTTTTGTTCCCAAAAGACCCCCAGGGAGAAAGCTCTGATTGATAAATACAGCACTGCAGCATAGGTTCTCTAGTGTCACTTCTAGGCCAGCTATCATAGGGACATAAAAAACAGCAGATCTTCTTTTCTAATTCTGGCACTTATGCCAGATCCCGCACTCTACAGCAATCAGAATTTCCATTTACCATCTGAGCGTGTAAAGTAGATGCTACTGGATTAAAGAAACAAAGTGCATATATTGGAATTTAACAATGCACAGATACAGCCTCAAGACATGTTTCTAAAACACAAGCGGATACACTGTAGCAAGCTGAAAACAGCAAATGATAGCAGAAGGCAAATACAATATAGCAAGTTGTGTTACAACACATAGTAATGGCTACAGAACAAGTACATGCGAAACATGAATGACATTCACAGGAACAAGTCAAAAGTGCTACTAAAATCAGAAATAGCTCAAGAAGACATATGAACGAGACACAGAGACCCCTTTACTGCTAAAAAAATGGTATTCGGTTGTGTGGAATACCACAGCATTACACGTCAATTCCTCTGAGAAGGAAGAAGAAAGGAAGGAGGCTCTAATGAGTGTAACAAGAAGTAAGGATATAAAAGATCTAGACTAAGATTTCAAAAAATAAAAAGACCTACAAGCTTGAGGTCCATCTTCAAAAGTGAATCAGGGGCTTCAGAAAATCTCATCGCTAGAGATGATGGTGAGAACTATTCAGAGAGTGCAACACACCACAGCAACCATTAAGGACCACACACCACTGGGGCTAACACTGACCTTTCATCTTACCAAAACACAGGAGAGGTTGGAGCTTCTGTGAGGGCCAGGTGGAGCAGCAGGCAGGGCCATGAAGCGCAGAGCAGCTCCAGGGCGGCACATCAAGCATGGTGCTCCCAGGAGGTAGCCACAGTGTTACCCTGCCAGTAAGACAGAGGCGGGGACACCCAAGCAGGAGTCAGAGCTCTCCTTTTCCCAGCCGTGGTGGCACTGTGATCCTTTTTCCCAGCCCTAATGATGTTTTACTTAGCTACTCACTTCTTGCGTTGTTTCAGTCTTCTCCCTTTCCTTCTCTTTTTATTTGAACCATGCAGCTGTAATCCAGTCACCGTTTTCTCTTTTTATTTCCTTGTCCATTCAAAGAAGAAAGTACTTATTGTGATCACAAAAGGTTATGACTCTGAGCAATCACAACTTTGGTTTACTGTGGACCAGATCCTTCTGTCAGCCCATACCCTATGCTGGAGGCTGCACCTCCGTGACAAAACCTCTGCCAGTTAAATACAGGCTTTCCAAAATCATTTCTCAAGAGCGAGTAGAAGAGACTCAGGAGATCAAATGTTGATAAACACACTCCAGAAGCTCACAAAAGGCCACCACTGCATTGTGAATGGCAGCAAATTATTAGCTGCTCTCCTTTTAAACAGCATCATGGAAGCATTTGTTTCAGAAAGCCAATTTAGTACCAGCTTCTTCCGGGCTGTGTGGCTCCATCTGCCTCTTCCAGTTCAGTTTAGCTTTGACTGATCCCAATTACCTAACTGTACCCTTAAGCTCATAAGTTCTAAGGTCAACATCAGGTTAAACTGTTGCTGTGTAAGACAATGCAGGCAAAGACTGAACTGTCCTACTGCCACACTTATTTTTCTGCGTATCTCATGCAATTCCCAGCTCAAAGCTCAGCAGATTTCCTTCCCTTCTCACATACCTCTTCAATATTTTAACTTGTTCTTCCATTTCCCCTCCAGATTATGTTCACTATTATAATACACTCAGGAAGACAATAAAAATTAAAGCCAGAAAAGCTAAATTGTCAGCAATGCTTCTGTACCATCATTTCACTACAGACAGTGGATTGGAAGTGTTTTAGGCAGCACATCATATGGCCTGCCAGGAGCACAACAAACTGCCATGAAATGAGACAGGAAAAGACAACAGTGTTTTGACAAATGTTCAATGGTTTAAAATCTAAAGTGAAATAACCCACAAAAGCAGACAGAGCTCAACTTCAGAGCAGATCTGTCCCAATAGCACACTGTCTTGAAGGTAGATACCTTGTCAGCCTCAAGCTCCTTAATTCTGGAATATGTAGGTAGGCTTGGTTAAATGAGCTGGCAGGAAATACACCTGGCAAATACTTACTGAAACTTCCCTATCAAATCCCCAGTGATGTTCTGCTGAAGCACTGCCAAGCTGTCCTTGAGATGGGTTTTTTGGTTTTGAATTTTGCTGACATTTTTAAAATAACATGCTATTATGATGATTTTTACTTATAATAATTTTTTTATGTCAGAATTTTTGCTGACATATTTGGGAGACACTGACAGTGTAGCTGCAGTGTAATGGTAGGACACGTCTCACACCGTAGTAGCACAGGAACAACTTCAGAGAACGATGCAAGAAATCACGCTTCTTACAAACCCATTTCAGATGTTGATGCTGGAGAGTATAAAACTTTCTGCAGTAGCCCAGAAACTTCTCTTCCATCAAAGGTATGTTGTAGCACAAAGGAAGATAGTAGAGTTTTCATTCTACTGTGAACAGAAATGATACTCAGAATCACAGAAAAAATAGGTCAGAAGGGACCTCTGGAGGCCATCTGGTCCAATCTTCTGCTCAAAGCAGGGCCAACTTCAAAATCTGATCAGGTCCCTTGGGGTCCTGCCATGTCAAGGGTTCAAAATTTCCAAGCACAAAGATTCCAGAGCCTCTCTGGGAAATCCATTTCAATTCTTAACCACTCTTGCCATGAATGGTTTTTTCCCTTTGAGCCACTCCAGATTCTTGTTGCAACTTGTGACTGCTAATTGTGCCACTTTGGCAACACTCAGCTCCAATCTTCTCTTTAGTCCCCAAGTAGATAAAGTTGAATTATATCTCTGCTTATTTTTCTCCAGGCTAAACCAAGTCTCAAGTGTTTCCTTGCACATTGAACACTGTCATCCCCTAATGGTCTTGGTGGCCCTCCACTCGCTCCCTTATATCAATATCCCACTTGTACACAAAGCCCAGATGTGAACTCACACAGGCGAAGTCACTTTTCTCGACTCGTTGTTCTCTTTTTGCTCATACAACCCAGTATGCAGGCATTCTGTTCTCCACACTTGCCCCTTCCACTGCTCGCTAACTTGTCTAACTAGTTTCACTCCAATCCATGTGAAGTGGTGTAATTTAGCTGCATTTGTGCTAAAAAAAAAAAAAAAGACAGGAGGCTCTGTTACATAGTTCATTCCAAGAAAGAAAAATATGCTCATCTGTCACATTTGTTCTTCCTCTTTTGAGGAGAAGGTTATGAAACAAAAAGGTTCCATCTGAGCCTTGACAGAGTACGGAAATGGCATGCACTCAGACCTCGGGCAGAGAACGGGATCAAGAAACATTTTGGACAGTGTATCAGTGATTTTTAAAATATGCAAATTTAACACTGTAAATCTTGCCAATTATTCTACTAATAAGTTGCCTTAAAACCTTCCATACAGGTTGACTGCCAATTACATCACATTCCTTTAGTGACTATAGAATTGAGGCATGTTATCACCTAAGAAAGAAAAAGAGTAAAGTTTCTAATTGTGTTTATTTAAGCAATTTGGCCACCAAATTCTCCCAGCTGGCTATGGTTAGGTACCCCTCTCTGACACAGCCCACTTTGTGTGTCATTGTCAAATACGTTGTCCCCTTCTAAAGACATATGAGACGTGTCTCTATGGCGCGCTGCTATAAGAGCTGTCAGCAGACACAGAGACATGAACACATGCTTGAGAAACAGTAGTGAAGTAATAAGCAAAAGGCACACCATATTTTGTCAGCAGGAATGTTATGAAATAGCCACAAGAAAATGCAACCATATTGTTCTAATTTAGGACAGACTAGATAGGGTCTTATTTTGGAGCTCGAAAATGTAATCTATCCCAGTCTCTTCTTCCCCATTGCCCCTTTCAAATAACAGTCTGCACTGTCATCCACATTAAACTAACAGCTAAACATAGCTGACTTCCAACCAGGACGTTACAAGGATTTAGTCTTCCTATATACACATACACTTATAAAAGGATTTGTAGCAATGAGATAGAGATCAAAATATTGTACAGAATCTTTTAAAAACCAAGGGCAGGTAAAAGACAAGAGGGGGTTCTTTGTAATCTAACAAGGATAAATAGGAGATACGTATGATCAAAACAACTAAATTTGGGAAATTACAGCAGCTCTGTTAATCCACATCCTCAGCTTCAAATTCTCTCCTTTCATGTGTCAGCTTGTCTCAGAGCTTGACAGCACTGTATAAAGAAACAATTGCAAAACTTCTAAAAACACAAGATGGTGGGATCTCTTGGACAGTTTGCCCAAAGACTCTATTGTGCCTAAACTCTTATGGGAATATAATTCAGAAAGGTTTATTCAATAAATTAGGAGAAGTACCTCCTACGGGACGCAAAAGACATAATAGAATGAAAAACATTTCCTGTAGGAGGAATATTTTTAGACTTTTAGAGAGAGAGAGGCAAAAGAAAACTGAACAGAGCACTGCCAACTGGTTTCTCACCACATTACTCTCAGTAGGGTGCAACTCAACTGAAATTACCCTTTAGGAAAAAAAACCAAAAAAGACAGTGCTCAAAAAATATCTTGCCACATTACAACAGTGGCAGAAAACAAAGAGATCAAACAAATGAAACCAGAAAATAGCAATGGAAAAAGTATATTAGTCTTCCTCTTACAAAATCTGTTGTAGGTGTTCAGTGGAGGTATAGTCCTATCACTAAAAAACACAGAATCACAGAATCACCTAGTCTAACCCCCCTGCCAGAGCAGGACCTTGAGTAGGTCACACAGGAACTCATCCAGGTGGGTTTTGAATGTCCCCAGGGAAGGAGACTCCACAACCCATCTGGGCACCTGTTCCAGTGCTCCATCACCCTCACAGTGAAGAAATTCTTCTTTGTATTTCTCTGGAATCTCTTATGTTCCAGCTGGTACCCATTGCCCCTTGTTCTGTCATTGGACATCATTGAGAAGAGCCTGGCTCCATCCTCCTGACACCCGTCCTTTGTGTATTTGTAAACATTAATGAAGTCACCCCACAGTCTCCTCTTCTCCAAGCTAAAGAGCCCCAGCTCCCTCAGCCTTTCATCATAAGGGAGATGTTCCACTCCATCAGCTTTGTGGCCCTGCACTGAAGTCTCTCTAGCAGCTCCATATCCTTCTTGAACTGAGAGGCCCCATCCTCTTGACATGTATCTTTCAAATACTTATAAGTATTAATTAGGTCCCCCTGAGTCTCCCCTTATCCAGGCTGAACAGCCCCAGTTCCTCCAGCCTTTCTTTGTATGAAAGATGTTCCAGTCCCCTGATCATCTTGGTGGCCCTGCGCTGGACTCTCTCCAAAAGTTTCCTGTCCTTCTTGAGCTGGGGAGTCCAGAACTGGACACAGGACTCCAGATGAGGCCTCACCACGGCAGAGTAGAGGAGGAGGAGAACCTCCCTTGACCTGCTGGCCACTCTTATTGATGCATCCCAGGATGCCACTGGCCTTGGGCATGAGGGCACATTGCTGGCTCATGGATAGTTCATTACCAACCAGGACTCCCAGGTCTCTCTCCACAGAGCTGCTCTCCAGTAGGTCAACCTCCAGGCATTTGCTTCATTTGTTTGCAAAGCCTGTATCATCCTTTGTACTTTATTGAAAACCATTTTATCTACTTATGAGACAACCCATTTACGAGAATAAAATGACTCATTAACATTTGAATCGGCCAATCCAAATAATAGGCTACAGCTGCAGTAAAGCAGCCTCATTTTAGAATGAACTTCAGGTGATGAAAGCAAGAAAAAAACATATTCTCTTCCTTCTTAATGTTTGCAAGGAGTAAAACTGAACATAACGAGGACAACTAGAAATGGATAAAAGACAAGCCCAAGCTAAAAAGGTCCACGATTTTGGAACAGGAACTCACAAATGAATAGGGAATAAAAGAGAAAAGAAAGACCTATCCAAAGTCCTACCAGGGTCTCAGCACCCACAGGGAAAGTTTCTGCATAGCACTGGGTGCTCATGTGTATTCTCACTAGGTGCAATGCTCAAAAATGTCTTTTTGACTTTACACAATCAAAGAGTCATCATAAATACAGACCATAAATCAGGAGGTCTTTTCTCTGAGAGAATACAGAAGAGAGCAAGTAGAAGATTCAAGAAAGACAGTTCTGGATTCACAACTTGGGAGGTTGATGCAAGCTGTTCCCATAGCCAGGACTGTGAGGATGACAACCCAAGGATGAGAGATTTAGGGTGGGAAACTGATGTTTGTTTTTACAGGACAGAGATACAGTACCTAACCTACACAGCTCCAAAAACATGAACATGTGGTACCCAACATCTGGTTCCAGTATGACAATGTGGCAAGCATCAAGCACTGGAAGATGAACAAATGCTTCAGAAACACTCTTAACTCTCCCAGGGATTTAACAACTCCTTGCTGACAACTGGAGTAGAAGAGATTTGTAACTTGAAATAGCCAGTCTGTACACATCTAGGAAAAGCTGGAACTCAAACGGGAAGCCTGCATGTATGTTTCCATTGATATGTATTATTGCTACAGGATAAGAATAGATTAAAAACAACAATAAAAATTCTTTTGAACAAACACAGCTTAAGAATCTGCACAAAACTATAGATACAAAAGTTTTAAAGAGCAGTGAATAAGTAAAATTCCTAGGACTGAATGATAACTGAAGTCTTTGCTCCCTACCTGATGTTTTAAATCATCAGCTTAATTCCAGTGGCCCTTACATTCTTAAATGTTACACCGCACAGCCAGAAAATCAAGTATGAGCAGTATTATATCCTACTTAATGCGACAAAGGTACTATTGGCATTGTAACCTTCACTTTCACTCCCTTTTTTATGTTACTATTTCGAACCTGCAACCAACTGATATGATCTAATTAAAACTATACCATCATGAGTGTTCAGCCTTACTTGTTCAGAACTCCCTTCTTGTTTCCATTGATATTTACATCTGGAAGGAAAAGAATTCCTAAAAACACGCTAAATACCTATATGTTTATACAGCCACAACACATGCAGAAGGGTGAAGAGAAGAATCCTGAAAAGTTCTCCAGCTGTAAATTGTCACAGCTGCAGTTCTCATCATACAATAGAGTCCACAAAGCTAAATGCACCGCGCTTCCATCATGAAGTCAAGGCAGTAGTCTGGGTTGTTGATATTTTAGAGGCTGCTCGAAATTACTTTTCAGTCTTATTTCTATTATTTTCACAAGTTCCTTTCCCATTCTGTCTGTCCTAGCTGTCAACTCCCATATTTTCACTAAAGATCTTCAGACATAATTTATTTGGGAATGTGAAGAGTCCATTTGCCAGATTCAGAAATGTTGGATATATCTAGTTACTTTTAATGACATTCCTCTTCATTCAAGGCCCACACATTTCTGCCCACCAAATCTGCAATTACAGAGCCCTTCCAGCATTGAATGGGATGGACTTAGGCTGAAACTAACCCATGTGTCTAGTGTTTTAAGGTGTCTTCTGCAAAAAGATAAAGCAATTTTAAAAATTAAAAACCTTCCAAAACACAGTTCTCACATATTTCATTAAGAAACCCTCCTCAAGGGGAAAAAAATGCAAGTTAGCAATTTTAGGGATGGGGGAGTGTCCAGTTTTTTAGGTGTTCAGAGAATGAACAAAAAAATAGGTGATAGTCATTTAAACATGCTTGACTCCCATTTTGCTTCCTAGACAGCAGACTTCTGCAGTGAAATATCATCAAACCTCTTACATCTGTATAGAAAATTGTCTAGGTTGGGTATCACAGTGCTTAAGGATAAGTCTAAAAAACACTGAACTCACACTTCAACTGCATATCACTCTTCAGAGATCATTATGACAAAAAGATCGACTATTGCTGATGGCAGTTTAATACATTTCCTTGTTTCCTTTGTGATTTCTTCCCAAACACAGACAAATCTTCCATTTGAAAAAAAATCTAAAGCATCTCTTCATAAGAAGCCACACAGTGAACACAGTAAAGTGCAGAAGCAATGAAGTCAAAACCACAAGATCAGGAGCTCGGTGGCAAGTGGAGAACAATATGATGTTGTCACAAGAGAATAAATGTTGCAGAGGTACTCCATTAAAATAGTTGCATGTATAGTATTAAATTAGTTTATTAGGGAGTACTGACCTTTACACAATGTGAACTACCTAAGTCTTATCCCCAGTTCCAAGTACAGTAGCTTTTCTTTTACACCTCAAAAGCTCCAGCTTAACCCCTGCTATCACATCAGCACCACTTGAAGTGGAATGCCCAGTGAAACTGGGGAAAGGATTTCTTTGCTCACGTATCTCACGGTAGATCTTTTGAAAGTGATGCAGCAAATATACATCTATTTCACCTTTTTTTCATGCATCCTAACAAAAAAGAGGAAACCCCTCTCTTTCTTTTCTGTAGGTAATCTACAGTTTTCAGAATATATATCAATCATTGCTCATGAGCTGAACAGGGCAAGGAAAAATAAAGAAAAGCTCTCCCTCCTCTTACAATGAATAGGCTCTGCTCCTGCAAACTTGATTATGCAATTGGTTCTTTCTCTCCCCAAAACAACTTGTCCCACTAATCTCAAAGAAAAATACTCTCCTGAAGTACCTAATTATATATATCCATATGGGTTTCACCAATTTTTAAGAATTTTGCTTTATCCTTTACCTCTGAAATTATTTTTCATGTATGTCCTTCCATCAGCATAGTTTTGAAGCAAGCATTGACTATAAAAAAGCAGGAAGGAGTAGACTCACAGCAACTGGGAAAAATGCAGTTAAAATTAGTTTGCAAAAAAAAAAAAAAGTGATGCTCAGGAGGAAGCTTTGGCAAGCAACAAGATATGGAAAGATAGAATCTGAGACCACTCTCCCAATGGACTTAAACTCTTAAACGTATCAAGCAAGTGACCTCCCAAGGCATCTATCAGTTGAAACTAGTGGTACGAGCGTTCCCTATTTCTGACTGCTATGTCCTAAATTATCACTCCATATGACTCAAACAGAAGTTAACTAATGTCCTAGCTCAGGAGACACCAGGACAATGCCTGACTTCCTCCCTAAAATCTGGTGAGGAACCAGAGCAACCTTACCTACTGTACTATGGGAAAACCCTCACTCCATTGTGCTCAAAAGCC
Source organism: Colius striatus (assembly GCF_028858725.1). Classification (NCBI taxonomy): domain Eukaryota; kingdom Metazoa; phylum Chordata; class Aves; order Coliiformes; family Coliidae; genus Colius; species Colius striatus. The sequence continues at coordinate 75,713,262 of NC_084759.1, forward strand.
TCCCTGGACAGCCAAGAACCACAGGCTCTGCCAAGCAGAGAAAGAAGGGAAGGAGAGATAAGCATTGATATTCAACCATCCACAGCAACCCGACGGCGCTGAGGAGCAAGTTGCAAACTCACAATGGTGCCTCCTGCTTCCCAGCAGCCAGGCATGCAAGCAGGAAGGCTGCAGACCATCATCTACCATTACCTGACAAATAGCTCTCCCCAAAAAAGCATATTAGTTGCAGGTGTTAAAGTGTAACTAGTCAAGAACATACAGAGTATGACGATAAAATAATCAGACCGTTTAAGTGTGTAGATTTCGTTTATCATAACAAAGAGGTTACTCAGATACATTCACATGGTTTGCCATATTTGCTATACACATCCTCTGGCTTTCCATTGGCATCTTTAGGACAGAAAAATAAGCAGAAGAATTAACACAACGTGAGGCTTCACAGAGATATATTCATTTTGAGCTATTCTTGACTTTTCACCTCATAAACATATTCAATCACTGTAAAACACTTGCATCTCTAACTTGTAGATGTGGTGATGCAGAGCCCCTTCCCTGGGCCACATTGCTATGTTGGAGCCAGCCAACATCATGTTCTTTTCTTGATTAACCATGGGTGAACTGAGACAATCTGGTGCTCTCTCATCTCTGTTACCAGTGTAGTGAGTCTACACAATCCATTGATCACAGAATCTCAAGGGCTGAAAGGAACCTCGAAAGATCATCTAGTCCAACCACCCTGCCAGAGCAGGACCACCTAGAGTAGGTCACACAGGAACTCATCCAGGTGGGTTTTGAAGGTGTCCAGAGAAGAAGACTCCACAATCCATCTGGGCAGCCTGTTCCAGTGCTCCATCATCCTCACAGTGAAGAAATTCTTCCTTGTATTTCTTTGGTACCTCTTATGTTCCAGCTTGTCTCTTGTTTGTTGTGAGTGACCCATTGCCCCTTGTTGTGAGTACAGCGAATTACATTGATTAGGCCTAATTATATCTGAACTTGTGCCATCTGGGAAACATACCATACAGTCCAGTTGCCTGGCTAATAGCAAGAGGAGATGCAAGAGTTATCTGACAAGTAATATAGCCAAAATGAAAAATTACTGACAAAAGTAAATAATCTTGCAATCCTATAAACAGAGGTCCTAAGTGAGACCCTTTTTGCTCTCCAGGATCACCGCAGCCTGATTCTTCCCCTGAGCCGGGATAACTTTCAAGGCTAGAGTTCCCAACAATTTTTAAGACCATCCACTGGCTGATGCTGACAACTGTTGTCTGCTGACAAATGCTGATGATGGAGAACAGTGAGTCACTACAGTTAGGTTTTGCACAAACTCAGCATTATGGATTCAGGACTCAGGATTCAGGATTTAAGATCATTTGGTACCAGTAGTTTATTACAATTGGTAAAAAAACTAGGTTAAGCTCTATACCTGTGTGCTTGTGTGTGATCTGATTTAGAAGCTTTGCCATAAGTCTTGTGTAATCTCTTTTACTTTTGAATCATTAACTAAATCATTGCATTGATTGTCACAAATATTATTCAATCACTCTGATAGTTGCCTGACAATTAAGTGTTGTTAAGTAGGTCTTCTTTACCCTTTGTATTGTTTCCATTAGGCGTAAATCATCAACCAAGTCTGAGACTAAGTTTGGGTCCAGACTTATCCTGATTCCTGTCTTACAAGGACTGTAGAAAGCATGGGGGCCCATTCTGAACCTTGTGACTCAACAAGAGGGTCTCTCTTACCCCTTCTGTCTCAAACCTGTGTGCAAATAATTCTAAATCAACCCTGATGTGATTTCCCCTTTTATATTTCTTCCCTCTGGTAAGTGGACATTGCCGTTGAACTCTCTTAAGTCACATTTTTACAAATTCCCATTAAAAATAACTTTTAAGAATACCTTTGACAGTGTTTCTTTAAGGGATCCAAAACCTAAATCATTCCTTTGTGACAGTATAAGACTACTCACATAAATACTCACAAAGCATAAAGATATGACAAAATGTTGGCAGAATCTAGACATTAAGGTTTCTCTACATATTTTTACCACCTTTTTCCATAATATCTACTTTACTTAGAGAGTCACTTAATCATATAAAACACTTAATTAAAACATAATAGTCATAACAGACTTAAATTTTGTAAGTGAAAGTAAATTTTATTTAGGGAAAACAGCTTAAAAGTACAGCTGAGATCTGATGGGAACTGAGGATGGATGCTTTTTCCTGTTAAAAATTCTCCTTGACTTTTCTCACTGAAATCATTCGAAATGTTGTCACCGACTTCCACAGACCCAGGAACAGGTTTTTTACCTAAGCAAGTTATGTATGAGCAAATTACAGAAAAGGGAAAGAATGTCTGTCAGCAAAGTAAAGCCCCACTAAAAGTAATCTTCATAGTTGTAAAATACTCTTGTACTACATATTGATAATGAAGAACCAGATCTCCTGGGAGTAAGAGACACCTCCATCATGTAATGCTTCACACCCAAAAATGTGTGGGTCTGAGAATACAGGCCTAACATCTTTCATTATACAAAGCCTTTAGGTGTGACCTGCTGCTGAAACTGGAAATTCCCTGTGAGCTCTGGCATTCCATTAAAAAAAAAAAATATCAACAGGTACGTGAACTGAGTGGCAACCTTTCCCTCCTTAGGCCAGCAGACGGGGTTCAGGTATAAAATGCTGAATCCAAAGAACAACAATTTCAAATCAAAATGTAAATCAAACAATCCATCCTTCTGACCTCATCACAGCTATTATGAATATATTGGCTTCATATACAGAAATCACAGATCAGGTGATAAGGGAGCACTCAGCACAGACTTTACAATCTGAATGTAGCTGAGCCAGGTGCTCCTACCCCTGCAACCATGGAGCACCAGCTGCCCCAGGGCAGGGTATGCACAGCTCATATGCCAGCACCTGCTGCAAAGTGCAGCCTCACCACCTCTCCTCTCTCCAGACACCACCACATAGAAACACCTTCGGACAGGTGAAGGGGGTCTCACTCAGAAATTATTTACCGAATCACAGAATGGTAGGGGTTGGAAGGGACCTGTAGAGGTCATCTAGTCCAACCCCCCTACTAAAGCAGACTCACCTTGATGAGGTTGCACAGGAACGCATCCAGGCGGGTCTTGAAAATCTCTGGAGAAGGAGATTCCACACCATCCCTGAGCAGCCTGTGTCAGGGCTCCCTTACCCTCACAGGAACGAAGTTTCTCCTCATGTTCACATGGAACTTCCTGTATTCCAACTTGTGTCTGTTAGCCCTTGTCCTGTCACTGAGCATTGCAAAAAAGACTCTCTCCATCCTCTCTCCATCCATGTGTGTCCTTTATACACATTTATAAAGTCACTTCTCAGCCTTCTCTTCTTCGGGATAACCAGCCCCAGGTCCTTCAGTCTTTTCCTATAAGAGAGATGCTCCAGTTCCCTCATCGTCTTGGTAGCCCTCCCCTGGACTCTCTCAAGAAGCTCTCTATCACTTTTGAACTGAGGAGCCCAAAAGTGGACACAATACACCAGATGTGGCCTTACCAGGGCAGAGTTATTAGTTATTAGCTACTAGTTATTAGTTATCAGTTGTTAGTTGCTAGTTATTAGGTATTATTTTGGGGGTTCTAAAGAGAAATTCTCCAGGGCATTTTTACTTACCTTTGCTGCTTTAGAGATTAAGGTAGGAGGAGGAAAATAATTCACACATGCATCTCCTAAAATGTTATTTTTAGGGCATAATCCTGTTCCTTGCACAGTGGCTTTAGAGAAGCATTTTCCAAAAAGTGCAATTATACCAAAGGTGTTGGAATTAAGGTTTTGCAATGGACGTTTCTTTTAAAAACTCAAACCAAAACCTTCTATGCTCATTTTGAGTCTGTAGCCATCACAAGCTTTTGCAGCTGAGGAAACCATCACCATGATGTATTTCATTTTCTAAGCTGAAAAAAAAGAACTATAGCTTTACTATGGAGAATGTAGTAATTTGCACAATCAGACCTTTTACAGTTACAATATTATAAATAGTTATTTCCTTTTCAGTCAATAAAATGTGGTCTTTTTCCCTCCTCAAGCTCACTTTGCTTTTGCTTCTGGTGAATCCCCAGAGTCAGAGAATCCTTCACTTCCTGAAAACTGAACAAACCCTTTTCCAATAAAGATGAAACAGGAAGCAAACAACTAAATTCTTTATGAACAACGCTATTTTATGATAAAATCAAACTGAAGGATCATTGGGATGCACACTTGCAGTGAGAGGGGGAACACGATCAAAAATACCTGTGTGCAATTTACTTTCAAATATAGATTGAAGCCATTTATATGTGTCACTGTTGATACTTGTAACTAATTTAGCATTTTAAGAAAACTTTGAAAATTAAAACTTTGAAACCAGAAGGTATCAGGTGATAAAGCAACTGACATATAATGCCTCAAATTCATAAGGATGACATTAACCGGCCATAGGAGCCCAGCTTCAGGTGCAGCACATCCTGCTCCAACATGGCAGCCCCACCACTGTGATTACTGGGACCATGACTACCAAACTAAGGGCTCTTGGAGAGGGGTGGCCTGGCCACTTGCCCAGCCTGGCCACCAGGACCCGGCACAGAATCACGGATGCTTGCTTGTCTTGACAGCACTGGGCTCAGACCTTCCCAAAACTGTTGTCTCAAAAACAGTCACATGGCAGGAGAGAGGAGGGAGTTTGGTTCCTCGTGTAAAAGTGATTATTTTTTTTCAAACTCCACTCACATGTATGTCTCAGTTACTCTAAAAATCAGGCCTCACCAACAGGAAAGATGCCTCCAAAACACAAGACCACACTTTGCTAGTGTAAACATCCATTTCTCAAATGCATGAAAGATACTTACATTCAAATGCCAAGTTAACAACACTTTGCCAGAAAACAGTGCTGTAACGTCACATGAAACTGCACTGAATCAAATTTCACTACAAATTACATCACTATGCTGCATACATTGTTAGTAATATAATACAGCCCCCACCCCAACCTCCCCCCCCCAAAAAGGTTTGACTATTTAAAAATGCTAGATACACATATAATTGGGGGGGGGGAGGGGGCAGAAAGAGTACTTTTCAGTTTGCAGTCCAAAGATATGTTGTGATACACAGTTTGATGGCATACAGATCTGAAAAAAAACCGCCCCAAACATCACTGATGTTTGCTGATCAGAGACCATGCTCTGAGTCTTGGGCTCTGTCAGGAAACTCTGCACAGGAAATCTTACCTATCTTACACTTTCAGATGTTTCTTATCAAATCTTAAGTGGAGAAGTAGCCAACTCACCCTTAATTATCATGAGCATCTAGAGGTCATTACCCACACTCTCACTGGAGGCTTTTTGTCACTGACACTGCAACTCCCACAAAATTCTTTGAATCAATTAATTTTTAACTATCTTAAAATTCAAGCATTGAGATGGAATATTGCTATGAGTAACTTTTGATCACAAGACTCAATAATTCATTTTTGAAAACTACTAAAAATTCTGTCTCCTTCACCATTAGCATTGACACTCCACCCCAACTGGCAGATGTTGACAACTTTTTTACTTTAAGCTGACAGTAGGATGGATGCAGGAGCTTTTTTGGAATGAGAGTCAGTCTCTGCCCTTAAAAACTACTTTGTAGATCTTATGCCATCACAGAGCCCTCTTTGGATCTCAGCTCCCTGTGTAAGGTAGCAATTTTTCTTCCCACTGAAAACAGTGGGGCTGTTTTGTTAATAGATCTAGTTGGTATTTGCTGTGAATAATAAATGCATCTTAAATGGAGACAGAAATAAAAAGGCTGCTTTTCAACCCCAACCTGGAAGGCACCAGTAAACAATGAAGTGGGGAACCTCATCACAACGAACAGGACAGAGAGTTTCTTCAAACAAAAAAATTCTTCTTCTCTTGCTACAAAGGGCTGTGCAGAACCAACTCTCCAAGCCATCGCTATCAAGAAACAATGCCACATTCTTCGAATACCCTCGTCTGTGTGGCACAGTATCTGCTGCCCAACATCAACGACATCCAAGTTAAACGAATAAATATTTGCATTGCAAAGTTGGATCCGCCTTGGAATACGACCGCTCCTAGTGTGGTTTTGCCACATGTGTGTTGTCAAATAAATCACAGCTCGCAGGGTGCGCGCATTAAAAAGCACTTGTCTATCTTGTTAGAAGCCATCGCATACTTCAGTTTACGAGGTGTGAAACGGGGAAGAAGGGGAAGGTTTTACACGACCAAGATAACTGTCTACAGAACCCGTCGAGGGAATCTCAGACGCTGCAGTCCGCCCCACCACGGATCCCCCCGCCTGGTGTGAATAGCCCCCCACGTCCCTCTCCCACGCCGGCTCCGACGCGCCGCAGCCCGGGGAAGTGCCCCTTCCTCCGCTGACACGCGTGGGCCCGCGCTGCTCCCCCCACCACCGAGACAGCCCGCAATCCCCTCCCCACGGGGCCGCCTCGTCCCGCCGACCCGCAGCTGCAGGGCTCCCCGGGGCTGCCCGGGGCGGCGGCGAGGGCGGCGCGGCGGGTGCCCGTCCCCCGAGGGCGGGCGGGCCTACCTCGGATTTCCACACGACGTAGGCGGCGGGGCGAGGCCCGGGTGGCGAGGGCTGCCCCTTCCTCTGCTGCAGCCAACGCCGGGGCGAGGAGAAGATGCTGTTGACGGGGCCGGCGGGTCCGCTCAGCGCCGAAGCCGAGGGGGCGCGGGCCAGGAAGGGCAGTTCGCAGCCGGAGCTCCGCTTCCCGCGGAGGTTCTCCTCGTCGAAGAGTGCGCTGCCCGGCGGCGATCGCTCCAGCGGGGTGCAGGGCGTGGAGAAGGAGGCGCCGAGGTGCGGCGGGGCTCCCCGAGGGCCGCAGCGTTCCCCCGCGGGGCTGCCGGCCGCCCGCGCCCGCGGAGACCGGCCCGCGCCCTCGCCGTCTTCGCGGCCGCCGCCGATGATGGCGGGGTCGAGGCTGCGCGTCTGGCGGAGCCTCCGCTTGGAGAGGCTCTTGGCGGCGGCGGGGGCGGCGGCGGCGGCCGGGGAGGAGCAGGAGAAGACGCTGCTCAGCAGGCTCTGCGCCGACATCGCGGTGGACGCTGCCCCGGGGGGCGGCCGGGGGTCCTGGGCTCCGGAGGGTTTCCTCCTGCCCCAGCCGCCGCGGCGTGGAGCGGGACGGTCCTCGAGGTGTCCCTCGCGCCCGGGCTCAGCCCCCGGCCGCGCGGCCCGACGGCGGCACCGGGGGCCTCATGGCGGCGTCCGGCTCTGGGGCTGCTCCGGGGCTGCCGCCGCCGCGGTCACTTTGCTGGGAGGGAGAAGGAGGGAGGGAGTGAGGGGAAAGGAAAAAAAAAAAGTTACGAGAGAAAATGGGAGGGAAGAAGGCAGCAGCGGAGCTTTTATCTCGGCTCGCCGCAGCCTGCCAAAGTCACTCCCCCCTCGGCCCCAATACGCACGGGAGCCGCTCGCCTCCCCCCGCTACCCCGTCGGGTCCCCGGGCGGTAGGGTCCGCCTGTCAGTTCCCCGAGGCGGGGAGCGCCGGCCCCGATGCCGCCCGCAGCCGGCAGCCCCGCGGGGCTGTGCGGGCACCGAGGCTGCGGCACCCCACGGGCTGATGCAGCTGCACCGGCGCGGCGCGGCTGCGTTTTAGTCGGGGAGGGATCAAGTAGCGAGGGACGTTACGGAGGCACAGCCGGGGAAAGCTCCATCCTGACCCTATAAAGTCCAGCGGCGCGGCCTCGTCCCGCCCGCTTCCACTGGTGAGACGTGAGACACGTCGGGTGCTGGCGGTGGCACCCCCGTGTCCTCCCCAGCCACGTCGGGGAGAGATGGTGCTGTCAGGGAGAACTTGCAGCAATAGGCAAGGTGCTCACAGTGTACAGCTGTGAGGGTCACTGGGACAGTGGAGCGCAACCAGCAAGTGTGTGTTCTGACCCAAATCTCTCATGTAGGGTCAATTTGAGAAGATATTCTTACATATTTAACCATAACAAACAGATACGTACTTTGAGTGCATTCTGTGCTACTCCTGATTGTGTGAACAACCCCATGTGGACAAGAGCGTGGACAACCCAAGACCTATAACTGTCCTGCTGGGTAGGTGATGGCAGCACAAAAAGAGTGGGACCAGTGAAGCTAAGTCTTCTCAGGAGAAATAGCTGAACTTGCTTGAACCTATCTAGAGATTTTTATCCACTTGCTTTCCAAGCATAGACGAGGAAACCTTTATCAGGAGAAAATAATAAACTTGGTAAAGCCAAAACTGTAAGGAAGGGCAAGAACAGAACGTACACAGAAGAATACCACGCAGCCTCAGGAAGGCTGGCAGCCAGCAGCCAGCTCCTTCCCTACCTGGAGTGCAGGGAACGGTCCTTCAGACGCAGGATCCAACTCCTGCCTCCCTTTCCCAGCTGGGAACACCAAGCCTTCCTTGCTGGAAGCAGTTCAACAGTGATGATTGTAAGGTTCTTTATGGAGGCCCAGTACCATAATTTACTTACCATTTCAACTTTATGACACCTCAGCTAACCATTAACTTCTTGGCTGTGTTCAGATCAGCTGCTCTTTTGTCACTGAGGAATACAGACATTACATGTTTTGAGATAAAAAGCAAAACATTCAAATCCCGGTTTGCTTCTACACCTACACTTCCATTTGTGAAGAGAGTCGAAGACACCTAGGGAGAGATTAGCCAAAAGCTCCAATGCAAGGCTTGAATCTCCTCTGACTGAGGTGAAATCACCATTAGACTACTGAATCTTTGAGATGTAGGCATCCTTTTTTTGACCTGGGAAACCATGATCTCCACTGTCTCCTCAGAAGTATCGTGAACTTTTAAAATTCCTTAGAAAAATCGACTATTTTGAAAAGAAAACCCAGAACACCACCTGAGCATAACACAAGGGTTATTTTTCTCTTCACACTGCTTGCATTTTCTCCTCAAACTCTAGTGCAGGATTGTGTTGTCCTCCTCAGCATCCTGGAGCCTGTGCAGGTAAGTGCTCTGTGGCAGCATTTTCTAGTTTCATCAATAGAGGGAGTCGACAGTTCTTTCCTTCGTGGCATTATTGAAGGTTCATGAAGAGAAACGACATGCTAGCCCATCCAGTTCCAAAGAGAAGTGTTCTGGCTTTATATAATGTTTCCAAACAGAATTTCTTTTTTCTACTATTTTTTTTTAATCTGAAAAGAAGCTTTCCCCCTGTATTTTAGTAAACTGTTCTATTGCCTAATTCCAAAGTCTGCTAGTTCCTCCACAGCTAAGGTTGCAGCTGTTTCTGTTTAAAGGTTCATTTTGCCTCCTCATTAATGCCTTCAGTAAGGTCTTGTGCTTGAGACTAAAAAGAAGGTCTGTAGCATAAAACAGTGACCTGAATTTGTTTCTGTGGCTCTGTGCCCATGCTAGCAATTCAGCTGAGGGAGATATGTCTACAGCAGTTTTATAGTTGTGTGGTTCCACATACTCACTCTATGTACATACATATTGGTTTTAATATAGATATCTATTTATATATCAAATATATAATCAGAATATGGAGAGAGTGGAAGACAAGGAAGAAAGACGAGGGAGTTTCAGAGCTGTGTTCATATGAGTAGCAGTGAGGACAATCACACCTGCCTCCAAAGTCCAGTGGAAATCATTCCTGCCATGCTCAGTAAGGTGTGTTTCCTGTCTTGAAGAGCTGGTACTCTTGGACAGAGCCAGTTGTCAGTGGGCAAACCTCACAATGCAGAAGCACATCGTTACATGTCGCACACACCTGTGAAAGGAGATGGAAACAGGCAGGTAAATGGTGTGTTAGGACCATATGTCAGTTTACAATAAATAAAGTTCTCATTTCCACCTACTTCAGTCCAGGTATTATTATTGCCCAGCTGGTTTTCTTCATGAGAGCCTTCATGAAAATTTGGAGGATGGGTTTCATGAGAAAGAGACCTGGAGAATCGTCACAACTATGATTCAGTGAGGAAAGCCAGAATACACAGAGATGCTTGTAGACATCTTCACTACCTATTTTTTCTGCTGTCTTTATCTTTTGGATGCAACAGCAATATAAGTACTGATTATTTTGCAAGTTGCTGTTTATTATCACTACTAGCTGCATTGTTGTGAGCCCTGGCAGTATCACCTGAGCAGCTCGGCTCCAGGTGGGCACTGTACAAGCACAGAACAAAAAGACTGTCAGTGTCAGCCCCCAAACCTGAGCACTCACCTCCAGCCAAAAGATACCAGTAGTGTAGCCATGTAAGCAGAGTAATGGTGAGACGATACTAGGTGATCGGATAGTGGTCATCAGCCCTTCTCTTCTGAAGCAAAGCTGTTTGTATAACTGCTGCTCATAAGGTTGCCATTATCAGTCAAGAATTGGACAATCCTTCCTGGAGCTGTGAGTAGCAGACAGCTGACTGCTGGGTTTCCTAACAGTTTGCACTGCCATATTTTTTTTACAGTGAAAGCTTAAATCCAGTGAGCATGTTTATACTTTGTTGTGTCACACTGCCCATCACTGCCTTATGCAGTAGTCAACTGACGTACTGGAACGTAAAAGATCTCAACTTTTCAAGTCTGTGTTTCTGAAAGTAAGCAGTAGTGACATGGATCAATAATGCAATGAATATCCAGAAATATTTTGAGACATAGATGCCTTTGACTATTGCAACTTTCTAGACATTGGGTTTATTCTGAAATATCTTCAGTCTCAGCACACAGAGTAGGAGTGCAAAAGCATTCCTTGGGTATACAGGCAGGGCCTGTGGGGAGACAAAGCTCAGCTATTGATGTAACCAGCAAGGATGTCAAGGGCAACAAGAGCACCTTCCACTACCACATTTGCAGTGAAAGAGTATGAAATGAAAGTGCAGGATCTGTATTGAAAAATGCAGATGACTTAGCATCAACAGACGGAGAAAAGGCTGAGGTGGTCAATGCCTTCTTTGCCTTGATCTTCACCAACAGAATCTGCCAGCCCTTTGTGCCTCAAGGAGAAGAGAATGTCAACAGTCAAAAAAGACTGAGTATGGGATCTTCTTGTGAGGAATCCTAGCCCATGCAAGTCTGGGGACACAGCCAGGTGCTGGCTGATGTCACTGCAATGTCACTTTGCACCTTTGAAATGTCATGGAGAGGTACCTAATGGCTGAAAAAGCCTCAATATTGCACCTTGTCTTTCAAAAAGGCAAAGAGAATCCAAGGATCTACAGGCTGGTGAGCTTCACTTTTGAGAATATCACAAAACTAAGTTTTCTTGGAAGCCATATATGGGCATATAGAGGAGGAAGATGTGACTGAAAAGACACAGCATGGGTTTACCAAGGGTAAATCATGCCTGACCAACCTGATCACCCGCCTTGATCCATGGATGGTGGGAGAGCAGGGTGTATAGGTGGCTTTCAGCATTGTCTCACACACCTTCCTTGTTGGGGCAATTAGATGAAAGAAAAAAATGAACGGATCTTGGTGCTTCATGGTTTATACTCTACCTGGAGGCTGGTTACAAGTGAAGTTCTTGTCTTTTTGTGAAGTCTATTTTGAGACCTGTCCTGTTGAACATCTATATCCATAGCCTTAGAGCACACTCTCATCCAGATTGTGGACAACATCAAATTAAGGTGTGCAGTCAACACACTCTGGGACAGGGCTGTAGAGAGTCATAGCAGGCATGAGGGCTAACAGAATCCTTAGTTGCTTCAACAGAAGCGTGGTCAGTGGACCAAGGGAAGTGACTATTGCCTTTTACACTGCATTCAATATACCTCAGCTGGAAAACTGTATCTAGTTTGAGTGCCTTCAGTGAAGGAGGAGCAGCCACCAAGCCAGCTGGGAACTGGGGCATTTGCCTTGTGAAGAGATGCCAGGAAAGCTGGACTTGTTCAACTTGGGGAAGGGAAAACTAATAGCAGCCTTCCCATACCTGCAAGGAAGTCGCCCTCTAAGTTTAATGATTCTGCAGTTCTAAGCAAATCTGAATTTTGGCTTAAAGTTGAGAAAACAACCTTTAGAAATTTTTCAGAGAGTGTGCATATGTGCATTACCTGTCTTGCTAGCAACCTTGCTGCAAAGGGCACATTTTAGAGAAATTAGGATATTACTCTACTTTTAACAATATCTGGAGTTATTAATGCCCCATTAATGTGAAATTAGATGGAGATACTAGACAGAATATGAAGTCAAATGTCTAAAAGTTCATCTCAGTCACACTTGTTCTGACAGCATTTAAAAACAATTGTTTATCAAAATATAAGTGTATTCATCTCAAGAATTAACAAAGTCTATTTTTTCAGACTTAGAAACAAATATCTGAAAACAAGGGTGAATTAGGAAATAGGACCATTTTGCTACTCTTATTATTTCTTCCTAGTTTATTAAGCACAAGAAAAGTGAAGATACCTGTTTTGTATTTCCTGATATTTGACTCTGAACAAAAAGACTTTTGAGTTAAATTTTAGCTCTTCCAGTTTTTCTATGAAGACAGAAGAGCTGTTATGTTTTTTACAGAACTTTTGTCTATGTTACAGTGGAAGTGATCTATAAGCATTTCTCCATAGCGTTCAAGGCTGCTTCTCCAGAGGAGACAGTGCTACAGAAACGTTGGTGGGAGCAGCTGGGAAGCAGGTCCATAATTTCAATCCACACAAGGAGCCTGCAACCAGCTTTGTATCCTGAGGTCTTTGACCTTCTCCTAGGTGATGACCAAGTACTGTGATGGCCTGGTCCTGTTGCTACAGAAGCCAGCATGTGTGTTTGACAGTGACCTTGGTGAGACGTGTATGGCTATGCCATGCCAACACAGAAAGCATTTTGATGTGACTAGGATGGAAATTGCCTTTTGGGCTGCATCTCTGGTAAAAGTCACGTGATCCCTTGTTTCTTACCTGGTATGGGACTGTGTAGGTTGGTTGCTGAGACACTCTGAGGAGTCTTGGCAAGTGTGTTGTCTGGATTGGCTACTTGGTGCTTAAGCTGGGACAGCTGAACCTGTCTGATAGCAGCTGTAAAAAAAAAAAAAAACAAAATCAGGAAAATGCAAAACAGGAAAAAAAAACAGGAAGAGAAAAAGATACTCATTTATACTGAATGGGAAAAGTGATGGAATGTCATTACTCCTCCAAACATTTGCTGCACTGAAGCAATAATACTGACAACAGTGACTGCTACCATGTACCTACTGTACAGTAGTGTGTATATATAGTTCCATGTAGTGTGTGCATATATACTAGATAGTACCTGTAGTTACTATATATAGTGTGACTATATTAAAACTATAGTTATATATAAGTACAATATAACTATATATTGTGTATATGTATAGCATAGATATACACATACACTACAATGTGTACACTATATATACAACAGTGTACATATACATATTATACCGTCATACTTTTTTTATATATCTATATATAGAGGGTATATGTAATATGCTCCAATCCCAGTCTTTTAAGTGCCACACGTTACAAACCCATCCGACATACCGGGGACCGCTCAGCCCCCTGTCTCGCCCCGGGCCCTCCGCCAAGCTGCGCCCGAACAGCCAGCCTCAGGCACGGCCGCGGAACGCCCGCGGCACTCAGGGCCGGGCCGAGCCGTGCCGTGCGGGACTGTACGGGAACACAGAGGTGGGGTGTGGGTGTCTCTGTGTGTGGGCGCGCGTGTGTATGTGTGTGAGACAGGTGTGCGCGCGTGTACGTGTGTGTGTGTGTGTGAAGCGGGTGCGTGCGTGTGTGTGAGGCAGGCGCCCGCGTGTGCACGTCTATGTATGCACGCGTGGGCGCATCTGTGTGTATGTGTCTGTGCGAAGCAGGCCCCGCCCCGCGGCCGCCGAGCCCCGCCCCGCGGCCGCCGGGCCCTAGCGCCGCCCCCCGCCTCGCCCCCCTGCCCGGAACCGCCGCGCCGATGCCACGTGGGAGGCGGCGGAGCCGCCGTCGGCGCCGGGCCGGAATCGCGGCCCCACTGACGTTGGGGACGGCACTCGCCGGGCGCCGAGAGGAGGGGAGGTCGCGGAGCCCCCGGGACCGCACCGGGATCGCTGAGACCCGATGGGTGCTCGGCGCGGTGGCGCCCGGCTCGCGGCTCGGCCTCCCGGGCCTAGAGGCGCTGGCGGCGGCGGCTGGGCCTAGGGGCGGCTCCCCGCCCTGGCCTGCGCCCGCGCTGCTCCAGGTGCCGGCGGCCGCCCAGCCGGCCCCGCGGCGGGAAGGCAGCGACCTGCCTGCCGGCGCGCCGGCCGCCCTGGCCGTGCTGCGCCTCCAGCCCGGAGCCGAGGGCTCGGCGCGGGCGGCGGCGGGGGCCGCGCCGCGCCTGCGGACCGTCTACGTGAACCCGCGCTGGCTGGAGCGGCAGGCCGCGCTGGGGGCCGCGGCGGCGGCGGCGGCCAGCCCCAGCCCCTGCGCCGAGGCGGCTTCGGCGGCGGCAGCGGCGGCGAGCGGCGCGGCCGGGGGCCCGGCGGCGACGGCACCGGCGGCGGGGCAGGGCGATGCGGCGGCGGAGACGGCAGCCACCCCCTACGTGGGGCTGCGGCGGCCATTGGGCTACCAGCTAGCCAAGGCCACCAAGGAGCGGATCTGGCGGGGGGAGTTCATTGACCTCTTTTCCTTGCTCCACACAGAGCTGGCCCCCGAGCACGGCCCGCGGCCGGGGGACACGCTGGACCAGTGGGTCTCGGCCTTCCTGGTGTACGCCAGTGTGGTGTGCGAGAAGCACCCGGCGCGCTGCGGAGCCATGTTCAAGTACCTGGACACCATCCGCAAGCTGCATGCCACCTACGGGGGCACCTCCTGGATGAACTACGACGAGGACTTCCGGCGGCGGGCGGCCAAGGATCCGTCCTTGCCCTGGGGCGACGTCGACCTCGACCTCTGGATGAAGTGGATGGCACCCCTCAAGTCGCTAATCACCAGGCACCCGCGTACTGAGGGCGAGACGCAGCCCTCGCCGGCCCCGCCGCCGCCCCCTCCACCACCATCACCACCTTCTCAGAGCCCCAAGCAGGAGGAGAAAAGCCAGGTGTGACAGGCTGGCAGCCGCGGCTGTGTATTCCCCCCGCGCCCCTGGCCAGGCAGCATACCCCCGTGGAGGAAAAGGGAGCAGCTGGGGAGGCCCCAGAGTTGTCTGGTGCCTCCCGTGTTACGGTGCTGACCCTTTGCTCACTCTTACGATAGGGCCACTGTGCCAGCTGGGGAGACATGGGGCCACATGGGTGTCCAGCTGGCCACGGTTGGAGGTGTGGGCATTGCTGGAGAAAAAAAGGATGGCTTCAGCAAATAATTGTTTGTAGCAGTTATTGCTGTTGTCACTGGAAATTAGAAACCATGCTAAACTCTGCTCTACAGTTGCATTTTCCTCGAGACATTAGAAAAAAGGTGGATTGTTGTGGTGGTGTTTTTTTTTTTTCTTCTGAGTTGTCTTAGAAAAATTACTTTTCTCAGCACTACAGTTGTCCGTAAGTAAGACAAAGAGAACAGACTCTCCTGTGACTATGGGAGCATGTGATAGTTGCAGGCTATGTGGGAGGCCAGATAAATCAATGTGAGTAAAGATAAACTTCAATATGAATGGCCTGATCTTACAAATTCACTATCATTTGGAGATTTAAACCCATTTGGGACTCAGCAATTTAATCTGTTTTACGAGATGATGAGTGTGACTAGGGGAAGTACAGAAGATTCTGTGTGCATTGAAGTTTTGCTTTCAGTATAGGCATTGGTTGCCAGCAAGTTGCTATCACCCGTGTAACGTACATGGGCAGAGCTACCCTTTCCGCTGCCTGAGCTGTGACAACTTGCTCCGCTGGGTACAAAGGGCTGCCTGTCTAAATTAGGGGGAGTGCTGCTTCTCTTGCATTGGTAACTGGTTTGTCAAATCCCCACCACAGAAAATGATGAATGTTGAGTTTTATGCCAGCTGAACAATGGTAGGGAGATTCTGTTATATTGGCTACATTTATTCCTAAAAAAATTTTTAGGGACTGTAGGAGGAACCTTATGTGTTCCTGAAGGGTTTTTTCTAGCTCATCAGATGCTTCCCAGGGACCACAAGCACAGAGGAGTAGCTGCATTGTTCTAGCCCAAGCTGGAAAGAGAGGACCCTTTTTCAGGGCATCTGGAAGTGTTTGGTGCCTCATACAAAGTTCTGCCTTTTGTGACTTCTCTGGGCCAACCTGTGACACAGAACGGGAGCAAACACCACGCAGTAGTTCAGACAAACAGATCTTGGTGCAGCCGTTATGGCCTTGGTCTGCCTTCTGTAATTGATGCTCTAGATTTATGCGACCTTCTCTGATATCTTTGTTTAGATTTCTCCGTTCTCAAGAACAGCAGCTTGGTTCTTGTTTTGCTGTGGATCTTATGTGAGCACCAGATGGGCAGTGGCTTATAGATTTCATCTCATCCGAGACTGGATCTTCAGCTTGTCATGTTAACCAGCCTTGTTACTTCTTCCACAGCAGCCGGTCTGTCAGTGCAGAGCTTTGCACTGTTGGTGCTAAGGCATCAGAGGTCTTGATCACATTTGATTTTGTGGAAATTTTCAAGTTGATTTTTAGCAGTGGCATTGATTTTTGTTGTTGATGTTTGTTTTTAGGTTTTTTTAATTTATCTTTTTTATCTCCCCTCCCAAAATAGTGTAAAGAAAAATTAAGCATGTTTTGTTTAATTAAATAACTTAGAAAATGCCAAAAGTTTAATGCTTGTAAAAACGGTAGTTCTCTAGCAGCAAAGGTAAAAGTTGTGCAGTTGTGCAGTGCAGGTTCAACTGCCTTTCTATTATTAGAGCAGTTTTTAATTGGTAGCACATAGCCTCTTGCAACAGTTTTAAAATGGCCTTAACTGGTGTAATATTTTGAGCAGCTGTAGGTGAGGCCTAGGGATAAAGCATGAGTTTATCATTGGCAAGGCAGCAGCACAGAAATGTTGCTCTCTTCCAGGTGAGCTGTGGGTTTTGACCCAGCTCCTTGCAAGCTCTAATTACATTTCAGTAGTGTAAAACTACTTCAGAGAAATAAGATGTGGCTTCACATTTGGGCAAAGGAATCAGAGAGATAAAATGGGAGAGAATAGCCTTTTATGAGTTTATGGTTCTGACCAGAACCTAAGCTTTTCCACATCCATGCTGTCAAGAAGAAGAAGAGGTGTTTTACAAAGACCTTTTCTTTCATGTTGTTTATCTGAACGGATTTGGTTTTCATAATTTCAAGGGACAGCATTAGGCAGCCTAACTAGATTTCATTTCCCCTTCTTCCCTTTCAGTTAAAGGCTCCTTAAATTTCAGCTTCACGTCATGCCTGTATATCTGGTTCTACAGTTCCACAGAAGTTTAATCTGTAAAACCAAAGTCAAGAAAAACAGCATCATGTTTGAAGCTAGCTGTCCTTTCTAAAGCACAGATGAAGAGCTGTAACTCTGCTTTACACAGAAAGAACAAAGTCAGAAGCCCTGGTTTTAGTTTGATAAGTGGTGCATACGTAGGATAGTTGAGATTCGTACCTGCAAGTTTACGTCTGTATGTATAATTTCAGACAATTCTCTTTTTTTTTCTTCTCCAGACTCCATGAAAACAGAAGGCCAACGGGGATGGCAGACAGACTAAGTGGGTGAGTTTATTTATAAAACTGACTAACTTTGGATCTTAAATATTTGCGAATTTGTTAAATACAGAATTTCTTATTGGTGCCAACAGCCTGACTCCGTTGGTGTTTAAGTGGAGCTCTGGTATTCTAGTGCATTCTTTTACCTCTGCTTCTGTTGCGTTGCAAGCTGTGCTAGAGAAGACATAGGAAATTCATTTAACCCAATCAGCAATTGTAACAATGGACTACAAACCTGCAGAGCAAGCCAGTTTGCTGGAAAACAGGAATTCGTGCAGCGCAGCACTTGTCACAGACTATCCAAAGAGGGCAAAGATTCAGGAAGGTGAATAAATTGAACATTGGTTGAATGAGGTCAGGAACAGTCTCCTGGAGGAGAACCCTGTCCTAAAATACTACTTTGAAAGTATAAGCCAATTTAATGTGCAGATTAACCCTTCTCATTTGAGCAAACGTGTGCAGTCCTGGATCTTTGCAGGTCACAACTGGACACTTCAAAAACCTGTGTAATATATTTGCTTTTTTTTTTTTCCAAATAAATCATAACTTGTCTTGTTACAGCTGTTACTTTTACCATTTCGTTGAGAATATCTGCAACATAAATGTGTATTTGACTTGAAACAGTATCACAGTCATGGTATAATAGCTCAGGTTGTCAACAGAATTATTCTGTGAGGCTCAACATTGCCCTCCGTTCTTGTCTGAAAAATGCATTTGCCATTGCTGTCATTATTGGAAATCAGTTATAACCCAATTGTCCTTTACAAAAGTGTTGATCAAATATTAGTAATTGACTCAAATTAATATTCTGGGGTTTATCCTCATAGGATATTTAACATCCTGAGCCTCAGGCTAGACCTTTGTAGTCTGGTGTTCATGAAAATCTTATTTCCTGGTTCACGGTTTAATCATTCTACATCTCAGTGTTTTGTTTTCTTTTCCCTTGCATACTAGGGAGTATGATCAAGGTAATTCTATGATCCAGTAACGCACATAATGGTAAGGGTATGTCTTGAGTTGTTCCAGGAAAAGGTTGCCCATTGTCTGCTCTCCTTTACTTTTCCTGATAGTTTTCAAAAATACACATAACATGAAGTGTTTGTAAGTTGATATTAAACTGTTTGTGACTTCACCTAAATAAATTTTTATATATAAATGCTGTTCTTAATCTCAGCCTTTTTTTTCCTCCCTTGTTCTTATATTACCGTTTCCCCCTTTGTCATTGCTTCTGCCCATCACCCGACCTTTTGCAATATTTCTGGTTTTCAGTTATTAAAACACAACTGGATCTTAACTATCCACAGTAAACAAATTAGCCTTTGAAATTTGCTGACAATATTTTGCATAAAGGCTTGATAGTGCTGTAACTGTAGTTGTTGGAGCTTATTCTTCTTTGCCAGTTGTTGAGACCACGATAGGTATTAGGCCTTAGTCTGTCTGAAAATTAAATAGCTGCTGAAATGCTGAATAGCAGTATTTCAGTGGCCTCCAAGCTGGGACTGTGATCCAGTGAATGCTGGGAAACCTGCATTCAGTGCAGTAGAATATAGAGTGCTTTTACAGATGGAATTACAAGTTATAATAATACCTTTCATTTTCGAGAAGGGGCTTAAGCTCAGTGATCAGATCATTTCTGCTCCTTTCTCCCTTGTCCTCTTGGCTTAAGAAATCAGAACTGAGTTACTCACTGGTTCATAGAATCATAGAATGGTAGGGTGGAAAGGGACCTTTAGAGACCATCTAGTCCAATCCCCCTGCAGAAGCAGGTTCATTCTGCATTTCTTCACCGTCTTTGCCACGTGTGAACTGCAGGTGCCTCCTCCTGAGGAAGTGCTGCAATAGTGTCAGGATTTGGGGGGAAGTGTGGAGAAGGGAAGATGGAGAGCAAGGAGGAATGAGCAGATGTTGGTCTCCATCCCATGATGAATTGCTCAAGTGTGAGTCTTGACTACTGACTCAGAGCAGCAAAGCTGCAACAGTTTTGTGTTTCTTGTCCTGTTTGGGGGCAGCATACCCAGCTGGAGTCTGAAACACTTCCTAATGTTCTTTGCTGAGTCCATCAGGAATTTGTTGTGTTGGTTTGTTACTTTCTCCAGCCTTCCTACAGTCTGGTGCCCTTCCTGGCACTCTGTCATCTCCCAGTTTCCTGGTTACTGTTGATGCTGGGTTGGACCACCCTGTCTTCTCTGTCTACTGTAGACAATTGCCAGGGCTGTGCCTTCTTTCCAGTGTCAGCAGCTGCTTTAAAATTGCTGTCTGCTTTCATAAAGAAACCTGCCTTTCAAATTATTAGCTGTGATGTTTTACATGTGGGAGTTCCCCTTCCCCCCACCTCTCTTTTATTTCTTTTTATTTCTTCATAAACTTGGCCTTCATTGCTGTCTTTGAGCCACTGGTAATTTCACTGTGGTACTTGTGCATTCTTGCTTTGAGGTTTATTGTTGCAAGTGTGTTTCCCCCCTTGTTACTGTGCTGTGAGCTTCTATGTGAAATTTCCTTGTCCACTAGTTTCTCATTAAAAGTAATAGACTTGAATGAGTTTCTTCAAATTCCAACAGTTAGTTACTGGACGGGTTGGCGTATGGTTATTGACACTAGGCAAATGTTACCCTTACAGTTCCTGTAGAGTCAGTGTGCTGGCTGTGCTGAAAGAGTGGTGCAGAATTGCATATCTTCTGTTCATCTTTGATTTATGAATGGATTACTTTGGGTGATGTCATGGTTTAACCTCAGACAGCAACTAAGCACCACACAGCTGCTCACTCATTCGTCCACCTCCCCCAGTAGGATGGAGAGGTAAAACTCATGGGTTGAGTTAAGAAGAGTTTAATAACTAAAATGAAATAAAATATAATAATACCAGCAATAATAACATATAGTAAGAGTAATGAAAGAGAGATAAAACCCGAGGGGAAAAAAAAGTGCTGCACAATGGAACTGCTCACTATCCAGTGACTGATGCCCCAGCAGCGATCCACCTCTCCTCATCAACTCCCTCCAGTTCATATACTGGACATGACATTCTATGGTATGGAATAGCCCTTCGGCCAGTTGAGGTCAGCTTGTTGCTGTCCTCTGTCCCAGCTTCTCACTGGCAAGACAGGGGGAGTGAAAAATCCTTGGCACTGTGCAAGTACTGCTCAGCAATAACTAAAACATCCCTGTGTTATCAACACTGTTTTCAGCCTCATAGCCCCGTGCCAGCTACTAGGAAGAAAATTAACTCTATTGCAACCAAACCCAGGACAGGTGATTATAAGCTGAACTTGCTGTCATTTACATGGTGTGGCAGGGAGCAGCGTGGTGCTGAAGATGCCTGCTGCCTGAAAGCAGACATTGAAAGTAAGTGATGGGTGAAGATGGATCATGCAGTGGGTAAGAGGCTTAGTGTTGAAATGAACTGTGGTTCAGTTTTTCTTTCAGTATCCGTGATCTGCAGCAGAAATCAGTGACAAACAAGAATTGCTGGTTTTACTATTTCTGTAAGCCCTGATATTTAGCATGGGGGGATGTCTTCATTGCTGCTGCAATTTCTTGGGCTTTTCTCAAGAAATCTAGAGTGTTTGTATGAAGTTGCAGCAAAGCTTTTCACCAAGACTGATAGAATTTCCAGTTGGGAATACTTGTAAAATATGTGGTAATTGATTTGTTTGGGAGGACCAACATCTTATGGAAAAATATTTTTCTGTCAATTGACTAGAATTGTGTAGTACATAGTTTTGGGGAATAATTTCAGGTCAATTTAAGCATTTCTAGCAAGACAGGATTTTTTTTACACGGATGTGCTTTTTCAAGTGCTAGATTATTGTAAAGGACAAGTTAAAACCAGCCCAAGGTGACTCTGACAGCACAAAATGTGTTGCAACTTAGGTATGAAGCTAAAATATCTTTGAGCAAGCTGACATGACTGGGGAGTTTAGAGTCAAGCTTCAGCAGGAATCAAGTAAATGGGATTTCTGATTTCCATCTGTGTGCTGCAGTTAGGTTTGAGGTATTTGGAGAATCTGGACAAGTGAGGTGATGTTACTACTCTCCTGACCTTACTAGTATAATGATAAGTTTTTAGAGGTAAGATGACAGCAGAACATTTTGCACATGAGGTGGCCTGCTGCATCTGCAGTTGAGCAAAATTATTACTTCGAGCCCTGATGGGATCATGTCATTATTCAATGTGACTTCCAATTTAAGCTTAAACTGTTGCTTTCCCCTCTTTCCCATCCCTTCTTTCTCACATCATCGCACCAACTTATTTTCGGTCTATAAAGAAAAATCTGGTGAATGCAGCAAGCCTGTCCTGAGGGCTAGCAGTGTGGGATCTGGCAGTGTCTGACCAGATGGTCTGCATGTATGTAGCCTTTCATCCTCGTGTAGGTCCTTCTGCCACATTGGCATGGTTGAGCATGAGGAAATTCAGTATGTGTGTAAGTGTGGCTGGGCAGAGTGCATGTGGCAAACTCCCCAGCTCCTTGTAAGGCCCCTGTGTCTTTGAGATGCTGATGGGCATTGGCAACAGGTCCTCCTGTCCACCCCTGTGGTAAAATCATAAACCAAAAGACCAGAGACTGTTGTAACAATTAAGGGGAAGGATGTGAGTCAGTGCTAACAGCCTAGATGTTTCTGGAAATGTTGCTTAGTGAAGTTATCAAAATTTTCTCTTTTTTTTAGGTCATATGCTTAATGGGGGCTGAGAACAATTGATAATGTCTATGGGGGCTGCAACAATTGATAATGTCTATGGGAGAGCTTTTAGCTATTCTTTTTACATAGAGTTTACATCCCTGAAAAGTCATCTGGAGAAATTATAAAGCTTTTCCCCTTTTTTTTTTGGCACTCAGGTTTGACTTTTACCTGATCACAAAGTTCAGGGTGTATTAGTCCAGTGCAGTGCCACACATAAATTTTTATCCAGATAATCTTCTGCATCCAGCATACTTTTTTTATTCTTTTTATTTGTTTGAGGTTTTGTTTTTGCTTTTTTCCCCCCTGCGAATTCTCATCAAAACCAGTTGTCATCTTTGCAGTTCAGCAATGTACAAGGAAATCGGCTAAATGGCAGTTGAGACTTGGAAAACAGGAACACGTTTACAATATCTTACATATTTGTAAACTTTAAATGTTTCAAGAAGTACCTTTATCTTTTTTTAGTGGTTGTTGCTGTTTCCGTACTTTAAAGAATGCTTTCTTCTTCCCAATGTCTCAGAGAAGTGTTGCTGTGTCAGTATTTCCAGGGCAGCAGAGGAATGTTTACGTCTAAAGAAAATCAGTTTTCTTTGAATTTTTTAATTGCAAACGTTTGTGTCCATGAAATCCTTTCCACAAAACTTAAGTCACCATTTACCTTTTTTTTTTCCTATGCAAAGTCTAAAACTCAGATAACATTGTTTTTTCTTTAAAAAAAAAATGTAAACCATGTAACGTGAGCATTGTATCTGCACCTACATCAGCAGGTGTAGAAAATACCACTTGCCACTTAAAGTGGCAGTCCTAAAGATCTGAAGTCAGGAACGGCTGTTTAAAAACAGAGACATGACTGACTTAAGGTATAAACATCATCTGCATTGCTGATGTTCAAAGTGTCCATAAATGCCCTATATTATCCTGAAATAACACAAAATGGCTTGGGTTGGAAGGAACCTTAAAGCTCATCTAGTTCCAAGCATAGGCAGGGTTACCATTAGACCAGGTTGCTCCAAACCTCATCCAGCCTGGACTTGAACACTGCCAGGTATGGGGTATCCACAACCTCTCTGGGCAACCTGTTTTCCTGCCTCACCAGTCTCATAATGAAGAACTTCCTAATATCTGTTCTAAATCTACCCTCTCAGTTTGAAGCTATTCCTTGTCCTATCACCACATGCCTTTGTAAAAAGTTCCTCCCAGCTTTCTTGTAGCCCCCTTTATGTACTGGAGGTTACATGAAGTTAGGAGGCTGTATGAAGCCTCAGCCTGGGACTGTGTGTGGCTGGTTCTGCAGAGGCAGCTGTGGGCAGTTAAAGGGCTGGGTGTGCTGGTTTTAGTTGGTGGAGCTGCTTAGTTAATATACTGCAAAACAGTGTGGTGGCGGATGACCTGGATTGTGTGTTCCCATATCAATGTCCTTGGTATAAACAGAAACAAGACAGCTCCTTGAAATGTGTAACATGGCCCAAGAGTTTATACCACCTCTGCCTGAAATTCCCACTCTCCACTTGGGTATTCTGGCATTTCTCTTCTTTCATACCTCTCTTGTCTCCTCTGCTGCTTTTTTTCACTCTGTAATAGTCAAATGTTGTTGATGCAGTGTCTGGAAGGAAGAAATACCACCAGTGACTGCAGATGGTTCCCTGCAGTACATGTTGTCTCCCACAGATGCGATGATCCGTGCAGTGCTAATCAAAAAGAATTCTATTTACCCATAAAGTTGGGGAATGAAGTTCACAGAAACACTTAACAGAGGTGCTGGAATTACAAATTTTAGTAACTCTGAATTCTTGAGAATAAAATAAAATAAAAAAGTCAGTTTGAGGTGGGGAAATCTCTGAGGCTGCCCTTGCTCAGGGCACGCAGCTGTGTATCTTGCTGCTCTTGGTGTGACTGCAGCTAATGAGTTCCAAAGCAACAGGTTTCTCAAAGTGCTGTGAGTTGGGAGGAGAAGCATTTCATTTTCCTTCCTCCATGTCATTTTCTTTGTCCTTTCTCCCTCACCAACAAGTCTCCCAGGCCAGATATGTTACTCTCTTATCAGGTACAGATGGATAACAGGAAGTCTCACTGCCATTGCACTGGGTTGTTAGGATAAATGAGTGTGTTTACATCTGCAAGATCATGGAGGTTTTCTAGAAGCAGCACAATAAATTTGGTGGTATTGGGAAAAAAAAAAAAAAAAAGGCTTCAAGGGACCCGATCTGTCCTTTGCCTTGCCATTTAGGAAAAGAAGATTCAGCTGCCTGGCTTACCGTGGTATTGGCCAGTGGAAAAGCGATGTGTGGTCTATTCTGATTTGCTTCTCAATGAGATTTGGTACCAGAAAGTAAACGTGCACATTACTGCTGTAGGCCAATATGCAAGCTGTCCTGTGCTTTGTAGGCCAATATATAAGCAGAAAAAGGTGAAGCTGGCCAGGCTGCTGCTGCTGCTGACCCACCAACTGTGAGGGCACTTCATGGAACTGGTTACAGAACCATGCAGCTCGAGAAGAGAGTTTCAAAGATCATTCTTCTTCTTGTGCCTTAGCATGCTTAAAAAAAACCCAAAAACCCCTCACAAAAAGTACTCTTATTGTATAACTGGAATGTGCAACAAATAATAACAACACTTAAGCTACAGTTACAAATGCTTTCTGAGAGGAGAGTGGGTGGTACCTGGTATGCACCATTTCCTAAAGCATGCATTTTCTATTTTAAACATTTTGATTGCATTCAAGTGAAAAGGCATAAAATTAACTTTTTCAATACAGATAGAGAACAATACAATTTACCAGTGTGTTAAGATTATTTACAATGTTCTGTGGCTTTGTTAGCAAGCATTTAAAAATATTGGTGAGGTATTTTTGGTCGCAGCTTAGAGCATTGAAAACACAAGCTTTTAACGCGTTAAAACAGTTAAGAGAAGCACAAGTTACTTGTGGCCCTATCCTGCACAGAGGTATAAGTAGTCTTAGTTGTTTCTCATCAGAAGGGAGAGGAATGGATAAGCATATCCTTTAATCTGCCTCCTTTTTGAGGAAGCTCTTAACATGGAGTGCTTCCTAAAGCAAAGAAGCTCAGAACAAGACCTTAGGTCACCTGGCTCCCCAGTGGTTCACAGCAACTGAACTGCTGGGCTCTGAGGTACATGGTACACTTTTTCTTCTCTTGATCTCTCCAGCCCACAGTCTTTGAATGACCAGTTTTGGCAGAGCAAGGAAGCAAAAAAACTATTCCTGTGAAGCTACTGTGAGAGGGAATTGCCAACCAACAGAAAAGTGAGGAAGGCTGGTATAGATGTTCCTCACGAGTGTGAGAAAAGTGCAACAAATGCTACTAAGCTTAGTCTGGGAAATGTTAATAGCTTGGTTTGTATCTCACAGTGCTGGAGGACCAGAAGAAATAAACCTGTTTATTGCAGGTTGCCAGCAATTTATGACAGCAGGCCCTGTGTATCATCACAGAGTGGCATGGGCATGGAATGGTTTGGCTGTGCTAGGAGTTAAAAAATTGACAAAATGTGTCCTGATGAGATATCTGACTCTAGATTAACCTGGCCAACCACAAGAAAGTAAAACATTTTTTGTCTCTCTTCCAGAATGCAAAAGCAATTTTCTTGAGATGGGGATGTTGCCTCAAGCACATGTGCCTGTTTGATGTAGCGAGTGTTTTAAAAATGGTATTGCAAACAGTGGGCCTGGTCAAGCAAGAACCCAAAAGCTTTGAAATATTTACTCAGGAAATCTTTTTCTGTTAGTTTGCACTGCTCAAAACTACTGGCAATTAAATTAACTTCTGTATTGCTACTTTAATGCCTGTGAAGTTCCAGGTTTCTGGTGGTGTTCTTAATGAATTACTTTAGGAACAACGAAGGACCTATTCTGATTTCCCTCTCCTTGTCTGTGGGAGAAATGCTGTTGTCAAAGGAGAGTGATTTCAGACCCCAAAGTGAAGGCTCAAGTTATTTAGGAAACTGTAGCAAGTGCCATTTACCTCATCCTCCCCTCTCTGTTACTGCACCCTTTGAAAATGGGCAGCACCAAAGAGCCCGCGGTACCTTGGTGGGCCAGTGAAGAAGAGAGAGCCATTTGAGATAGCTAAGGATGGCAAAGCTGTCTTAATATTTAGCTAATGACCTTCACTTATGATGTCCATTTTAAGGATTTTGGGGAAGTCAGAAACACACCTGCAGGCACACCATGTACTAGTAGATACACAGCACTGCAGGAAAGGGATGAAGTTTGGGGCTGACTATAGATTCCCTACTTTTCCTCCTTCTTTCTCTGCCATGCCTGCTGCTGAGGCTTTTGCAGGTGGGAAAGGTCAGTTCACCACCCCAGTTCCCCATGGCACCTGAGCTTGGAGAAGCAGGAATAAAGATAGCTGATAAGCTAGATAAGCTGAGTTTTACAAATTTGTGTGTAAGCATTGGAAATTGTGGCTACAGAGCTGTGGAAGGCTGGAAACAGTAAACTAGGGGATATACTCTCTACTTGGAAGCCTTTCAAGCAGTAAAGTAGTAGTGAAGCCTGTCAGACTTTGCTCCGTGTTGTGCTAAAGACAGTCAATACTCAGAGGTGAATCAAAAGTGATAGATGGGCATTGTGTGAGTCAAATCGTTGAGTGTGGCTTATGAGTATTTCTTCACTGTGATATTTCCTATTACAGTTTCTACCCCAGAAGTTTGACTGGCAGTTCCTAGAGAGCAGTCGGTGGCAATGCCCTGAGGAGAAACTGTTTAGAGGCCCCTGAGATACAGTCATTGTTTATATTCTGTGTGTGCTGCTTTGCTTTTATATATGCTGGATTTTACCTACTGTTGTTCCGTGTAGTATGAGAGAGTTGCCAGGGGTCTCTACAGTTTCTCAGCATTTCTTTTACAGATTGACTATCCAGCCTACATAATTGTAAAATATCCCAACAGTCCTTCTAATTTCTTCTGGATGCAGGTGCTTTTGACACCTCTAAATACCTCTGCTAGGTAGTGGGTAAGAGAAGCTCAACTTCTCTCCTCAAGTTTACTTTCTTCCTGTTGAGTCTCTTGTCCTCTGAGACACCATGCTGTTCTTTACAGTAGAAGCTTCTACTTTTCGTGTTTCTAAAACAAAGCTCTTCTGACCTTAGATTCAGTGTTACACCAAAAAACCGTATATCTCAAATCTCATTTTATTTAAAGTGAAGCTGTTGCTACTGCAACTATCTAAAAATCATTCTAGTTTTTGTTCAGCAGCACACCTCTGTACATTTATCATTACATTTATTTGCAAAAGTGTTTCCAATTGAGTGTTTTCACTGTTGAAGATGTTATTTTAACAAGTTGCATCAGAAATTTGTTTGGATTTTTTTTTTCCCAGAAAAGAGCAATTTCTACATAACAGAAAAGATACTGAAAACCCATCTAAATTATTTGAAGATTTTTTTCCCCTCCTTTTTACTTCATGAAAGGAAAACGAATTAATCTAGGAATTTGCACAAAAATTTATCTCAGTTTACTGCAAAGTCTTGGAAATACATTAGAGCTGTCTTTCCATGCAACTTCATAATGCATCAAAGTGTGTGTGCTAACAAAAATAAAATTACTCTCGGCTTTTACTTTAATGGCTATGGACTGCAATACAAGTGGGATTTTTCAAAGCATTATTAAATCAGAAATTCTCAGTCATTCCTCTTTGTTTACTTAGAGGATAACCAAATTGATGTGAATCAATTTCGGGGACTGTATTTGTACCATTATCTTTAGTTTCTATTTTGGTGGTCTGGATTGGAGCCAGACTTTTTTTGTTAACTTGGAGTTCTTCTAGCACAATATAAAATTGGTTCTGGTTTTTTATTCCTAACATTTTGCAAAATATCCCTTCAGAGTAGACTTTTCTAAATTAACTGATGCTTGTACATTTCTTTTCTGCTTTTTATAAAAAACATTGCTGAAAGGAAGGACTAAAAAGCCTGATTGCTGCTTTAAACTTGGAATTTAATCTGTATTTAGCACAAATAAGCTCTCATTTCAAGATTGTTTGATGCAGCCATTTCATCTGTCAATGTTAATCGTATTTCTGGGTGTATGCAGACTGCAGGATCTAGTGCTTGAGGATTTAGAAATGATGGGCTTTCAAGTGATTCCAGATGGTTGGATTTTTCCTTCAGATGCTGTCCTGTCTCTTCACAAGACATAACTTGTACCAACCATCCTATGATTGCAACACACTGCCTCTCAAGAGGCATTTGGTGTAGCTCAGCTGTATCTTGCCTCTGTAATGCCACAGTGAATTTCTCTCCTCCAGACTTGAAAGCAGTCTAAGCCTTCCCAGTACCACTACAAAAACAAACACCTGAAAAATCCCTGAAGCTGCAGACAATAACCCAAAGAGAGAAAGCTAAACCCATGGCATGTATCTGACTCTGACACTGGCATGGCAGATTCCTTGCAGCTTCAGTGTCACTACCAGGGGAAGGGAGATGCTCAGTGCAGAGACAGATGAGCTGATGCTGACGTTTGGTACCGCAGAGCTGTGGCAGCATCCCGGTGACGTAGGTCTGGTGATTCCAAGTCCCGACGTGGTACTAAACTGCTCACTGTAAACAGTGCCGTCAGCAAGACAGAAACACGAAGGAGATGAACTTCTGTTTGTCTGACACTGTTGGACAAGGCAGATGTGCACCTCTGTAGTGTGTGCTGTGGAGACATGACTTGACTCATGAAGCAGTCTTAGGCACATGAGGGCACTGAATCTGAGTCACATGAGTCTGAATCGCAGCAATGATTAGAACTGCACGTAACTGAGTTTAATGCTGTCAGCTGCTCTACAGGAGGCCAAAACATTGTTCCTGGCTGTCTTTACTCTTCTCTCTCCCAAAATATAAAGCTAAATTTATATAAATACATAAAACTCATATACCTAAATATAAAGCTAATTTAATTTTCAAGACTAAAATGAACGTCAGTGGTCTAAGCATAAATAAATAAATGGCTGCATAAGTCTGTTTTATTCAAAGCCACATTTGCAATTCAAAAATATTTCCTGGAGCTATTAAGACTTTTCCCAGCTCTGAAGCCAAGAGGGAATCTTTTGTCAGCAACGCAGCCACCTCTGGCACTGCATGACTGGTAGCAGCAGATGTACTGCAGCTACTAACTGCAACAACAGTTGGTCTGAGATTCAGGGTGGGCACTACTCACCAGTGCTTGTCATGCAAACTCAAGGCACTTCCTGTTGGACCAACTTCAGTTAAGTGGAGTGAGGCCAGAAAACCCAATTACAAATAGTAAGATACAGTGTCTTTGGATTGCTGTCTTGGTGCACATCATGCCTGTATCCTGGGAAAATCTCTCACCATCAGAAAAAAGTATCTGCCTTTTGTTAAAACAGGATTCATCTTCGCATGCACTGGGTTGGTATTCACTAAGCTTCAATATAAGTTTTTCTTTCCTGAGCAATAAAAGTTCCTATTATCCCCCTGAGGCACTGAGAGTCTTTTAATTTATTGCTTTTAGATTTCCCAGCAGACTATGGAGCAAATAACGAATTAGCGCTTTGATTTTTACCAGCTTTTGGTAGATGGTATGTTTTCATAACAGAAATTATTACACAGATTGTTCTTCTGGCTGGAGAAATGAGTTATACTGCAGAGCTTTAAAGGGGAAAAAAATCATTCAGAGGACAACTACATGTCCTGGGAAAAAGATGGGAAGAGATAAACTAAAAAAAATAAACATTTGGAATGGAAATGGTTAGTATCTGCCCAAAGTGGAAAGCAGAATTTGAGTGTATTTCTTTGCATGTATGTGCAATAGGATATTATCTTAAATCAAGAGAAGGAACACTCAGAATTGTCCCATTCTTTCCATTAACCGCCTGTGTGCACACATCCAGCTAATGTTTGTGTTTTCAGTACAAGCAGGAATGCTGTAACGAGTCCTGGACAACCAATGGACAATATATTGAAATGTCTAATTTGATGTATTACTAATGCTAATATTTTTTCTTCCCATATTTAGATACTCATTGGCTTTTGAGTTGAGAACCTTCAAATGTGTGAGCTCTGCTGTTTGATTTTTATCATGTAAACCCATCCTGCTGCAGTTCACTAACTGAAAAGATTTTAATATCGTAAAAACTACCTTCAGGAGTTCTGAGTTAGAGCATTAGGAATAGATCCATCCTCCTTTGTATTGTTCACAGGTCAGCTGCGGATTTGACTGGTGCAGGACGATGTATGGCTAATGTGAGTCAGCAAAGCTGTCCCTACACAGCACTCGCCTGGCTGCCCACCAGCGTCAGAGACGTGCCTGCTGAAAGCAAGAGGTCATGGTTCGTGCACTGCTGAAATATGCCTGTTGTTGGCATAAGGGTCCCTACTGCAAAGCAGCGTAATTCAGCACAGTCCTCGGGATCAGCTTGGCAGCAGCTCCTGGGTATGAAGGCGCTTTGTCATTCTCTTCAGGATGTGCTGAACAAACCCTCAGCCAAGCAATGCAAATCAGGCACGTTTCCAAGTCACGTCAGCAAGTTAGTGCTGTGTGAGCTCCTACTCTGCCCTGCAAAGAGATACGTTTTAGTGTGCCCAGGCGAGGGGTGAACTTTTGCAGCTTGCAAAGTACCTGTAACTGCTCTGGCCAACTCTCAGACTGATTTTTTTCAGCTCCTTAAGCAAACCAAAAGATTAAAAGAAAAAGTACTCTCAGTCTCTTTGAGCTTTTTGTTCTTCTGATTTTTTTTTTTTTTTAGATTAAAGAAAACATTTCTAGAGAAAGCTGGAGGGGGTTTATACACCTAGCCCTACTTACTGATAAAGAAGAAATAATTTGAGAAGGCCCCTTTCAAGGACACCACTTGCTCCTTGTCAATAGAGACATAATTAAATCTGAAATATTTGTCTTCTAAATTTTCTTCTGAGCTACTCTTTACATATACTCCCTAAGCTATTTCTTTCTTTCTCTCTTTTCTATCCTTGCTTTAATTGCTAAAAATTCATTTTACTGTGAGTCTGATTAAAAACACCATGTGAATTGTTTGTCCTTTGCCTTATGGCTGGGCTCTTCACCATGCCCCCAGCTACCTATGACTGTCTCCTCATGCTGTATGCCAGCATCTCTCTACACCTCATCCCCTTCACCAGCCCTCTCTGCTTCTCTTCCTTTGCCTGAAGCTTTGCATGTTCTCCCACTTGCTCTTTTTTCACCAGCCATTTAACTGCCATGAATCTGCTCTTCATTCACCGTTGATCCCTATGCTCACCCCTGCCACTGTCTCTCCCCAGGTCCCTGTCTTCCCGCTGGCACCTGCTCCAAACTCAGCTCTTACATTTGGAGACTCTTTCCTGCTTCTGCTGTTGTTTTGTTTTCCGTCTCACTCACCGATACTCCTAACTCGGCAGCTTGAGATATGATTAAAAACAAGGCCTTGTTTTTGTCATAAATAAATTTATATTTAAGATTTTCTGTGGCTCTAATCAGCAAAGAAAACGTGGAAATACTCTAGTCCTATGAGAAATCTCAGAGGTAAGATGATACACTATGGGAATAAGGAAAACAGATGAAGCAAATGATACTCAGTTTTGCAGCCAATTGTTTTGTTAGTTGGTATTGCCATGATTACATAATCTCCTGTTTTCAGTGTGTCCCATATGGCCATAAAACTACCTAAACTGGCTTAATTCTTCCCCTTCCACTGTCTAGCCTTCAGATCTGCGACTCCCTGGCCACCGTGCTCAAGAAATGAAACTAGAAACTGCCAAACCTGTTGCTTTTGCTTAGTCATTGTAACTTCTGTTGCAATGGGCAAGCTGTACTTCCCCTTCCTCCCAGAGTGGACTTTTTTAGTTTCATGTGCCTTAAAGTCAATTAGCTGCAGCCTCTTTCCTCTGAGAGAAATGCACTATGTTACTGTTGCCCTCCAGTCTCCGTTCAAATGCTACTGATCTGTGCAAAAATGCACTTTTAGCATGCACAGCATAATAAAACCACTGCCTAAGACCAGCTTGAGCAAATCCTGAACTCCAAGTAGCTCTGTGCTGTTGTAGTACAGCCTGTGCAGAGTGAAAAAAATATCAAGTTCACTTGACTGATACAACCAGGCTTCCTGCCATCATAGCTGCTGCTGTATGCTCTAGGATGTAGGATTCACAGTTATGTACTGTGGCCTCATTACAGGAGCAGCTATAGGATAGAAAGAAACCTCACAACAGCTCATTCCTTCTGCAATCTCACTTGCAATCTAATGATACAGTGCAGTGGGGCTGTACCAAGTCCCTGATAAGCAGAGGCTGCAGGGGCCCATATGAAATGCCACAAACATCTGCTGACTTGTTTTTCTAATGCTAACTATTTCCACAGCAACCCACAGCCTTTTTTTTTTAGTGATTTACAGCATGTTTCACCCTGTGAGTTTGTAGCCATAAGTATGCATGTAAGCAAGTAAGTGATTATCTGGAAAGATGAGGTAACGTAGTTTTACCTGTGATGTGAAACCTGGCCTCCGTGACCATCTTGATAAGGCCCCACTTGGCCTGGCAGGTGCACACCTTTTAAAGGCCACGTAGAGAAATATATCTTAGGAATCAAACTACAGGTCTGAAAAGGTCTGAGACACAGCTTTGTGAGCAGTATTTTTTTCCTTGAGTCACAAGCCTTGTTGTAGGTATGAGTTTGGGAATGAGATCATTGTCAAGAGAATTAGGAGTGCATTTGGATTTATTACTAGGAAGAGAAACCAGCAGCAGACTGTGCATACAGAGAATTGTAATTAAGCCAGGTGAGAACTAAAACCATATTGAAACACTCTCATAGTCTGAAGCCTTTGAAATCCCAAACTATGTCTAATTTTTGTAACTTAAGCGGATAGTACTGTTAGATGCCTTAGGCTGAGGTCATCTTTCAGCCAGGAGTGATCTCAATGACAGGTATTACATCGCATCACATCTTATGTTCTTTCCCTGTTCTCCCCAGGGCTAATACATTAAAAACACAATAGCTGCACTGAAGATTTCTTTCTAAAAAACACCATAGATACATCCATTTAAAAATTAGTTGTGATGCTGTTAAATATAAAGTGCTTTTTCATAAAAGCTAATGTACTTCTCCCTATTTGTGGGAAAGTCACTTTAATACTATTTTACTGAATGAGATTAAGTCAAAACTGTTGTCTTAAGAAATGAAACACTCTTTTAAAACGAATTAAGTTACTCAGTCTGTTTCAACCTGGGGAAGTAAATCAAATGAGAGACTGACTTGATCCAAAGCAGGACAAACAATACCTCAGCCAAAATAAGGTGTCATATCGCTTTATATGATGCCTTACATATACCTTATGTAATAACAATTCAGACAAACTATGCAAGTCTCTAGGACAAGACATACCTCCTACCTGTGTTTTCCAACCCAATATGAACCAGCAGAGTGAGTTTGGCTAGCACTTCACAATCCATGCCTGTTAGATATGGTATATCATCTTGTCAAACCAAAGCCTAAGCATGTAATAAAACAAGCTATTTTCATACAAAGTTTCAACCTTACAAGAACAGTCGTGCATCTGAAATCTCTGAAAACACATGCATGGTCAGGGGAACCTCTTGTGTGCTCAGTATTAAGAAATTAGCTGAGAAGTTGCACAAAAAGAGCATTAATCCATGATTTCCACATTTCAATTTGGCCATAAACCTGGCAACGTTTAACTAATACCCCAGAAATCATTCCAGGCTGGAAGGATATCTTTCCACCCTCAGCTGGAAATATTAAACAAGGTGAAGTTTTCTGCGTGGTAGGATCCAAACACTGGTGCTATAACATGTTTGCACAATCTCTACAGGAGGCTTTCTCAAGAGGTTCATGTACCAAGAGGTCCAGAGGTTCCCAGCACTACCAGAGGCTCCTGAAATTATGAAAAGGGCACATCCTAGAAGAGTGAGTTTCTGTCATTAAAATATGAAGTGCTGCTCATTTCCTTACTTGCTCTTTAATAGAAGCAGTAAAATATCAGAAAGACTGTTTGTATACGCCTCCACAAAAACCAAGGGTGCCTTTGCAAATCATTTGCACCAGAAATCATCAGTTTCAAAAATTATGTCCTTTTACTATAATAACATCATCTGCAGTCAGAGTTCCTGAGAATATTATGGCATGCTTAAATGACACCTGAGGCATCACAGAGCTATGTTGGGCTGAGGATGAATCTTTTGGAAACTGTATTTTTGGCTGTATTCAGCCCTGTTAACTAAGAGGATTAATCACTGTGTAACAGAAAGTTTTCTTATCTTCCCAAACTCATTTGAGATCACTACTAAAGGAAATACATGGCAGTGATTTAACCACAGCAAGTCTCTCAAAAAAAAATCCCAGATATTTAATTTTGCTTAAACAGAAAAAAGCATCCTGAGGAAGGGGAGAGATTTATTTTGATAATAGGGTGGAAAACATGAATGTCTGCCCTCAGAGAGGCTGTAACCTGTTGGCAGTAAATATTTAACAAATAAAATGTAAGCTGATAATCATTTTAGTCCTGTGCCTTTATCCTGAATTTATCCATATCGACCCAACTTTGGGCAGAACATCACTTAACTCAGGGCACCTGAGCTATGGCAAGGCAATGCCAATCTGGAGTGAAGACTGTTTCATACACGTTACCACATCCATGTCAACAGTCCATGTTAACAGAGCTTTCCTGTAATGAGGAATACTAACCACTGCACAGAGAAAAAAAGAGCAGCACTGCAGAGGAGTCCTAGAGAAGTCAGGTGAAAGCTGTGGTTATGCTTCAAGTCCTGTTTCCCTGCCGGTGGAGGGGGCTTGGCAGCAGCCTCTTGCTGGAAAGACTGGATAGAGCCGCAGTGCCCACCATTAGCAACAGCATCCCAGCAGGGTGCTGAGACTACAGTACACTCAGCTTGCCTGTTGGGAAATGAATGGGCTTCAGTACCTCCCTGGAAGTAACCTATAACAATTCATAAATTGTAAATAGGCTGTATATTCTTTTTTTTTTCCTTGCCCATACTTAGATTTAACTTCAATGTATCGTTAAAATGTGGGAGATGACCATAAAACAAACAGATGAAGCATCTTCCTTACCTAGGACTCTGTTTAGCATAGGAATGTCATGTGTTGTTGCTATGGAGTAAGGACTGCATTTGTTTATTCACTGGAATATAGTCAAAGCCTAATAGTATTTGTGGTCATTTCTCTGCCTTTAAATAACCATGTCTTTTCCCATCTGTTAGTTTTTCTGGAACTTGATCAGCAGAATGTCTTTCAGTCTTCATTTTTGAGTTCATGCTCTCTAAATATAGACCGTGTTTTTACATATTATGCTCTGTCTATATCATGTTCTATAGGTATGTCAGTTTCCTTGTGTCTCCTTTTCAAAAAAGTACTTTTAAAATTCCTCAGGAACTTTTTTCTAGTCCTTAGTAGTCTGAAACATGTACGAGATATGAATTTATGCCACTTGCAGTAGCCAAGACTCTTCTGCTGCACAGCTTAGTATACATGATCCAAAGAAGTTTGGACATTGCATGAGTAGTCTGAAATAAACAATTGCCTTCAATAAATAAATTAAGTAGAAATATACAAAAAACACTGTCATGTAAAGTGATTTAGTTTACACAGGAATCTAAGTGCAAAATGTCACCCTTTGAATGCCAAATATTGTATTAATATGGGATGAGAATACTGTATTAATATGGGAGGAGAATGTGCCTCTTACTCCAACTATCACCTCTATAATCCTAACATCATATCTTTCCAAAGTCAGCTCTGCAAAGAGCAGTCTTCTAGGCTGGTTTAATGATTCCTTTCATAGACCATTCAGCCTTTCCTCCTATGTGACTCACAATCTGGGAAAACCCCAAGATTCATCTCAGTCCCCACTGCGCACTGAGAAGATTCCAGCCAACACCAGCTCTTCCTTTGTTGTGAACTCCAGAGGCAGCCTTTGTTTGATGCTTGATGAAGGAGAATCCAAAGCTCCTCCAGTGCCCCTGGGCATTGAGATGCTGGGCATCGCAGGAGCAGACCTAGACCAGGGGTTAGGACTCTACTTCTGTGGGGACTTGAAGGCCTCTGGTTTGCAGCCACTTTTAGTCACTCTTAACTGACACACGCAAGGAAAGTAACTGTAACGCATCTACACACTTGATAGCTGTCTGCAAGGTACCTCATCTGCTCCTCCTTTCTAGCAGGCTGTCTAGAAAATCATCAAAGATTTTCACATTTTCCTCAGACCCACGTCCGCTGTTTCCCACAAGTTTCATCCTGGCCTTGGGCTTCCCAAGCAGATACTGACTATATTTCTCCTTTCTCATCCTAATTAGTAAGGCATCTATTAAATGCAGTTCTGTTGAAGGTGTAAACTTCTTGTGATTGACTTAACAAGGACATTAATTTTTCCTTTAATTCCTAGTGACTTGTTTTACTCTAATCAGTGAAATGGCATCTTACTGAAATGCAGTAGAATCCAGACTGATATGGTCTGATGCTGTTCAAGCACATGGTATCCACGAGTGCCTGAACCTATGGACAGGAGAAAGCAATCTATACACGGCCATCAGACCTGTCAGTGGATACCGTGAATGCCTTCAGCACAGTATGTATTGATCAAAGAAAGACTGATAAGCCTGGGCACCATCCTTATTTCTGTTCTCCTTCCCCGAAGAGCCTCAGAGGCTCCCTGGAGAAATCTTAAGAGTATTCAGAGATGATGTTCCCCTCTTGACTTTGGATGTAATAAAGCAATCACCTTCAGTGTTGTCACAGTGGCAAGCCTCCGGACTTCCATTATTTCCCTCAGCTTTTGACCCTTGAATGCCAGGTCCCCTAATTCCTACAACAGACACAGTGATGCAGGCTGGCAGTGGAAGGTGCCACTGCAATTGGTCGTTTGCCCATCAAATGGGCATTACCTGGGGGCCGCTGTGAAGAGCTCTGTGCTCAGGGCTTATGGAAAAGAACGAATGGACAAGACCTTGCTTTTACTAAAGATGACTGAATCATTTAATTGGTAACACCCATTGGTTAGTAGTACAATTCCAGGCAGTCATTTCTGATGTACCGTTACTATATTTTATCAGCTCACTTATTTTCAAACAGATGATTGCTAATTATTTTGCTGAGTTGGGCATTTAGGTATCTGCACTACTTTAAAGTCAAATGCAAAAGCTGTGCCTACAGATAAAAATATTATTTAAAGTGCTTGTTGCCTCAAAACTTCATGAGTCTGAATGTTAGTTCTATTCTATTGGCCTGTTCCCTTGCCTGCAACTACAAGGGGCTCTAGATCAATACAAGTTTAATGTGTGTAGCTCACTTTTCTCCCTCAAGATCTAATCATTATTATAAAGACAGTAACAACAGGCTTCACTGGAAAATCATTCAATGCTTTCTCTTTCTTCTTATTAAGTAAAAACCATTTT
Organism: Colius striatus; assembly: GCF_028858725.1. Lineage (NCBI taxonomy): Eukaryota > Metazoa > Chordata > Aves > Coliiformes > Coliidae > Colius > Colius striatus. The sequence goes on from NC_084759.1 coordinate 75,750,901, forward strand.
TTCCCCTTGGTATTTTGTTCTGTTCTGTAGCCAAGTTTTTCATTCTTTCCCGTGGCTCAAGGAGGATCCCTCGCTGCCTTTAGTGTAACTAGTCCATTAAATGGAGCCTGTATCAAAGTGTTCCTGTAGATTAACCAGGGCGTATGCATTTCCCATTTTCCAGCTTGTCCCTCAATTTCTCCAAATTGTGCACACAGATAGAATGGCACGAAGTGCAGCTCGGAAGCTTTCTCCTTTTAGAAGATGAATTTGTCTAAAAGATGTAGGCACGGTTTAAGCCAGACACCGAAGCAGACACTAATACTTACCCATGTGTTACTGCTTTTTTGCTGAATAGGAACTGAGTTTAGCTTGTGCTTAAATTCCAACAAAACAGGGAACATCAAATTAAACATTTTGCTGAATTTTCAGTCTCCAGCAAAACAACCAAAGAACATAAGTGATCCCGCCATCTGAGAAGCTTTCCTGCTTTCCCTTTTCAGGGTGCGTTGCCTCTGGTTGGTTGTAATTGCAGATGGTAAAATAAACTGCATTGTGTTTTCTTTAGCTGAACTAAACAGGAAAGGCTGATTAGTTCACAGCACACTGACTAATACCAGAAGGCAGCAGACACATGAAAGAACAAAGACGCATTCACTTAGCACAAAAATAAATAGGTTGAGAAAGGAATTACTCAAGGCTTGAAAGAATATTAAAATACATTTTTAATTCTCTGTGTGCCACTAAAAGCAGCCTGAGTAATAGACAAGAGAAAGTAATTGCTTTAATTTAGCATAAACAATCCCCAGAAATGTACTAATAAAACACAGTGGAAACATTTATATTATCGTATTTTTAACAATAAACCTGCTATCTAATAAACCTGCTATCTAAAACTGAGCAAAAGAAAAGAAAGCTGAAAATCACATTAACTGGGACATCAATTTTAGTTGTACTGAAATTAATTTAAATATCAGATGTTACATAGGTTTGACTAGGGACAGTTTCACAGAACTATCAGTGGAAGAGTGGCGTTATTCCCAGTTGGCTGAAGAAAACTCACTTAAGGAGGAGTAGACCAGGGCTATGGTAGTTTCTCTGCTTTAGAAACCTGAATCCACCTCTCCCCATATTTGAAGAACTGCTGTGGTCAGCAGCCACTAGACTAGTCTAGAGCAACAGGTTTTCCTCTCAACATTTTTCATTCTCTGTGAATAATTGAATGCTGACTGGAGCAGTGGTAGATCCAGATCCAGCCTCCTGGGGGAAGGATCCAGCCACCAGCCTGCACAGTCACTCCTCATCACTCAGCCTTTTTTTTTTCATAGCGGTAGTTATATATAGGGAAACAATATCTAGAGAAGCCCATTGTGGACCACTTTACGAATTGAACGTGGGGCATTGAACATAAGAAACAAGAGGGAGTGGGGAAAACAAAAGCTTTATTTTTCCACTCCCATTTTCAGATTGGTTTGCGTAGCCACCTTTATAACTGAATTGTGATGGGCTGAGTGGGCAGAAGAGATGGGGAACATGTGCACTGTATTTCTGAACTGGTTTCCAAGTCACTCAAAGCCTGGAAGTGAAGGAGAGGGTGAGGTTTCACACCACAAAGGCATAATTCACTGGGATCCATCCAACTCCACAAATACTTTCCCACACCATCTGCTGCTCACCACTTGACTCATAAGCCCATCTCTGACCCCTACCTCATGCCAAATATCCTTCACTTTATAATCGTAGCCAGGGCTATTGCCTGACTACAATAATTTGTCTCAGCTTGGGAACAGAGGCAGAAGATGTGGGAAGACACATAACTGCTCCCAGAACTCCACCCCTTCCTACACTTATTTTTCCAAAAGCCATTACTCAGATCCTCACTCTGAGGACAGCAAAGGCCATTCATGGTTATTTCCCATGAAGCCAGGACCACCACTACAAACTAAAGAACTCCTTTGCAAATACATGTCATACAGGGAAGAGCATGGAGGCTTTCACCATTTCAGAGAGAAATTTCTTCCTGAGCACTCTGAAAAATGACATTCTGTTCCAAAGTAACTACATGCCAAGTTTCAAACTGAAGTTATTTTGAGGTTATCCAAGCAAGCAAGAGAAGAAAATACACATCCCCAAAATGTTTTAATTACAGAAATTTATGTTCAGGGTCTAAATAACTCAGGAGATGCCTAAAAGACTTGTGAATGATAAAAAAAAGTCACTGAAAAGCACATGGGTCAAATAAAACACGAAAAAAGTCCAAGTATTGGACAAATTATAAACATGTGAAAACATAAATTTAAAAGTCTAAAATTAGCCTTACCTCCACTATTATTTATGTTATTAAGAAAAGTAGATGAAGTTAAGAAACAATTTCCCCAATATGGATTTTGCCATGTCAGTTCAATTAGAAATGTTTCAGAAGTACTCCTGTCACATCAGATGAAAAACTGTCGAGGCTATTCCATGGAAATATATCTCCATTATAGCAGGCACTGTTATTTGTGTTTTCCAAAAGTTTCCTTGGCAACTTTTTTACACTGATGTTACATAAATGGCATAGTCCAGAACCTGTTGTACTAGAGACAGCTAACCCTTTCAAGGATGCTAAATCATATTTCAATGACACTCTGTACCTCGGCTTCTGACACTTTGCTTTGTCTGACTCATTCAATATACAGGTACAGAAGCAAAGGGAGGAACAGAAGGTGTTGACTGAGTGCCCTTACAGAATAAAAGACCACGTTGTACCTTGTTACCTTAGGTATTTCTTTTGAAAGCCTCTCCCCTTCTTTACACTTTCGAATAAGATGACCACGAAAAATAGAGCTTAGCAAAAGAATGGACATATGAAAAGAAAGACTTTACTGTATCAGCATGTGGACTGGAGGTATGCAGCACACTTGGCAGCATGAGGACACGCCCCTGCAAAAGGCAATTTCACAGTTCAAGGGGAGATGGTGCAATTTGCTTACACGTATTTCACATCAACTTTTCTGACTCTGAACAAGTGCATAGGGTCAGATTTTAGTAGCAGGCACTGTTTAATGAATTGCCAAATTATACTCTTACAGCTACATGAGGAAAAATCTTGACCCCGTATATGTGTTCACCCCTCCCTTTCTGAGTCATGGAAAAATCTCAACATCCAAACATTAGTGGGAACCTGCACTCCAACTTAGTGAGTGGGAGGTGTGGGGAGCTGAAGGCTACAGAGTGGAAGCTGCTTACATGAAATTTCTTTTGTGGGGAACCCTTCCTGAACACTACTAGGGAGTTGGCTGTTGAGCTTCTGATCTGGAAAGCTGAATGGCAATTAAAAGATGCTTATGTGAAAAAGCAGATGCAAATTTTGTCATTAAACTTCTATGCCAGGGAGAGGTATCAGCCCATGTCTTTACCAAAAAAAAAAAAAAAAAAAAAAAAAAAAAAATCATCTGAATCCCATAGGAATAAGGATTCAACACTGAAAGTAACATGGTCTTAGATGTTAACATAGTCTTAGATGTACAGGTCTTAGATGTGTACCTATTCAGGAGTGGTTCTTGCTGCAGCTTGTCCTTGCACATTTGCAGTGCTGATTCTCTGCTTTAGCGGGGGGGTTTGACTAGATGATCTCTAAAGGTCCCTTCCAACCCCTACCATTCTGTGATTCTGTGATCTCTCCTCACCCCTCAAAAATATGAGTGGGGAAAAAAAAAACCAAACTGAGGAAAAACAAATGGTTGTGGGGGATGAAAAATGATACAACAAAAGAAAGCAAAGAGTCAAAATTGTTAAAATAAGAAAATGAGGGATGGAAAAGAGCAGGATTGCTGGGGTTACAGAGGTCATATGAAACTGGAAAACAAGTGCCATGTGTGCATCCTGAGGTCCCCTCCAAAAGTCAAGGATTTCACCTCAACACCTGCAGCTGTCTGAACTCAGGACTTTTCAGCAGACCACATCAAGGGACTGCCTCCCTGCAAGCATCAAGACTCAGGGTGTGGCTTCACAAAGAAGCAGCCAAACCCCTACTCTTCTGGGCTGTGGACACTAGAGAATGGGAAAGGCTGACTTCAGGCTGTGCTCCTCACACCCTGGGCAACCTGCCCTGACAGCCGGGGAATGTGTGCTGGCGCACAGCCCACCTGTGCTCCACAGATGCAGAACATGGCTGCTTCTGCTCTTAGTCTGGAGGCATGGGGTGTCCTCTGCTCTGTCTGGCACGGGCTGCTTCTGCTCAGCCACAAAACATTCATCTACCTAGATCTCCCACATCAACCCCAGTTGATCCCTCCTCACTTGAATTGCACGTGCCCTCTTACACTCTGCCTTGCTCAGCACTTCTCTGGACACCAAGGCAGCCACAGAGGTCTGTATTTTCTTTTTCCTTTCCAAGCTCCTGACTTCAGGGCAGCAGCTTACTACATTATTTATGATGCCACAGTGCGAAGGCCAGGAACAAGGGAGGTTTCCATTCCAAGAGAGGCATTTCTTTCCCAAGAAAAGTATGCACATTCCTAATGCCCTGAGTGTGTTTTCTACTACAGAAAATTCATCTCCGTGATATATGGTATGTATAAATACCTTATTTCTACTTCTTCCCTTGCAGTCTTTTGTCATTCAGAGCAACATGACAGAACCTGTATATTTTACTTGTATTTATTCTATGCAGATGGAGTTGAGCGTTTGTAAAGCCTCAATGAACACCCACTGAATTACTTCTGATTATGAATATTTAATCTTTGTTTGTTCCTTCAAAAACTTCTGCACCCCATTTTGCTACATCAAGCCTCTCTCAGAATAAGTGTGCTCAGAGTCTTCTAAGAGTCTCGAGCCATTGAAGGTCAAATCTGAAGAGAAAATTGCAAATACCAAGGCCAAATGATTGTACAGCCTGCTGTCTGGATGCCTGCAGGCTTTGTGTCTTTGTGCCAGCACCGTTTCACAGTCTATGATTGCTTCATGGTCCACTTAAACCAAAAGAGTGTGAAAATTGTAGCCTTAGTTCTCTGCTGTCTTGAAGTATTATTATCATTTTACAAGACAGGAACCCAGGCAAAAATATTAAGTCAAATGTGATTGGGATGTCCACCTGGACTTAAGTCTTGCCTTTTTGAAAAGAAAATTTGTTACTATATATTGTTTGTATTTCATCTCAAGCTTCTGCTCAATTCGACTACAGCTGTAAGGTCTCAACTTAATCTTCAGATCGGCCTCCTTGCTGTGCACACTGTCATGGTAGGATAGCTGATGGTGGTGCGGGAGCAAACAGGTAGCAAGGGAAACTTCTTCAGCTGCCTCAGGGAACTCTGGCCTGAGACCTTCTAAAATGAAAGACATCTCTACTGATCATGTGCAGGATAATGAGTTTTGCCCAGAGGACTCTAAAGCTATATATACAGCACTAGTCAAAAAACACAGGGCAAGGAAATGAGATTAAGCACTGGACTGCTAATTGCCCATTGTGCTTCACTGCAGGCATGTGTCCTGTAAAAGGTTTGGCTGTTGTCAACTAATGCTGTCCCAGTGTCCAGACCACGAGATGGAGCATGCACAACCTACTCCAGTGGGCAGCGTGCACTAGGTGAATGCAACATCAGTCTCCCTCCTTTCTGCCCTTCCTGTGCTCAGCATCATGTTTTTCACCACCACCAGCCTCACCAGGGCATGGCAGACGTTCTCGGATTCATACTAAGAATGATGGATGTCAAGACGATGTGGTGACATGTTTTTCTGTAGTGTCCAGTAGCAGGACACAAGCTGGAACACAAAAGTTCCACTTAAACTTCTTTGCTGTTCAGTTGAGGGAGCCCTGGCACAGGCTGCCCAGGGAGTGTGTGAAGTCTCCTTCTCTGGAGGTTTTCAAAACCCGCCTGGACACATTCCTGAGTGACCTGATTGAGGTGAACCTGCTTGAGCAAGGAGAGTTCGACTAGATGATCTCTAGAGGTCCCTTCCAACCTCTACCACTCTGTGATTCTGTGAAAACATCAACAGCCAACCGAAAAAAAAAGCACTAATATACTAATAGTTGTGTCTTAGAACCCTGGAAAGGAAGCGATTCCCATGTAAGGTAGATGTGGCCAGGCGCTTGGTCAGAGAGCAGTCCCTCAAATATTTTATTTGGTTTTACAGCCCAGCTACAAGAATCTGGTCTTACCTTCAGAAGACACACTTGTGACACTAAAACCACCATTCTGATGAAATCCTTGAGGGCCTTAAAACCAACAAAGATTTTTACCTTTTTTTTTTCCCTTCGAGCAGGACAAATGTTAGCTTTGGCTGAAACTGCTCAGTTTGAAACACACACCCAGACAAGAACGTTAGGAGGAATGGCCTTCAGAGGTAATGATAATCTCCCGATCTGCAGCATATGGAAGCAAAGCCCTTTTTTAATCCCAGAGATGTCTGTAGCGTTACAGTAAATTAGGGTGAGTTGTGTTTTGTTTTGTTTTGAAGACCTCACAATTTAATTATGTTGGAGCAGGAAGTCTGCTTCATTTAAGTGATGTCTGGATGGATTTCCCTCTAGAGCTGATTCATGGGAAGAATCCTTACTTCTTTTTCTCTGTTTAGGCTGAAGATTTATGAAGCCAATGTAAACAGCTGAAATAAATACTGGGGATTAACTTCAGGAGATTTGAAAGGAACAGGGTCTGTCTTAATAAAATGAAGCAATTAGTTGATATGATTTAAAGATACTAGAGAAGTGTGTTCCTATATTAAACATTTACCATTTGATCTTCTTGAGGATTACTTCAAAGTATCAAGGATAGTTGGTGTTGGGGTTAATTTTTATTAACTTCAGGGAGAGGACAACTGGGCTATTATGTCATTCAATACACAAATATTGTATTCGCTGTGTGTCACAATTCAGAAAGCGTTTTTACTCAGTAAAATATTCTGAAAGAGTAGAGTAATATTGTCTATTTCTTGTGAGCTGTGCTTTGGTTTTAAAGGTCCCCTCTGTTCACTACAGATCTCTTCTTCTTCCTCATAGAGTCTTGTAGTACTAATGGGAAAATTTCCATGGTGCCAAGACTAAAACTAGTAGTTACAATTACTTGTAAAAAACAGAGGGGGTACAAATAAAGAATGTGACTCTGCCAAAAAATGTATCCTCTTCCCCCAAGCAACTCCAGACCGAATAGTTTTGTTTTCTGAGCAACAAAACATACAACAGAATCTGTTAAATAAAGGTTTAGAAAGAAAGTTACATGATCTTAAGGGATTCCAATATGAGCAGGGTGATGAGAGCCTTGTGAAGCCAAAGTACCCTCAGAGTGCTTGCTAAAAAAAATTCTGCTTGCAGTTTCTAGCCTGAAAGAATAAAGGAGGAATTTAAAATAAAAAAAAAATCATTACAAGGATAAAAAAAAATATTGATTGCTTAACTGAACATTCACTAGCGTTTATAAGCAGCATACTAATACTGTGGATGCTGAAGTTCACACAAACACCACTTGCCTCTACTGCCCTCAACTGACATGCCTTCCCATTCAGTGTGTGTAGGCTAAGTACTGGAGCAATTAAGACCGCGTGGGTAACTACGTATCTCCTATCCTAATACTGATCCCAGGCAAAATAATGAAAATCAGGGAAGAGTCAAACATTAACTAATACAGTTACACATATTACATCTGATCAGATTAACCAGGTATGCCTTTAGAGATATTACAAGTACTACAATTAAAAATATCCATATATAACAGACTTCCACTAAACATCTTTTCATCATCTTGAGCCAAGCAGTTAGCCAGTATTTAGGATAATGACATTTGTTCACTTCAGGAGAAGCTGTGGCTACAACTGGTCTTTCCTGGAGGCAAAGCTGTTTATTATACACAGTATCTTAAATATGACAGAAGATTTCATCTTTGATCACTGCTTTGGGCACCCTTTCATCCAGGACTTGTTAGAAGTGCTCCCTGTAGACTACATTTGAGCTGTGATCATATTCATAGGGCTCACTCATGTCTTATACAGTACTTCTTTCTCTAGACAAAAAGAAAACGTCGATAAAATAGGCAGTGACCCTCTGAGCTAAGATGTGCCTTGTAAATATGTGTTGGCTGGTCACTTGCTGGCATTTGAGAAGCACCTTTATTGTGGTGTAATGCATGTGTGTGTCTCTTCTGTTGCCTCTGCAAATTTCTTCTTTGCTATTTGTGCTCTAGATGGACAAGACGTGCACTACATCTTTAACATTCAACCTGAAGGGCAGTACCATAGAAACTATTCAGTGGCAACCTGAACAAACTGGATTGTTTTCATCTTTTAATACTGACTAATTGAAAATCAGTCTGTGTGGTTTTCATATCACAAATATAAGTATTTAAGACGTATTTTAAGGTGCGGTCACTTTGTTTTTTCCCTCTGCAGGTGTGTAAAACAAGAAGACAGCAGTATAACTAGATGTCAAGCCTCAGCAGACATGGTGGTTACATACGAGGTGGCAGTGAAAGCTCTGCAGTTTGCAGGCAGGCGTCGTCTCGCCCACCTAGCACGAACTCACAAGGCCACAGGTAACTGCCCAAACGCCTAGGAGAGCTCAGGCCGGCCGGTGCTGCCCTCCGTCCCCAGCGAGGACCACCGGTCCGCCGGGCGTGCTCGGAGCCCGGCTTTCTGCCACCTCTCCACGCGGGCGCCGCCTGCTCCCCGTGGGCACCCCTCTTCTCCAAACAGCCTACGTTCCCAGATCGTTGCCCAGAAAGGGACGAGGCAGGAAACCACCCGCAATACTGCTTTTTGCGAGAACCCGTGACCTCTTCCCCACGGGGCGACTGAGCTATTCTTTCCCCGTCGTTCCCCGGCCTTCCGCCGCTGTCGGACTACAGCTCCCAGCATGCCTTGCGAACCCCGCGATGCCTCCATCTTGTGGGCCGGAGACGTGGGAGGGTCTTCGGCAGGGTTCTGTACTTGGGCCACAGCAACCTCAGGCAACGCCAAAGACTTGGGGCAGAGTGTCTGGAAAGCTGTCCAGCGGAAAAGGGCTGTTAATTAACAGCCGTCTGAATATGAGCCCTGCAGTGCACCCAGGTGGCCAAGAAGGCCAATGGCATCCTGGTCTGTATCAGAAATAGTGTGGCCAGAAGGACCAAGAAGCGATTGTCCCCCTCTACTCAGCGCTGGTACTTTGAATACTGTGTCCAGTTTTGAGCCTCTCACTACAAGGACATGGAGGTGCTGGGCCGAGTTCAGAGGCAGACAACAAAAGATGGTAAAGGGTCTGGAGGACCAGTCTGATGGGGAGCGGCTGAGGACAATGAGGTTCTTTGGTCTGGAGAAGAGGAGGCTGAGGGGAGATGTGATCACTCTCTACAGCTGCTTGAAAGGAGGTTGTAGTGAGGTGGGGTTCGTTCTCTTCTCCCAAGTAATGGATGATAAGACCAAGGAAATGGATTCCAGTTGCATCAGGGGAGGTTTAGATTGGAGATCAGGAAGAACATTTTCACTGAGAGGGTTATTAAACAGTGGCACAGCCTGCCCAGGGAGGTGTTGCAATCCCCATCCCTGGAGATATTTAAAAGACATGTAGAATGAGGTGCTGAGGGATATGGTTTAATGTAGTGATGGGCCTGGCAGTGTGAGGTTAGTGGTTGTACTCAATGATCTTAATGCTCTTTTCCAACCCAAATGATTCTACGATTCTATGAAATGGTGCTTGTTTTGTTTGTATAAAAGCTGTGTAGCCATAGGGCTCTCTGCAGTGTCTTTTTTGAGCCTGCAGTAAGGCAGACAGTTGACATATTTCCTCAAGCAACCCTTAGCCCTCACGATGCGGTGGGGCACGCTATGTTGGAAGGGCTTCAGAGCAGATGCGGTCTCCTCTCCTGGGCTGCTTTGTTTCCCAGAGGGGCTGTGAAACCATTTTTCTTTCCTGGAGGCAATTTACTGTCCTGGGAAGCTCTATAAAATATGCAGCGGGTCAGCTCATCTGGTTCAGCAATGTTAAACAAGCCATGCTGCTGGTGGCTCCCAGCCCTCACCCCTCTCCTCATTCCTCGGCATTTGGGATGTTGAACCCGAAGACACTGCCCTTGACAGAACCCTGCTGCCTTTGATTTCTTCTTGTAGCAGACTTGCTGGATATGAGTGAGGAGCTATATTTCAGGCTTTGCTAAATTTGATACATGTGGCACCAGACCTTTTGTTTATGTGCTGTATGTGGCAGGTACAGCTCATCACAGGTGTGCACAGGTAGTATGTATATGCACATGCACAACCACTCTTTTCCTTTGGGGTTTTATTTGTTTGTTTTTCACAGCCATTTGGCAATCCACACTATGGAGAACTTGGTGCCTTTGAAAAATCCATATTCTGCATTTAATCTCCTGGTAAACCCAGGCATTGCCTGCATAGCACGATCATAAAACATGCCAGCCTTTCTGCTCTCGGGGCCCCATCTGGGTGCACCTCAGTTAAGCATAGCCCACGCACAGGTTTTCTGAAAAATCCTGCTTAGGAGCGGGAGCCTTGCTGGGAGATCTGGCAAGGCCAGGGATCTGCTGGCAAGGATCATCTACAGCAAGGTGGCTCGGGGAGATAAGGCCAGATGTGCACATGCACATATCTTAAGTGTGGGAGCAGGGAGAGGGAGGGACAGGGTAACAACTGGACCTCAAATGCAATAGCTGAGAGCTGTTTGTGTTAGGAAACGTAAGTGAGAATAAATTCTAATCAAAAGGCTTGAAAAGTTGCTTGGGTGAAAGCCATACAAGTGGGCTAGGCTGAACTAGGAGAGGCTGAGAGAAGATGATGAGAAGTAGAGTCTGTAAATGCAGACCAGCAGGGAGTAAGGGAAGAGGGAATCCAGGAGACAGTGTGGAAATACCTAAGGCTGTTTGTGCAGAAATGATGTGAGTCTCTTAACACCAGGTTAGAGGCAAGGACACACGCACAACTTTGTTGTTCTCCTTCCCCTGTTTTTTTTTTTTCTCCCAATTTTTTAAAGCATGGTAATCTCTTGGAAGCAGCTTTTTCTTTTCTCTCTCTTTTCTGCAAGTCTCCAGCACCATTTCCCTTTTGATTAAATAAAAGGAACTTCAGTAACACTTTCTGCAATTAACATTGCATCCCTACATTTTTGAAGCCTATTTCTTAACCTAAGCATCAGTGAGTTCTGAACAATTTCAAGAACATTTCCTTAATCGTCTCACACTCTTCCAGCAATTGGTTTCTCTGACTCCACCCTTGTCCTAGCAGCAAGTTCACGTTTTTTTTCCCACCATCCTGACCATAAAGAATAAGTAAGTTTTGAATCAAAGGAAATTGAGTACTCAGCCCATCCTATCTTAGGGAGTAGTCATCCTCTCAGAAACTCGTTTTCTGGGCATCCCTTACTGCCTTTTTCTCTCAGAAACTTTCTGGTAATACACTAGCAGCTCCTTTTTCTTTCCCATGACATTCCTGCCAGTTTCCATCTTTGCTATCAGCCTCAGAAACTAGAATAATGGAGGATTTAAACTACTACTCTTTGCAGTAGCACCAGCCTAGTGTACGCTCAGTTACACAGTTGTCTTTCACCTGTTTAGTCATACACCTCCTGAATGGCTTTTACAGAGAAGCAACTTCAGAAATGCTAAACAAGTACAAAATAACTGGTTTTCCTACAGGGTTGATCAAACTCAGGCTTCCTCTCTCTGTCATAGTCTGGTGTAAATCAGAAATGCAGAACTGGAATCAAAACAGTAATGGCCTGAGGGACTATCTAATAATATCGTGTGGGAAACTGAAGTATTCCCCTGACTGAATACCAGTCCCTTCTAAGCATCAGTCAGCATAAACTACAGAGTCAACAAAAAAATGCAGGTGGATTATTTCCACTATTTGCATCCTGTTTGAGACTCGAATTTGAACACTGGAGAGATAAATCAAACTAGGTAATTGACTTTCTAGTCCAACACCAGCTTATTTTCTTGCAGGAAGGCTGAAAAACACAAACAGGGGGAAGCAAACCTGGAGGGATGTTACAACGTGTGAACAGCCATCTTGGCAGTAGGGGGCGGTTCTTTGCGTAGTACAGATCCCGATAAACCGGGTAACGAACGGCACGGCGCTTAGGAGAAGCGGCAGCGGAGAGAGGGGCAGCTGTTGTCCTCGCGGGGCACGTTAGCTCTCCTGCACACGGCCCCGCAGGCAGGCAGACGCCGGCCGCTGGCCCCGTTCACGGGGCGGGGGGAGTGTACCACCAGCACGGGCAGCAGAGCCAGGTGACTGGCCGCGGCCGAGAGCTCTCGGCTCGCTCAGCCCAGGCTCCCCTCGCCCCGGGCAGGCAGCCACTCCTCGCACGGCGGGACGCGTCCCCTCGCCATCCGCCCCCTCCCGCGGCCGCTTCCCAGCCACCAGTGCCGCGCACCTCGCGTGAACGGCGGCGGAGCGGGCACGGCACGGGAGAGCTGCGCGACCCCGCAGCCGGTGACCCGGCCGCCGGGCGCCATACCCCGGCCGCGGCCCGGCTGGGGGGGCCCGGCGGGGCGGGGCCGGCGGCGGCGCCTCCTCCACGGGAGAGGGCGGGGCTGCTCTCCTTTGCGCCATGATGAACAAATGACCTCGCGGGGAATGAAATTTAAGTTCCACCGAGGGGAGAGAGTTCTCTGCTTCGAGCCCGACCCTACCAAGGCCAAAGTGCTCTATGATGCCAAGGTGACCCGCCGCGCGTGACCCTGCCCTCAGTTTCCGCCGGCCGCCCCCGCCTCCCTCCGCCGCGCCGCGCAGGAGGGAGCGCAGAGGCGGGGCCGCCGCCGAGCCCATCCCGCCGCCGGTGCGGCCGGTAACGCGCTCCGCTGGGCGCTGCGCGCGCCCCCGGGCGGGAGGCGGAGGAGGAAGCGGCTGCGGCACTCGCCGAGGAGGCGGTTCCGTGGAGCAGCGCTTGCTGTAGGAAACGGACGCTGGTCTGGGGAGTGGGAGAAGAGGCCTCGGGGCGGGGGCCTCCCGTCGTCACGGGGCTGCGAGACAAAGCGAGGCGGCCCTCATCCCGACGGGTTTTTCCCTCCGCTGCCCCGTCGTTGTGCCGCCGTCCTTGTCTTCCTGGGCGTCTTAGCCCGGCCCACCGCCGTGGCTTGGCTCTTCCCCTCACACACCGGCACCGCCGCCTGAGCCTCGGGGCCTTCTCCCGGCGGGGCGGAGGCGACACGCTGCTTGGGGGAGACAAAGGCGGCGGATCCCGGGTTGTGGGTGCCTTGTTCTCCTCTCAAGAGTGCGGAACCGCCGTCCCCCACGAGCTCTGGAAGTGTCGGACTCGGTTCCCTCCTTCCGTTCTTGACTCAACACCTGCAAAGTAATTCTGAAATCCTGTTGTCATCCGCGTGCTGCCGTAGCGCAGCTTTTTTTAAATCCCTCCCTGTCTTTCTACCTTGTCCTTCCTTTCAGAAGGGTTTAGATGATGATGAATGATACAGGAGAGTACGCAGAAATACAATAGTGAGCTATAGGCGGTGGACCATAAGTGTTGCAGTAGGAGATGACCAACTCTCTTGGGCCTGACCTTAAAAGTAGTGATAGTAATTATAGACTTTTATGTAAATGTTTGTGAAGCATGGTGTTGTTTTGGGGTATCAGTGCGATGTGAAATAATTTTTTCAGTCCTAAGCCATCTGTACCTAACTTGCAAATGGAGTTCTGTTTTTTATTTTGTTACACTGAGGGTGAAAAGGGAGGTATGGTCATTGGATTCTTGACCAAATTAATAGTTTGTGCTGCAAGTTTGCTGGTTGTGTGTATCAGTGTTTTTTAAAAAAATATCTTTTTATCAGAAACTCCACCTCCCTGTAGCATTTTAGTCTGCTCTTTTTTTTGTTCCTCAGTTCTACCCACCTCAACAACTTCAATTACCATCCCTAGAGGTAACTCAAGTGAAAAAAACCTCAACCTTCCTTGTTCTCAGTACTTTCAAATATCGCAAACTCCAGCATAACTGTCCTTGACTGCATCATTAAGTTCTGGACTTCCAAATTAAAACATTACTGTAACCTAACTACTGGGTACGTTTGGAGATACGGGGTCTGTCAAGAGCCATTTAAGTGCAAGCAGAATGCTTCCTTATTACTAGTCCCGTTGCTCTTCTTGATGATCCATATGAAGTGACTTTTGAGACAGGCCCGTTTTATGTATGTGAAAGAGGAAGAAAACAAAGGCCCAGATGTTTACAAACCCTTTTTTAATATTTTGTGACTAAGATTCAGTGTTGTTCAAGAGAGCAGTTTTTCTGAGATTTATGTACATAGAACTTTATTGCCTTCTACTTTGAGGACAGGAAGAGATGGCATACAGGAGAAAACGTTAGTGGCCCAGTTGTATATCTGCATATCCATATTGTGATACTGCATTGGTTCGCACCTCCCTTTGTTTTGAAATCATGGGACATCTGAGGACAGGACAAAGACCGTTGGCAGTCCCCAACCTTAAAAGTGCTCAAAAAAAGCAACTTTTTTTCCTGGCTGTTTAGTATAATCCTTATCTTCTGCTCATATCAATATTCACTGGCAGAGTTATAGTTTTATTTCATTTTTGTAAGTAAATGTATCTTTTTTTTCTTTGTGTATCAATTCTCTAAATACTGGAAAGCTTACTTTCTCTCAAGCTTTTTATTACATGCTGTTCAATATTCGTTTCAGGTTGTTGATATTGTTGTTGGAAAAGATGAGAAAGGCAGGAAGATTCCAGAATATCTGATCCATTTTAATGGTTGGAACAGAAGGTAAGAAACTATGTATAGTTTTGGTTCTTCTGTTTCTTCTCTTTTATTCTTCAGAGAAAAGTATTGCACAATATATCAAAGGCGTGAATATTTTTGATTTCGCAAAGGCCTTTAATGTACTTTCTTATTGTTGACACATCAGTCTGTTATCCATGAATTTCAATGGGTCAGTTTGTTAGACAGCAGTTTAAACTTTATGGGATATTTGTCTTTTGCACATACTTGTAGCTCCTACGTTTCCATCAGTAAAAGGTGTTTATACTTTGTTTAATCTAGACCTTGATTGTTGGTTATCAAGGCAGGTGCATGAGTGCAGTCTCTGACTGTGACCTATAGCATGTGGTGGTAATACAACCACTATCACATATTAAGTCAAAGTTTGAGAGATTTAAGACAGCAGCACAAGATCTGAAGCCATGTGAATACAAAAGGATGCAAACCTTGCAATTTGGATATTGCTACTGAATGATGTGAAAAGAGTGCTTTTTAGATATAACTTTTGTTAATTCATTAGCAATCATGAGTGGCATATATTCATAGCCATTAATTGTTTTCTTTTGATTTATACTTAGCTGGGATAGATGGGCAGCTGAAGATCATGTTCTTCGTGATACAGACGAAAACCGCAGATTACAGCGTAAATTGGCACGGAAGGCTGTGGCTCGCATGTAAGAAATCCTTTTGGTCTCAAAAGGAGTGAGACATTCATTTTCAGATTCAAACAGATAACATCCAGGTGTGAGCTTGGTCATTAAGCTCACGCTGTAGGTGTTGGAGAGCTACTCAGTATGGTCAGTACATTCTAGAGAGCTGCTATTCTCATACTATGGTCGATAGCTGCATATTATTATTATGAAAGAACACTCTAAATTAGACATAACACTTCATAACTGTTATTCTTAACTGCTACTGCAGAGTGCTTATGTATTGGGTCTGCCATCTGAATACGAGCCACCAGTGTGCCCAGGTGGCCAAGAAGGCCAATGGCATCCTGGCTTGTATCAGAAATAGTGTTGCCAGCAGGACCAGGGAAGTGTTTGTCCCCTTGTATTCATCACTGGCAAGGCTGCACCTTGAATCCTGTGTTCAATTTTGGGCCCTGCACTACAAGAAGGGATTGAGGTGCTGGAGCTTGTCCAGAGATGGGCAACAAAGATTGTGAAGGGTCTGGAGAACAAGTCTGATGGGGAGTGAATGAGGAAACTGAGATTGTTTAGTCTGGAGAAGAGAAGACTGAAAGTGAATCATGGTCACTCTCTACAACTGCCAGAAAGGGAGCTGTAGTGAGGTGGGGATTGGTCTTCTCTCAAGTAACAAATGACAGAACGCGAGGAAAGGGGTTCAGGTTGTGTCAGGGGAGGTTTAGATTGGAGATTAGGAATATCTTTTTCATTGAGAGGGTTATTAAACAGTGGCACAGGCTACCCAGGGAGGTGCTGGAGTCCCCATCCCTGGAGATATTGAAAAGACATGTAGATGAGGTGCTGAGAGACGTGGTTTAGTTGTGAGGTTAGTGTGAGGTTAGTGGTTGGACTTGATTATCTTGAAGGTCTTTTCCAACAGAAATGATTCTGTTCTGTTCTACATCTACATCTTCTGTTTCTACATCAAGTAGAAATGTACTTGAAAAATAACTTGGAAAAACCGGAAGTATTTTTCAGCCAAAGGCAATAATCTAACATTGGTTGGCTATGACTTGAGGATCTGCTTGAGAACATGAGTATGAGGTCATGTACAGACATTAAGATATCCACTCTTAAGCATTGTCCAAGTTATTTCAACACAAATGAAAGTAACTGAAACACATGTTTCCTGAATATTTGTGTGTAATGTAATTAGCTAGGTTAAACAATTAATATTAGCCAAATTTCAGTCAACCATTTTATGTTCTGTAGGAGAAGAAAAGGAAGAAAGAAGAGACGTTGCAGGTTGCCTGGTGTTGACTCTGTGTTGAAAAGCCTCCCCGCTGAAGAAAATGATGAGAGTAGCGAAAACTGTGAGATTGTTTTCATTCTTTGATAACTGGCATTGATGTCTAACTTTTTAAGCTCAGAGTACAATGCATGCTGTAACTTGCTGTTAGGATGAGATGAGGGTATTGCAGTCGTATTTGATATATTATGGTTGCAGTCATATGAAGAGCAAGCACTATGTTTTGTGCTAAGCATCTGTTATCTCCTTTCTTATGTTCCAGAGGCTTTTCTTTCTGTCATTTCCACTCAACTATTCTCATCAGTGATTTTAGACCTTAATGCTGCTTTTAGTGTAGTATTTATTACTAGGTGAAAGAAGCCCCCAGTTTTCTTTGTTTGTTGTTAGGAAACAAGACACTTTCCCTGCTAGTGTTTCTAGGGAGCAATAAGATTTTTCTTTTTTATTTGCCCCCCAGTCTACCTGGCACAAAGGTCTGTTTCTTGTCAACTGACTTACTGATTTAACTTTCAAGCCAGGTCTTTAATTTCATAGCATTTTTCTTTGTTGCTTTAAAGCCAGCAGGAACACTAGTTGGCACTTAACTGATGTTCTGGCAACTGTCGCTGTACAGAGCCAGACGTTCTGATTGAATGATTAATACGTTAATCCCCTGTTCAGAGCTGAAGTCCAATAAAAATTGAAAAGATCTGTGGGTGTTCAGAAACATAGGGAGCTTTTAAACGTGAGTGGTTTTTAATTAGAGAGGATTCAACAATGCTTCTTGTAAAATTCTTGTATTGCATATTTAGAAAGTTTATAGTGTGCTGTAAAGGATACTTATGTGTTTAATTCAATTGGAGTTATTCATCCTCATTAAAAATAACAAGCTGGTTGTGGTGATTTTGGTGGGTTTTGTTTTGATTATTTGTTGCTTTGAGGTCTGAAATTGTTTGTTCTTAACCACTGCAGTGTGACAATGTGATATAAATAATGTGTAATCTCTTTTACACAGCTATAAGTAGTTCTTCTTCTGATGACAGTGATGAAGGAACAGATGAAGAAATAAAAAGTGAAGAAAGTGACATAGAAGAGAGAACAGAAATGGTATGTTTAACTTAATAGAATCTAACCATCTGCATTTGAAACTCTAGAAAATTTGAAGTAGATGAAACATAGACCACTGCTTGTTATTTAGCTGGAAAGAAAAGCATAATTTTCTTATTCCTGGTACTTATTGTGGTTGAGTTTTTGAAAATAATAGAAGATGTCGTATTCTTGTAGAATTCTTTGATGATAATATAAAAATACACATTTGTTTCCTCTCTTTCTATGTGTAAGAGGTGGAGAAATGTAGCAAACTAGATTATCCACATCTGTGGATGCTGCAAAATGATACTGATCTATGCAGATTGAACAAATCCTAATAGCAACAGAATCTTTTTGGCTTTTGTGTTTTACTGTAGTATGGGCATGTTGACTTTGCCCTTAAAATATAGAAGGCTGACTTCAAGAAAAAAAATCTTTTTTTTTTTTTTTTTCTTCTACATTATCAAAAGGGAAGTACAGCAAGAAAAGTTGTTCTGGAAGTCTGTGGAATCGTAACTATTACAGTGCAGCTGACCTTGAAGCAGCAAAACCCAACAAATTTCTTTTGATTCTTTTGCATTAAATACTTCAGCAAAAGCCAACTTAAAGAAGTTTAAAAAAATGAATTTACAGATGACTTCAAAGCACTTTTGTTGAATTGCTTACATAAAGGCTGCTAACCACCTAAATGTTTACTATAAAATAATACAGTTTATCTTTGCATGACAAAACTTGTTTATTATGTTGTATCCAGACTATTGAAGTTCTTTTAATATTTGTAAACACAACCAATATGTTGTGTCTTGCGCTGTTCTGTTGTAGAGAGAAGAACAAGACATTCATACAAAAAGGGACATGGAAGAAAGAGCAATAAGCATAGAAATTCCTGAAGTCCTGAAAAAGAAGCTTGAGGAAGATTGCTATTATATTAACAGAAGAAAAAGGGTATGAAATAAAAGCTATAAAATGAATACACATGGGGGAGTGGGGAAAGCATCAAAAGTAGTTCTTGTATATAAGAACTCTTGTGTTTTGGAACTTTATTGCAAAGGTGAGCTTAGTTGATATAAGGAAAAATAAAAAGAGTGTAGGGAGCAGATTCTTTATAGCTAAACCAGTGAGTTGTCATTATATTTAAGAAAGTAATATTTCAGTACCCAATTGTGTTTTAGAGTGCAGATGGTTTTTTAAAGATGGATATATAGTAAGCTTGTTAATCTGACCATGTTTTTGTTTCTCCAGGTGTTTATAAAGGATTGCTCAAAAATTGTTTAAGAGATGCAATTAATCACTCCTGAAATAACTTCATGCAACAGAGACTTATTAAACTAGTTGATACATTACAAGCTCCTGTTTTAGCTTGGTATAGTTAATAATTGTTTTTGTAAGACTTAAATTGTTGTTCCTTTTTCAGCTTGTGAAGCTTCCTTGTCAGACAAATATAATAACCATCCTGGAGTCATATGTGAAACATTTTGCTATTAATGCTGCTTTTTCAGCTAATGAACGATCTCGGCACCATCAGATGACTCCACATGCTAATATGAATCTTCATTATGTGCCACCGGAGAAGAAGTAAGTGATCTTTAGTCTGGTGCAATTGTGAAGAGAATAATGACCTTGCATTCTGTGTTCTTTTTCAAGGCTGTTCACTTCTGTTAGCTTTTGCTGTGATATATGTCTATTTATGGAGCTTAAAAATCTTTAGCAGATACCTAGAGTACAGCAACACAATTTGTTGATCTGTAAAGTAGCTACACAAAGCATCAGTATCCCCTTTTATCATATAAGTTCTTGTGAATGTTGTGACCTGTTTTAGAAGAATGTGTTGCTATTGCCTATGTGAAGAATTTGTTGAGCAATGAGATAGTATCTGAAACAAGAATTAATTCTCCACTTAAATAAAAATTAACAGGTTCAAGTTTTAGAAAGGATAAAAATTTTATGCAAATACTCATAGAGAAATCTTAAGTGCAGATGTTTGGTTTGTTTTTTTCTGATTGAGTCAGTACTTAGGGAAACTATGTAGTAACATCAATCTCATTTACCAATATTTATTGCGTTTTAGTTGCTGTTTTATCAGCTGAGCTGTACATTCTTCTACCATTCTATAAATGCAATGTGTTAACCCTGCATGTTTGCAATGTGAGGTTTTTTTTTTGTTTACTTCTCTTATGTTTAAGATTCTCAGTATTAGTTGAGACTGCTGCTTTATTTGGGTCTACACAGACGAAACCTTGACTTTTGTTAGCGCATTCAAATTCAATTATGTATAATTATACTATTCCTGGCAATATTTCAGTTTGTGAGTGTCTTGGTTTGTATTGATGTCATTCATCATTTGACAGATTAGTAATGTTTTCCTCCTTTGTAGTATAATGTCCCAAACAAGAAGTTAGATGAGTCATCAGAAGTGTAAACAGAAGGCTGTACACACAGGCATTCTGATTATTAAAGGTGTGTGTTTAAGTGACTTCCTGAATAAAGAAGGTGCTTTAATAAGAAAAATGTGTATAATCTCAACGATCCTTAAGCAGGAGAGATTCAACTGACAACTTTACCATGTTGTCCTTACTGCTCTGACACAGAAGGTAATTGACAATTGCCTTGTACAATTGTTGTACAATTTCTGCATATGATACTACTCTGACCCAATTTATATAGTGTTTAAGAAAACCAAACCAAAAAAGGCAATGTTTTAGCAGATCGTATGGAATGGATATAGGAGGTATGGAATTTAGCATGGATCACTGTGGTAGAATCAAATTACTGTTACCATACGCATATATGCACATGAAATGCAAGAGGTGAATACCTTCATAGAGGTGAGGGATATTGGAGGTGGACTGGATTCAATGTTACAGACACAACCAAGAGCAGCACATCTGCTTACCACCTAACACTGTGCTTTACACAAGCCCTAAACTGAATTTCCTAGTAGCCTCTAAATGCAGTGCCATTTTTAGCAGGAGCAGGCCTTTGGAAACCAATCTTCAATGCAAATGTGTCTGGTTTTGTTGGTTCGCTGGGTATCTCTTAATCTAAAATCATAGAATGGTAGGGATTGGAAGGGACCCTTAGAGATCATCTAGTCCAACCCCCCTGCAGAAACAGGTGCACCTAGATCAGGTCACACAGGAACACGTTCAGGTGGGTTTAGAAGGCGTCCAGAGAAAGAGACTCCACAACGCTCTGAGCAGCCTGTGCCAGGGCTCCCTCACTCTCACGGTAAAATATTTTTTTTTTCTCATGTTTAAATGGAACTTTTTGTGTTCCAGGTTTAGTCCATTACCCCTTGTTCTATCACTAGATACAGTAGAAAAAAGGGATTCCCCAACCTCCTGACATCTGCCATTTAGACATTTGTAAATATTAATTAAATCCCTGTGCAATCTCCTCTTCTCCAGACTAAACAGTCCCAGTTCCCGCAGCCTTTCCTCATCAAGAAGGTACTCCAGTCCCCTGATCATCTTGATGGGCCTGTGCTGGACTCTTTCATAGAGTCATAGAATGGGAGGGTTGGAAGGGACGTTTAGAGATCATCTAGCCTAACCCCCCTGCAGAAGCAGGGTCACCTAGATCAGGTCGCATAGGAACATGTCCAGGTGGGTCTCGAAGACCTCCAAGGAAGGAGACTCCACATCCCGTCTGGGCAGCCTGCTCCACTGCTCCATCGCCCTCACTGTGAAATAGTTTTTTCTTATATTTAAATGGAACATTTTGTGTTCCAGCTTCATCCCATTATCCCTTGTCCTGTTGTTAGGTACAATAGAAAAAAGGGATGCCCCAACCTCCTGACACCTGCCATTTAGATATATGTAAATATTAATAAGATCTCCGCTCAGTCTTCTCTGTCCCTCTTGAGCTGGGGAGCCCAAAAGCTGTGCTTAGTGGCTACAGATGTGGCCTTTTAGACAAAGATTGAATCTGTTGAGTACTTACTGTGTTTTTCTAGCAGGTGCCTCTTTTTTGAGCCTAGTAAACTTGGAAAGGAAAATGCTTACATAAAAACTGACTTTATTTACTGTACAATAGATTTTATTAATCCAGTAAGTAGTAATACAATACAACATTTTTAAGAATTTGCTTGACCTTACTAAGCAGACTTTTAAAGTTTGTGTTTGTCTGTTACCAACAGGAATCACTGTCTCTTTTAAGTATGCTTTTAATCACTCATCATTACTTAGTGGTGAAATCAGCATATTGTAATTAAGATATTAAAGGTCTGTCTTAAAAGGGAATTTCCTACAACTACACTGAAAAATTCTGACATGCAACTTTGAAATTAATAATTCTTTTTTATTTTTTCTTCTAGTGTTGAGCTGTGTAAAGAGATGGTGGATGGCCTGAGAATAACTTTTGACTTCACGCTTCCATTAATTTTGCTCTATCCTTATGAACAAGCTCAATTTAAGAAGGTGACTTCATCAAAATACTTTCTTCCCATCAAAGAAAACTCAACAAATACTAACAGGTAGGTTAGGTATATGGAGTCTGATAATGCTTCTCTCCTGAGGAAAATGCAATAGAATGTGATTAAATGTTCAGAACAGGATGATTTCTCACGGACTTTGACCTAAACGTTTTCTTGATAAAATGTTGAACTCATCTGTGAGTTGCTTGCCTGGATTTAGTTTCTGAATTTCTGTCTGGCTAACTTCAAAAGGAGTCTGCACTGATGAAGTGGAGTTATACTGCAACTTGGTAGGGAAGAAACTTTCACATTGAAATGTAAACTTGTGTTCATTAACATTTGGGCAGAGAGGAACCTCATGAGGTTCAACAAGGGTAAGTGCAGAGTCCTGCATCTGGGGAGGAACAACCCCATGCACCAGTACAGGATGGGGGTTGACCTGCTGGAGAGCAGCTCTGCAGAGAGAGAACTGGGAGTGCTGGTTGATAACAAACTGAACCATGAACAGCAATGTGCCCTCATGGCCAAGAAGGCCAATGGTATCCTAGGATGCATCAAGAAGAGTGTGGCCAGCAGGTCAAAGGAGGTTCTGCTCCCCCTCTACTCTGCCCTGGTGAGACCTCATCTGGAGTCCTGTGTCCAGTTCTGGGCTCCTCAGCTCAAGAGGGACAGAACTTCTGGAGAGAGTCCAGCGCAGGGCCACCAAGATGAGCAGGGGACTGGAGCATCTTTCATATGAGGAAAGGCTGCGGGAACTGGGGCTGTTTAGTCTGGAGGAGACTGAGGGGAGATCTTATTATTATTTACAAATATCTAAATGGTGGGTGTCAGGAGGTTGGGGCATCCCTTTTTTCTATAGCAGCTAGCAACAGGACGAGGGGTAATGGGATGAAGCTGGAACACAAAAAGTTCCATTTAAATATAAGAAAAAACTGTTTCACTGTGAGGGTGACGGAGCAGTGGCTCAGGCTGCCCAGACGGGATGTGGAGTCTCCTTCCTTGGAGGTCTTCAAGACCCGCCTGGACATGTTCGTATGAGACCTGATGTAGATGGACCTGCTTCTGCAGGGGAGTTGGACCAGATGGTCTGTAAAGGTCCCTTCCAACCCTACCATTCTATAATTCTATGATTATAATTTGAAAACAAATATGTTTCTGGAAAAGAGTATTTAAAAGAAAGGCTCACCACTGTGTTAGTTATGGGGAGAAGACTGTTGAATAAGTATTTAACAAGATCTGTGAAAGTAGAAGAAATCTCTTTTGAGGGAAGAGCCCCTATCCCTCCACTTCTATAAAGCTGCCTTCATTTCCTAGAAATCAGGAGGAGCTTTCCCCAAGTCCTCCTCTGTTGAATCCACCAACGCCTCAGTCAACCGACAGCCAGCCTACAACAGGAGAGCCGGCCACGCCAAAAAGGCGAAAAGCAGAACCTGAGATCCTGCAGTCGCTGAGACGTTCAACCCGCCACAGCTCCAACTGCGACAGGCTGTCAGAAAGCAGTGCTTCCCCACAGCCAAAACGACGGCACCTGGACACCCCAGCTTCTATGCCAAAGCTTTTCTTGCACTTGGAAAAAAGTAGGTTTTGCTCTTTAAATTATTACTCTAAACAAGGTTTCAGACTATGTTCCTTTTCAACATCGTCTGGACTGTGAACTGAATGATTGAAGTAAGAATTCATTACTTTTATATATCAATTATTTATCTCTGAAGCTTATACCAAAACAAGAAATACAAAGCAAAATATCAGTACTTTGGTACTGTATTTCTCAAGAGAATTCAAGAAACTGCTTTTCTGTGAGCCTGCCGCTTTAGGATAGCGTTTATTGAATTCTAGTGTTTAAGACTTTAAATGTTTCAGCAACAGGGTTTAGTTTTGTTTATAGCCTGTGCTTCCATAAAACAGATAATCAACTTTATTTCTGTTTTCTTCTCTTTTTCTTTCCACTTGGAAGAAACCCCTGTCCACAGTGGATCGTCCTCACCAATAACTTTGACCCCTAGCAAAGAGGGGAGTGCGGTTTTTACTGGCTTTGAAGGTAGAAGAAACAATGAATTGAACGAGGTAACAGCCCTAGATTCAATCACTAAAGGTTTTGTGGACCTCAGAGTAGGGCTATGTAAGAAAAGATTTTGTTTGTGTTAGTTATTTAATCTTTGATTTTGAAGTTCTGTACAGACTAAATTATTTATGGTGCTATAAAGTTTTCACAACCAACATTTTCGTGTTTTATGTTTAGGTTTTGTCCTGGAAATTGATGCCAGAGAATTATCCACCAAGTGATCAACCACCACCTCCCTCATACATCTATGGATCTCAACATTTGCTACGGATGTTTGGTAAACTGATGCAAAATTCTGTGCTCTATCAGAGTTGATTTATTTGTTTTATTTTAATTTTGTTTTAGAGATAGTATCTCTGATTTTTAATTCACATTTAGTTTTATTCTTGGAGAAATATAAAACTCTTGGAGAAGTATAAAACTCTGACTGTTCATAAATATGGTTATCCTTTACTGGCTTTGTAAGCCTTCATTTAACAAAAGCAAACAATTATTACTTCTCATACACTCGAAAACATTGTTAAAGCAAGCAACATTCACTTTCTCAGCATGTTTCTGTTTTAGTAAGGCTTTGAAAGATCACAGAGTAACTTAAAAAAAAAATGGAGGCTGCAGGGAGAAGAAACTTTTGTATTCTTTTCTGTACAGTGGATGAAAGTAACTAGAACTTCTTTTTAGGAGAACAGGTATAAACATTACTTCTCTTTATTTACAGTAAAGCTACCAGAGATACTGGGGAAGATGTGCTTTCCTGACAAAAACTTGAAGGCTTTAGTAAAACACTTCGAAATGTTTCTGAGGTAATGTGACACAATGTACCACAGCAGTGTTTGCATTGTTAGAAAGATCTAAGTGTCCTGGAATGACAAAGTGTTTTTAAAATATAAGATGTTGATTTTCTATGAGTACAATAATATGGTAAAACTCATGTAATATTTTGTAAAAAATAATTTTGTATCTAGCAACAGGACAAGGGGTAATGGGTTGAAGCTGGAACACAAAAAGTTCCACTTAAATGTAAGAAAAAACTATTTCACTGTGAGGGTGACAGAGCAGTGGCACAGGCTGCCCAGAGGGGTTGTGGAGTCTCCTTCCTTGGAGATCTTTAAGACCTGCCTGGACATGTTCCTATGTGACCTGATCTAGGTGGACCTGCAGGGGGGTTGGACTAGATGATTTCTAAAGGTCCCTTCCAACCCTACCATTCTATGATTTTAGTAATAACTCTGACTGGAGATTAATACAAGGGTTTTAATTTTTGTAATGCAAATTGAAGAGAATCTGAGCTCCCTACTTAAAGTTTTGCTGAACAGTGGTAGAGGATTAAGTATAGAAGTTTGTTTGCTAGTATGTCTAGAATGATAAACTGATTAGGTGAGAAAGCATGCTTTATGAAGACACATAAACTTCATATTGTTCTTTTTGAGAGCATAATCTGAAAGTTTTGATGTTGCATTGATATTCGTGGGGGAGAAATGTGTCAATTAGAACATGTTTTTAACTACAGTGGATTTTTTTTTAAAATAAAATATTGTCCTAATTGAGCTTTAAAGATTGATATTTCTTTGCTATACAATACAGTAACTTGTAGAGGAACCAGAACTCTTTCTGACCATACTAGGTATGTCTTTCAGTGGTCTTTCTAATAGTTTCTGCTCCATGGCTGGAGTGAGTATAGTCATATCTGCATCATGATCAGCTTTATTTGTCAGGTACTTCAGTTAATGTCTGTGAGACATTGTAATGGTAGTTAGATATCTAGTGTGGCAGAATCAATGCAGTAGAAAAGAAATTTTCCAAGGAAAACTTACAGGTCAAATTGTTGTAAAGGATAAAGATGTGGAAAAGACGTGCAACTCCTAACTGAATTTTGTTCAAGACTCTTAAGTAGTCACTTACTGAAAAGTAACACAACGTGGCACTAGCGTGTTAGAGGTTCTGTTAGAGATCAGGCAGATGAAACCTTTAAAATTATTTTAGTTTAAGTATTGATTATAAAAGGTGTCTCAAACGTCAAAATTTCTGCAGCACATTTCTTTTTCTCTTGAAACATTTAAGTTTTATTAGTTAGTTTTCCCATCTCTATTTTGTCATACTCTTACTAGTATCTAAAATATCTTTTGAGTTAAACAGGACAGTATTAGTTCTCACTGTTGGAAACCTCTTTTTTCTTGGTGAATATTATTTAGATGTATAAATCATCTACTATAAGTCAAAACAGTTTTTCTCAGACAGACCTCTGCTTGCTCAAATTCTTCTATTGTTGGTCAGAGCAGGTCTCTAGCATCTTAAATGCAGTTACTTCATCATGCACCTTGTACAAGTAGGGACATGATTAAACTGAAAGTTCTTGTGATAGTATCCATTTGTGTCTTATTTTTCCATCTCACAGTCTTCTTTAAATGCGTAGTCATCTATAAATAGCAATTTTAAAAAGTAAAATCAGAAGATGTCTCCACATCAGCATTTTTAGGTCAGCTAGAACTGTTCTTTTGAAGCAAGTCTGTTGGTAGTACCTACTTAGCATGCTTGGTGTGATGTTGGAGTGCTCCGAGTACACTAGCTGGACTCCCTCTGGCAAACACTTAACCAGAAGTGTGCTCTAGTACTAGTGGGCATTCAGTCCTCAAGTCCAAACTATAACTAAAGCAAAATGAGCCTTCCAAGGCAAGCATAGTGTGAGTATCACATGTCTGGTACAAGAAAAACATTTGAAAGCTGTGTGCTTTTTCAAGTGCCTTTTAAGCCAGTCTAATATATGTTTTGCTGATACTATTCTTTAGGTTTCTTTCCTATGCTAAAACAAAGATTTTATGTTTTTGTCAGAACTGGTCAAATGTAGAGCCTCTCTGAAAGAACTTCCACGTTACAGCTACTGCTGTAGGAAGCATTCAATCTTAGGTAGCTCTGTTGTAAATACTCTTCTTGGACTAGTTTCCTTATCGGTTTTGCTACTGTATGTTCAAATAGGTAACATGGAAACCAATGTGAATTCTAAGATTTTAATTTTTTTCCAACACTTATTCATGGGGCTTTAGGGTGTCATTCCTTTGGTATTTTTTTCTTTGTCCCATATGTCATTGGAAGTGGTCAAACAACTACATTTTCTAGAAACTTGTTCAGAATTGATTTTCATCACAGAAATACATTATCATTTTGTGTTGTGTTTGCATGGAACTAGGCATTATCTGTTACTCCTCACAAGAGGAAACAAGGCTGACGTGCTATCTTGTAGTTCTTCGGTTTTCACACTTTGTCTTTTTGGGAGTGAAAGGATTAATGAATGTTTATTAAAAATGCTTTCTATTAGTTCTGTTCTGACTTACCTTGTGAAAGATAAGAACTTGAGTGACAAGCTCTGAAGTATTTTTCTTTATTTTTCTTTATTTCTTTATTTCTCTAATAGCAGACAAGGGATTGAACCTGTCTTTTCACTGCTTCTAAATCATCTTTGAATTCTAGGTAGAGTATTCCAAGCACAAGTAATTCATGTATTTTTAAATAAAGGTTCCATGTGGTGTACAAATGCTTTAGTTCCGTCGTAGATACTGATTTAATTTTGAGTTACGATTTTATGGCTAAAATTTACAGTTTTGTTTGACATTTGTAGTATTAATCTCATGTGGGCTGAGAAACTTGAGACTTATTTAATATAGTACTTTGTCTGGAAGCTTGTTTTATTGGGTTTACTCAGTACTTGATAGATGCATTAAATTCACTTTGAGATGTTACATGGGTAATATTTCCCAGTTATGCCCTCAGATTGCTGTGAGATAAGATTGATCTCAGTTTCCCAGACAACATACATTTTTAAGGGATGTATGAAATGCATCTTTTTGAGTTTTGTATTAAGTAGAAGCTCTAATCTTTGTGCTTAGTGCAGCTTTCTGCAGGTGTGCATAGTGAAAATTTCTTCATGGCAAACATGCACGTTGATTTTTCAATTGCAGAATCTGGAGAAGTAAAGAAAATCAGTTTCTCAAATTAAGTATAAAATTCTTAGTCCTCACTTCAAATTATTTAGTTCTGAAAGAATTCATAATACTGACAGAAGAATAGCAGTCTGACAAACTTGCCAGTTGGTTTCACTGAATTTCACTTACAGTTTGACTTTAGCCTTCAGGAACAGGCAGTGGAAGTTAACACAGTGACTGGTGCCTATTAACTGGTAATCTTACTGGCAAAGGACCCCAGGTTAAATCTTCCTGTCTGTAGTAGTTTCTAAGATAAAGTATTGCCTTTTGACCAGTTCCGTTATTTCCACTGTATTTTTAACAAAATGTTGTATATGCTGTATTTTATGGCTTCTCTGTGTTGTAAGATTTCTGGCATGCTTTCAGATGCTGCTTCTGTGATGAGACATGATAGGCAAGAAGGTACCAGTTTTTGTTTTGATGTTTCTGTTGATTTGAACACAGTCTTGTCTTGGAAAACTGTTTGAGGATCACAGAATCACCGATTCTTAAGGGTTAGAAGGGACCTCAAAAGATTGTTTAGTCCAACTCCCCTGCCAGAGCAGGACCACCTAAAGTAAGTCAGAGAGATCTGTTGTCAGGACTGTTGACCAATAGAAAATTTATATAGAAACTAAGAGAATATAAAATGTCTGGTTTTAGAGTAACAAGACCCATCTTCACTGAGGTAATTTTAGTAAATATCACTTGCATTTGGGAGAAAAAAAGGCAAAACAAAATGGTTACAGCACTTCAGAAAGCCATAGGTATTTTCACTCCCATGAAATATAAAAGGATAAGTGATGACATTTCTAAATTAATGCTTCTAAAATTTTAAATACACTTTTCTAGATGAGGCCAATATGTAGTATTTCAGACTATGGAAACTACATTCTTAATGGTCAGAGACTTTGCTTTTATTGAAAACCCACAGATACTTCCAACTCAGTATATCCTGTAAGTTGTCTCTTTCATTTCAGATCTCATTGTTTTTTTCCTGATGTTTTACAACCTGCTGTATCTATTGTGTCATTCTACTTCATGAGTAGAAAAGTATCTTAATACTGTTGAGTATTTTATGAGAAGGAAGCCAAATCAGAATGTGACAGAATTAGAGAGATGTGATAATCAAGTGTATATATAGAAAGATGACAAGTTGTTTGAAGTAACCTTAAGAAATACATCTCTGGTTTTGATAGCAGAATGTGTTTTGAATAGCAAATGATTGAAAAGCTGTGGATATTTTTGGTTTTTTTTTTAACCTCAGCTTTATTAAAACTTTTGACACTGTTTCCCACAGTATTCTCCTGGAAAACTGTTTGCTCATGGCTTGTGTGGGCATACTCTTCACACATTAAAAAATGTCTGGATGGCCAGGCCCAGAGAGCGGTGGTGAATGGAGTTAGATCCAGTTGGCAGCTGGTCACCAGTGGTGTTCTCCAGGTCTCAGTGTTTAGAGCCTGTTCTGTTTAACAGCTTTATCAATGATCTGGATGAAGAGGTTGAGTGCACTGTACCCTCAGTAAGTTTGCAGATGACATGGAAGGGAGCATAGACTCGTTGAGGGCAGGAAAGCTCTTCAGAGGAACCTAGACAGCCTACCAATCCAAGGCCAATTGTATGAAATTCAACAAGGACAAGTACAAGGTGCTACACCTGAGCCACAGCAACCCTAGGCAACGCCACAGGCTTGCGGAAAAGCTGACTGGCAAAAAACCTTGTCTGGAAAGCTGACTGGAGGAAAAGGACTTGAGAATGTTGATAGACAGCCATCTAAACATGAGCCAGCAGTGTGCCCAGGTGGACCAGAAGGCCAATAGCATTGTGGCTTGGATCAAAAGTAGTCTGGCCAGCAGGACCAGGGAAGTATTTGTCCCCCTATACTTGACACTGATGAGGCTGTACCTTGATACTGTGTTCAGTTCTGGGCCCCTCACTACAAGGATATTGAAGTGCTGGAGCGTGTCCAGAGATGGGCAACGAAAGTGGTGAAGGGTCTGGAGAACAAGTCTGATGAGGAGCAGCTGAGGAAGCTGGGTTTATTTAGCCTAGAGAAGAGAAGGGTGAAAGGAAACATGTTTGTTTTCTACAACTACCTGAAAGGAGATAGTAGTGAGGTGGGAGTCAGTCTCTTCTCACAAGTAAGAAGTGATAGGAGAAGAGATATCACCTCATGTTGCATCTGGGGAGGTTTAGATTGGATGTTGGGAACAATTTCTTCACTGAAAGAGTTGACAAGCATTGGAACGGGCTGCCCAGGGAAGTAGTGGAGTCACTATCCCTGGAGGTATTTAGAAGATGTGTAGATGTGACACTTAGGGACATGGTTTAGTGGTGGATGTGGCAGTGCCAGGTAAATAGTTGAACTCCATGATCCTACATGGCTTTTCCAACCAAAGCGATTGTGTTTCTGATTTTCTTACATGTAACTGCAGTGGTGAATTATGGCCACTAGTCTGTGCTAATGT
Organism: Colius striatus; assembly: GCF_028858725.1. Classification (NCBI taxonomy): domain Eukaryota; kingdom Metazoa; phylum Chordata; class Aves; order Coliiformes; family Coliidae; genus Colius; species Colius striatus. The sequence goes on from NC_084759.1 coordinate 75,781,457, forward strand.
GCAATTAATGAGAGGTTAGTAATGGCTCTCTGAGAATGAAAAAATGGAATATTGCACATGGTGAATGGAATCAAAATGTCTCTGTTTAGGTGAAGTTGCTTGTGACAGAGGTCCTGATTATTGTGACTTAATAAAGTTGCAAATGGCAACTGATTAAAAATCACTTTTTGAAAGACCACAAAGAACACAATTCACCTATGTTTCTTATTTGATTAAAGCTTTTCTTATTTGCTTCTCAGTTTTGGGATTAACCAGTTATGTGACAATAAGCACTTGTGCAGCATAGCAATTATAACATAGTAGAAAAGTATGGAACTGTAGCCTAAATGTTAGAAAATCCAGGTTCTGAGTGTGAATGAACAAGTGTGGGGTTTAGAGTCACAAATAGGTAAAGGAACTTTTTTTAAAAAGAAAGATTTGAAACACTTTGAATTCATTCTGTTTACATGGTGAATGTATATGCTTTATTTTAGGGAACTATTAATGTTGTATTTGCACTTTTGCTGCATTCAGCGAATGAGTAGAAATGTAAATTCTGTTTTGGATCCTCTCAAAGTTTTGGCATTTATGTTGAATACTGTTTGTCAGTGAGTATCTGCTATTGTACAGTTCTTATTTTTGGCAGGCCTTTATTGTCTAGTTGGTCTGCAGAATTTGCTTGTGTTTGTTTATTGTTCTCATACTTCCTGAAACTGCACCATGTGGATTACTTCTCTTCCTTCTGTTTGCCTGACTATTTGAATAATCATAATAGCAGAGGTTTGGATCATGCATTTAAAGTGAGATGTTGCCAGAATGTTTTAAATGTGTTCTAATAACTTTTGGAGTCTCTCAGAATTGATTCTGGGATCTGTGCTAGCCTTGCCAAAAGTGGATCTTCATCCTCAAGACCAACCAAGGGCTCCTCTCCTAAGTTCTTGTAGCCCTGTTTTCCCAAAAGTTCTGCTAGAAGTTACCGCTTTTACTTTTCACTCAGCCTGATGACTGGGCATGTTACACTGTTAGCTTGGCATCTTCAAAGTTCTGCACTTTCTCTTTAAAGACCAAGGAAGATATATCAGTTTCTGTATGGGCAGGAGTGGTGACAAGTCCAGTCAATGGAACAAGTCTGTCTGTTTCTTTGGCATGGTTCTTGAGACAGTGGATATCAGAATAAATATGTGAAGCTCTTCACTTTTTCTGTTGTGTGCATGGGGGTTATGATGAACTTTGTGCTGGCAAGCTTTTGCCCTCAGCAGTGTTGCGGATGGAGGACATGCCTATCAGTTGCAGAGGGCTGGGGGCAGGTAGTAGCATCTGCTTTTGTGTGCAACTAAGCCTTTTAGCTTTCAAATTCTGCATCTGAGTAGTAGTCTCAGAGAGAAGATAGTTTCTTAATGGGCAAATGACTTTTTTTTGACTCATTAGGACTCTGCACTTTAAGCAAATTAGTTACCTTGCAAGTAGCATCTAGCCCAGACCACTCATCTCACCAAAGCATCTGCTTACATTCTAGAGCTCTATAACAAAAGCTTCTGGAAAATTTTCTTTGTAGTTCTGTATTCTTATACTTTTATGGCCAAAGTTGTTGTTAATGTTAAGGTTTTCCTTTCTTCATAACTTTCACACTTTTTAGGCTGTCCCTGAGTTTATTCATGTGATGGTAGCTGATGATTATAAGATTTTTCTTCATGCAGAGACTGTTCAGGTAATAGGTAGTGTTGATGTTGCCAAGACAAGAGTGTTTTGACCACCAGATGACGCTCTTAAAGCTCATATTAAATCCATGAGTGATAAACATTCCTGACGTATATATGTCAAGTAGCTTTTTAATGTGGCTGATGATAGTTCTGTGCCTCTTTTTGGTAGATCTACTTGCATAACTTTCAGCCAGATGGTAGTATATTTGTGAGGCTATTGCTTGAAGTCACCTGAGGTAAACTTGCTTACTTCATGCTTGAAGATCAGAACATAGGAATTCTTCAAGCTAGGTTGCCCACATATGTTTCCATTGTCTCCGTTGCCTTTAGTCCCTTCTGAAGTGTTGCTGTTCCAGGAACCTGTAGCAGAGAGGGGAACAGCGGCGTTGTGCCATGTTACTGCTGTTCTGTGCATGAGTGTAAAGCTTAAGTATTCTTTTTGTGAATACTCACAATGAGAAAGAAGTGTGCAAGCTTACATCAGGATGTTTGTGTGGACTGTGCATCTCAGAACTCGGTTACTTGTAAGCAGTTTCACTTTGTATGAGCTCCGTTAAAAGTACGAAAATGAAAAAGGCAGTCGTGCAACAAGTGACTGAATTTATGGGATTTGTAGGTTAAAAGTAATGAAACAATTTCTGAATAGCTAAATAGCAATGTGCTTTCTGATCTATGGCTGAACATCGGCTCTGCTTGCTAAGTACAGCTCCCTCTCTTTTAAATTTAAATCTTGGCTCATGACTTGCAGGTGCCAGTGAAATTGATCTTTGTGCTATTTCTGCTTTTCCAAGAGCAAAACATTAGTGACACATCCAGTAGCTAGGAGTCTTCTGAGACTCTTAATATTTCTGTGTCAGCTTTCTACATGGTGATGTAGTTTGAATAGAAAGCAGCTTCAGAAGGGCCACTGCTCTTCATATACAGATAAACAAGCAATTTGGGATGGAAGCTGACCTTGTGTTCTTTTGCCTGGTTCCTTCTGCTTCTCTGCAGAAAGTAATTTGTATTTGCTAGCTCTGAGCCATTTTGCTTTTCACAAGTGTTACATTAAGAACAGAGAGATGTACATTTGGACTTCATGCATTATGCCTGCCTTTTTTTTAAATGAGTTGTAGCTGTGCCACAAGAATCTCAGCAAAAATTTCTCATCTTCACCAGCTGTCACTTTAGCTTGCACCAAACTGGCATTTATGACTGATGATCTTAAGCAAAAGTCAGGAAATTTGTGAGAAAATGAACCTGTTTTCCATTATTTGCCTTAAATTCCTGGAACTGTCAGCTACACGATGTCCTCTGAAAGTTCCTTTGAGTTACCGATGTTCTTTTCAAACACACCCTTGTATGCTCTAGCACTTGTAACATTCTGTAAAACACAGTACCAAACTACTCCTGTAGTTTGTTTCTCTCTCGAAGTCATTAGTGTGTGTTAATGAAGAATTAATTAAATTCCATTTGTGGCTCATCTTAATCTTGTTCAATACAAGTGTGTTAAAAGTTAGGCTCGAATCTGTTAAATTTTAGGCCTTATGTCACTCACTTCATGCCAAAATCACATATCCTAGAATGTGATTTGCAGTTAACTGCAGAGGTCATAGCAGTTGATGACTCAGATATCTTATTACTTTCTAAGTTGCTGTAATTTCTCTGTTTACTCTGTTGTGTTGATTTCCCTAAAGTAAGTGGTTGTATACATGTGGTGCAAATGAATGACGTGTTTCAGTGAGGATTAGGAGGATTTGACTGTGTCAATTATTTTTGTGTTTCTTTGCTTTATTTTCTAAGGGGTATCTCTGTGTCATGGAAAAAAAAAAGCATTTGATGAAGTATTAGAGCAATTCATGGCCTGGTAAGCTTAGAAAAGTACATGCTGAATGGTTTTAATGACAAGGCCTAGTAAATCACTAAATAACGTGGTTCAGATAGTGTATTAATCAAATATTGGTAGTTTTAATCTAGATTTGTCTTTTTTTGTAGCTCTAGTAAGGAATAAAATGATTTCTTTTCTGGTTCATTCTTTTGCCAAAGTTTAACTAATTTGAATCCAATGCGTAGTAATTCATTGTGTTGATTGTGACTGTCTTTTCTTCTTTCAGGGGAAGTATTTCACTGCTGTTTTTATTTAATTTATTTAATTTACTTTATTTCTCTAGAAAATTGGTATAATGCAGCTATAACATGCTGTAATAGTAAAAACTTTTTTACAGAGTTTTTTTTATATCGTTTTCATAGAAGTTTTTTAAAAATCTCTCAACCTTAATGATATAATCCTTTTTGCTTGGAAGCTGCTATTGGACCTAGTGAGAGGCTAGCACAGTATTAATACATACAGGTTAAAAGTATGCTTAAGTATTTATTGCACTTAATGTTGTGTACATGAAGACTGTGTGGAACTTTACATAGGTCTTACACATTTGTTATTCAGGCTTATAGAGTATCAGTCTGTGACAAAGCCGGTTGGATCCTTGCTTTAAATAGAATCATAGAATGGTAGGGTTGGAAGGGACCTTTAGAGATCATCTAGTCCAACCCCCCTGCAGAAGCAGGTTCACCTAGATCAGGTCACATAGGAACATGTCCAGGCGGGTCTCGAAGACCTCCAAGGAAGGAAACTCCACAACCCGTCTGGGCAGCCTGTGCCAGGGCTCCCTCACCCTCGCAGTGAAATAGTTTTTTTTCTTATATTTAAATGGAACCTTTTGTGTTCCAGCTTCAACCCATTACCCCTTGTCCTGTTGCTAGCTACTATAGAAAAAAGGGATGTCCCAACCTCCTGACACCCACCCTTTAGATATTTATAAATGTTAATTAGATCCCCCCTCCATCTCCTCTTCTCCAGACTAAACAGCCCCAGTTCCCACAGCCTTTCCTCATATGAAAGATGTTCTATGCCCTTGATCATCTTGGTGGCCCTGTGCTGGACTCTCTCCAGCACTTCCCTGTCCCACTTGAGCTGAGGAGCCCAGAACTGGACACGGGACTCCAGTTCTGGGATACAAGATAGATCTTTCTTACAAGAGAGATCTTTCTCCCTTTTGGCAATATCTGCCCTGCTGAATATTGCCAGAAATGATGTGCTTGATTAGACACTGTTAAGGGTCACGTAACAGAGTCTTTTTTGCTTAATGCCTTAGGTGATGTTTAATAACAGAAATGGGCTGCTGTTTAATCTGCTGGAAATGTATTGGTTATCCAGCCAGTTTGCTTGCTGTCTTAAACCTGAAACATTTTACATCAGAAATCACCCTAGGTCCCTCTATTCTGTTAATTACAGAACACATCAAATAAGCAGGTACAGAGGAAGTTGACAAAGTACTTTCTGAATAAATGGTGACACATTTAAGGATTTATTTGCACCACCCTCCCCCCTCAAGAGAAGTGTATTTCCTCACTGCTTTTCCTGGAATTAGTAGGATGTAATCGGTTATTCTTCTGGTTAAGCACTTGTTTAATGCACATGTTTAAGTACAAGGATTGTGTGTGTGTGTGTGTGAAACATCAGCCCTTTTTCATTTATCTGTTTTTTTGTGCTGTAACTTTTCTGTGTGAGCTCTCAGCAATTAAGATGTTCTGGATTAAATTTAGTTTGCCATATACAGAGCATCTTGTCAATATTCTTTGATGCTCTGTTTCTCTTAAGATCAAAGGTATGAGTGAGGTTGGAGAGGTTTTTTTTAAAATGTATTTTGGACTTTATATGTCCAGAGTATTGGTTATGCAAAGCTGGTATTTTTAGCTTTGAACAGTGTAGTCATCTCCCTCGCCAGTGGTTCTTGAGAGAAACCAGATCTGCAAGTAACATTGTTTCCTGTTGTTTCTGTTGCTTCCTACTCTTGACTCAAACAGTGAACCTGTAGCAAACATTTTGCTATGTTTATTGGTGCTGATCTTTAATATCCATGTTATTATATCCAATATGTAATATTTGTAGTATTTTTGGAGATCTGTTGTTTTTTCCAAAGTACAACTCGATTGTGTACTTCAGGGTTTAAAGAGCCATTTTACCCTTTTGCCTCATTTGTATACCTGATGTCTTTGTATACAAAGGAAAGAGCAGAGCGCTTACAATTATTTCAGGTGTTTTTTGCTGGTATTAGTAGCAGCACTGTTTATTTTAATTTTCTATCCTAAATTAGATAAGGAGTTGTATGTTGACAGAGCAGGAAGACATGATAAAATATTGAGTACTTGGCTGTCTGAATAATGTTTGAATACCAGCTTTCAGAAAGCTGAAATTAGGGAAGTGTATTTGCAAAGGATGCATACATGTCTGAGAGCTGTGTTTAAATCAGATGCCTGTGAGGGGTGGAGACCCTAAATACACGGGCATATGAAAGAACAAATCATAACTTTACTTACAAGATACAGTTTTACTTCATTGTTACTGGCCATTTGTGTAAGATACTGACATAGTGAAAACTGAAAGTCCTGGTTTTCACACAAATGAAAATAGTGTGCAGAATAGGTGACTGACAGAAGTTGCAGAAAGATCTCTTAACTTCTTTTTCTCTTCTGTGATTGTTCTCTGCATTATTTTTGGAGTGCAGCTTCAACTTTTTTTTTGAGCTTGATCACATTTTTTAAATGCTATTTGGATTTCATAGAATCATAGAATGATAGAATGGTAGGGTTGGAAGAGATCTTTAGAGATCACCCAGCCCAACCCCCCTGCAGAAGCAGGTCCACCTAGACCAGGTTGCACAGGAACGCATCCAGGTTGTTTCTCATTATGTAAAACTTGTAAAAATAGGGCAAGCATTTTATATGCCAGATTTCAAACTGTAATATTTTTCAGTTCCCAGGCTGTGATTTTGCTGAGCTTAAAAAATTTATTTGAAAATAGCTTTTCTCTAAAATGTTTCATGTTCTGTTTGGTTTTTTTTGTTGTGCTTTCTTCTCAGGTTTTTAGCAGAGTACCATGATGATTTCTTCCCAGAATCTGCTTACGTAGCTGCGTGTGAAGCCTACTACAGTACTAAAAATCCTCGGGCAATCTACTGAAGCTATTAATAAAGATTAATTTCTTCTATATGTAGCCCATGACAATGCTGTTTTTCCATATGGCTACAAGAAGATGAAAAAGGAACTAAAACAACTTCTGGAATTGAATAAATAGGAAAATGTCTTCTGTGATGGTTGGATTACTTTGGCATGGAGAACTCCTTTTCAGAGATCTGTATAGACTGCATTGTGAGTTGCTTGCAGGATTGAATATAACTGCAACTCCATATGAATTAAGAAGCTTTGTTCTGACTTCTAATGTATAGGACTGCATAGGACTATTGAAGAGGCGGATGGCAAAAGCAGAGACATTAGGAACAGGACATTTTCATGAAGATACATTGTCATGCTGTGTTTCATTTTAACTCAACTTCTCCAGCCTGAGAAATAAGACTTGGCGCTACGCAGTTACATGGAGAGAATGCATAACTGATGTCTTACAGAGTTGTTTTCCTCACAAATTGCACTTCATTTTGTGGAACTGTCATGATCGAAAAGATTGCTTAATGCAGAGGTTTTGCTGTTTGGTTAGCATGAAATCTGCCTCAAGAGTGACTTTGTTTCTTGAATGAAAGATGTGTTGCTTACTTTGCATTTTGCAAAGGTGTGTATATAGCCCTTTTTGTGGTAAGGCTGATAGAGTTCCAGCAAGAGCGTACATTGCCAGTGATTGAGCATTTACCTGGCAATATGTCATTTCAAGAGCCGTAACAAAAACCCTGATTTTTCTATGAGTAAGTGGAGAAGTCAATAAAGTGATGGCAGTTTAACTGGCAAACACTTCTTAATAAAGTTCGCAATGGCTGCCATATAAACGTGTGATTTTAACTGTCTAAAATGTCTTGTTTGTGCTTGAGTAGTAGTTTTGAGATTGCTAAGTGTACATATAATGAGAGGTTGGTGCACTGACAACACAGAAGTGCTTTCTTAAATGTTGGGTTTTCTTCTACACACTTTTCAACAATGTCTCTTTATACAGTTTTAAAAAGTTGAGCTTTGGAAACAGGAAATTGGTGAGAATGTTCAGTAATTGAAATATAATTCTTGTCTTTATTGTCATCAAAACCTCGTCCATGACTTAGAGCTCTGGCTTTCAGAATCCTCTCTGTGTTTAAGACAGATTTTAAAAACACTAGGAGAAAACATGACTCGAAGCTCATAGCCTACTGCGTTAATCACCCTGTGATCCTTTCTAACTCAGAGAACTTCTGTTAGAACTTACTTGTAATGCAAAACTCTACACATTCCTCCCGGAGCTGCAGAAACATCTACTTAGGAAGAGTCATGTTTCAAATGTAAGAGGCAAGCTTGGTCAAAGGAAATCTGAAATGTACTGTTGACAGTCAGTGTCACTTTTTGGAGTGTACTGGTGTGTTAATGCATTAGAACTGAAAAAATATGGATTGCCTTGGCTTTAGCAACTTAGTTTTTCTAAAAAGAGGAACCTACAAAGAATCTGTTAAACATAATAGTTGTTTAAGCAAATGTTTGCCCTGGATGTGTTCAGATTTGACGATTTGTTATTTCTAAAGATTACCATTTAGTAATACTATTCCTTTTTGATACATTTTTGTGTAGTAAAAAAACCACTTCAGTCTCTCAGAAATTGGAAAAGTTCTGAATCTCTAGCAGAATTGAAGTAGCTCAAAATCCACTTTGCAAATATGTTTCATTCTAGGCTTAGACCATGTTTTTCTGAAAAGACAATTCACAAAAATACTAATGACTATCTAACAAGAGATTAATCTTGGAATGCTGCCTGAAACTCCGTCCTTAATCCTTTCTATTGCAGGAATGTTAGAGTATGTGTAATGTGACAAATCTGGTTTTTGTTCCATTGTTAGTACCTGTGAGTACAAGGCAACTTATGAACAGAGTTCAAACATTATTGTGTGGCTGAACTTAACTGTGGAAGTGACAATTTCTGTATGCTGGGTTATTAATGCTGCTGGTCTTGCCTTGTCCATACATTGTGATGATTCTCAAAAGACCTATGGGAGGGGAAAGTTTATGAATGTCCAGTTAGTGTCTTTATGTAAACATACTTGAAGCTGCTATATAATATTACAAGGTACCTTGCAGTCATAACAACCAAAAAGCTTTTCTCCAAAGTAGCACACTTTTACGCTTCTTGACTCTTCTAATTGGCATAACTTCCCCAGACACTATCTCTTTGAGTTGAAGAAGTTTATATATTCAATTACAGTAATGTTCATCTTTAACATTCCCCTTCTTACTGTCAGTCTTCTTTTACTGCTTTCCTATTTTTATACCTGATGTTTAGTTTTGGATTTGATTTAGTTTTTTTTTTTTAGTTTTGAGTTGAAGCAATGCAAGAGACTAAGCAAAACTTGAATCAGACTGCCTAAGAGAGTAGTGCTTACTAGTTTTAAAATACAGAGATACTTACTAGTGTGGCCCGTAAAGATTCGCTTTGAATGGCATATTCAAGGGCTCATGGAAGCTTGATAGTTATACTGCTGGTGTAAATCTGTAACTCTTTGAATGTACTCAAGTGGTGAGATTTTTTTTTTTTTTTTTTTTTTTTAATGGGGTTCATATCTGTCTGAACTGAGGAAAGAAGTTTCTGCACTTAGCTGTTTGTCATTTGTTGGTTGGTGTTTGTAGAGCTACTCCTATTGATATTTTCTAACCTAGTTCAGTCAAAATGGCTTACATTAGCTGAGGAAATGTGAAAAACTGAAGTATGATCAAGTCTGCCAACTGACTTCAGAGGCAGTCTCCCGTACAGGAGGAGCTGAGCTAAAAAGCAGGTTTATGGGCAGCAGTAGTTTACAGTGGCATAGCCTTTTGCATAGCTCGCCTGTGCTCTGGTTCCAAATTGAAGGGGTCTTGTTTGCGTATTGAATGACATGATACAGGTTTAATTATGGTGCGTGCTTAAGCTCATAAATCTCTCCACCCAAGTCAAATCGCCTTCAAGAGTAGGCTGTTCCAAATTGAGGTATAGGGTGTGGTTTTGAATGTGACTGTTCTTGGGAGAAGGCAGAAGGGAGCAATGGGCAGGGTAGGAGTAGGAGCAGGTACTGCAGCTGATGCAATGCCTAAAGTGTGCTGTGGTGTACCTACCCAAGGTGCTCAGCCTGCACCAGTATTACTCATTGCAGTACCTGCTGTGACTTTGCCAGCGTGAAGATACCTGAGTAGCGTGATACTGTGCTACAGAAGTATGAAGAAGTATGTGAAGTGCTTTACATAGTTTACAAAGATTACCAAAGAACATATTAACAATAAAACTTCAATATTCTTCTATTTTGTTCCTAATTTTAGGCTTTGCTTTGTACTTGCCATGCTTCAGGAAAAAATCATGCTGTTCTTTCATATGAACTACGTAGAGTTACTGTGTTGCCTTTCATTTTGCTACTGTGTTGCTATGTTTTTCAAGTTCCTGTTTCAAATCTCAGGCTTTCACATAGTGTCCTATTCTGCTGAGATGACCGGGGCAGATGTGGCCAAGTGCTAATTTAAGGTATGTTCCGTGTCCTGTTCTGAAAGTAAGCCTACGCAGATGTTAGGGTTTCCCTTGGCATTTGGTGAGGGCTGACAGCATGTGTATGCTCAGCCATTATGTTGGAAACATTTAGTGGGAACTTGTCAAACAGTAGTGCAGGATGACCTTGCTCTGGATTGTGCTGAGAGGAACATCTGCAGTCCAAGAGGAGAGAAAAAGCTGATTAGAAATAAAAAGCTGTTACTGCTTTTCATGTTTGCATCATAAAAAATGTTATCAAGACATCTCGGAAAGACACAGGGAAGATTATTATTGGAGTTAAAATATGTATGTATATATTAAATCCTTAATTTCTTGAATATTGACATTTTCCCCTCTGGAGCCTTAAGCATGTCTCCCAGAAATGTGCATAGTGGAGTGGAAATAAGGTTTTCAGGGCAGGGGAGAAAGAAGCAACCTATATAATCATTACCTGAGTCTAAAGTCAATGTTTATTGTAGTAGTTAGCGGTAAAGAAGCACAATGCTGACAGCTCTTGGACAGAAAACCATATCATAACTTCTGGCCTGGTGTATGTTTGATTACTTTTAGCTTCTTGACCTATTAACAGATCTGGGAAGCAAGTTTTCACTTAGGAGCACACAAGCTCTAAATTCACGGAGAAAATGCTAAAAACTGCAGTGCAAGCATACTTAGGCCATTTTTTTTCCCATGTGCTGTAGGAATCTGTTTTGTGATATGAGATGATTACATTTGATTGCATTAATAAGTCAGGTTTACCTATTTATTTTTCTTTGTAAAGACATCTCAGTGCATTGAGGTTCCTTGGAACAATGGTTCTAGATGGTATGTTACTTTAGTAATGTGTAATGACCACAGTGAGTACAAACTTTCTGTGTTTACATAGTCATTTTCTTAACTTTCTTGTTTAGAGAGATTTTCAGCATTTTGTATAGCTGCATCGTTTTTCTGTAGGAAATTAGATAATACAGGTACTGCTACAGGTAGAGGTACCAAAGCAATATTTTGGTGGTTTTCACTTCAACAACACACGCAACTCCCCCCAGCTCCTAAAAATTTTGCCTCAGGAAAATGGTGTCAGTAATGACCGAGTGGCAGATGTAGATGCTTACTAAGATCTAACTCATTGCATCCTCCCTATTGCATGCATTATGTATTTTCCCTGTCTAATTCATCTAGCAGATGACTTTTTTGCATTAAGACTAAGGATTATAGCAAGCTGAATAAAATCAGTGAAGTATGAACACGTGCTTAAAGCTGAAAAGGAGAAGTCTGATGGTTGGGGTTTTGTGTGATTTTTGTGTGTGTTTTTTTTTTTTTAAAAGCACATTTTGTTCCTCCTGTGCGTCAGCTGAGAGCGGTCGCTCACATCGTGTGAAGTGGGTAACATCATCATAATGAGAATGAGCAAACCTGTGAGGTGCTAATTGATAAATCCCAGCTCTAATACAGACTGTTAAAAGTGTCAGCTGGGGAATGAAGTAATTTCTCCCATTTTGTTGCTGGAAATGGTGGAAGGTTTTGATTGAGAAATGACTTTTTCCTCTTACTGGTAGTATATATTGTATCTCCTTCTGGGGAAAGCAACCCAGGTATTAAAGCATTGAATCATACAATATGTTTGTGGGGATGTTTCAGTGTGATGCCAGAAAACAAAATGTGTTTATATAGCGAGGAATGTAGAGAGAAACGTGTTTGGTTCCTGGCAAAATGAACAGCGGATATTTCAATCGCAGCAGGAGTGTACTAGTCATGCCTCTTAATATCTGAATGTTGAGGAGATGCTCAATTTATTAAACTTTTTCTAGACTTTCATCGTAAGCTATTAATAATTATCAATCTAATGATTAAGATGTTACGTTTACTTCAAAGACTTTAAAGATTATCTCCCAAGTACTTTCTTTGCTTTCATTCCTTGCTTATATTTTTCTGATAGTCTAGAAAATTACAAAAACCTGCTTAAGAGATTCATGGCGAGGAGGAAAATGGTTCTGACTCAGGCAAAGCCAGTTGCACATAGTTTTCTTAAGTATTTAGATGTTTCTGATTCCTTTTGAGGTATAATCTTCAAATACGTGTTAAATATAGTCAGGATTTTAATTGCAGACTTGAAAGTAGAGCCAAAATGGAACAAAAAACCCAACAGATGAATTGAATGGTGTCAATATCTACTCAGATTTTTGGATAATTCAAATATGCTTGAAAATAGTTCTGATACACGTGTTTCTGTGTTTTCTATTTTAGATGTGGTGCTCTGATTTGTCTTGGTTACTTGATGCCAAGTACTGTAAATGAGGGCCTTTTCTTTAGAGTATAAAAGTGATTAAATGTCATGAGGAATCAAAATATCAGATTTTATCATAAATTTTAATTTAAATGTATCAATGCTACCATTCCATATTATGAGCAAATAGACATTCTGCTCTTTTTTTTTTTTTTTTGCAGAAGCTTCTTAGAAATACAGTACACAACAAATCTGCCACACAGCTGACCTGGCAAAGGTTGTCGGTCTGAGTGGAAGGATAAATGTAACCTGCACCTCTTCATCAAGTGCCATCAGCCCATGCAGAAGGTGCTCATGATGTCCCACTGATGGTCTGGGGGCATCGGTAAGCATGCTATGATAGACTTCTCAGATGGAATAAACCTTCACAAGTTGCCTCTTACACTTGTATTTTAATGACAGCACTACAGTGAATGCTTCCACGGTTGATATTTAGTAAGGTTTTTGTGGCTTAAAACCTTCTGTTTTGTAGGCTGCTGAGTTAAATCTAAAGCAGTTTTGTTGAGATTTCACATGCATAACTGAGGAGGTAGATTTTACTAATTGTTTTTAGTCAGATTAATGAGAATTTTATTTTCTGTTGCTGTCAGTGACTACTATGGTGATGGAACTTCTTTGGCATCATTGATTTGTGCATTTTAAATAAAAAAGTATGAGAATCTGGGAGTTGTAACTAATTGGATATTTCGTAAAGATTTTGCTTACTAGCAGATGGATGGTATGACACATGTAATGTATAGGCAGTATTGCTAACTGTAGGCATTAGAAATCATGAGTCAGACTGTTAAAAGTCTTGAGAGTGATTAAGAAATTGTGAAGATTAACTCCTGTTCTCTAGGCCCCTAGGGTAACATGAGTCAAGCTTGTGACAAGACTCACTTGAGGCTTTAGATAGGAAAAACGGAGTTTTTTGGCTAATCACATGTCTTTTAGAGTTGGAGCTTTAGAAAAAAAAAAGGCACAAAACCTTGCAAGACTGGCAATAAAATGATGATTTGGCAGTGCTCTAATAGAGCAGGATGCCATTAATCTGAAAATAATCAGAGACCGAATTTATTTGTGAACATCTGTGCGAACATAACACAAGCTTTGGATAGCAAGGTTTTCCGGGTAGGGTGGTTATATCTGCTAATCTACAAAGCAATTTGCCTTTGCCAAAAGCATAAATCTAAATTTGTAGATTCAATTTTTTTTTACTTCTTTGAAATGACTATTAATAAAGTGAGAGAGATAAATTGTTTACCATAGTAACAGAATTACCCTGTGCATGATGATGAAGCTGATGAAATTGTGCATCAGAAGAAAACAGGAAACAAGATGAAACTCCAGTTTTTTACATTGTATGTGCAAGACTAATACTTTTTTGTTGTTAGAACCACTTGTTGAATTATTTGTGTGTCTCATTGCAACGGGAGATTGCAAAAAAGTTGTCACTATTGCTTTTATAGGATCATAGAATCATTATGGTTGGAAAAGACCCTTAAGATCATTGAGTCCAACCACTAACCTCAGACTGTCAGGCTCATCACTCAACTAAACTATATCCCTCAGCACCTCATCTACATGTGTTTTGATTATCTCTAGGGATGGTGATTCCACCAGCTCCCTGGGCAGCCAGTTCCAATGCTTAATAACCCTCTCTGTGGAAAAAGTGATTCCTAATGTCCAATCTAAACCTCTCGTGGAGAAACTTGAACTCACTTTCTTGTGTCCTATCATTCATCACTGGAGAGAAGAAACAGATCCCCACCTCACTACAACTCCCCTTCAGATAGTTGTAGAGAGTGATCATATCTCCTCTCAGCCTCCTCTTCTCTAGGCTAAATGTCGCCGACTCCCTCAGCCACTCCTCATCAGACCTATGGTCCAGACCCTTCACCAGCTTTGTTGCATGTCTCTGCACATGCTCCAGCACCTCAGTGTCCTTGTAGTGAGAGGCCCAGAACTGGACACAGTATTCAAAGTGGGGCTCACCAATGCTGAGTACAGAGGGACAATCACTTCCTGGATCCTGCTGACCACACTATTTCTGATCTAAGCCAGGATGCCATTGTCCTTCTTGGCCACCTGGGCACACTGCTGGCTCATGTTCAGACAGCTGTTAATTAACACTCTCAGGTCGTTTTCCTCCAGGCAGCTTTCCAAACACTCTGCCAGGTTGTTGCCCTAGGGCAGGACCCTGCACTTGGCCTTGTTGAACCTCATAACATTGGCCTTGGCTCATTGATCCAGCCTGTCCAGATTCCTCTTAAGAGCCATCCTGCCTCAAACAGACTCATACACCCTCCCAAATTGGTGTCGTCAGCAAATTTACTGAGGGTGCACTTAATGCCTTCATCTAGGGCTTTGATAAAGATGTTAAACAAAACAGGCCACAGCACTGAGCCCTGGGGAACACCACTGGTGACTGGCTGCCATCTGGATCTTGCTCCATTCATCACCACTGTCGGGGCCTGGTCATCCAGCCAGTTTTCCACCCATCTTGGAGTGGGTCCATCCAAGCTATGGGCAGCCAATTTCTCCAGGGGATGCTGTGGAGAGACTGTGTCAAAGGCATTTCTGAGTTCCAGGAAGACCACATCCACAGACTTTCCCTCATCCACTAAGAGGATCATCTTGTCAGATAAGGAGATCAGATTGGTCAAACAAGACCTGCCCTTCATAAAACCATGTTGACTGGGCCTGTGAGTAGTCATCAGAGCTAAAAAATCTCAAAATCTCAATTATCTTTCCTTAAATCCATCTGGGGCACCTCTCTACTAAGAATAGATGAAAGGAAATGGTAAGAAACTGGTCTTCCTTTGTTGAAGAGATTCAAGAGAGACTTGGTCATTGGCAGTAGAGTGCTCCCAAACAAGTGTTGAGAGTGGCACTGCAGGGGTGATGATGGGGGTGAGTGTTAAGGAGCCAAGAACGTAAAGAAACACTGAGGAACTGCTCAGAAATATGGTGAACAAATGGGTTTTGTGAACATGTAACACATGCTTTCTAAACAGGGATGGATGTAGGCTTCTCTCATATGGATGAAATGAATAATCCATTAGGATGAGAAGTTAATTTTCTGGGATAGTGTAGGTGCCATTAGATTAATAGTCAGAAGACTGTAGTCCTCCCCCACCTGGGATTCTGACTCTGGAGCAGAGGATTAAAACTGAATCGCCATATGCTGCTCAATCTCTGTGTGTAATTTGGTAGTTGTTTCTCAAATAATTAATTAGATAATGCTCCTTGTCAAGTAATCAGTTTGAGGTTCACTCGAGGAGAACTAATGTAAAGTCCATCAAACCAGAGAGGATTTTATTAGGAAAACCATGATTAAGGATTCAAATTCTAAATGAGGACTTCTTAATTATGCTGTTCAAGTGCAGAGGGAGAAATATTTAGTGTATGGAAAGATTAGAGAAGACTCCCGGGGATGCATTCCTTTTCCTTGATGTCATCTCAGAGGAAAACAGGAAGAAAATTCACATCTTCCTTTTAAAAAAAGAGTTTGACAAGTCTTGCGAAGCTCTGAGTGGCAGACATGAAAGCACAAAAGGCAAATCAGTCAAAATATTTTCAGAAAAACTTCTCTCCCTTAGTTTCACAACACCATTTCCTTAAATGCAGGGTTATATTAGGTAGTTTTCCAGTCATCTTGTAACATTTATTGTGCTTTAGCTGAACTGTGCTAGAGTGAAGTGCCTTTGCCTCCGACAAATAGCTTGAAAGTTATAAATAGAGCTTCCTGTAAGGTCAGGGATATGTGCAGACTGGCCAGTACTGAATGGTGGAGTTAGTGGTGGCCATCGACTAGTCAGAGTGGAGGAATTTCTGTGACTTGACCTCATGGTGATACTGGACAAGGCACAAGATGATACGAAGCAGCAAGGAAGGTCTCGTTGATCTAGATATCAAATGTCTTCTATGCTTTCTACTTTGGTGGAAATGGTGCTATTTTAAGAGAGTTTTTCTGGAGGAGAAAGATGTGTGTGACCAGCATTAGGTGACTTTATGTGCTATTTAATTCATGCTCAATGTTTGGCTGGAAGCTGAAGAAATACATTTCTTTTCTAGAAGAACAAGAAGGTCTCCCTTGTTTTTGAGCCTCTATATCAAGGAGGCATTTCTAAGGAAACATAAATATTGAGCTAGTTCTCTTTCCACTTTATTGGAAGAGGAAGAAGAGATAAGGAATAGGAATTTCAGATCCTGCTCTGATAGTAAAAATCCACATCTTCAAATATGACAGGGTAAGCAACTGTCATTGTAGTGGTTCAAAAGTGAAATGATATTAAGCTGTGGGCAAGTCACATATATATTCCAGCTTCTGTACCCTACTGCCTCATAGTGCAGTAAGCAGTCATATATGAGTGTAACTAAATATGCTGCAGGCCACATGGGTTGCAGAGGAGCCCAACAAACATGGTTCCTTTCTTTGAATCGTTTGTACTTTCACTAGGTAAAGGAAAAAAAGAAATGCAAAAATGAGGCACTGCATGAAGAGAATCCAATTTAAACAAATTCTTTCAAAACCCATGAAGATAATTGCAGTTTTAATAAAAAAGCATCCGAAAAATCAGAAACCGGAGCAATTATGAGTGGTAAAACAGTGAAGTGGAGCTCGCTGGGGATTAATGTTGAGCCTAATGCTCACTTCTCTATAAATGACCTAAAATAACAACAGAAGGAAACTTACACATCAATCAAATTCACAGATGGTATCTGGAGGCTACAAAGGAAATGGAGACAACAGATAAATCACCGAATAAGGTAGAGAGTATAAAGAAAAAAGGAGTATTCAAGGACAAGGTGCAGCTTTGATACACGTAAGGTCCTTTTGTGGATTAAGAAAAGACTAAAAATGCAACTGTGTTTGCAGAAACCCATGGACAGGTGGGAGTTCATCAGGAGACAGAGACAGTCTTATATAACCACATTGAATAATCAGGGGCAAGTAGTTTAAATTGTGTTTTAACAGCAGTCTTTAGTCTCTGTGCCTGAGGGAGAGGCATCTGTAACCGTTTTGTTTTACCACAGAGCTGCTTCAGGACTTTGTTTTCAGTCGCTATCGGAAGGAAAGCAAAACTTTTTGAAATTATTGTTCCCATTTTTCATTCAGTTTTGCCTGTGTTTTAAAAGGGTAAAGTCTGACTGGCATTCTGTTTTGCCTGTGGTGGGAGACTCTCCCTTTACCAAAAGCTGTAACAAAATCAGTGCACCTGTGAAACTTGTTGACTTTGCATCCACCAGCGATGTGGCAGGTGTATTTAGTATCTTCATCTACTTGTCTGGTATTTACTTCTGTATCTGCAATGGTACCTCCTTGTTTCGTTTTGGCACACCTAGGGCAAGTGGGAACAGCTGTTGCATTTAGCAGAGAGCCACAAAATGGTGTGAGTTTTTTATTCTTAGGTAAAGGACAAGCGAAAAATACTCTGCCAGATGAGCAGGTAGCCAAGAAGCAGATGACCAGACTGATTTCTGGCTAGTGAAGGACATTGCCTGAAGAAGGGAATGAGTGTTTATAAAGGAAAAAGGTTTTTTAACAAGCAGCCTTTCTTTGATTATCAGAGAAAGACAGACCTGACTTGGCTGCAGGGTCAGGAAGAGATGTAGCTTCAGCAAAAGCCTGAAGTCTTTGCAGACACTGAGCAAATCTGAATAAAGTCGTGGAAAAACTGAGGCAGTGATTCACATATTTTTGAGTTTTAATCTGCTTTTCTGTAAATCTTTGTTTCCTGCACTGAGTGAATAATGTGATTTTTAAAAGTATTTTTTTAGAAAATATCTTGGCAAAGTTTTTACATTCTTCTGTTTTCATGGATCCCTGAGAACTGAGCAATAAACCAGTATCTCTGCAGAGGAAGATGCGTGTATCAGAAACTTGGAAAATATTTGAGTGGGAATACGGAGGAGAGCAGGCTGCAAAATGAAGCTGCTCATGGTCTAAGCTTGTTGTCATCCTACCAAGACCTCCCTGGGTAAGGGTGTGCACATTTCTGCAAGATAATGTCTAAGACTATGGGCAGCTGTGGTTCCTGCCATATGAAGTTGGATAGTTAATTAAGAAGGGTTCATCTTTGTTGTAACTGACAAATAGTCAAAGCAATGTTGTTGCAAGAATGAATATGCCTTTACATATAAATTACGGTTATCTGCAGGGTAGAGCGAGTGGCTGGTGGAGGGGAAGGCAAGTTTGGTGGCTTAGTCTGGAGAGCCTGTAGTTCAAGTCTGCTCTTCTTGTTACTTTCAGTATCAGCCTAAATTCATAAGGGATTGAGGTCCTCTAAATTGGAATGAGTAATTTGGCATCCTAAAGCCCAAATTTTGTTCCTTATTCCTCACTCTCTAATTCTTTAGATGCAGAGATTTTCTCACTTATAGTCAGGGAGTTATTTAATATTTTGTTTCTGTGCACACTTACAAACAGCTGTTGTAAAAGCAGTTAGAAACCAAGCCTCTACACTTCTGATCCAGTTTCCCAGTTGCAAGTTAAAAGATTAGGCATCTTTTCTCTACTCCACTGAATGACTGCAAGAGGAGGAGAGAGGAACATCCAGATTGTAAAAGCTGTGGCAGGATGGTCGAGATGGGAAGCAAAGGTCTGTACAAAATAATTTGGTGAAAATAGAAGCCTCCCACTTTCCTTTCACACAGATAATGACTTTTCTCCATGTTACACAAGGCCCAGTATAATGGGCAGCTATGATTCAGGAGAGGACTCCAGGCTAGAAATCCCAACCTGATGCTAATTGTAGAATCATTTAGGTTGGAAAAGGCCTTTAAGATCATTGAGTGACTGTTAACCCAGCACTACAACATCCACCACTAAACCCATGTTGTTCAGCAGCACATCTACATGTCCTTTCAATATCTTCAGGGATGGTGTCTCCACTGCTTCCCTCAGAAGCACATTCCAATGCTTTCAGTGAAAAAATGTATCTAATAGATTAGATATTAGAAGCAACTTGAGTCTAATATAATAACTGTGACTCAGGTAGGGGAAGTCATATGAGTAAGGGACTGTCAGATGGTGTGATGGCTCCTGGTGAGCCTGGGTACTTCTCCACTCATGGCTCTGCCCGTGGCAAACTCAGTCTCCTAGAGCCAGGGCTGTGGTGGTGCCTTGCTATTTGGTGAGGAGAGGCAGGTGGCAGCCAGACACCAGGAAGGCAGATGCTGCTGCAAAACCTGAACCCCTTAACACATCTAACCCTTGGGTCTCTGACTTACAGAGTGAATAATGGTGTGGAAGAGATGTTAAAAATCAGCACTACACTGTATTACTCAGGTAGTACAGTAACAGAAGGGAAGGGAGAATAACAGACCTCTCTACACTTGCTCTTTCTTCTTTTCTGCAGAACAAGAAGACATCTGTGGGGCAGGATAGAAAGTTTCCTCATTCCAGAAGTGCCACTTTTTTTCCAATGTGAATTCTTGTTTTCCTCCTCAAAGCCCCTGGCTTGTTCCATGTTTCTTGAGTGCCGTGTGGACTGTGCCACGTTCATGTGTGATGCATGCCCATGTTCACCTCGCTTCTGATGGCAGGGAAGAAACAGGCTGCAGAAAAGCTGCAGAGGAGTGGTGCTGGTAGGGACAGATGTGGCTCAACAAGCTTCTCATCAGCCAGCACCCTGTGTTTCTGAGGCAGAGGTTATGAATGTTGACCTCTTGTATGTTTTCTGAAAATGACTGCTGTAAGGCTTTTAGTTAATCACAGTGTTTCATCAGGTTTTAAACACAGACTTTGTGTATCCACTCGATGCAGCATGCTTCTGCCTAGCACAAGCTGCTGCGCGATGAACCTTGTTTCTGCAGACCTTTCAAATATTTTGTTGTGCATTTTGAAATGTACTTAAATTTTTAATAGCTGTTATTCTATAGTATGCTATAGAAGGGAGTTTGATCACTGGCTAGCTGCCAGCAGTACAATTTTTCAGTTTAATGGCTGATCTGTTGTTGAAATTATAGTTTCACCTCTAGTGATAAAAGACCTTTGTCAGCCTGAATGATTTCACATGTTTTTGGGGCCTATAGCTGTTAATAGACTTGAAAAACACTGGTTTGATGAAACGACTGAAGGAAAATTTCTTTTTTTGCAGCTTCATTTTTTGTATTTTGTTTTTCTTTGGTGATTGTAGCAAGTCTGCCTGCTTTAAATTGAATTAAAGCATCTTAACTTGGCAGGGCAACATAATTTCATAACATATAGGAGTTTTCTAAGATGAAAAAGAAAAATTCAAATGCTTAGTGTGAAAAAAAATCTTATTTGTTTCAAATGTAATGGCAGGCTTTTCTCATCTATTCATCTGAAGTTTTAAATCACTGGCTCCAGGATTAATGGTATTGCACAATTAAGGAGACCCTAGAAGGTTCCAATTGTTTTACTGGAACTTGAAATTTATTTCATGTGTTCTAAACTGTTTTCTCAATGTATTAGTGGCTGCTTATAAAATAGCAGCTAGGAGTAGTGAACCCATACTAAATGACTTGATCCAGATTCTTCAGAGAATATACTACATTGTTTTTAAATGATGCATTAATGCCAACATTATCGCTTTACCGTAACTACTGTATCATGTTGCTAAAGGACTCTCTGGTTTTTATGAAGTCAGTACTTTTCAGTTTAAGTGCATCACTTTTTTAATTGATCTCAGTACAAAAGCTGTGTATATTTTTAAAGTTACAACCGTAAGCACCCTGACATGGAAGCATATTATCTTAGAATCTACATTCCTCTTGTATCGGAAAAATTATCTCCTTTTCTGAATACCTTGCCACAACCTTTTGCAAAGTGTATAGAGGTATCGGAACTGAAACATTAATAATTTGTAGAAGAAAATGTAAGATGAATATGTGGTCTTCAGCTTCATTGTTCTGGTGAATCAGCCAAACTAGGAGGACTGGCTGATTCCCGAGAAAGCTGTGCTGCCATTCAGTGGGATATTGACCGGCTTGAGAGTTGGGCAGAGAGAAGGGCATGAGGTTCAACAAAGACAAGTGCAGAGTCCTGAAACTGGGGAGGAACAACCAGTTTGATCCCTTCCTGGGGATCGACCTGCTGGAGAGCAGCTCTGCAGAGAGAGACCTGGAAGTCCCGGTTGATAATAAAATCAACCTGAACCAGCAATGTGCCCTCATGACAAGAAGGCCAATGGCATCCTGATGTGCATCAAGAAGAGTGTGGCCAGCAGGTCAAGGGAGGTTCTGCTCCCTCTCTACTCTGCCCTGGTGAGGCCTCATTTAGAGCCCTGTGTCCAGTTCTGGGCTCCTCAAGAGGGACAGAGAAGTGCTGGAGAGTCCAGCGCAGGGCTACCAAGATGATCAGGGGACTGGAGCATCTTCCTTATGAGGAAAGACTGCCAGAACTGGGGCTGTTTAGTCTGGAGAAGAGGAGACTGAAGAGGGAATTAATATTTACAAATATCTAAATGGTGGATGTCAGGAGGCTGGGACATCCCTTTTTTCTGTTGTATCTAGTAACGGGACAAGGGGTAATGGACAAAAGCTGGAACACTAAAAGTTTCATTTAAACATAAGAAAAAACTTTTTCACTGTGAGGGAGCCTTGGGCACAGGCTGCCCAGGGAATGTGTAGAGTCTCCTTCTCTGGAGGTCTTCAAACCCACCTGGATGTGTTCCTGTGTGACCTGATCTAGGTGGACCTACTTTAGCAGGAGGGTTGGACTATAGACTGTCCCTTCCAACCTCTACCATTCTTGCAGCAGCATGAAGGCTTTACAGCATACTTTTAGCTTTTCCTTTTTGGATTAAGCACAGTCCCAGATGTCTCGTCAAAATAGCTAGATAGTGATAATTATCATGCATGTTAATTACCACCATTTTTCCGCTCCGTAAATTATTAGTCTTGCACTTTCTCTTTTTAAGCCTTATTCACTGAAGCACAGCCTACCATTTCTTACCTCACGCCTGCTGGGAACTAAGAGCAAGCATGGAGTCAGCTAGGCTGAGGCACGGTAATTCATCTCACTGAGGAAACTCTATTGAACGATGACGGCTTTGCCCTTTCTGTGGATGATGCTTGGGAATGAGAGAAAATTTTCAAAAGGCTTCATGCTGTCTCAGTGTCTGAAAGCTCAGGTTCACACAAATATTTCTCTTTGGTCTAGAAATTCCAGACAATCTCTTTATCTGCAAGATGATCTCCAGCTCTGCTGAAACATCCTTAGCATTGGGTAGTTTGATATTTCTGGTTCTGAACTCTAAAGACAAAGTGTCCAAGAAATATCAAATAAGTGAAAAAGAAGTAATTTTATCTTTGGAAATGAAAAGGTATTTGCTTCTAAGCTCAAGTCTTTTCAAACTTTATTTTCAGTATCAAGGGCTGTATTTCAGCTTATAATGCTTCCTCAGAATCAAAAATATATCGAGCAACTTATCTGAGTAAGATGGGGCTGCTTGGAATGCCTCCACATAAATATTCTTATAATGGTGATATAAACACAATGCTGGATTTTTTGGGAGAAGAATATGCTTGGTTGATTGGTTTGATGCAAGACAAATGCAAAGATTGCAAAGGATAAATGGTCCGACTTTGTCAGTAATTGGAACGTGGCAGGAATCACTGTCTGTGCTTTCCTCAATGACACTTCAGCTACGACTCTGCAGTTGCATGCAAATATTATAAACATTGCCTTATTAGATCGAGTTGTGAAAGACTGGCCAGAAGAGCCAGCAGACTGGCACTGGTGGGCTTGATCTTTAAATGCTTGCTTTGTGAAATACTGCTGAATATAGAGGGGCATCGGAAAGGCTCATCGCTGCTGATGTAACAACTGTCCAATAATGTTTTTATTCCAAAGAATGCTATGGGAAAAAATTTGCCATCATGACAATTACAGAGTTCTACTTTACAGAATTCTACTTTCCAATAATAGTAAATGTAGAATAGAAAAGATAAACTCAAAGTCATACTTCAAAGGGCTTTATCAGCACAAGATATTCAAAGCAAGAAAAAATTGATTTGAAAAATGGGAATTGATCGGCCTGTTCCGTAAAAAGCCTAAGAACAAATGAAAACTACAACTGGGAGAGAAAGAGATTGCAACTACTCAGTGCCTGCTTTGCCTTTTCTTTAAATAGGGTTTGGGAGTGCCCTTCCCCACACTGTAAAAATGCTTTTTACTATACAAATGGCAGTGTTTGTGTGTGTGGAGTGCTTCAGAGAGTGATGCTTAAGCAATACTCTTTCCTATGTTGTCTGGGCTTACCTATTTGCATGCCTGGAATATTGTCTTGGTATCCTCACCTTTATGCAAAGTGAAATGAAGGGTTGGCTTGAGTTTAACTTAGCTGCAAGAAAGACAGTTTTATTTGTAAGTGAAATTAAGTTAATGTATGCACTCTGACATGTCTCAAGGCAAGCAAAGCTCTTTGTTTCAGACACATTTACATAACTTCCTCTGCCTTTTGCATCTTGTAGAAATATAGGATGGCATGACAACATTTCCTATATCTCTGAGAACATATGACTGGAAAATAAAAGCTGAAAACTGCTTCACCATTAGATTAAAATACTACTTTTTATTCTTAAGGGAAGAGGGTGATTTTTTTTTTTATTTGTTTGTTTTGCTTTGCAGTTTCTGCTTAATTCTTTTCCACATTTCCAGTGTCTGTGCTCTACAACTGAATTCTTAAATAACAAAGAAATGAAGGTTTTATTTGAGTGAAATTCAGAATTTATTTGAGATTTGGGGGTTTTTAATGACTTTGAGAAGTTTTATCAGTCTTTGTGTCAGTTTTAATCCTGAGCAAAATAATCAAGTAAGTATCCTAAGTAAATATAATCAAAATCAAAACCTAGACAAACCCCAATCAACAAAACATCAACCACCAATCTAATTTAATTTGAGCCACTTTATAGTCAGCGTGTCTGACCAATTCCCAATTTTCTATGATGGCAAGGCAGCTCCAGTGATCTAATGCACCCTGGTCCTGAGTTTTCCTACAAACTGGATTACCTCACACAGGCTTGAACTGAAGGTAGACAATGCAGCAGGGGGGAAAATTTTTGGCAATGTGAATACTCCAGCAGTTGCCACTGTCAGTGGAGCCTGTGAAAGCAATAATGTAAAAGTAGAAAATTTCCACCTGCTTCTTAATAGCAGCAGCTGTGGAAGCTTAGTTTTGCCTTTAGAGCTTGGGAGGAGTTGAAGAAGCTCAGTTTTAAGCTACCAAAATACAGCAGGGCTGTGAGTGCATTTGGGAAAGAATTGCATTTGGAGAAAAAAAACTCCAAAAACAAATGCAAGCTCAGATCTAGAGGACAGACAGGTGGTGCTGGTTAAATTGACTGGCAGCCCCAAGCAAGAACAATGGAAAATGGCTCATTAATTACAGATGGAAATATTGAATGTGAAAGGCTGCCAGCAGAGTCAGCTCAGGTTTGTGACAATGATCATTTTACGACTTGCATAGTGTCAGTCTCACAGCAGATTCCCTCCTACTCATAGAATAAGTGAAGAGGTGACCTCTCATAGTTGCCAAGTAATTTTAGGCACAGGGTTCTTTACTAAATAAATGTTTGGTTTCCATATTCTTGTATCTAGTTTTAGCTTGCCTATCTGGTATCAAAACTGAGATGAGTGACCCTTGCTTGTGCTCAAGAACGATACAGGCTTAATCCTGGGGTTGAAGCAGGTTGACAGTACAACTTCCATCTATCAAAAAACAAGTACCACCTTCACAGGTCCATTTGAGCAGACTGAAGGGACAAGAGGTTTGTGTAAGTAATGAAATTCCCAAATGTCAACAATGTTCCCACCGCTCTTGATGTGGGCAGGGATCTTTACAGTGGGAGAGAAACCAACCCTATTCACAGGAAAGGTAGGTAAGTGACAAGATATACTCATTGCAATGAGAGGATAAAGCAGACCTCAAATCTCTGAAGACCAAGTGGAAGCATTCTCTGTGACTGGGAAGCCATTGAATTTTTAGGGCCAGAATAGTAGTAAAGGAAAAAAATAATGATGTTTCATCTAGTAAAAATAAATAATTCTATTAATACCAGAATCACACAGAATCTCAAGGGTTGGAAGGGAGCTTAAAAGATCACCTAGTCCAACCTGTCTGCCAGAGCAGGACCTAGAGTAGGTCACACAGGAACTCGTCCAGGTGGGTTTTGAATGGCCCCAGAGAAGGAGACACAACAACCCATCTGGGCACCTGTTCCAGTGCTCTGTCACCCTCACAGTGAAGAAATTCTTCCTTGAATTTCTTTGGAATCTCTTATGTTCCAGCTTGTATCTGTTGCTCCTTGTGCCTTTTTTGTGAACATCAGTCCCTGTGGTAGTTTGAGCCTGGCTGGATGCCAGGTGCCCACCACACCGCTTTACCCCCCACCTCCCGAGAAGCAAGCCAGGGAAGGGGAGAAAATAAGATGGGAATCTCGTGGGTTGAGATAAAAGCAGTTTAATAAGTAAATAAGCAGCAAAGCCGCGCGCGCGGGAAGCAAAGCAGAAGCAGATAAGCTGTTACTCTCTACTTCCCATCAGCAGCGATGTCCGGCCACCTCCCGAGAAGCAGGGCTTCAGTACGCGTAGCGGTTGCTTTGGGAAGGCCAGAAATGAATCTCGCCTCCTCTTCCTGCTCCTTTCCCCCAGTTTATATTTCTGAGCTGACGTCATATGGTATGGAATATCTCCTTGGTCAGCCTGGGTCAGCTGTCCTGGCCATAGTCCCTCCCAAGATCATGCCCACTCACAGCTATTGGTGAAGGTGGGGGAAGGAATGCTGGAGGGACAGCCCCGATGTTGTGCAAGCGGTAGTCATAATATTGATATCAACAGTAAGCACAGCACTGCAGGAGCTGCTGTGGAAAATCACTACCGTCCCAGACCCACTACAGTCTCCACCCCTTATTCCATACCATTTATGTCATGCTCAGACAAACCATCTTAACAATCCATATACATTCTTATATACTCTCATTAACCAGTACCCCTACTCTTCAACAGACAAACATCATTCTTGTATTCCCTCTTGCATCTTGCATCAAACAAACAAACAACATTCTTATATCTTTCATCCTCTGTAGATGTTCACTGGAGCAGGTCATAACTTCTGTCTCATCCATCAAGATGAATATCCAGGCCAGGGGAAACAGTATGTTCAGTGTTGGGCACCAGCACCGGCTTGGTTTGTCCACTTGTTCGGTTTTTCTTGCAAAGTTCATCTACAACAGATAACTCACATAACAGGTTATTTTTCCCCCAAGGTTAAGTCTCCTTGAGGTACACATCGAGTTTCCCCATCCTTTCTCATCACCCACCAAGTACAGCCAGGCCCTTGAGCAAAGACAATCCCACGAATGGGTTTGCCTTTTCCCATGGGAGGTGCAACCCATACTGCCTTCCCCAGCCATTTCCCTGGGTGCACTACGGGGACCTTATCTCCTCCCACAGTATGTAGTGGTTTTGTTTGGGCAGGACCAGGACGGTTAGTTGAACCTCTGCTATTGACCAGCCAAGTGGCTTCTGCTAAATTTTTATCCCACTGCTTCCATGCCCCATTGCCCAGTGCTCTCAACATGGTCTTTAGTAACCCATTATATCTCTCAATCTTTCCAGAGGCTTGTGGGTGATAGGGGATGTGGTATATCCACTCAATGCCATGTTTCTTTGCCCAGGAGTTTATGAGATTATTTCGAAAATGAGTTCCATTATCTGATTCAATTCTTTCTGGAGTGCCGTGTCGCCACAAAACTTGCCTTTCAAGACCCAAGACAGTATTTTGGGCAGTGGCATGGTTTACAGGGTATGTTTCCAACCAACCAGTAGTTGCTTCCACCATGGTGAGTATATACCGCTTGCCTTGATGTGTTCGTGGTAGTGGTCCAACATAGTCAATTTGCCAGGCCTCACCATACTGAAAACCCAGCCATCGGCCTCTGTTCCAGGGAGACTTGATTCGTGTGGCTCGCTTGATTGCGGCACATGTTTCACATTCATGGGTGACCTGTGTGATGGCTTCCATGGTCAAGTCCACCCCTCGATCACGAGCCCATCTATATGTTGCATCTCTTCCCAGATGTCCTGATGTTTCATGGGCCCATCGAGCTATAAATAGCTCACCTTTACGCTCCCAGTCTAGATCTACCTGAGCTAGTTCAATTTTAGCAGCTTTATCTACCTGTTGGTTATTCCATTGTTCTTCATTGGCACGGCTTTTTGGCACATGAGCATCTACATGACGTACTTTCAGAGTCATATTTTCCACCCGAGCAGCAATGTCTTGCCATAATGCAGCAGCCCAGATGGGTTTACCCTTGCGCTGCCAGTTGGTCTTCTTCCATTGCTGTAGCCATCCCCATAGAGCATTAGCCACCATCCAGGAGTCAGTGTAAAGATAGAGTACTGGCCACTTCTCTCGTTCTGCAATCTTTAGAGCTAGTTGGATAGCCTTCACTTCAGCAAACTGACTTGACTCACCTTCTCCTTCAGTGGCCTCAACAACTCGTCGTGTGGGACTCCACACAGCAGCTTTCCACTTACGATGATTTCCTACCACGCGGCAGGATCCATCAGTAAACAAAGCATAATGCCTCTCATCTTCTGACAATTCATTATATGGTGGTGCCTCTTGGGCGCGAGCTACTTCCTCAGGCAATGCTCCAAAATCTCTGCCTTCTGGCCAGTCCATGATTTCTTCCAGGATTCCTGGGCGATTAGATTTCCCCAGCCGAGATCGTTGTGTAATCAACGCCATCCACTTACTCCATGTAGCGCTGGTTGCATGATGTATAGAAGGGGTTTTCCCTTTGAACATCCAGTGTAACACAGGCAGACGTGGTGCCAAGAGGAGATGAGCTTCTGTGCCAATGACTTCTGAAGCAGCTCGAAGTCCCTCATATGCTGCTAGTATTTCTTTTTCAGTTGGGGTGTAGTGGGCTTCCGATCCTCGATATCCTCGGCTCCAAAACCCTAATGGTCGACCTCGGGTTTCTCCAGATGTTTTCTGCCAGAGGCTCCAGGTGAGACCATGCTCTCCAGCGGCAGTGTAGAGGATATTCTGCACATCTGGTCCTGTACGGATGGGCCCAAGGGCGACTGCACGAGCTATTTCCTGTTTAATTTGTTGAAAAGCTTGTTGTTGCTCAAGGCCCCACTCAAAACAGTTCTTCTTTCTGGTGACTCTAAAGAGAGGGCTCACAAGCTGACTATAACCTGGGATATGCATCCTCCAGAATCCCACAAGGCCCAGGAAAGCTTGTGTTTCTTTCTTATTAGTCGGTTGAGACATAGTAGCTATTTTATTCACAACATCCATAGGCACATGCCGACGCCCATCTTGCCATTTTATGCCCAAAAACTGTATCTCTTGTGCAGGTCCCTTTACTTTGTTTCTTTTTATAGCAAAACCAGCTTTCAGGAGAATCTGTATTATTCTTTTCCCTTTCTCAAACACTTCTTCTGCCTTGTTGCCCCATACAATTATGTCATCAATGTACTGTAAATGTTCAGGGGCATCACCCGTTTCCAGCACAGTTTGGATTAGACCATGGCAAATAGTAGGACTATGTTTCCACCCCTGGGGCAATCGATTCCAGGTATATTGGACACCTCTCCATGTGAAGGCAAATTGTGGCCTGCACTCTGCTGCCAATGGAATTGAGAAGAATGCATTAGCGATGTCAATCGTAGCATACCACTTGGCTGCTTTTGACTCCAGTTCATACTGGAGCTCTAACATGTCTGGTACAGCAGCACTCAGTGGTGGTGTCACTTCGTTCAGGCCACGATAGTCTACTGTTAACCTCCACCCTCCATCAGATTTTTTCACAGGCCATATGGGACTATTAAATGGAGAATGAGTTTTGCTAATTACTCCTTGAGCCTCCAGTTGATGAATCAACTCACGGATGGGAGCCAGGGAATCTCGGTTCGTGCGATATTGCCTCCGGTGCACTGTCCTGGTAGCAATTGGTACCTGTTGCTCTTGAACTTGCAGCAATCCCACAACAAAAGGGTCTTCTGAGAGGCCAGGTAAATTAGAGAGTTGTTTGATTTTCTCTGTATCTACAGTGGCTATACCAAAAGCCCATCGATACCCCTTGGGGTCTTTGAAGTACCCTCTCCTGAGGTAATCTATGCCAAGAATACAAGGGGCCTCTGGACCAGTCACAATGGGGTGTTTTTTCCATTTGTCCCCTGTTAAGCTCACTTCAGCCTCTAATACAGATAATTCTTCACATCCCCCTGTCACTCCAGAGATCCAGACAGAATCTGTGCCTCTATACCTTGATGGCATCAATGTACACTGTGCCCCTGTGTCTACTAAGGCTTTATACCTTTGTGGGTTTGATGTGCCAGGCCATCGAACCCACACAGTCCAGTAGATTCGGTCATCCCTTTCCTCCTCCTGGCTGGAGGCAGGGACCCTCTATTTCTGTTCTTCATCAGAGTATTCGCTATCTGATCCTTGCAATTGCAGACCTGAAGTCTCCTCATTGGCTTCGAAGGAAGTAGTTGCAGTTCTTCTATGTCTTGGAGATTGTTGATTGTCCTCTTTTGTTTTGGCAGCCACTCTGCTGACAGCCCTCTTGGGCGGTCCTTTTCTAACAGCTGCCTTCCCCCTTAGTTCACGTACACGC